>NC_048432.1:9733749-10933749 GCF_004353265.1 Vitis riparia | reverse complement strand
CTTGTACATTTAAATCTCCTAATATCTTGCTAATTATCTCAGTCAATCCTATCTTTTTCAATACTCCCCCTCAAACTGGCTTAAAGATATCTTCCATAGTCAGCTTGCCAATTAGTCTGTCAAACTGCTTTGTAGGAATTCCTTTTGTAAGCACATCAGCCACTTGCTCGATAGTAGGAATATACAGCATACATATCAGTCCATTCTCGAGTTTTTCCTTAATATAGCACTTGTCTACCTCCACATTCCTTGTTCAGCCGTGAAGCATTGGATTATGAGCTATTGATATAGTTGCTTTGTTGTCACAATACAATTTCATTGGTAGGGTACTTGATATCTTCAATTCTTCCAACAGTCGTCTAATTCACAACACCTCACAGATTCCAAGAGCAACTAATCTGAACTTAGCCTCTGCGCTACTCCTAGCCACCACATTCTATGTTCTTGCTTCACCAAGTGACAAGGTTACCTCCAACAAAGGCGCATGTTGTAGTATGTGGCTCATATTTGAGCGAAAGACATATAGAGAAAAAGAGGCAAATGTCGAAGCATAGCGGAGCGACAGCATTTGGCATTCAAACTTGCATTTTTATAGTTGTAGGCAAACAACAGGTTGGGGGGTGCGGTTCAGGGGCATTTTTGGAATTTCATTACCCAAAAAGTTAATATAAATACCCTTTTATATAACCCTAATTTTAACATAGTGAAAACCCTCTTCCCTGTTCCCGTGGACGTAGGCAATTAGCTGAACCACGTTAAATCCGTCTTCTTTCTCGTTTTCTCCTTTTTCGCCATTAATCATTGCACGGATAACAATAGTGCAATAACCAAAGGTTGACACCTATCTACTACACTCCCAACCCAATTTGCATCTATAAATGCTTCAAACTATAGGTGCCCACGACCTTTAAACAGTAAACCCCTTCCAAGTGACCCTTTTAGATATCCAAGGATTCTATAAACAGCATTAAAGTGTTGTTGTCCAGGTGCATGCATGAACTGGCTCACCATGCTTACTGCAAAAGCAATATCTGGACGTGTATGTAACAAATAAATCAGCCTCCCAACTAGCCTTTGATACTGCTCTTTATCCTTCACTTCATCATCTTTGGAGGGCAGCAATTTTATGTTGGGTTCAATAGGTGTTTCGACTGGTTTACAGCCTAGTTGTCTGTTTCACCAAGTAAATCAAGGACATATTTACGTTGGTTTACAAATATACCTTCTTTGGATCTAGCAAACTCCATTCCAAGGAAGTACTTTAAGGCTCCCAAATCCTTGATTTCAAATTCCGTTGCAAGTCTTCTTTTCAATCTCTCCAACTCTTCTTTGTCACTGCCAATCAAAACTATATCATCCACATAAACAATCAGAATAGCAATCTTACCATCTTTATTGTCTTTGTAAAACATATTATGGTCAGCTTGGCTTTGATAGTAGCCACAATTCTTTATAGCTTTTCCAAATCTCTCAAACCAAGCTCTAGGAGATTGTTTGAGACCATATAGGGATTTTTTTAATTTGCAAACTTTGATCGAAGCTTCTCCTCGAATCCAGGTGGTAGGTTCATAAATACTTCCTCCTCCAGATCTCCATTTAGGAAGGCATTTTTTATGTCTAACCGGTGTAAAAGCCAGTTGAAATTTACAGCCAAAGATAACAAAATTCTGGTTGAGTTTATCTTGGCTACAAGAGCGAAAGTTTCCTGGTAATTAATACCATAGGTTTGAATAAATCCTTTTGCTAATAGTCTCACCTTGCATCGTTCTATGCTCCCATCAGCTTTACATTTCACAATAAAGACTCACTTACAACCTCCAATTCTTTTCTCCTTATATAAATCCACTAACACCCAAGTACTACTTTTAAGAGCATTCATCTCCTCCATCACTGCTACTTTCCAATTTGGATCATCAAGGGCTTCCTGAATGTTTCTTGGAACAATCATGTGTGAGATTTTTTAGGTAAAGGCTTTACGAGTTTTAAAAAGTTTTTTATAAGATAGATATTTGGCAATGGGATATTTAGTGCAAGTTTGTGTACCTTTTCTAAGGGTTATAGGAATATCAAGGTCTAAAGAAGAAATGACAGGAATTGAAGGTAGGTTAGGAGTAGGACTACCTGTGATATCAGGAGCTTTAGTTCCCAAAGGTCGAGATTGGTCATTACCAAGAGGAATATGTTGACTTTGACTCTTTTGATGAGTCTTTCTCCGAGTATAAACCAGATGCTCAATATTTGATTGTACTGATTCTCCCCTGTTTTAAATACAGTAATGTTTGGCACTATATGACTAGAATTTTTGTCAGTCTTAACACATTGGTCCTCAAGGTTGTTAGTCTTATCACATTGTTCCTCAGGATTATAAATAAGAGATGGAGTAGTTAAAATTGTATTTGGTAATGGAGTGAGAGATAAATCCCAAAAAATTTCTTCCATTACATCATTCTCCTCCTGAAGAGAATTTTTGTCAAAAAGAGATTTATCTTCAATGAAAAAGACATCCATACTCACATACATTTTTCTGGTTTGGGGACTATAGCATTTATACCCTTTTTTATTAGAGGCATACCCAATGAAAACACATTTTTATGCCCTTAGATCAAGGTTAGACCGATTATGATTATGTAGGTGAACAAAAACAATGCAGCCAAAAACTTTTAAAGGTAAGTCAGAGTACATTCTAGATAAAGGAAAGACTTTTTGAAAACATTCTAGTAGTGTGCTATACTTGAGAATTCTGGTAGGCAGTCGGTTAATGAGATAGGAGGCTGTCAAAACAGCTTCCCCCCAATAATATCTTAGAACATTCATGGAAAGCATAATTTTTTTATAGGAAATGACAAAGAGATATATTGAAAGAAATGAGAAGTACAAGAGAAGGATGAGGAATCCTCCCACCAAAGAAAAACTAAACAATAAGAATACAAAAACAAGAAGCTACAATATAAAAACAATCAAACTCTCTAAGCTAGTCCATCCCGTTGGAGCTACACATTGCTAGCCAATCTAGTTGTGACACATTAAGGGGAATGCCCTTAAAAACCATGGAGTAGGAAGTCCAAAGAAAAGTAAGAAAGTGAATGGAATTCCATAGATTCTCTGAATTCCTTGCTTTATCCTCAAATATCCTCACATTTCTATCCTGTCACACAACCCAAATTAAAGCAATGCACGCGATTTGCCACAAAACTAACCCTCTCTTGGATAATCCAAAACCTTTATAATTGATTGACATCATGTCGGAGATGTTTCTCGGGGGAACCGAATCCATCTTAGCTAACTAAAATAATCTGTGTCACAACCCCATCGTCAACAAACAATGTAGGAAAAGGTGATATGTTGATTCTCCATGCTTCATACACAACTTACAAATGTCTGGACTAAGAGCTTTATAGGATCTTCTCAATTGTAGCAAGTCATTAGTATTTACCTTCTTGTGTGCCACTAACCAGACGAAGGACTTGACTTTAAAAGGGACTTGAGAATTCCATACAAACTTAGTAGGGAAAACTGGAGATGAATCGGAAAGGTGGGACAAGGCTAGAAAGAAAGACTTGACTGTAAATAGCCCTGAAGAAGATAAAGACCAGGATCTTGCATCTGAAACCGATGGGGATAAATGCAAACAATCAAGTGACCGCATGAGGCTTTCTAAATCTTCTATCTCAGAATCGGAAAGGTTACGACGGAAATTAAAGTTCCAAGAGAAGGGACGAGTAAAATCGAGAATTGAAGATATAGGAATATTTTTATCCGTGACTAATCTAAATAATCTTGGATATTGGAATCCCAAGGTTGGTCCCCCCACCACAAGTCTTCCCAAAAGCAAATTTTTTCCCCATCTCCTACCACAAACCGAGTATACTTGGAAAAATCTTGAAAGACTTGTGCAATAGCCTTCCAAGGACAACGATGTGACCATTTGACTACAGTGTTGGCATCCCAACCATTGGAATGTGTCTCATAAATGCTTAAAATGACCTGATGTCACAGAGCTGAACTATTCCTAGGATACCTCCACAACCATTTCCTTAAAAGAGCGAGATTTCTTAGAGAAATCTTCCCAAATCCCAATCCCCCTTTTACCTTCAGTTTACACACTACATCCCAACTAACAAGATGATCTCTTTTACCTTCCCCAACCCTTGACCATAGGAAGTCCCTTTGCAATCTCTCAATTTTTGCAGCCACTGAAGCGGGAATCTTAAACAAGGAGGGAAAGTAGTTAGGAATGTGGGAAAGGCATGAATGGATAAGAGTTATCCTATCTCCAAAAGATAAGTGAGCCTTTTGCCACCCATCTAATCTCTGTGAGATTCTCTCAATCACTGGATCCCAAAAGCCACAAGCCTTTGGATTCCCTCCCAAAGGAAGACCCAGGTAAAGTATAGGCCAATCAAAAGCCTTGCAATCAGCATCAAGGCCAACCTAGAAAGATGATTCTGATCAAGGTTGATGCCAAAAAGATTACTCTTGTCAAGATTGACCTTAAGCCCAGAAATTTGCCCAAACACTAACAATAAACTCTTGAGAGTTTGCAGATCTTCCGCACAAGTGTTAAAAAGAAAATGGTATCATTTGCGAATTGCAGATGGGACACCCTTGTTCTATTCCTACCTACGCTGAAACCCCCCAACAAACTTCTTTCCTCTGCTCTCAACAACATCCTACTCAACACATCTGCGACGATAGTAAACAGAAAAGGGGATAGAGGGTCACCTTGTCTTAATCCTCTAGTTGCCTTGACCCACCCTTTAGTGTTTCCACTCACTAGAACTGCATAAGAGACCATAGACAAATAGCATCTCATCCAAGTCCTCCATCTAGGACTAAACCCCTTCTTCTCCAACACATGATCCAAAAAATCCTAACTCACATGGTCGTAAGCCTTTTCAAAGTCAATTTTGAAAACAACTCCTTCCTCCCCTGATCGTCTTTTCTCATCCACTATCTCATTGGCTATAAGAACTGCATCCAAAATTTGTCTCCCTTGAACAAATGCACCTTGAGTAGAATGGATAGTTTCATGTAGTACCCCTCTTAATCGCCCTAATAGAACTTTGGTTATTATCTTATAGAGACAAGTGTTCAAGCTAACAGGTCTAAAGTCTGAGATTTTCTTTGTCTGGCCTTTTTTTGGGCAAAAGAACAATAAAGGAGGCATTGGTGCTTTGATTGATAATCCCACTTCTGTGAAACTCTACGAACACCCTCACTAAGTCCTCCTTGATCACATCCCAACAATCTTGAAACACTACAATGATAAATCCATCAGGCCCTAACGTCTTATCCCGATCCAACTGAAAATTTCATGGAAAGCATAATTGCACGAGCCACTTCAAGTAAATGTTTATTTTTTCTTTCAGCAATTCCATTTTGTTGAGGGGTATTCACACAAGTGAATTGATGGTGGATACCTTTTTCTTTCAAAAAAACTACCCAAAAATTCATTAAAATACTCAATTCCGTTATCAATGTGAAAAATGCCAATTTTTACTTGGAACTAAGTTTCAATCATGTTATAAAAATTTTGGAAAAGTTTTCCAACTTCTGATTTATCCTTCATCTAATAAACCCAAGATAAACGTGTATGATCATCTATAAAGGTAACAAACCATTTTTTTCCAGAAGTAGTTGTAATTTTTTAAGGTCCCCACACATCACTATGTATTAAATAAAATGGTTTTGAGGGAACATAAGGTTTTGGATAATAAGTAGTACGATGACTCTTAGATAAATAACAACTTTCACAATAAAAAGATGAACAATCCAATCCTTTAAACAAAGTGGGAAACAAATGTTTAAGATATAGAAAACTAGGGTGTCATAGTCTTAAGTGCCAAGCATTATTTTTTTATTTTTTTTATTTTTGATAAGAAGTGCCAAGCATTATTTGTTCATAAACAAAAAGAAAACGAACACTACTAAGGCCCTGAGCCCGTTTATTGGAGAAAACACCATCAAAGTAGTAAAGGTCATCTATCAACTTAGCACTGCCAATCTTCTTCACTGAGTTCTGGTCCTAAAATTCACAGTGAGAATTATAGAAAAAAACATGACAATTAGAGTTTTTGGTAAGTTTACTCACAAACAAAAGATTACATGTTAATTTCGGAACATGGAGAACAGATTTAAGATCTATGTTCTCAAATAATTTTACCAAGCCTTTTTCGGCTCTAGGTGAGAAACTACCATCAACAATCCTAATTTTTTCACTGCCAGAACATGGTGAATAAGTGTTGAACAAATTTGAAAAACTAGTCATATGGTCAAAAGCTCCAGAATCAATTATCAATGGAGTAGAATTGAAACAACATGAAAAGGCATTAGGTGCACTACCTATTTGTGCTAGAGAAACACTAGGAATACCCAATGGAGAATTGGATTTTAGAAGTTTCAGAAGGTGATCCATCTGCTCCTTGCTAAAGGGACTTGACTTTGATTCATTGACAGTAGCATTGGCCTTGGGATTTGAACGATTTCTTCTCTCTTCGGGCTTGCTGCTTTGCCAATTTGTTGGTTTTCCATGGATTTTCCGGCAGGTTTCTCGAGTTTGGCGTGGTTTGTTACAATAATCGCACCAGACCTGTGGCCTTTCTCCAAGCCCTGGCTGAAAACTGGCTGCTTTATTGGCAAAACCTTCAGCAACACTAAAAGCAGAACTTTCAACACTTCCGCTACTAGATTTCTTTCCCAACATTATGTATCGACGGCTTTCTTCCCTTTGAACTTCAGCAAAGACTTCGCTGATTTTAGGAAGAGGAACTTTGCCAATAATCTGTCCTCTAACCTCATTGTAGACCCCCATTTAGGTCATTCTTTGCTGCAGCTGATTTTGCCACGTGGAAGAGCCCCAGCGAGCCACGTGTCGCCTCCTTAGTGGCTATAAGGGAATCAGCCTTGCTTTTTGGGAAACAAATCAGATGATGACAGGTGTCAAGAAGATTATGGAAAAAGCTGATTTCTGTTATGAGGAACGGATGAGAGAGGGGCTGGGGGGAGTGGTGCTTTTGGGTGTTTGTTTCTGCAGAGATAGAGAAGGGGGGAGACAGAGGTTGAGAGGGCTTTAGAGGGAAAGAAGAAAAAGAAAACAAAGGGGGTTTTGGAGTTTTCTAGAAAGAAAAGGTGAGAAAAGCTAGGAAGAAACAGAGCAGATTTCGGGGGAGCGGAGAGAAAGGTGAGAAAAGTTAGGAAGAAACAAGGCAGCTTTTCTGTTATAGAGGGAGGGGATTTCTTTGGGCTAGAGAGAGTTATCCAGAGTGAGGTAGAGATCGAAGAAGGAAGAAGAAGAGGGTTTTATTGAGTTCCTGTCGATCTGGTTGGAGGGAATCACTCTCAGGTAGGCTTTTCTTCTCTTTTTCTATTCATTCTTGGGAGATATTTGGGGATTGCTAGTAAGTATGTTCATATATATATTTTTTATTTTTATGGTTCTTGCTGAAGATCAGTTTGTCCTTATTTCTTTTTCCCCATGATATATCTGTAAATGCTTTGATTCTTGTTGGATTGCTCATTTGTTTTCACTCACCATCATCTGAGCCCATTATTTCAAACATGAGATGTGGCTTGTGTGAGTTCGTTTTATCCCTTCCCATTGTGCTCTGTTTTTTCGCCATTTTCCCCTGTTCCTAGTACCCTCCCAGAGTGCATCAACTCTCTCATCCGTGTTTAAGGAAGGGAAGCAAAGTAGCAGACGAGATTTTCTGGGGGGAGCAGGGTGTTTTTTGTTACTGGCTGAGGGATAGCTCTGTCCTTGAACGACGCCGGCGGCGAAACGCCTTCGCCATCACCGGAACGCCAAGCAACCACAGCCATAACCGCTCGGAACCTAGAGCCAGCACCGAATTGGGCTCCCATTAATGGTGACAAACTCGAACAAAATGGAGCAGACCTTGAGCTGAAGCTTCACCGCTTGTAGTTCTTGGAGATGCCACAAAAGGAGAATCATGGAACAATAGCACCAGAAAGGTTGTATGTAGAGTGGTGCTATGAATACTGGGCAAGTGATGATGTAAAGGTTTCTTGGTGCTGCCAATGAAGACGATTCAAATGACCATTTGCTTACTGTTCGGTCTATGCAATGTTGATCAATTTTAATATGCTTTTGTCATTTCTCTGCTCTTTGGATAGACCAAGTCCCATCTGGAACCGATGCAAGGCCAACACTAACAAGAAGACATACAGATTCAGTAGAGACTATCACAGTTACAGCTATTGAAATACAGTTTCAGTCCAAGGAGGGTCTTCAGGAATGCCTTTAAGGATGCTTCAGAACAAGGTTTCTCACCATCAACCTCCATGTTTGAGCATGAAGAAGCTACAGCAGTCAAGTCAGATTCCTGGCTCCTAGTTGAAGGCTTCAATCCAAGCAATTCTTTTCTACGCACACATCAGAGTCCAGAGTAGTAAGTGCATAGCCCATCAAACCTTTATGCACTACATGGTGATGTATCTCAGTATCAAAGGAAGAGGACGTTAGACGATTTCCATAAAGAAAAATTCACCATGCATGTTGCTACTGACGTTGCGGCACGTGGGCTTGGTATTTCCAACGTTGATTTAATTATCCACTATGAATTGCCCAATGGTTCAGATGCTTTTGTGCATTGCTTTGGTGGTATTGGTAGTGTAGGAAAAGACGGGACTGTTGCACTACACTCAAAAATGGCAAAGAAGGTGCTACTCGGACGCTCTTTCTCGCTATGTTGATTAGGCTGATAGGGAACCTGTATTCTCTTTGGGGATGCTGCTACATAACGGGAAGGATTACTGCTGAGGCCCTTAAGGAACGAGTTATGAAGGTTCTTCAAGTCTGGGCGGACTGGTTCCTATTTTCAAATGCATATGTCAATGGATTGCGGGCTACTTTTCTTCGATCTGGGAACTCTGGCGTAACACCTATTCATTCTATATGTGGTGATGCACCAGAAATAGAAAAGAAAACTATGCTCAGAAGTGCAACCCAGAGCCAAACTGCCACTGTTTTCATGAGAAACTTTTGGGCTTGGAATCTCCGTCCTATTTCAGAGCCATGGCAATGGTAAGTATACAAACTTATTCTGATTGGGTTTGAAGGCGAAGAACCCAAGTTTTGATGACCCAGATGGTTACTAATTTATTCCACGTGTGCCCACAAATTCTTTATCCACCTCATGCGTGATCATAATACACATGTTCATACATTCAAGAGGGCGTGTATAGCTGTCCACCTAAAGGCTGTGCAGAATGACAGTTATGGGGTTTCTTTTGGGCCTGAATTTGGGATATTTGAGATAGAGCTGATGAGAATGCTTATGAAGATAATAAGGAGGAACAGTGGGTGGACGTCCTAAAAATTCTCTGTTAAAAGGGGAGGCTTTCTCTTCTCTAATTCCAATCCAAAAGTATGGGAGGTTCTGTGGCGTGGCAGTAAGCATATTGGACTTCGAGCAACTTCCAGATTTAATGGACTGCACGTTCTATGGATATGTGAGGCACAAGCTTTCCCAATAGAATCCAAGGACGATCACCCCTACACATACGGCAGCCACTGTCAAAGGACAGCTTTGCTGTCCACACCTTCCTTATTTTAGCCCTTCACACCTTCCTTATTTTAGCCCTCCACACCTTCCATATTTTAGCCCACACTTGCTGTCCACACCTTCCTTATTTTAGCCCTCCACACCTTCCTTATTTTAGCCCACACTTGCTGTCCACACCTTCCTTAATTTAGTCCACCCTTCTTTCCTTATTTTAGCCCACAATGTTTCCTTATTTCTCCATTGATTATTCTGTACAGTTAGCATATATTATTTGATAGATTATAGTTTACATGTATAGAGCTAGAATCATGCTGTAATTTATTTGTTTTTTATTTGCTTTCCATGTAAAGCATCCTTGTAAAGTCTATATATAATATACAAAACTCAAGGCCAAGGTATTCGGTCATTCACACAATATTTTGACATGGTATCAGAGCAAGGTTGCTAATTTTTCTTCCCTCAAATTCTTTTCTGTCTTTTCGGTTTCGGAGGTGCCTCTCGTATCTTTCGGTCAAGTCTGTGTTGATCCGTGCTGCACCCAACCACAACCATTTTTCTCAGTATTTCTGTGGTTGTTCAGTTTTCTTCTGGGATTTTTTTTGGTCCATCCTTTTGTCTCGGGTTCTATTTTTTTTCGGTCAAGTCTATTTATTTTCTATGGATTCCGCACCTCTGTGTGTTAAGTTTACAGGCATAAATTATTCTACCTGGGCATTTCAATTTGAACTTTTTCTCAAGGGAAAAGACCTTTGGGGTCATATTGATGGCACGGATGTTGAAAAACCATCAACTTTTGACAAATCTCAGGATGTTGGGTCTTCTCCTTCATGGGCTGTGCTTGATGCACGCATCATGTCTTGGCTTCTTGGTTCAGTGGAGCCTCATATTGTCACCCACTTGCGGCCCCATCGCTCTGCTCAATCTATGTGGGCTTATTTGAAGAAAGTTTATCATCAGGATAACGATGCTCGTCGCTTTCAATTAGAACATGCGATTGCCACGTTTCAACATGGTAGTCTTTCCATCCAGGACTACTACTCAGCATTTCTGACTCTTTGGCATGAATATGCTGATTTGGTTACAGCGGATGTTCCTATTGCTGCTCTTTCAACTATTCAGACTATTCACGCGACTACCCGGCGTGATCAGTTTCTTATGAAACTACGTCCGGAATATGAATCTGTCCGCTCCTCTTTACTGAATAGATCTCCTGTTCCCTCTCTTGATATTTGTTTTGGTGAGTTACTTCGCGAAGAGCAACGCCTTAGTACTCAAGCTATTTTGGAGCAATCTCATGGCAGTTCCGGGACGACAACTGTAGCTTATGCTGCCCAAGGCCGCGGACCACCTATGCATTCTAAAAACTTGCAGTGTTTTTGCTGCAAGGAATATGGGCATATTGCTGCCACTTGCCCTAAGAAGTTTTGTTCTTATTGCAAGAAGAAGGGTCACATTATCAAAGAATGTCGTATTCGCCCCCAGAATCGTCAGGCCCACGCATTTCAGACTTCGGTTATTATCCCTCCTGTAGCAACTTCTGCAACAGACGACTCTCCTTCAGCTGCGTGCTCTATTCCTGCACATCCTGCACCAGATTATTGCACCCCAGAAATGGTGCAACAGATATTAATTTCAGCATTATCAGCAATGGGGTTTCAAGGTAACAATTCTACTAAACTCTGGTACGTGGACTCGGGGGCCTCTAATCACATGACTAATAATCCCACCGCTTTGTGTCATGTTCGGCCCTACGCTGGTCAATCTTCCATTCAGACTGCCAATGGCAGCTCTTTGCCCATAGCTGCTATCGGCGATGCCTCCTCTAAGTTCACTGACGTGTTTCTTGCTCCTCAGCTTTCCACGAATCTTATTTCTGTTGGCCAATTAGTTGATAACAATTGTGCTGTTAATTTTTCTGGTAATGGTTGTGTTGTGCAGGACCAGGTAACGGGGAAGCCGATCGCAAAGGGACCTAAAGTGGGGCGCTTGTTTCCACTATTTTTACCTGTTCCAGATTTTTCTCCACTTTCTTCTATTAAGTCTTTTGCTTGTAATAATGTTTCAGATCTTAGTATGGTGTGGCATCGTCGTTTAGGCCATCCCAATACTCAAATCTTATCTCATGTATTGAACTCTGATTTACCTGGTAATAAGGATCGTTATTCTTTATCTCTTGAGTGTGATTCTTGCAAACTTGGTAAAAGTAAAACTCTTCCCTTCCCTTTGCATGCAAGTAGAGCATCTCATTGCTTTGATCTTATCCATAGTGATGTTTGGGGACCTTCCCCGGTTAGTTCACATGAGAAATTTAAATATTATGTGACTTTCATTGATGATCATAGCAGATTTACTTGGGTCTACTTTCTTCGCTCTAAATCTGAGGTCTTTCGTACTTTCACTGAGTTTTTAGCGTATGTTGACAATCAATTTTCTACTTCTATTAAGACATTACGCACAGATTCCGGTGGTGAGTATTTGTCTACTGAGTTTCAAGCATTCTTGGCTTCTAAGGGTATTATTCATCAACGTTCATGTCCCTCTACTCCTCAACAAAATGGAGTTGCCGAACGCAAAAATCGTCATCTTTTAGATGTGGTACGTACTCTCTTGTTAGAATCTTCTGTTCCATCCATGTTTTGGGTAGAGGCTCTAAAAACTGCTACTCACTTGATTAATCGTTTACCTTCTCAAGTCCTACATATGGAGTCTCCCTATTTCCGCTTATTTGCTAAGCAACCTAGTTATGATCACCTTCGTATTTTTGGTTGTGTATGCTTTGTTCATTTACCTCCTCATGAGCGACATAAATTATCTGCTCAATCTGTTTGATGTGCTTTCTTGGGATATAATATGTGTCAAAAGGGATTTGTTTGCTATGATCCTACATTATATCGTACACGTATTTCTAGGAATGTTATTTTCTTTGAAAATCAACATTTCTTTCCTATATCCTCTTCTACTGTGTCATCCTCTTCTACTGTGGTCCTTCCCTCCTTTGAGCAACAGTTCTCAGATCTTCATCCAGTCAGTTCTCGCTTTCAACCAGGTATTGTGTATACGAGACGCTCCCGCCCACAGTCTCTTTCAGTGGCTCACCCGATATCTGATCCTACCACGCTCCAGATGCAGTCAGTTGCAGCACCTTCAGTACGTCGCTCTTCTCGAGTGTCTGTACCTCCGAATAGGTATGGATTTCCCTCTTCCAGTTCTGGCAATTCTATTTCAGCCCTTACTGCTGCATTGTCCAAATTTGATATTCCCACATGCTACTCACATGCTGCTAAGCATGATTGTTGGCGACAAGCTATGCAGGAAGAAATTGCCGCTCTAGAGGCCAATCACACTTGGGACATTGAGCCCTGTCCTCCCACTATTGTTCCTCTGGGTTGCAAATGGGTTTACTCAGTCAAGGTCCGATCTGATGGAAGTTTGGATCGTTACAAAGCTCGGCTTGTTGCACTTGGGAATAATCAGGAATATGGTGTCAATTATGAAGAGACCTTTGCTCCTGTGGCTAAAATGACTACTGTTCGTACTATTCTAGCTCTTGCTGCTTCCAGTGATTGGCCACTACATCAGATGGATGTAAAAAATGCTTTTCTTCATGGGGATCTTAAAGAGTGTATTTATATGAAGCCACCCCCGGGATTGTTTCCCTCTCCGACTTCACATGTGTGTAAGCTTCGTCGCTCTCTTTATGGTCTCAAACAGGCTCCGAGAGCCTGGTTTGATAAATTCCGCACCACTTTATTACAATTTTCATTCAGGCAGAGCAAGTATGACACTTCCTTGTTTCTTCGGAAATCAGACATGGGTATTGTTGTTCTTTTGGTTTATGTTGATGATATTGTGATCACTGGTTCCGATTCTGCTTTACTTGGTCAGCTCAAAACTCATCTCTCCGAGTCCTTTCATATGAAAGATCTTGGGTCTCTCACATATTTTCTTGGTCTTGAGGTGCATCATAGTCCCTCTGGTATTTCCCTCAATCAACATAAGTATGCGAGTGACTTGGTGGCTACAGCTGGTCTACAAGGGGCTACTTCTGTTGATACTCCCATGGAATTAAATGTCAAGCTTCGCAAAGAGGAGGGCGACTTACTTGCTGATCCCAGTTTATACAGGAAGTTGGTGGGTAGCCTTGTTTATCTCACCATTACGAGACCGGACATTTCTTTTGCTGTACAGCAAGTCAGCCAGTTCCTTCAGACTCCTCGTCATCTTCATTTGGCTGCCGTTCGTAAGATCATACGCTATGTTCAAGGCACTTCTACTCGTGGCTTGTTCTTCTCTGCAGGCAATTCTACTCGCCTTGCTGCTTATAGTGATGCTGATTGGGCTGGTTGTGCGGATACCCGTCGCTCCATCACTGGTTGGTGTGTGTTCTTAGGTGATGCATTGATATCTTGGAAAAGTAAGAAGCAAGACAGAGTCTCTAAGTCATCTACAGAATCTGAGTACCGGGCAATGTCTCTTGCTTGTTCTGAAATCATTTGGCTTCGAGGTTTGCTTGCGGAGTTAGATTTTTCTGAGACCGATCCTACACCTCTACATGTCGATAATACAAGCGCTATTTAGATCACGGCCAATCCTGTCTATCATGAGCGCACAAAGCATATTGAAGTGGACTGTCACTCTATCCGTGAAGCCTTTGAAGCTCGTGTTATCACTCTGCCACATATTTCCACCGACTTACAAATAGCTGATATCTTCACCAAGGCTCTCCCTCGTCATCGACATTGCTTGCTAAGTAGCAAATTGATGCTTGTTGATCAACCTGCATCAATTTGAGGGGGGCTGTCAAAGGACAGCTTTGCTGTCCACACCTTCCTTATTTTAGCCCTTCACACCTTCCTTATTTTAGCCCTCCACACCTTCCATATTTTAGCCCACACTTGCTGTCCACACCTTCCTTATTTTAGCCCTCCACACCTTCCTTATTTTAGCCCACAC
Source organism: Vitis riparia (assembly GCF_004353265.1). NCBI lineage: Eukaryota > Viridiplantae > Streptophyta > Magnoliopsida > Vitales > Vitaceae > Vitis > Vitis riparia. The sequence goes on along the minus strand of NC_048432.1, from coordinate 10,919,272 downwards.
TTGCTGTCCACACCTTCCTTAATTTAGTCCACCCTTCTTTCCTTATTTTAGCCCACAATGTTTCCTTATTTCTCCATTGATTATTCTGTACAGTTAGCATATATTATTTGATAGATTATAGTTTACATGTATAGAGCTAGAATCATGCTGTAATTTATTTGTTTTTTATTTGCTTTCCATGTAAAGCATCCTTGTAAAGTCTATATATGATATACAAAACTCAAGGCCAAGGTATTCGGTCATTCACACAATATTTTGACAGCCACAATCACCCGCATCCAGGGCAAACACCGAATAACTCATCTGTAGGCATTTCAGGGAATTTACAACGTTTTTAAGGGTGCAATTGTACAAAGAATGAATGCTGTTGGAGATACAACCAGATTGGACGTTCTCTACAGTGGCAAAACTGGAGATCTCATTGTCTTCACCACCGCCGCCGCCAGACACCACGTGGTCTTCCTGAGAGCGGTGGCCAAGTCGGAATGGCCATATGAGCTTTTCCATGCGCCTGAGGATGCCAAGGAGCATTGGGGCCCGCATCTCTGCCACAATCATTCTTCCCTGGGCCCACCATTGTATACTTCTAGTTGCATGGCCACCTTTGGCATGCAACTTTTCTTTTTTTAAGCCACGTGTCATCATCCACTTCATCGTCCCATGATTTTCAAAATAATTTTCTCAAACCCCCATTTTGTAAATAATTCTCTAAATTTTGGTTTTCAAATAGTTTTAAATCTAAAAGAATTTTTTTGTCCTTGTAGGGTTTTAGGTCCTAAAAATCACATTTTTAATAAAAATTGGTCGCCACTTTCTTTCTGGCAAGCCATTTTCACACCTCCTCTATTTTTAAAGTGTTTTGAAATAAGCAAGAATTCATTTCCGTAATTCCGAATAATGGAATTTATGGAATTAATTCATGCAAAAATAAACGGGCTTTGTTGGGGGCCCTACATACTTGATTCTATAATTGATCGATTGATTGATTGATTTGATTATCACACTTGATTGATTCATTCTGCTCTATGACATGCTTGAGTTTATTCTTTAATTGTGCACTAACCACCTCTCTTGATAGCGCATTGATCGTTTGATGCCAAGGTATGCCCCACTCTCACTTCGATCATTCTTTGTTGAGTGTTTTGATTCTCATATGTGCATGATAGTTTTGGGTATTCATCGTTTTCCTTATTAGATACCATGATTGCTTCATTTTATTAGTAGAGACCCGACTTTAGGGACTTAGAGGGGTGCTACGGTCTTTACCGTACCTTCCCGATAAGTAACCTGACCCCCGAACCCGATCCGGTTTTTCACAGACCACCTTTTCCAAATAAGGAGTCACACTTAGGGTTTTTCTTTCTTATTTTGTTTACCCTTTAAAAATAAAACAAAAATAAGTGGCGACTCCAAGTCATTTTCTTAATCAAATAAAATCAATTTTTCAAAAATAAAAATTGAGCTCGCCGTCGAGTGGGAAACGCATGAGCCGAAATGCGGGGTCCACAAAATGGCGACTCCACTGTCATTTTCTTAATCAAATAAAATCAATTTTTCAAAAATAAAAATTGAGCTCGCCGTCGAGTGGGAAACGCATGAGCCGAAATGCGGGGTCCACACTCATCAAACTCTACATTGAGTCCAACAAAAAACTTATAAATCCTATGAGCTTCCACAGTCTGTTTGTAATGATTAGCATCATCAGTGGACTTCCATTCGTAGTCGTTGAATAGATCCAAATCCTACCAAAAGAAGCTTCAATGAACTGAAGTACTTGGTGACAAATTCTTCTCCCTACCGAATCTCACCAAGTTTAAGGGTCAATTCATACACTTGCGATTGATTACCCAAATCAGAGTACATCTGATTCGCATTGTCCCACAATTCTTTGGCTATGGAGTAGCACATATTATTGGAGCCAATCTCCTCATTCATGGAGTTCACGAGCCATGTCATCACCATTGAATTTTTTGCACCCTAGGTTGTGGACAGAGGATCCTCCGATGTCAGTGCCACCTTATGTCCAGTCAAGTACCCGATCTTCCCTCTACCTCTAAGATACATGAGAACTGATTTGAGACCATTTTAAAAAATTGTCACCATTGAGGTGAATGGTGGTAATCTGAACAGGATGGGATTTGGCATTATGGGTTTGGGTTGCAGGTTTAGTTGTTGGACTGGAAGAGGAAACAAGTGGGTTTGATTCAAAAGAAACGTCAGACATGGCTACTGGTTACGAAAAGAAATACGCAAAAAGAAAAAAATCGTAAGGGTTTTTTTGGGTTAATTAGGGCAACTCTGATACCATGTAAACAGAATAGGAAAAGAATATATTTTTTGTATTTTTATTCTATATTCAAAACTGTATACACGACTTCCTCTTTATAGAGGATTTTCTCAACACTAAAATAGGAAACAACTTAACAACCTAATAATATACAGTTGTCTAACAAATTACAAAAGAATAAATCTCCTAATATCTTGTACATTTAAATCTCCTAATATGCTAATTATTTCACCGATCCTATCTTTTTCAACAGAGAGTAACCTCCATATTTGTGTGATGCACCATGCAGTAGTTAATACTTAATAGCTAACTAAGAATTGGGCATCAAGGAGTCAACACATCTACATGCCACCTTCTGGCATACTAGATTGGGACTATTTTGTTAAGGAAAAGACATATTTCCTTCTAAAGAACTAACATAATCATTGCATCATGAAGCCAAAAGTCCTGAATAAATTTCCCTAGATTTATCAAATTCTACCACAAAATTTAAAATCTTCAACATTATCAACTCCTGGTTGACTTCTCCAACCAGCTCTTTGATGTGAATAACAAAATATTAAATCCATCTCTTTCAAATCATTGACAATTTCCGCTTCATACGACATAATCTATTAAATAATTAGTAAAACATTATAATACAACACTAAGTCTTTTGCATAACATTTTTAATGTTTTTAGTCTCAGACACTTGTCTAAGGTTTTCTAACAACCAACATCCCATAGTCCTGACTACTTGAGTTTTTTCTTTTTGATAGGCAAAAGGAAGAATATATCAAAGGTGCCTGAAAAGGACTCCAGACCACTTCAGTTATGACCAAGGAGGAAAATATTAGCACCCAAGGTTATATCAAGGTTTAGAAAATGGAAATATCTAGTAAACATCCATTTCAATGTGAAAACAAAAAGGGTGACAATTAGTAGCACACTTGAAACTTCTAAAAGAAACCTACTGAAACACTAATGGAGTCAATGATGAACAAGTTAGGGAAAAAAATAGAAAATAGCACATGACAATATTTGGAGCATGGAGTAATCTAAATACCCAGCAAGAAGGTTGAGGATTTGCCTTTAACGGACACAGATAAAAGTGGGGAATTTAAATTTTATTAGTTGTTTGTCAGACAATATATCAGAATGTCAAACATGTTTAATTGAACTAATTAAGGGATATATGTGCAAAGAAAAATTAAATATCCTTCAAATAAAATGAGAATACAATATGATAAGACAAAGATCCAACAAGTCAACAAAGCAGGCAAATCTGAAAAACTAAAAGAAGATAAAGAAAAGAGAAGGACGACTAGACCAAAGAAATAAATTTCGCCAACCTATCAACCTCATGAATTGAGAAAATGATGTCCTTCAACAAAGAATGGATACTCCTGAGCCAGTAAGAAGGACTCCAATGACCCCTCAAAGAAGCCAGAAGTAACTAATGCATCATCCCCTTCCACAAGAGGATTCCTAATGCCCAAGCGGGAAGCTAAAATCAAACCATCTAAGAGTGCTAAGAACACTGCTTTAATAACCATCCCAGTTCCAGAAGGTTTACAACAATTAGGTACCAACTCATTCTTGTAATCTTTGATGACACCCCTAAAGCCTATTGAACAAGGAAAAGTATTAAAATATCATATATTGCAAGAATATTGGTGGTTGGATTTTATGGAAATATCAGGAAATTTAAAAAAAAATTAGGTGGAAATTTGGACAAAAAATATTGATGGGACGAAAATTAATCAAAACTCATAAAAATGGTGGGAAAAACTCCAAGAAATGATTAAAAAAAAAGTAATAATATAGAAATTGAAATTGTTTTGTTGAAAAAAACAATAACAAAATTTGTGATTTCCAGGAATAATATCTTATGTGCATTGGTAAGAAATATAAATTTTCAATGCATATGCTCAATATGACATTTAAATACTACATTTAATACTAAAATATCGACATATTTAAGTTGTTTAAAAAAAAAACAATGTTTGTATGAAGAAATTTTTCATGTTGACCAATAAGACGCATACCTAAAAACACATTTAATACAAAATGATAATTTATCTAGTTTCAATGTATGTAAGAATATAAAAAACATGATGATATATGTATGATTATTTTTTATTTAAAAATATTGAAAAAGTATTTATAAGTTTATATTTCTCCTATAATTATATACTTTATAAAAGTTGTAAATAAAGACTCATTAAAAAGATTATCATGATGATTTTTATATTTTCAATAATCTATCTAATGGAATTTTAAAATAAGATAATTAAAATTTATTTGTTTATGAAACTTTATTTTTAATATTTGTTTTTTCTATGAATATAATATTTTTTAGGTTTAGAATAGAAATAAACTACATATAATATATATGTATATATATATATCCTGTAGGAATAGAAATATCTTACAATGGTAGGGATAGGAAAGCTTTGAAGAAAGCTTTGGGCTTGAAAGCTTACATGATGAGAGAGAAAGAAGAGAGAAGGGAGAGCTTAAGACGGGAAGAAGAGTGAAAAATGAATTGTTTTTACAACTGATGATTAGGCCTCCTTAAATAGCTGAAAAAGGAATCATAAAAAGTATAAAGTGGACGACAGGTCACTGTGTAACATTTGACTCCAACTGCAAATAGTATCCATTCGTGAATGAATAGTAAAATTGACTTTTTACTGTAGCAATCTTGACTTGTTGGCAGACGAATCTTGCTTTCGACGAAGGAAGGCTGGAGCACCAGGTTGGTTAAGAACGGTAGTCACATGCTTGTTAGACAAAATTGATTTCGGAGCTGACTGCTTAAAGCTTGTCGGTGGAGAATATTTTTGTCAGTGGAGAGCCCTAAGAAGAGTTGTATGCTTAAAGAGCTTATTTTGATTTCCTAATGGGAGGAAGGATACCATCATAGTCATCTTCATTATCCGGAAGGTAGTTTGATGTAGAATCATCTAATCAGCATAAGAGTCTTCTTGGGAAAAGCTTGAGCTGCTTTTGTCAAGAATTTTCTGAAATTCTTGAGGGGTTTTTGCTGCTGCTAGCATGGCTTGGAGTTGTTGTTTCTTAAGAAGAAACTGTGACATATCATCAGTGGTTGAAGCTTGTGTAGGATGCTTAAGAAAATATTGTTTCACGGCTTGTAATAAGGCATCATTTTTCAAAGCATCCCACCATTTAGTCTTAAAGGTCCTTCACAGGGTTGGAAAAGCTGTTGATTCATCTGTAATAATGGTATAGTCCCACTGGACTATCCATGCAAGGCCAAATTCACTGAAGAAGAATAATAAACGAGGAAACGCTAAAAGTTCTCTGGGGATAACAAAAGAGCTATTGAATAGCTCAAATCCATCCAAGATGGGTTTTGGAAGAATCTTAATAGTCAGACCAAAATAAGTCCACCAATTGTGGAACCAAAATAGGAAAGAAGGAATCTGATGTTTAGATGGGAAATAGAACATCTATGAATGATGGAAGTCCTTATTCTGGATTAGAAAAGCATTGAACCATGCTCTCTGATAGTCCCAATAGTTAAAAAATCTTGGTTTTGAAGGCTTAGAGAATTCTCTTGAAAAAATGGGATTTCCACCCCACTGCTTAACTGTAAGAATTTTATAAATATGATAAGTAGAAAATGCTAAATCCAAGTTGCTGTATTTATCAGTGTTGTGCTTGATTTTAACATAGCCAGTTTCCACAAGGATTGCTTCATAAAATTCTCTTGTTTTTAAAAGATCACCAGAGGGATAATGAAAATTTTCATGAAAAGCTTTTGCTACAATCTCTCTAGGGTTTTCAAAGAAAAATTCTCTTTCAATAACTAAAAGAGGTTAATTAAAATATTTTTGCCAATATCTTGATTTTGCTGAAAGAGGTGTGGGGTTGGCAACCACCACAATTTGTTTATTTGAAAAAGATGAGCTTAATGCTAATTCCTTTTGGGAGATATTAGCTTTAGTAATTTGCTTAAAGGTCTGAGACCCTAAAATAATTGGATACTGAGTAGTCTTGACTGGTTTAGAGGGATCCGAAGGATCATAGTACAAGGACAACATCTTATTAGGCATATGGTTAGAAGAATGAAACCTTGCTTCTTCTTCTAGCTCAACTTGTTGGCTCCAAAGCATTTTATGGGGGGAAGGAGCTTGATTGGTTTTAGGAGATTGAGATTCTGGTGGTTTAGGAGCTTAGGTATTCTTTTTAGGGGCGATGATTTCATGAATCCTGCAACCATTAAGGATCTTCAAGAAGAAGTTAGACAGATGAACAAAGAATTGTTAAGCTATTTGTGAGAAGGAGATCCAGGATCTTCTTAACAAGAAGTTGATAAGGAAGTCTAAGTCCCCTTGGAGTTGTTCAGCCTTCTATGTTCAGAAACAAGCTGAGTTAGAAAGAGGACCTAGCCTAGTCATCAACTATAAGCCTCTTAATTTCCTTCTTATACTGTCTAACTTCTTCTTGAAGATCCTTAATGGTTACGTCTTTGGTAGACTGCCGGTTAAATCTTGTTAAGATTTCATTTAAGTTATAAGGATTTACTGTCTTCTTAACCTTTTGCTTACCGACAGATTTCTTAAAAACTTCATAAAGATCTTGCTTAGTTTTTTCATCTTCAATTTTTCTTAAAACATCTAGGACAAGTTCTTGATCCTGGCTTATGACATTTATAGTATTAGGTTGGCAATCACAATTACTCTTAATGCATTTTTCTTGGTCACTAGAAGTTTGGCTTGAGATCTCACCACTACTATCTAGTTGATTAATATCAACTTCATTGTCAGAATCAGTCCTTGATTTAGATTCTGAGGTGTTGAGCATTACTTCATAAAGCATATTTTTAAGTCTTCTGAGACATTCAAGTTATTAATTTTATTTCTAACCCTACAATCTTTCTTATAGTGGCCTACTTTGCCACACTTAAAGCAAACAATTGGCTTAGATTGTGAAGGGGCTTCTATCTTTTTATGGGCTTCTTTGTTCATCCTTCTTTGGATGTGCCTTGATTGCTTGGTTTCATTCATTCTATAGTTTACATGAGTACCTCTCTTACTGTGATAGAACTTTTCTTTACTAGGTTTTCTGCTTACTTGTTTCTTACGTTGCTTAGAGAGGGGTTTGGTTTCTTTTTGGTTGAATCCAAATTGGCTATAGAATGAGCCAAATTCATTCTTGTAGATCCTCTATTCATTTTTCATTTGTTGCTTAAGCTTAAAGTCATTGCACAGTTTAATTCCTTCTTCTGTGACAATGCTTATGATTTCTCCATAAGTAAGCTTATCATAAGGGATTTGTCCATTAAACTGTTCCCTTATCTTAATCCTAATTCTCTCAAAGAAAAGTCTAGGTAGTCCTGAGATGAATTTTTCTTTCCAAAAAGACTGATTCAGTCTGATCTTAGCATGACTTTGGTTAAGAAAACTTCTCTATACCACCTAAAGTCATGAAGCTTGGGACACTTAAGGTTGGTTAAGAGATCTGCAGTCTTATCCTTAATCTTTGCAAGATCTCCAATGAAGTGTTTTGAAATTGAATAGATTAGAGTAGCCACTGCATCCTCTATATCATGTCCTTCTTCATCCTTAACCACTTCATTTTCCTCATTAATCCTATAGGCTTTTAGAATGCCATTTCTATCTTCAAAAGTGAGATAGTTATCCCACCAACCCTTAAGCTAACCTGTAAACCCAGCAACAATTATCTGAGCTACAGCATGGTCTAACAATCTATTGTTTAACTTGTAGGTTGTACTAACCATGGTCATTTCTTGAAGCTTAGTAAGTATATTATACTTAGTCATACCATCTATGTTCCATTCATAGATAGCACCACTAGTGTAGGATGCTTGAGTATACTGGTTTCTTTCCTCATACTGCATATCAGGAAAGGTTGGTCTAAGGTAGTAATTCCTAGTTCTAGGAGCTTCTTGGTTGTGGATAATCCTCATAACTGTCTGGTTAGGAGGTTCCTTAAAGATTTTATTTAATTCATCAGCCTCTGCTTCAGAACTAATTTCTCTTTTAACCATATTGATTCTCCTGTGAGAAGGTTGAGGTGTCTCAAGGACAATAAGGTTATCCTTAACCTTTTGGCTTATTTAATCAATAAAAGCTTGATCAATATGGGGATTTTCCTGGAATTTCTTAGAGAATTCCAAAGGCTTGAATAAAGGCTTATTATCTTTCTTAACAAACGAAGTCTTAATGTGATCTTGGGTTTCAATGATCTCCTCAACCCTATTGAGTTGATCACCTAGAGTCTTTAGAATCATGTTAGTGTAGTTGTTTTGTTCCATGATTCTTCTAATGTCTACAGCACTAGCAGTTCCTTTATCCTCTGGCTTAGTCTTAAAAGGTGAAGCTTTGACTATGGTTCCATTAATGTTCTTTTCTATCTTAGCTTTTGGAGGGTGGATGGATTCTATGACAGTCTCGTACTAGTTTTCCATATCTTAGTTTTTGTTGATGTGTTATTGACACGCTTACCAGGGTAATTTGGGTATTCCTCTTGTTTGAAGAGTTCAAACCAGATCCAATACTTAATGTTTCTTTTTTCTTGTCTTAAGTATGTGTATAATTCTTCTTGGTAAAGGGTTCTAATGTCCTTAGGGACCTTGCTAAAGAACCAATCTCTCCTTTCCTTATTAACTTCAGAATAGAAGTCTTTCCTTAAGAGATCCTTGTTGATCTCAAAGTCTTCCTCATCTAAGCTTACAGTGTTAATCATCTGAGAATAAGTAGGAGACATATTAGGAGATTCATCCTGATGAGATTCTTGAGTAGACTCCTCCTCCGTGTAAAAGGGTCTGGCCAAATTAGCATGACTTTTAACACCAGTTAGCTTAATATTCTTAGGATTTGCTAAAGTAGAACCTTCTTCTATCCTAGTGGTTCTTACTGGGATAGATGAACTTAAAGCTCTAAAGGGCTCATAATTTGAAATTCTAGGGTTGCTAGAATGACGAAAAGAGTTGGAGAAAATCAGATCTCCTCCTCCATCAGGATATTGAACAATCTGTTCAATCCTTTCAAATTTTTGCTTTATGGCTGGAACAGCATTAGCAAAATGCCAAGTTTCAAGAAACTCAACCTCATTCCACATAATCTTTTTGGGGATTATGAAATTTGACTTGTTTAGCATATCCAAGTGGAAGAGAGCAATCTCACCCTTGGGACTGGTGCACAGTGCTCCAGATCCAACACTTGTAGTCATACTCTTATAGGCAAATCTAGTGATGATGGAAACAAAATTGTTTCCTTCCTTAAACTTAAATCCATGGATCTTAACATGGAGGACAACCGAATCTAAGATGTCGGCATCTCTTAATCTAATTGTGAAATTAGGGTAACACTGGAAATAAACAGGACCATCATTTAATCCTACTTGGACTGCTCCAATAATAGAATCTCAATAATCAAGATGTCTATTATCCCTTAAACACATGACAATAGAGGTGTTTAGACCTATTTTTGTCAAAGGCTTAGCTGTAACTTGAATCATACCAAAGTGTATGAAGTTGTAGTCACGCTTATGTCTCTCTATGGATTTACTCTCCAATAGTCTTATCACTTGATCATCTTGTTCTAAGCTTACTGACTATTCCAGGGTCCTAATAGTGTAGTTTGTAAAGACCTTAAAGGTTCCTTTCTTATAAAGTTCTTGATTAGATACCTTGGGTAACTTCCAATCATCTAAATCATTTTGGATCTTAGGATAATTGATCTCTTCACTGTTTACTACAACATCTTAAAAATCTGTGGATTTCCTAGACATGGTTCGGAAAATAGAACTCATTTTAAGGTTTTAATCTAGAGCCTAATAGCAAATTAACAAACCTAGTGAGTAATCACCCCAACCTTTTTACAGCCCTAACAAACGCCTATCTCCGGCTAACAACAAGCTCAACCCGGCAGGGATTGCACTCAGGCAAACTGCTACCTTTCCTAGGATAGATCAAAAATTTGCAATGAAAACCCGACTTCCCTTCCCATGACTCTGATACCATAGTTAAGGATCTTAAGGAGAAAGCTCTCCTTGGAGTCCCCTTTTTAAGATCTATTTATCCTATGTGAGTAGATGACCAAGGTATAAGAACTAAGCTCTTAGACAAGGAAATTCTTTTTTAATTTGCCAACCCACCTGATAAGAAAAGTATAAACACCTTAAGGGATCAGGTGATTAAAGCTAAGGAAAGCCACGTTAATCTCTTAAAGCAGGAGATTAATCTTGTTAGAATAGAAGAACAATTGAAAGTTAAGAAAACCTAAGGTGCGATAGAAAAATTTAAGGAAAAAATAGTTGAAGAAGTTTGCTCTAACATTCCTAATGCATTTTGGCACAGGAAACAACACGAGGTAGAATTACCTTATGAACCAGACTTTAGTGAGAAGAATATTCCCACTAAAGCCAGACCTATCCAGACGAACAAAGAATAGTTAAGCTACTATGAGAAGGAGATCCAGGATCTTCTTAACAAGAAGTTGGTAAGGAAGTCTAAGTCCCCTTGGAGTTGTTCAGCCTTCTATGTTCAGAAACAAGTTGAGTTAGAAAAAGGGACACCTAGCCTAGTCATCAACTACAAGCCTCTTAATGATGCATTAAGGTGGATTAGGTATCATATTCCTAATAAGAAAGACCTCCTTCAAAGGTTAATATTGCCCTTTGATTTTAAAGATAAAATCTTTAATCAGTTTTCAGATTTCATCATTGTCTTCACAGTTGATGTTGTGATGAACTTTTTTGTCAAAACAGTCAAGTTCAGTGTCAAGGCCTTATCTTCTTTAGCCTTTAAGTTTTTTAAGTCTGTTGCCTCAAACATAGGTTATGGAGGGATTCTTCAACAAAGTTATGGTAACCTTGAATTGTTGGTTGGGTATACTTTAGGAACCTGGAATACTACCCAACTTATTCATAACAACATTAAAAAAGAGATTTTAGGCATTGTTTTATGCATTTCAAAATAATCTTTCAAACCAAGAATTTTTATTAAGAGTTGATTGCAAATCTACAAAATCGGTTTTACATAAGGATGTTAAGAGTATAGCTTCTAAGCATACTTTTGCTATATGGCAAGATATTTTAAGCAGTTTTGATTTTCAAATTAAGTATATTAAAGAAGAGAATAACTCAATCCCTAATTGCTTAACTCATGAATTTTGCAGGATTCACGAAATCATGACCCCTAAAAAGAATACCCAAGCTCCTAAACCACCAGAATCTCAATCTCCTAAAACCAATCAAGCTCCTTCCCCCCATAAAATGCTCTGGAGCCAACAAGTTGAGCTAGAAGAAGAAGCAAGGCTTCATTCTTCTAACCATATGCCTAATAAGATGTTGTCCTTGTACTATGATCCTTCGGATCCCTCTAAACCAGTCAAGGCTACTCAGTATCCAATTATTTCAGGGTCTCAGACCTTTAAGCATGTTACTAAAGCTAATACCTCCAAAAAGAATTAGCATCAAGCTCATCTTTTTCAAATAAACAAATTGTGGTGGTTGCCAACCCCACACCTCTTTCAGCAAAATCAAGCTATTGGCAAAAAGATTTTAATCAACCTCTTTTAGTTATTGAAAGAGAATTTTTCTCTGAAAAACCCTAGAGATTGTAGCAAAAGCTTTTCATGAAAATTTTCATTATCCCTCTGGTGATCTTTTAAAAACAAGAGAATTTTATGAAGCAATCCTTGTGGAAACTGGCTATGTTAAAATCAAGCACAACGCTGATAAATACAGCAACTTGGATTTAGCATTTTCTACTTACCATATTTATAAAATTCTTATAGTTAAGCAGTGGGGTGGAAATCCCATTTTTTCAAGAGAATTCTCTAAGCCTTCAAAACCAAGATTTTTTAACTATTGGGACTATCAGAGAGCATGGTTCAATACTTTTCTAATCCAGAATAAAGACTTCCATCATCCATGGATGTTCTATTTCCCATCTAAACATCAGATTCCTTCTTTCCCATTTTGGTTCCACAATTAGTGGACTTATTTTGGTCCGACTATTAAGATTTTTCCAAAACCCATCTTGGATGGATTTGAGCTATTCAATAGCTCTTTTGTTATCCCCAGAGAACTTTCAGCGTTTCCTCGTTTATTATTCTTCTTCAGTGAATTTGGCCTTGCCTGGATAGTCCAATGGGACTATACCATTATTAAAGACGAATCAATAGCTTTTTCAGCCCTGAGATGGACCTTTAAGACTAAATGGTGGGATGCTCTGAAAAATGATGCCTCATTACAAGCCGTGAAACAATATTTTCTTTTTTTTATATAGGCAAACACACAAAAAGCATATATTAGAAAAGGGCACCTTGAGGCTGACCCAAAAGCATACAGGGAGTATCCAAGAGGCGCCAAAGGGCACAAAAAGAAGAGGAAATACAACCAGCCCTCAACTAGCACCTAGCCAATCAAAAAACTGAGTAAAGGAAAAGGACTATCATTTACAACCGACTTAGTCCACAACCAAAGGCAAAAGAATTTTTCAACCTATGAATCGAAAGCTCCTCATTATCAAAAGCAATCCTGTGAAACAATATTTTCTTAAGCATCCTACACAAGCTTCAGCCACTGATGATAAGTCACAGTTTCTTCTTAAGAAACAATAGCTCCAAGCCATGCTAGAAACAGCAAAACCCCTCAAGAATTTCAGAAAATTCTTGACAAAAGCAGCTTAATGTCACAAGCTTATCCAAATGAGCCTCCCCATGGCCTTATATAGAGCCAGGAAGCTTCTGGAGACTCTTAGAGTGGGAAGGGTGTGGAAGGTTCTAGAGAAGCCTGGAGGAATCCACATAATTCTACACCATGGTAGAAGGCACGAGAGGAGTCCGGGGCTTTCTAGAGAAGTCTAGAAGACTCTTGTATATACTTGTATATAGGCTTGTAACTAGAATGGTGTAGGACATTCTAGAATAGTCTTGAGTTGTAAGGAACCCTCCAAGGTTCCAGAGAGTTCCAATGGTGCCTATAAATAGGTGAGGGCCTCATTTGGCCAAGACACCAAGCAAGTGAGCATCCAAGCACTTGTAAAAGCTTCTTTGAGCAATAAAGAGCTTCCATTCTTTCAAGGGTTGCCTACCAAGCTTCTTAAGCTTTCGAGTCGCGAGTGTCTTAGCCGAGCGAGCTAGGCATTGAGGGAGCAAGGCTGACTTAGCAAGATCAAGTGTCTTGGCTTGTCTAAGTGCCGCACGAGCTTAGTGAACGACTAAGTCCGTGACAAGTGGTATCAGAGCACGGTTAAGAGGTGGGCATAATCAAAGGAAGCATGTCGGGCTCTAACGTGGAGGAGACTAGCGAGCAAACCCGTGGACGGGAGATGGAGCATACCGCACGGGGCCGAGGCAGGAAGGATAAGTCTCGTGACGCCTTAGCCAACATGGAGGCAAGACTAGCCAAGGTGGAGCTAGCCATGGCGGACACCCGGGAAGGGGTGGACTTGATCGAGCGAGCTAGGCATTGAGGGAGCAAGGCTGACTTAGCAAGATCAAGTGTCTTGGCTTGTCTAAGTGCCGCACGAGCTTAGTGAACGACTAAGTCCGTGACAAGTGGTATCAGAGCACGGTTAAGAGGTGGGCATAATCAAAGGAAGCATGTCGGGCTCTAACGTGGAGGAGACTAGCGAGCAAACCCGTGGACGGGAGATGGAGCATACCGCACGGGGCCGAGGCAGGAAGGATAAGTCTCGTGACGCCTTAGCCAACATGGAGGCAAGACTAGCCAAGGTGGAGCTAGCCATGGCGGACACCCGGGAAGGGGTGGACTTGATCGAGCAAGGCATGGAGAAGGGCCTGGAGGATCTAAGGGAGCAGATCCAAGACCTTCGCGAGGGCGTGCTAGGTTCACAAGTTCAGCCGGTGTCGCACGAGGAGTTCATGTCCTTCCAAGACAAGGTCATGACCATGTTCGCTAGTGTGGAGTCAAGGATGGAGGCCTTGGCTGCACGCATGGATGCCCGAGACCAAGAGATTCGTCAAGAGCTGGCCATCTACAAGACTGCGGTGTCAGCCCGAGTCATGGCCACTCATGAGGCACCAAGGGTGGAGGTGCCCAAGCCACACACGTTTAGTGGCAAGAGGGATGCTAAGGAGCTTGATAACTTCTTGTGGCACATGGAGCGTTACTTTGAGGCAATTGCATTGACGGATGAAGCCACTAAGGTACGCACCGCGACCCTCTACCTCACCGATAATGCTACTCTATGGTGGCGTCGACGTTTTGCCGATATAGAGAGAGGGACGTGCACCATAGACACATGGGACGCCTTTAAGAGGGAGATCAAGAGGCAATTCTATCCCGAAGATGTGGCTTACCTAGCAAGGAAGAGTCTAAAGCGTCTCAAGCACACGGGCTCGATCCGTGAGTATGTTAAAGAATTCTCTACTCTTATGCTTGAGATACCTAACATGGCCGAGGAGGAGCTACTGTTTAATTTCATGGACAACTTACAAAGCTGGGCCGAGCAAGAGTTGAGGAGGCGTGGTGTCCAAGACCTAGCCACGGCCATGGCAGTAGCAGAGTCCTTGGTGGATTATAGAAGGGGAGACTCCACCAAGCCCAAGCCACCATCCAAGGGGAACCAGGCCAAAGGTGGGGGAGACAAGAGGTCGCAAGGCCATACTTCTAAGGAAGGGTCAAGCAAGGGCCCTAGTGGCAAGGATGGCAAAGGAAAGGACAAGCGAAAGGAGTTCACGCCCAGGACCAATTGCTTCCTGTGTGATGGTCCGCACTGGGCACGGGACTGCCCTAAGAGGAAGGCTTTGAATGCTATGATTGAGGAAAAGGAACAGGAAGGCGATGCCAAGGTGGGATCATTGCAGCTCCTAAATGCTCTTAAAGCCAAGTCGTTGCCTAAGACGCCTCAAAGCAAAGGGCTGATGTATGTGGAAGCCCTTGTGAATGGGAAGGCCACCAAGGCCCTGGTGGACACAGGTGCCACCCACAACTTTGTCTCAGAGGATGAGGCAAGAAGGCTGGAGCTCCAAGCATCCAAGGAAGGAGGATGGCTCAAGGCAGTCAATTCAGCTGCCAAGCCATCACATGGAGTAGCTCGTGGGGTGACTATGCACATCGGCTCGTGGGAAGGAAGGGTCGACTTCACAGTGGCACCCATGGACGACTTCAAGATGGTGCTAGGAATGGACTTCCTACAGAAGGTCAAGGCCGTGCCGCTACCCTTCCTACGCTCAATGGCTATCCTGGAGGAAGAGAAGTCATGCATGGTCCCTACGGTCACTGAAGGTACGCTCAAGACCCCTATGCTATCTGCTATGCAAGTAAAGAAGGGGCTAAAAAGGGCAGAGGTGACCTACCTCGCGACCCTTAAGGAAGAAAGGGATGATGGGTCGGGAGAACCCATGCCTAAGGAAATTGAGGGGGTCCTTGATGAGTTCAAGGATGTGATGCCGCCCGAGTTGCCCAAGAGACTTCCTCCTAGGAGAGAGGAAGATCATAAGATTGAGTTGGAGCCGGGAGCCAAGCCCCCTGCTATGGGGCCATATAGGATGGCACCACCCGAGTTGGAGGAGCTAAGGAGACAACTCAAGGAGTTGCTAGATGCGGGGTTCATCCAACCATCCAAGGCTCCCTATGGCGCGCCGGTCTTGTTTCAAAAGAAACACGATGGATCCCTACGGATGTGTATCGACTACCGGGCACTTAACAAGGTGACGGTGAAGAACAAGTATCCCATCCCACTCATCGCTGACTTGTTTGATCAACTTGGAAGGGCAAGGTACTTCACAAAGCTGGACTTAAGGTCAGGCTACTACCAAGTCAGGATTGCGGAGGGAGATGAGCCAAAGACTACGTGTGTGACCAGGTATGGCTCATATGAGTTCTTAGTGATGCCTTTCGGACTCACCAATGCCCCAGCAACGTTCTGCACCCTCATGAACAAGATCTTCCACCCATACTTGGACAAATTTGTGGTGGTATACTTGGATGACATAGTCATCTATAGCAACACCCTGAAGGAGCATGAAGAACACTTGAGGAAGGTCTTTAAGATCTTGAGGCAGAACGAGCTATACGTGAAGAAGGAGAAATGTTCGTTTGCTAAGAAAGAGGTGAGCTTCCTAGGGCATCGCATCAAGGATGGCAAGCTGATGATGGATAATAGCAAGGTGAAAGCCATCCAGGAATGGGATCCACCAACCAAGGTACCTCAACTCCGATCTTTCCTTGGTTTAGTTAATTATTACCGGCGGTTCATAAAGGGATATTCGGCAAGGACAGCACCGCTCACTGATCTTCTTAAAAAGAATAAGGCATGGGAGTGGGATGAAAGGTGCCAACAAGCCTTTGAGGATCTGAAGAAGGCTGTGACTGAGGAGCCAGTGTTGGCACTACCCGACCACACTAAGGTCTTTGAGGTACATACTGATGCCTCAGACTTTGCTATTGGGGGAGTCCTTATGCAAGAAAGGCACCCAATCGCATTTGAGAGTCGCAAGCTGAACGACACGGAGAGGCGTTACACGGTGCAGGAGAAGGAGATGACCGCTATCGTCCACTGCTTGCGCACTTGGAGGCACTACCTTTTGGGGTCTCACTTCATAGTGAAGACCGACAATGTTGCCACTAGCTACTTCCAAACACAGAAGAAGCTAAGTCCCAAGCAAGCTAGGTGGCAAGACTTCTTGGCTGAGTTCGATTATACACTGGAGTATAAGCCAGGAAGTGTTAATCATGTGGCCGACGCCCTAAGCCGCAAAGCCGAGTTGGCGTCTATGACGAGTCAGCCCCAAGGAGACATAATGGATCTTCTAAGGGAGGGGTTGCAACATGATCCAGTGGCTAAGAGCCTCATCGCCCTGGCTCATGAAGGGAAGACTAAGCGGTTCTGGGTAGAGGACGGCCTACTCTACACTAAGGGGAGACGACTCTATGTGCCTAAGTGGGGGAACCTAAGGCGGAACCTGATCAAGGAGTGCCATGACACCAAGTGGGCTGGGCACCCTGGGCAACGACGCACTAGGGCACTACTTGAGTCGGCTTACTATTGGCCTCAGATACGGGACGAGGTTGAGGCCTATGTGAGGACTTGTCTTGTGTGCCAACAAGACAAGGTGGAGCAACGACAGCCTAGAGGCCTGTTGGAGCCACTACCCATAGCAGAGCGCCCATGGGACAGCGTCACCATGGACTTCATCATCGGGCTGCCCAAGTCGGAGGACAGTGGGTCAATCATAGTAGTGGTGGACAGGTTCTCTAAGTATGCAACCTTCATAGCAGCCCCAACTGACTGCACGGCGGAAGAAACAGCGAGGCTATTCCTTAAGAACGTAGTCAAGTATTGGGGGTTGCCTAAGTTTATCATCAGTGATCGCGACCCGCGCTTCACTGGGAAGTTTTGGACGGAGCTCTTCAAACTTATGGGTTCGGAGCTTCACTTCTCCACAAGCTTTCACCCACAGACGGATGGGCAGACCGAGAGGGTGAACGCGTTATTGGAGCTATACTTGAGGCACTTCGTGAGTGCCAACCAGAAGGATTGGGCTAAGTTGCTAGATATAGCCCAGTTCTCATACAACCTACAAAGGAGTGAAGCAACCAACAAGAGTCCGTTCGAGCTAGCCACAGGGCAGCAACCCTTAACTCCTCACACTCTCACGATTGGCTATACGGGGAGAAGTCCGGCGGCTTTCAAGTTCGCAAAAGGGTGGCATGAGCAAGCTGACATAGCACGCTCATACTTGGACAAGGCCGCGAAGAAAATGAAGAAGTGGGCAGACAAGAAGCGACGGCACACGGAATACAAGGTCGGAGACATGGTGCTTGTCAAGCTCCTTCCTCAACAATTCAAGTCCCTAAGGCCGGTGCATAAGGGCCTTGTGAGGAGATATGAAGGACCCTTCCCCATACTTGGGAAGGTCGGCAAGGTGTCCTATAGAGTCGAGCTGCCACCGAGGTTGAAGATTCATCCTGTCTTCCACGCGAGCTACTTGAAGCCTTATCACGGAGACAAGGATGATCCAAGCCGAGGGTTGTCCAAGAGGGCACCTACAGCGGTCGTGACCTCCTATGATAAGGAGGTAGAACACGTCCTCGCAGACCGGATCGTCAGGAGACGAGGGGTACCTCCTGCTACGGAATACTTAGTGAAATGGAAGGGACTACCAGAAAGCGAAGCTAGCTGGGAGCCAGCAGAAGCACTATGGCAGTTCCAGGAGCAGATCGAGCGGTTCCGGGCAGAAGGCGCGACGAGGACGTCGGCGGCATAGGTGGGGGAGAGTGTCACAAGCTTATCCAAATGAGCCTCCCCATGGCCTTATATAGAGCCAGGAAGCTTCTGGAGACTCTTAGAGTGGGAAGGGTGTGGAAGGTTCTAGAGAAGCCTGGAGGAATCCACATAATTCTACACCATGGTAGAAGGCACGAGAGGAGTCCGGGGCTTTCTAGAGAAGTCTAGAAGACTCTTGTATATACTTGTATATAGGCTTGTAACTAGAATGGTGTAGGACATTCTAGAATAGTCTTGAGTTGTAAGGAACCCTCCAAGGTTCCAGAGAGTTCCAATGGTGCCTATAAATAGGTGAGGGCCTCATTTGGCCAAGACACCAAGCAAGTGAGCATCCAAGCACTTGTAAAAGCTTCTTTGAGCAATAAAGAGCTTCCATTCTTTCAAGGGTTGCCTACCAAGCTTCTTAAGCTTTCGAGTCGCGAGTGTCTTAGCCGAGCGAGCTAGGCATTGAGGGAGCAAGGCTGACTTAGCAAGATCAAGTGTCTTGGCTTGTCTAAGTGCCGCACGAGCTTAGTGAACGACTAAGTCCGTGACATTAAGCTTTTCCCAAAAAGACTCTTATGCTGAATCAGATGATTCTACATCAAATTACCTTCCAGATAATGAAGATGACTGTGATAGTATCCTTCCTCCCATTAGGAAATCAAAATAAGCTCTTCATGCATACAACTCTTCTTAGGGCTTTCCACTAACAAAAATATTCTCCACCAACAAGCTTTAAGCAGTCAGCACCGAAAGCAATTTTGTCTAACAAGCATGTGACTCTACAGTTCTTAACCAGCCTAGTACTCCAGCCTTCCTCCGCCGAAAGCAAGATTCGTCTACCAACAAGTCAAGATTGCTACAGTAAAAAATCAATTTTACTATTCATTCACAGATGAATACTATTTGCCGTTGGAGTCAAATGTTACACAGTGACCTGTCGTCCACTTTGTACTTTTTATGATTCCTTTTTCAGCTATTTAAGGAGGCCTAATCGTCAGTTGTAAAAACAATTCATTTTTCACTCTTCTTCCCATCTTAAGCTCTCCCTTCTCTCTTCTTTCTCTCATATCATGTAAGCCTCCAAGCGCAAAGCTTTCTTCAAAGCTTTCCTATCCCTACCATTGTAAGATATTTCATTTTGTTTCCTTGTTTCTCCTAATATGTATATTATATGTATATACATATGCATAAAATATTAACAATGATAGATTTTGGCCCAATGGAACGTGCTTTTCAATCCTAAATAAACTACATAATATATATATATATATATATATATATATATATATATATATATGCATAAAATATTAACAACGACAGATTTTGCCCAATGGAACGTGTTTTTCAATCCTAAGCTAAAGGATGTGGGTTTGGGCCCCTACATTCTCAATTTGATTTTTAGTTGCATGGCTACGTGCTGTGGCATGTGAGTGTGGCTGCTTGGACGTGTGGCTACATAAGGCGAGAAAATCACCAAAATATCCCAAAGTTTGGGAAAATCACTAAAATATCATAAAATTGAGAAAAATTCACCAAAAAAAAAAAATTATATATATATATAGAGAGAGAGAGAGAGATAAATTCACGAATTATCGGTTGGTCGAATTTCTATCAAATATATATCATTACCATAACCACTAATAAGTAAAATAGTGATGACATTTTTGTGAAATATTGCGAAATTTTAATCCTTAAACCAAGATGCCCAAAGCACAACCATCAAGGTTATAGCTTAAAGCCACCTATGGCATTAACCTACAAACAATTGACATCATCTTTTCATTTTTATCCATATAAGGTGCCTTCCAATGCAAACAAATGATGCTCAAAAGGATACAAAGAGATTCTTTTATAGTAGAAAAATCAAATATAGGATAGAAAGAAATGCTCATCCCACATATTATCTACACAGCCATTCTTATCCTTAAAGATCCTACGCTTCTTTGTCATCCATACCATTCATATTAAAGCAAGAAAAGTAGATTGAATTGACACTTTACTTTCCTCCATCTTCTCAAATCTCCTTGAAGGAAAAAACTGGAAAACTAAAATGTCCTTGGGGAGCATAGAACAAAAACCTAATAGAGAAAGTCGGTGCAACCACAACTAAAAACAGGGAAATGAAGAACCTTATTTGTTTTAATAAATGATTAGAAATTTGTAAAGAGAGCGCTAAAGGAGCCACAACAAATACACATTAAGAATACAAAATAACATACATGCATGCATAGATACAATCAAGCACTAAAAAAAATTCAAACTTTACAAACCAAGGGCAGAAAAAAATTGTGGTGGGAAAAGAAGTCTTACTTCACTTCATAAAAGCATATGTTTTAAAGGGGTACATTAAACAAATAACTATTTCCTTACAAATTAGCCAAGCATTATATTTCTTTTATTTATATTATTAGATCTACCAACATGTTGAGTGCAGTACACACAAAGTGACTCACATTGAAGCGATATTCCGTGCTTGGTGTGAAACTAATGCATTGCCCAGTACAAAAGAGCCAACTCCAAGATCCATCTACCATGGTAAAATAAGTTGGAATTTCATTGGTTCCAATAAAGAAATTCAAAGCACCAGTTAGAAACTATAGATATTTTGCATATAATTATTCCAATAAAAAACAAACTTTTCAATATTCATCAAATAAATAATAAATTTGCTACAGAGGAGAACTAAGGAAAAACTGAGCAAGCTAATCCAAATCAAATATGGCAACACCATAACGGAAGTTGGAAGTTCACCATTACCAAAATTCATGAATGACTTCTTCTTTTCCAACTTTTTTCAAGAACATAGAATGCAATAGATTTACTAATTCATTATGGGAAAATAAAAATAACAGAACCATCATACATGAAAGAAATTTTCATCAAGAAAATTGAAGGAGCTCATAAGTGTATAATGCATGACATGGCAATTCAAAAGCACAAATACACACACAAAAAAGGGCAAAGTTATCCAGTTTCAACTGCAACTGTAAAATCACAATACATCATAACACCCAAAATTTCGAGACCTGATGAAGATTCATATAATGCAGTTGTGGGACCATGTAATTACGAACACAAAACAATCGACATTTGATGTCTCTAAAAGATCAGAGATCACTTAGAAAAGAACTATGTTTCCTTTCTTCACAAATAAAGAATTAAACAGCTTGGTGACAGAGATGATGTCATACAGAGAAGTCAACACTCATCTGCTTGAATGTATCAGTGTGAATGCAGCATTCTTAACACTTTTTTCCCCTTTGATCTGGCAGTTTATTAAGATTGTAGAAATATTGTTAGCAACTTAGCATCTAACTAAGCTCCTTTTATAGATACATCTATAAAAAATAAAAAATAAAAGGTTTAATTTACACAACATGCACTGAATGCATGAAAGAAAATGGGATCATGGCCTCTTTTTGGCAATGTTTAGAAAAACAGTCCTCAATTGTTTTGGGGAACAAAATTCTATTTGAGGACTCAAATATGAAAAACAATTTTATTGACTTATTCTCCATAAAGATACTTTACACTTGTGTATAATGCAAAAGTTTCCAAAGTGTTCTCCAATTTTTTTAAATCTTGCTCAGAAAACTATATAAAAAACAACTAATTACAATGTAAGTTTTCTACCCCATCAAAAAGCTCTGCTTTCAACCATCTAGTTATGCTTCCTAGCATTTCTGCTTGTTTTTACATGTTCAAGATAAATTTGTAAATACTTGTTTGATTACTTATTTAATAACACTTAATTCCAGAGAGCTTCAAAAGACACATTAGTTCCATCAAAATTTTTGTTGTTTAAGTACAATGAGGAATTGCAAACCACCTTCTCATCAAATGTGGGAAGGATCAAATTCATGCTGTTCTCTTTTTTTGAGTGTTTGGGTCATGCAAGGTCAGTTAAACTTTGCCATGTTAGCATGGGAGATTTGTAGGATAAAGGCATTCTAGCTTCTAAAATTTGGAGGATGACAACATTGTGCTTTCTGCCATGCATTTGGAAGGAGCACAACCATAGAACTTTTGAACAGCTTGAAAGCTTAGATCAGTCACTGAAAGATTCTTTTCTGAAAGCATTATTCATTAGTCTAAAGATTGTGTGGGGTCTTGTAACACTTTCTTTTTTAATTTTATTGATTGTAAGGGTGAGGCTTGGTTGTGTGGGGTCTTTGTTTGCTTCACATTTTTTCTTCTTTCTTCTTGTTGCACTCTTTGAATACCTTTAGTGTACAAGGGACAATGACCCCTATTTTACCAGGTGTCATCTATATGTCATTCCAATACCTATCAAATAATAATAATAAGCAATGATTACACCACCAACAACAATAACAATAATAATAACAATAAACAAGGATAAATTTGATAAATCTTGAGATCTTACCAAACTAGTACCATAAGTCTCAGTCTTAGCATATCTTCTAGGAAATATTTGAAAGTCAACAGCCAAGATGCACAAGCAAGTTACGATCATCTGCAGCAATAATCCCCATAAGACAAAGGGAAAAAGTAGAAGGAAAACTTGTTGAATCCAAAATATGATAAATAACACACTGCCTAAATTTAAGTAAGACTGTGTACCATAGAAACCCTGTATGATGAAATATTTGTCCTAAGGGAATTGGTCCCTCCCCCCAAAGAATAATGAGAAGAAATAAATCTGTAGTGGAAAGTATATAACTTTGAGTTAGAATGTAACATAGAAGTCATGTTGATGCTTGGCTGCTCATGTAATATCCTGGAGCATTTTTGCATTCATCTAAAGAACTTCTCCAAGAAAAGATAAAATTAAACACAATTAAATACACACACAAAAACATGTAGACAACAGAAAATCTTACCTTTTAGCTGCAATAGAGAAGAGCAGCACCAACATCAACAAAATTGCACATATTTGTGTCCATTCTGCTAGGACCTGTCATGAGAAGTTATTTCTGATGAGAAAGACCAAGTCACTTATTACAGTGGAATATAAAACTCATTGAAGAAGGGAAAAAAAAAAAAAAAAAAACCATGAAAACAATGACATGAGAGCTGCTTAAGCACTTAAGCTAGATTGCAGATGATTAGAACCATATGAGAAACTTTTCCTAGGGCCGAGGTACAACCAAAAGAACTTACTATAAGAAGTTAACATGCTCAAAACATCATAGCCAATGTGGAAACAAGATATATAAACCTCAATAAGAGAATACTAAGAAAAATAAACAACGCACTACTCAGGCGCTCATTGCTTCACTGAGAACAATAGTTTTGGTGCTACTGGAGAAAACTTACAGTTAAAAATAAAAGGATTGGAAGAACAATGACAAGAAAATCCACTGTCATTGTAGCCATGTAAGCCCAAGAATTCTTAGAAACAACAGTTGCATTGTCACTTTTCTTCAATGAGGTCTCAGTAGCCCAGGGATCTGAAGAAACAAAACAGCATTCAATTAACAAACACATACTCTGCATCATGTATCATAAAAACTTACTCAAATAACAGAGTGAAATAGCCTATAATGACTTACCATCAAGAAAATGGACTTACAAATTGCCAAAAGGTCTCTCAATTTTGGAGGACCAAATGGTGAAATTGAAAAGGAATGTAGTAAGCTAGAGGCATAGTGAGCTAACATTGAGTTGAAATAACAGAGATGTGAAGAACTCTAGTTTCTAACATTTCAAGAATTCAACCTATGGAGTCACCAACTTTCCTAGAAGCTTAAGTAGATAGGTAGTAACCTAACAAAGTATATTAAGCTCTCTTTGTTTCTTGGGTGTTCCTTGGGTGCTATCTACTCTATGGTCAGAGAAACTCTTTTAAGGTGGCATGGATCCTTTGTGAAAAGAAGGCATAAGAAGGTTTGTAGAGCTGCTCCTTTGCTCATCTTTTTGACAATTTGGAAAGAAAATAATCAAAAGCCATTACAAGAAGCAATCTAACCATGCTTTGAAAAGCTCTTTCCTTAGTAATCTCTTCATGTAGATAAACTTCCAAAAAAAAGAAGACCCAATGCTTTCAATCGATTTTGTTGACTGGTTAGCTTCTTGCTAAGAATACAGTACTTCCTGCTTCCGAAGTGAACTCACCAGTTGCTCTAGGCACTTCCAGCAACTAGGAGCATATATGTGTGGTTGGTCTACCTCTCATTTATTGATGAGTTCACTAAGTAGTGGTTTTAAATGTCATCATAACAAAAACATGAGAAAATTTTCCCTTACATGTACTACAGATCCAGTAGCGCACATCAACAATAAACCAATCCTAAGTGTTGTCAAATCATTCTTTAAAGATAAAAAAATTGCTCTTTGATCAACAAATCAAAAATGAATTAGAAAATACAAAAGAAGAATGAGGTATCTTTCCAAGAGATACAAGAACCAATCAAAAAAAGAAAAAGTACATCTAGGAAGCTCCAGGTCCAAACCAAAATAGGGACTAGAGCAGCAAAAAGAAAGAGGGTATGTCTGAAGAAGGGGTACAAAAATGAAGAGAAGAGAAAACCTACGATTTCCAAATAACAAAGGCATTTGAATGTTCCTGAACAAAACTCTCCAATAAGAGGACTACCATCAGCCAAAATGCCTTCAAGGACTAGAAAAGGATATAAATGTCTAACTTATTTAAGGATAACTGAGATAAACTGTACAACTCACTTTTCTTCCTTAGTCCATTTTGTAACTCTAAAGACATACCCAAACAATGATTTTTTGAATTCCAGTTCTCTTAGATTCCCTAACCACCAGAAAAGCTCCTACTTCCACCAGCAGCACACCCAGTGAAGGCCAAATAAGATCAGGTGGACTGAGTCAAGGTACATCATCATATCTAAGGTATTGCTTGTCTGACTGTGGCAGAGAAGATATAAACAGGAAACAACACCCCATGCAACAGCTACTTGCAAGAAGGCATGGGCCATGAGATCAGCCAAATCTGAAAGGAAGGCTAGAACCAATGTTTTAACAGGTCAAAGACAGTCTTGAGGCGTTTTACCTAAATGAGGTGAGACGTTAGCCTCGAGGCAGAATGAGGCAGAAACTTCAACTTAAACAAACAAATAATAAAAAAATAAAATAAAATACTCACAAAGTCACAAGAAAATTAAACAATAAAAAAGACAAATTTTATAATGATAAAATTAATTATTTTTCATTATTAATAATTTCAGCTCCCTCTCGTGATTTTACCAAATAGTTTTCAGCATTACTATTACTATCACTAATAGGATCCTCCAAGGAATATAATCATATCCATTGTTGTATTATCCTCCCCAGTGGTGTAAATATCCACTCATCCTTTTGCTTCTTTGTCCACCAATTATAGTGGTATCTGTTTTTATCTATCAATAAAATAATTATATATGAGATCAACCACTAGGATAGCCACCAATTCCCTTATTCTTCTCAATCTCTCTTTTTTATTTCCATTTTAAAAGGTTAAGTGGAAGTTAATTAAGCCCTTATTTTGTAAAAAGTTTAACCAAGTAGGGACCAATAAAAAAACTCATGAAATCCATTTCAAAAGTCCATAAAAGCATAGATGATAGAACCCATTAAAACTCATTGACGATTAAGACTTAAGCCTCTTATAAAATGTATACCAAAAACCCAAAAAGGCTAAGACCCTTTCGATATTTGAGGTTCAGGCCTCAACATCCTTAAGATATAGCCTCAAAGCTATAAGCCTCCATAAGGTGAGGCTTAAGCCTCAATCACCCTAGTTGAGGCAAGCTTTGAGGTGTAAGCCTCAATGGTCTTTTAAAACACTGGCTAGAACTCCAAATTTTCTTTTTAAATGCAATTAACATGAAGAGGAAGTTGATAACAGATAAAAAATTATAAAAAGAGGCAACCACCAACACATAAAAGACATGCATCCTTGTTTGCATTGGAGTTTAAGAAGGTGGATGTAACCATTTTTTGACTCTTTCTTTTCTTATATTTCATTCATTAGAACTCAACATCTTATCATGCTAGACTAAAGAAAGTAGCAATTTTTCACTAAATAGTAATAAATCAATATTACAGAATTTTAGGAATGCTTATTTTGAAATATGGGCCGTATTTCTTTCATTGGGATCTTGCCTCATATGGAATGGCCAAACACCACATCTTATAGGTGTTTGGGCTTCCACCTTATATTTTTATGTGGTTAAATGCACATATCTTTCCTTGAAGAAAGTAGTCTTATAATCTTGTGTGCCTCTATATGCATTCAAGAAAGGGCTTTTCCAACTTAGGGTTTTTGTTGGGTTGAAGAAAATGATGGTAAAAGCAACACCGACCATTTTTCCTCCATTCTTTCTACTCTATAGAGATTATCAATGCTTTTCAATCCAATTTAACTAATGTTGGTTTAACGGTGACTTTGAATTGATTCCTAGTTTCACACTGACTACAAAAATCTGTCATATCTATTATGAAATATATGGTCAAGGTTTGACCCCTAAAAGCAATGTCATTTGTAAGCTCCCTTATTCAAGAGTTATGGATAAGGTACAAAATATCATCCCATCTTCATGTGATTCCTACAGCATTTGCCTAGTTCCTTTTCTATGCTAGAATATGGTTGCAAATGTCTATCTCCTCAGTCAATGCCTATCCTCTGTGTATACACTAGTTGTCGCATATGCTAGGGAAAGTTCTCTTACCCATCTCAAAATGGAAGCATTCACCCCGTAAGGTGAATGAAGGAGCAAACCAAAACATGCTAAGGTGATCATGGCAAGTCACTTCCTCACTTTCACTTGTTAGCTTTACTAGCTCCTTCACACCTCTCATCAAAAGGGTTCCTGCAATGGCTGTCCCATGCCCCTCCAAAAGGGGTTTAGGTAAGCATTATTCATATTGTGCCAAAGCATATTTGACACTTCCCTTAGACGTGTCCAATGTAGCACCCAAATGCTTCATGTTATCCACATTGGGAGCATACTTCAAAGAGCACCACCAAGTGCTTGGTACAAATTAGTCATGCACTCTTGGCTTGCCCCAGCATCAAGTAGAAACTATTCAAAGGTCTTATTTGGTGTATAGGGTTAGACAATCAATGAAATGAGAACAGCTCAATGCTGGTGAACCCATTTCTACTGGATTGCAAAGAAGGGGAGACCACTTTACAGAACATCTGTTGTTGTCGCCACATTTTTTTACCAAGAGAGCTAACTAATTGTACATATGGTGCTACTTACTTGTTGAAATTGCTTGACAGCATGTTCAGCATGGTTGACTCATAAAAGGAAAAACCCTATAAATAGGTTCAAGAGGTAAATAGTTCAATCATTTTGGGCTTTTTTCAGATTTGGACCTTTCCACTTTAAACATGCATTTTCTAAGCACTTCACTTGAGCCATTCAAGAGAATAGAGGCAATATCTCCAACCACTTGAGCCTTTGACGGCCGGATCAAGTGGTAAAAGAATGGGGAGGGTTTGTGGGAGGTTCTAGGTTAAGTCCCAATGGGGACAAAAATTTATATATCTCCAACCACTTGAACCGGACATTTCACCATTCATGTAATCAATCACCTCTGAGAATAACTTCCTCTAAACACTTTGTATTCTCTCTATCTTCATTGTTGCCATTCACTAAGTTGGACTTAAAAAGACCTATTTACAATTAATTATTAATTTTAATATATTTATTCCCTGGTGCCCATCATTTTTCACGTTATTACAAGGGTTTTTAAGCAGAGTTCTAGTATTATAATTGATTGCCTTGTCCCTTTGATTCCTCCGTTCATTAATTATTATCATATGTGGTTTGTTGTCCAAAAAAATCGATAACTTGTACGAGATGGAAAGGTCCTTCCTCCCCCAACCACTGGTATTCATTCAAGTTCCAATTAAAAGAAACAGAAAATATTTATATATGAATAGACCGCAAATAGCAATTCAAAAGATGAAAAAACTTTACCAAATAGGCGATGGAAGGCAATCAAATGTCGCAGAACAATCAGACTCTGATAACATAAAACATCAAAGAATGTGGTGTTAAAAAAAAAATTAAAACAAATTTAACTAGAAAAACTACAAACAATCACAGAAACTTACAGGGACTATGGTCGAAAGTGCAACGATTTCAAGAATGGACGATCCTGTCAAGTTGCTCACAAATCTGACACCAAAACAAACCAAATGTGAGGAAGCATAATAAGAATATACAAAAGGATAGAGAGATCTAGAGAAAGAGGGAATGGTAACTGCTCTTTTAAA
This sequence comes from Vitis riparia, assembly GCF_004353265.1. NCBI lineage: Eukaryota > Viridiplantae > Streptophyta > Magnoliopsida > Vitales > Vitaceae > Vitis > Vitis riparia. The sequence continues at coordinate 10,890,565 of NC_048432.1, read as the reverse complement.
TGTTTGTTTGGATTGAAGGATTTTGCGAGAGGATCCATGGATGAAGAGAAGGCAAACTGAGAGAGTTCACAGAGATGTAACCGGTGATGAACTGGAAAGGATTCGAATTTCAAGGTATATTTTCAAGTCGACTGTGATTCTCATGGAAAGAGAAAAGTGTGCTGCAACTAAAGGACCCGAATAGAAACCAGAAAAAGAAGTCGGATTCAGAGAAAGGAAAGAAAGGCTAATCCCCGAAGAGAAAGAAGTCAAGCCATGGGCGGCACCGACGGCATGACATCGCTGGCCGGCAGTGAGTAGCAGCAGGAGTTGGAGGAAAGGAAAAATGGGTATGGTGGATTGGATGGAGAGAGAAAGAAGAGAAATAGGGAAAGAAGGATAGAAGGGAGGGGAGAAAACGGGTGCCGCCGGCTGAAGAAAGGGGAGACGGAGTGGCCGACGGCGACGTCGCCGGCGACGGGTGTGCGGATGGAAGAAGAAGGAAGAAATGATTTTTTGTCTGGGTCAGACGCCATTTTCACCCAAAATTCCCGAAAATGCCTGTTCGTTCCTCTGTTTTTTTGTTTTTTGTTTTAATCAAAATAAAATAAAATAAAATAAATAAAAGACTAAATTTCAAAAATTAAATTTTCACTTCCTTTTTAATCGAATAACCCTTTATTTTACTTTAGTTCTTAAACACTATCATTAATTATAAAATATTAATTAATAATAAACAAGAGGAAAAAATGAAATTTAAATATATAATTTAAAAAAATAAATAAATAAATAAATTCATTTTCTATTTTTCCTTTCCAAAACTACTGGTAATTTTATTAAATTCATTTAAAAGCAAACAAAACTCATTAACCTTGAAATAAATCAAGGGAGAATTACCGTTAAGGGTAGGCTGGGGGAAAAAATTACCATGAAGGGTGAGTATATTTGATAATTATTGTGAAGGGTATGATGAAATTATAATAATTCCTCCAAATGCCTTATTTTGTTTAAATGTCACGCCTACCCTTAATAAGTGAAAAGTAAGAGCAAAGTGAAAAGTAACAGCAAAGTGAAAAGAGTTTTCTTTAACCTACCTCCAGCTTGTCGGTTGGTGTTGTAGAAGAAAAAAGGGAAAGAGGAAAAAGGTCCAATACTTCAGGTCCTGAAATCGTTTACACAAAACTTGTTTTTTGTGTGTGAATCTAGTAAAAACTCTATTAAAAGTGAGTTTTTTTTTAAATGCCAAAAAAAAAAAAAAAAATCAGTTTATGGAAAAAATAAATAATTAAAAATCAGATTGAAGGAACAAAAAGTTAATAATTTTAACAATATAGATGTAAGATATTAGATCTGAAATATTGAAGGAGATTTTGAGAAATAAATTACATTTTTTTGTATAAAATGTTATTTAAATTTATTATTTTGAATTTTTTTATATTATTTTGGTCATATTGAAGATGTGTTTTTATTTTTAATTTATTTTTCGGGTTGTTTGATATGATTATTATTGATTTCCATTGAAAAGGTTTGCACTTTAGTTTTGTTGTTGAGACTTGTTTGACATGGCAGAAGAAAAAATTTTCTCAATTGTTTCTTGATTATTTGGAACCACTTTATTTGGGTATTTATGAACATATTTGAATTTTCATTGAAAACTCAAAATTGTAATCAATTGAGACATATTTTGTATAATAAAGAACAATATTTGTTGTATATTAGACATATATATGCCAAAAAAACCCACAATTGCCGAGTTTCATAAGAAATTTAAAATTTTAAAAATTTTATCTTATCATAATGTACCGTAATATTATTATATTTATATTGTAATTGTAGTGTATTTTTATTGTACATTTATATTTTTGTACAAAAAAAACCCACAATTGTCTAGTTTCATAAAAAATTTCAAAATTTCAAAATTTTACCTTATCATAATGTATCGTAATGTTATTGTATTTATATTGTAATTGTAGTGTATTTTTATTGTACATTTATATTTTTATATACAAAATTAATTTTATAGATTTGTTTTATACGTTTGAATTACCATCAACAACTTCATGTATTGAAATTACAATAATGTATTTTTATTGTCTTTTTATAATTTTGGCTTACAAGAATGCTTTATGATAGAAATACAACATGATAGCCTAGAAACGTTAGTTTAATAAAAAACGAATTCAATATTTTGTCATTTTGGTACATTGTAATGTATTGTAATGTTAATATTTTTTCATTGTAACTATATTGCATTTGTATTGTACTTATACTTTATAATTGTCAGGAAAGAAGATGTACTTCTCAATTGGTAAATGGACTTGAGAAATTCAGGGTAAATTAGTCTAATAAAAATATGAGGCTTTCATAAGAATTATCAAATCTACCCACCATTTTCAATATTTTTTTTTCCCAGCCTACCCTTAAGGGTAATTCTCCCATAAATAAATGTCTTCGTATTACACTCTAACCAATTCTGACCTTTTAATATTGACGCTAATGGATAAACACAATTGTAAATGGAAATTGCTCTTTATTTCAAATATTGAAAAATGTAAAAAATGATATTGACAACAGTCATATTTAGAAAATTTAAAAAATGTGTAAAATATTGGCTTTACAAGGCCATTCAAATTGGTCAACTACTCCCTTATTTCAACCAAGATTTGAAAAATTAGGAAATTTTGACGACATATCTAAAGGCAAAAATTTGTCAATGAGAGAAAACTCGTCCTAAAAATCAATGGCATGCAAAGATTTAAATTAAAAAAAAAAAATCATCTATTTTTTAGGTGATTTTTTTTTTTCAAAAAACCCTTTTTTAAGAAAAAAAAAATTATCTATTTTTTTAATTATTTTTTCTGATTTATCTTTTATTTTAAATTTATTACACCCTTTTATTTTATATTATCTTATTTTAAAAATTTTCTATCAATTCACTTTAATTTTTTTATATTTATCCTTCTAATTTTAAATGTTTTTATTTTAAAATATTAAAAATATAAATTTATTAAAAATGACTAAAATATAAAAAAAAATTAATGAAATTCTAATATTTTATAAATTAAAATTAATTTGATAAAATAAATTATTAATATAATTTTTAATAATTTTAATTATTTAAATAAATTAATTTTAATAACAAAAAAAATTGTCACCACAAATTTGTAACAAAATTTTAGAAATTAAATCTCAAATAAAATATTTTATGTAAATGGATTTAATTTTTTATTTAAAATGTAATAAAATATATTTTAATAAAAGTAGTTTTTAATTTTTAAAATAAATGATATAAATATATTGAAAGAATTTAAGTTAATTTAAAAAAAATGATAAGCATTATCTTTGATCATAGTAAATTACACTTACAAAATAACTTTAATATGTGTATTCTTGTTTATTGAAGTTTTTAAAATTTTTAATAATTTATATTTCATTGATATTTTTGTTAAAATATTTATCGTTATTTTAGATATATCCCTAAAATCCAAGTACAGATATATTCATGTTTATTGATATTTTAAACCTTGATTTCAACTCCTCTTCAGTAGTCATGAGCAATCCACAATTCAATTAAAATAAATTTTTCCTTGTTCCCCAAATTTCAATCAACTATCCTTTATCAATCTATAGAATCACATCAACTAGGATTTGCAAAAGTCATTCCCGAAACAATTAGAATCAAGTGTTAATCTTCACAAAAAGCCTTAGAAATGAATTTTGATTACCAAAATCTTAAGAAAATAGTTCACAGTCCACATGAATAGGCACATCTAAGACAACTTCACAAGTTTCATTTGAAATGGCAACAAACAACTTTGCAAGTGCTTCTACGCCGATTAATCATCTACATGATTAGTTAGAATGATTAAGCAAAAATAGAAAAAAGGGTTTTAATCTTCTTCCTGATTGATCATTCAACTCTTATGTACAAATGATTAATTGTTTAGCTTTTGGGAATAAACTATTGATCTTTCATTAGAACAAATGATCATTATCTTCAATATCATTGCTTCAACTTTTCTATAAAATCAACTCGACCCCTATCATGATTAATCATTCTTGTAAGACAATCGATTGTTTTACTAACAAGCAAAAATGATTGATCATTATTCTAGGAACACTGATTGTTTCGTTGTTAATATCAAACCGTCAATCCTTCAATAAGGCAACGTACTCTCATTTACAATTAATCATTTTGGTAGAATTATTGATCATTTTTTTTATAAGATCATCCTTCCAATCAATTAGGGTTGGCAATAGGGAAAGTTTGGGACGGGGCACCCTTATCCTATTCTCGTCCCAATCAAATAATTTTCTCCCATCCCGGTTTAACAAAAAACTTGTAATCCTGTCCCTGCTTTGTTATTGCAAATCCAAAATGTTGTTAATGCAAACCCAAAATTTAAATGTATCATGGATTTGAACTTGACTCAAGATAAATCCTCACATCAAGACCTTGTCAAATCCTCTACTTCATCTTCTTTAATTTCAAGGCTTTTGCATTCATCCCAAATTGTGCCTTTGGTTAAAGACTTTTATTTTTTCTACAATTTTAAAATCTAATGAAGAAAATCGCAATGGTGTTGTGGGAATGCTCTAGATGATCAAGTTTGCTACACGTATTTGAGGTAGGGAGATGTAATATCTTAAATAAGCTAATGACATATACGATTGGGGTTGTGGATGAGAATGATGAGGTCTAAGATTGATTCGATGTGGTTGCAAAGGAATTTCAATGGTTGAGATTGAAACAAAAAGAATGGGTTTTAGTTGATAAATGGAAGGAAAAAGAAATAGTTGAAGAAGTGGGATCATATTCAAGAGGTTAGTGGTTGAGATTGGAAAAAAAAAAGTTAGAATTAATGTGTGAAAAGAAGAAGGAATGAGGTAGGAAGTGGGGGAAGGGGTTGTTTGCCCTCTACATTTGAATATGAGAAGTGGGTTTCAATTATTCAACACGTTCAATCTGATTATAAAATAAATGTTTAAGGATATATTTGAATAAAGTTTTTTTTTTCACATTTGGGGCGGGGCGGGTAAGCATAAAACCCATACCCGCCCAAACCTGATTTGAGTTTTTGAAAATATCCCCAAACCCACTCTATCCTCGATTGTAATATTTTCATACACATCGCAATAGGGTCGGGATGAGCCAAATGACCCGAATATCCCGTGAAGTTACCATCCCTGCAATCAATTAGTTAAGTAGCATACTTAATCACAATTAATCATTCAACAAAGACAATTTATCATTATGCATATTACTCCTTTCCAACAAAGTAATAGACCCAATTCATGATAAATTGTTCGAACATAATGATTAATTGTTTTGTTAATGGTCAATGACTTTCCTTTCCTTAGACTACCTTAAAGCACACAATGATTGATTGTTTCATGAAAAATTGTTAGAAAAATTAGGCTAATCCAATCTAAGTTAATCATTAGAAGAGGGTGAATAGGGTGATGGTCTCTTTTTGTAAATTGAAATTGTATGAATGCAAGAGACAATTATATGCAAATATATAATAAACCAATATAAAAACAATTGCATATAAAGTAAAAGAATAGGAAAGAGATAATGCAAACACAACATTTTTATAGTGGTTCAACGCAACTTGACCTACATCCACTTTCCTCTAGCTTTCATCCCAAGCTTGAGGTTCCACTAATTTAAGACTTCCAAACCAAGTCTTCAAGCAATACAATTAGATTATGGTTCCAATATACCCTCTTGGACTTTTGGCTCCAAGCACCTTTTACAAACTTCAAGAGATACCTCACTTTTTAATAACCCCTCAAGTGATACCCCACACTTGAGAATCCCTAAGTGATATCTCACACTTAGATTTTTTTCTCAAAGATTTACAAATGAAGATAATGAAGGATCTCACAATATCCTAGTACAAAACTTTAAGGCTCAAATGAAACAAGAAAACTAGGATTGAATGGTGTACTAATGATATGCAAGTTTAGAATAATGGTGCACTAAAAAAATACTCTCTAAAGGTTCAAATATATTCAAGAAAGGTCTATGAAGTTTAAACTCTTGAAATAATGAAGATTGAAGCCATTTTATAGAGGAAAAATGCCAAACGAGTCATTAGGGTTCGACCGATTGAGCTGCGAGTTGACCAATTGACTAGTTGTTATCATTTAATGCTTAGAAGGTGATTGTTGGACCTCGACCTCCCTTTAACTAGACCTCGATCGGTTGAGATGGGGGTCAACCAGTTGAGGTTCGACCTTGACCAATTGAACAACCGTTCTAGAAGAAAGAAAATGTTTTTTTTTTTTGCATCCCTCGACCGGTTGAGTTGGGGGTTGATCGGTTCAACCGATTGAGCTATTTTTTGTTCAACAACCAACTTTTTCAACTTAAAACCTTTTAAACAAGTTTGAAAAACATTTGATACAAGGTTTTAGTTGAAAACATGAAATTATCTAATTTTAAATGATTTAAAATGAAAGAAAACTCTTTGATGATTTTGGTGCATAAGTAAATAATGTAATGCATGAAAATCCTAGTGCACCAACAACTTTACAAAGATGAAGTTTGGGTCTTGAAAAACACTTCTCTTTAGCTTGATTTGTCTTGCTTCATCATACTTGAAATATAATCATTAGTTTTAAATCTTGTTTTGTTATCATCAAAACTGAGATTAACAAAACTTTGGTTTCACAAAAATGAATGATCATTTTCCTTTATAGATTTTTCAACCTGTTTTTTTACTTATTTGAAGCTTCCTATTCACCTCCTCCATTCAATGTTTCAAGCCATTATCTTCTAATTCTCATCTATCATTACCACTAAATGGATTCCAATACATGTTAAGCTTTATTTATACTTTATACTTTTTTGTCATTCTAAATACTGACATGACAAGCATAACTAAAATTACACTAAAAATACTATATATATATATATATATATATATATATATATATATATATATATATATATATATATATATATATTGTTAGGAATTTGAGGCTAATACAAACTATGGTAATCACCCTATAGGGGGGTGTGGGGGGTAAATAGGGTGATGATCTCTTTTTCACAAATTTAAACTATGCAAAAATAAGAGACAATTATATGCAAATATATAGTAAATAAAATAAACACAATTGCATATAATTTAAAAGAGTTAGGGAAGAGAGAGTGCAAACACGAGAGTTTATAGTGGTTTGACACTTCCTTACCTACGTCCACTCTCCTCAACCTCCTAACCGAGTGAGGGTTCCACTATCTTGTAGCTTCAACCAAGCTTCCAATCTCTTTACAATTGGATTATGGTTCCAATTCACCCTCTTGGACTTTTGGCTCCAAGCACCCTTTACACTTCTCAAGAGATATCTCTCTCTTGAACAACCTCTCAAGTGATACCCCTCACTTGAGAAAATTCCTCATAAAGATATACAAATAATGATCTCTCAAAATCCTAGTAATAGAACTTTAGGCTCAAAGATACAAGAAAACCTAGGATTGAATGGTGCACTAAAGATATGCAAGTTATGAAACAATGGTGCACTCAAAAACACTCTTCTAAAGCTCAAATATATTCAAGAATGATTTAGAAAGGTTAAGCTCATGAAACAATGAAGTTTGAAGCCTTTTTATAGAAGAAAAAAGCCATATTAGTTGTTGGGGGTTCGACCAGTCGAGCTAGGGGTCGACCGGTTGACTAACTGTTAGGAAAAGTGACCGTTGGGCCTCAACCGGACCTCGACTGGACCTCAACCGGTTGAGGTTCAACCTTGACCGGGAAAAGGAAGCCACTAGGAGAGAGAGAAACTTTTTGGCTCCCTCAACCGGTCCTCGACCGGACTAGCATAACCGGTCGACCGGTTGAACCAGTTGAGCCATTTTTTTGGCTCAACACTCAACCTTTTTCAACTTAAAACCTTTTAACACAAGTTTGAAAATCATTTAATACAAGGTTTTAGTTGAAAACATGAAATCATCCAATTCTTAAGATATTTAAAACAATATTACTCTTGGATGATTTTGGTGCATAAATAAATAATGAAATGTATGAAAGTCCTAGTGCACCAACAACCTTACAAAGAGATCTTAAGAAGTTTTGATCTTGAAAAACTCTTCTCTTTGAGGTGGTCTTCTTCTTCATGATTTCTCTTTGGCTTGATTTGTCTTTGGATTGCCACTTTGGAAGTTGTCTTGCCTAATCACACTTGAAATATGATCATTAGTTCTAAACCTTGTTTTGTTATCATCAAAATCAAGATTAACCAAACCTTGGTTTCACAATCTCCCCCTTTTTGATGATGACAAAATCAAGGTTGCTAAAAAGCTCCCCCTCAATATATGCTCCTTTGAATTTAGAAAATTTTCAAGTTTAGAAACTTCAAAGAGTATATTAAGGATGCTTAAAATGATATAATCAAACATAAATAGCATAAAGAGCATTTAGCAATTTGGCAAGACATTATTATTACAAATGATGCATACAAATATAACCAATAAAGCACATAACATCAATATGAATAAGATTGCTAAAACAATATTTGAAATATCTTCCCAAGTTAGCAACCTACCATTACTTCTCCCCCTTTTTGTCATCAACAAAAAGTTTCAATAAAGTATATAAGGGGAATCACATGTTATCAAAAATATATATATATATATATATATATATATATATATATATATATAATTTCTCATAAAAATGAATCTCCCCCTTTTTCATTTGAGAATAGTTTCCAAATAAAAGATTGCTCATCCTTAGAGCATTCCCAATTTAAAGCATGATTTGGAAAAATATATATGGGAGAACATATGCATTTAAAAATATATATAACATGCATTGAATAACATATTTAGGGCATACAAGCATATGATCATTCAATTTTATATAGGTATATATAAAAAATCTTCTTTTTAAATCCAAAACCTTGGTTTAACAAATATGCCAAAAATATACCAAGTGTTAGCAAAAATGATATTGACAAATTAAGCTTTTAGAAGGGATACCATTACCAATATCATCAATGCATTCTTTCCAAGGTAAGCATATCTTCCTTCTTGTATGGATCCCTACAAAAAAAAAATTAGTAACCTTTGGTACCCATATCCTTTTGGGTCCTAGAGGGTTAGTCTTTCTTTCCTTTGGAATCCAAAATAATTTAAAGTTTTGAAGAACATGAGGAAATTTTCTTAAGGGACAAATATTACTAATGTGACCTCATTTTTCACAAAAATTGCAAATAGTTGAAGGTGAAAAACTAGAGGCTTTCTTTTAAAAAATTGATTTTTAAAAGACTTGTAGGCTAGCCTCTTTTTATCAAAAATGCATTTTTTTGATTTGCCAAAATCATATCAAAAGTCTTTTGGTTATTTGAGAATTTTTAACTCCTCATTTTCCTTTTCAAAAGAGATTTTTGCCTTTTCAATATTTTCAAAATTTTCATTTACCTCATTGAGCTATTTAGAAGACAAGAAATCTTTTTCTTGAGAGGGATATTTTTGGAACCAAGTTTTTCAAGATTAAAATATAATTTTTGAAGCTCATCTTGAAAATCAAAATGGTTAGGGTTGGAGTTTACCTCATTACTTTCACTTTCACTTTCTTTCTCTTCATCATCATTTGTTATAGCCATAAAGGCTATACTTTTCTCATTTTCTTCAACTCTTTGATGATTGTACAACTCTATCTCATAAATCATGAGTGATCCAATGAGTTCTTCAAGTGAGAGCTTGGTAAGATCCTTCGCTTCTTGAATAGCCATCACTTTTGTTTCTCATTTCTTTGGTAGAGACCTTAAGATCTTCATGACTTTCTCTACTTCGGTGTAGGTCTTTCCCAAGGCTTCAAGTTCATTCACAATCACAAGAAACCTAGAAAACATCTCAACAATAGATTCAAAATCCTTTATAGAAAATAATTCATAATCATGCATAAGGATATTGATTTTAGACTCTTTAACTTGGTCATTTCCCTCATAAGTGACTTCTAATAGTTTCCAAATTTCTTTAGCCGACTTATAATGCCAAATACGATTAAATTCATTTCTATCAATAGCACAATGTAAGATAAAAACGGCTTTGGCATTTAATTGAACTTTCTTTCTATCAAGTTCATCCCATTCATGCTTAAGTTTTGGAACCATCACTCCATTTTCTAATTTTGAAGGAATGTGGGGACCATCTTCAATGACATCCCATAAATCAAGATTAGTAGATTGGATAAACCAAGTCATTTTGGTTTTCCAATAAGGATAATCGGTTCCCGTGAAAAGTAGAGTTCGGGTGGTTGAAAAACTTTCAACTTGGGATGAGGTTGATGGAATAACCATTACTTCTTAGACGATTAAGTCTTAACCAGAAGCCTTGCTCTGATACCAATTGTTAGGAATTTGAGGCTAATCCAAACTATGGTAATCACCCTAGGGGGGGGGGGTGTAAATAGGGTGATGGTCTCTTTTTCACAAATTTACACTATGCAAAAATAAGAGACAATTATATGCAAATATATAATAAACAAAATAAACACAATTGCATATAATTTAAAAGAGTTAAGGAAGAGAGAGTGCAAACACAAGAGTTTATAGTGGTTCGACATTTCCTTGCCTACTTCCACTCTCCTCAACCTCCTAATCGAGTGAGGGTTCCACTATCTTGAAGCTTCAACCAAGCTTCCAATCTCTTTACAATTGGATTATGGTTCCAATTCACCCTCTTGGACTTTTGGCTCCAAGCACCCTTTACACTTCTCAAGAGATATCCCTCTCTTGAATAACCTCTCAAGTGATACCCCTCACTTGAGAAAATTCATCACAAAGATATACAAATAATGATCTCTCAAAATCCTAGTAATAGAATTTTAGGCTCAAAGATACAAGAAAAACTAAGATTGAATGGTGCACTAAAGATATGCAAGTTATGATTTTTAAATGTTGCACTAAAAAACACTCTTATAAGGCTCAAATATATTCAAGAATGATTTAGGAAGGTTAAGCTCATGAAACAATGAAGTTTGGAGCCTTTTTATAGAAGAAAAAAGTCATACTAGCCGTTGGGGGTTCGACCGGTCGAGCTAGGGGTCGACCGATTGACTAGTCGTTAGGAAAAGTGACCGTTAGGCCTCAACCGGACCTCGACCGGACCTCAACCGGTTGAGGTTCAACCTTGACCGGGAAGAGGAAGCCACTGGGAGAGAGAGAAACTTTTTGGCTCCCTCAACATGTCCTCGATCGGACGAGCATAACCGGTTGACCGGTTGAACCAGTTGAGCCATTTTTTTGGCTCAACACTCAACCTTTTTCAACTTAAAATCTTTTAACACAAGTTTGAAAATCATTTAATACAAGGTTTTAGTTGAAAACATGAAATCATCCAATTCTTAAGATATTTAAAACAATATTACTCTTGGATGATTTTGGTGCATAAATAAATAATGAAATGCATGAAAGTCCTAGTGCACCAACAACCTTACAAAGAGATCTTAAGAGTTTTGGTCTTGAAAAACTCTTCTCTTTGAGGTGGTCTTCTTCTTCATGATTTCTCATTGACTTGATTTGTCTTTGGATTGCCACTTTGGAAGTTGTCTTGCCTAATCACACTTGAAATATGATCATTAGTTCTAAACATTGTTTTGTTATCATCAAAATCAAGTTAACCAAACCTTGGTTTCACACACACACACACACACACACACACACACACACACACACACATATATATATATATATATATATATATATATATATATATATATATATATATATATAATACAAGATTAGCAACAAACTATAGGGAACTTTGGATTACTCTGTTCCTTGGCCTTAGATCATATAAGATCCATGTTATCTACCCTAGGCTTCTATAGATCTAATGTAGCAAAAAAAATGGTATCAAAACCCAATACAATAAGCAAATTCAGAGAATATAGCGAACATATATACCTTTGATTTGAATGTTCCTAAATCGTTTCCAAGTTGATGAAGACGTCGAAGAAGATTCTAAAACCGTAGAAAACTCCATGGAACTTGTTTACTCAATGTTTTTCCACCTGATCACACCTCACGTAGATTTAGGTAGGAAAAAAGTATGGGTTTTTGTTTCTAAGGATAACTAGGGTTTCTCTTTCTAGAGACTCTCTGGAATATGATAAACAAAAAGTCTGGAACCCCAACCCTCAAGGAAATATTTACAGGGCTCCATGTGGGCTTAAGTCATCTACTCTAACCTACTTGGGTCATAATTAATTAATTAATTCTATTAGGCCCCGATTAATTAACCTTATTATGCTCTAATTAATTAATTAGTCTAGTTCAAAGAGACAATTTATAAGATTTAATGCAACCTTGCGCTTTTACTAAAACACCCTTATGCACACTTATGAACTTAAAACCTAGATCCCTCAAAACAAACATGCCACTATGAACTAGGAGCTCGAGTGGGGACCATCCAGACCCATAGAAAAATACTAACTCCCTTATAATCTAATTTTGAAGTTGATTCAAAATTTCACTAAAAAGAATAAACTACACTCCAATATCCTATGAAATTACAATGAGCTAAAGCTTAGGTTTGTGCACTTTAAACCCCCCCCCCCCCCCCCCCCATAAACCGATGTTCATAATTTAACACGTTAGTACTATCAACTTATCAAAATTCCATCTCTAATTCTTGAGTTACAGATTCACCTATTATGTGATCAAATAACATACCCTAACTCTAAGAAGCATATGTCAAATTCTAATGAAGGAATTGCTATGACCATAGTCTTCTTGATTATATGTTCTTTGGATCATCCAATGGGACATACTATTTCAATCTCATGAGATATCATGTACCTTTATTAAGAATACTTGTTGTCATCAACCTCTATCAACAATGACTCAATTTATAAGGATATATCACCGCATTAAGGATTCACTCATAGGTCTCACCCATAAGGCTAATTAATTAATTATGACCCAGGTGGATTGAATTAGGTGACTCAAATCTAATTGGGCTTAAGTCACTTAAACTCACTAGAAGCCCTATACATACCCCTTAGGGTTAGGGTTTCCTATACTCCCTTTTATTATTTTATGCTAAAGAGACTTTAGAAAGTGGACTCTAGTTTTCCTATAAGAGAGAAAAGTTCACTCTTTTCTTGTGTCTAGAGTCTTGTAGGCAGAAAAGTCCACTCCAATAGAGAAAAAGTCACTATCTAAAAAGATTTATAAGCCATAAAATAAAATAAAACAAAATTGCCAACATACAATGTAAACTCATTATCCTAACAGATGAAAATTGATAAAAAAAATCATATAAATGCTTAAAAAACTCAAAAAAAAAAAGTAATAATACATTTTCTGAAGTTGTAATTTGTAATCTCCAAGAACAATATGTAGAACTTGAAAACATATTTAATACTAAAATGATGATTTATTTAGTTTGGACATATTTAAGGATGTAAAAGAAATAATGATATAAATATGATATTTTTATTTAGAAATATTTTTTTATTTTATTTGCAAATATACAATACTTATTAAGAAAATTATTATAGTTTTTATTTCTACTATCCGTTAAATAGAATTTTAAAATAATATAACTAAGGTTATATTTGGATATACTTTCCATTTTTATTTTTTAAAATAAAAAATTCTATACAAAATATAAAAACTTTTAGTAAAAATTTACCATGTATTCTTAAAAACCCTTTTCAATATTTTAAAATTTTGAGGAATTAGAATTTTTTTACTTTTTAATTTTTTTTTAAATGTCTTCAAGTATCATATCTACCTACTTAATTTTTTGTATAACAGTGTCTATATTTCTTATCAGACTTCTTTATTTAATAAACTATAATTTTAGTATTTCATTTTTTGAATACACATTAAAAAAGCTTAAGAGACATAATGACATACAATATATTATGGGCAAATGTATGACTAAGGACAACAATGCCTAGGTGGTCCTTGGCCACCACTTTTAAACAACATGCTCGGGTTTGAGCTGGCCCTACTACATACAAGACCTTTTTAAAGCCAACTATCTTTTGCTTACATGGAGGCATGACATGGCATAAAATGCCGATAAAGTAGGGACATGGTGTGATCTAATGCCAACAAAGTAATAGAAAAATCAGGAAAATTGTGAGAGAATCATGAAAAGCTGTCGATTCTGCCTGATCAAACATCTCTTCCATATTGGGCCTATCGACAACGGAAATTTCTATGATCCAAGGAGATATTTTAATGCTTGGGTTCCGTATTGATTTTTGGCGGTTTTTCTGACCTGGAATAATGTATGTAGTAGTGCTGGGTCGGGAACATTTATCCTAATTAGTGGTATATCACAATGACCTTAATGATGTAGAAACTTCATATTTTCCCATGCCAAATTAAGTCCCCACACTGGTAGAGTTCTTAAAGGTGCAGCTTGGGTTCTGACTGGACAACCCAACCTTGGATTGGTTTCATGTTTTCTTGCTCAGAAGATGGTTGGCCTGTGAACAGTAAATGTTTTGTGTAAACGACTAGGGTATATTTTATTGTGTTGAAAGACTAGATCTTTTACAACTTTCCAAAAAATGTCTGCATAACATCGATCAATTCTTTGGGTAGATGTAGAAGATAACCTTCATCTTTCTCTTCCTGAAGACTCCAGTATAATTAGCTTCAATGCTTTCAATTTGATCATATTTTCTATTTTTCTTTCCGTGGAATTTGCTGCTTAGTAGTATTATTCTCCTTTAGATGCAAACTCAGCACTGTTTATAATTTGCATGTGTTTTCTAGTTGGAGCGGGTACAATTGAGAAGAGCAGACCAGAAGATGAAACCCCAGGTGACCGAAGCAGCGATTCAGCTCCTATGAAGTCTTGGGTATGACCCCAATTATGGTGCTAGGCCTGTCAAGAGCAGGTGATCCAGCAAAATGTTGAAAATGAACTTGCCAAAGGCATCTTGAGAGGAGAAGTTATGGATGAGGATACAGTGTTGATTGAAACAGAGGTCATGACATTTTCCAAAGGCCAACTTCCCCAGCAAAAGCTAGTCTTGAGAAAACTGGAGCCTGATTCCAATACACCAGCTGCAGAAGGCCAAGAAGCTTTTTCACAAACCATCTGAACGTCTTTTTTGTAGTTGTATGGTCACCTCTAGTTTTAACTTCTTCAAAAATCTATAAAATATAGTTTATATAAAAATGAGCATCATCTCACCTTGCATACTCAATCCGAGTGTAATAGATATCTCTTCTCTCATATGGCTTAAACACTATTCACTTTTCCCCCAGATTGCCTTGGGTCTTATTAACACAAAGCAGTATCAGAAGAGAAGCTGGACATCTCTTTTCTCATGGTAAAAATGTGATTTTTTTACCATGATTATTTTTATGAAAAAATAATGTGGCCACAAATTTTATTTTGTAGTAAAAAATGACATGTTGTCACAAATTTATTTTGTGGTGAAAATGATATGTTGTTGCAAATTTATTTTGCAGTGAAAAGAGATAAACTCACTACAAATAATTTTTTGTGGTAAAAAATCTTTTATTACAAAATACTCATTTTTAATCATAAATTAATTTATGGCAAAAACTCATAATTGTTGTAGCGGTTGTGCATTTTCTTGGATGAGATCATCGTTTCTTTTGTTGAGTTCCATGCATCGTAGCATTTCCTCTTGTTTTCATCTGAGTCTCCTATTTATTCGATGCACTCTTGTATCCTTGAGTCTCCTATAAAGAATCATCTTGCTAACGCTTGCTTTTAGTCTTTGGACCATGGTTGACAAGCGGCTTTTCTTTCATCCCATAAGTGGCTTTGTTTCATCCTTTTGACTCAAAGCAATCCAAAAGTGATCCCATATGGAGACCTGAAAAGAAGATGCATGGTTAGGATAAGGAGTGGGCTGGTTAGGTTGATCATCCTCTGAGGATCAAGTCAACCATGGTTTGTTATTAGAAAACTAACAGATAGAAGTGTGTGTATTCATTTACCCATGGATGAACAATTCTGCTTATAGTTTTATAGGAAGAGAATTATGTCATATTTGGTGTCATCCTCAACAATGGAATTCTAATGTTATATATTAATGATAGTCTATTTTACCTATGTTATAAATTAATATTTTTGGCCATATATTTAATTATTAATGATGGGTTTTTTGTTTAAGAATGGTATGAGTACGTGTTGCTCTCTCCATTTTGAGTGTTAGATTTTGGTGACCTAAATTTTTTTGGTTTGACCTGAAAAATTCATAGTGTGATGTATGTGGTGAAGAAAAATTATGAGATTTTTTATGGTTATGATGTTTATGCTTATGCAGTACTCGTTCGATTCTCCCCATTTTTATACCAATTTTTGACGGATTTTTTTCTCTTTTACCCAGGGTTTTTTCCATCTAGGATTTTCAATATAAATCTGTGTGTTCTTATTTTGTCGTTGTCTATTCTCATTTTTCCTGTAATACTGAGGGTGGTCCTCGTGATGAATTAATGCCTAATGATGAGGGTTGGCCTTGCTAGGGATACGTGGACTTTGAACATTCTGGGTCTCTTTTGAATGTCGAAATCTGCCCCTACACCATGCTTCTTTCATGGTGATGACATGCATATGCATCAGTCACATGGCAAACAATCCATTTTTTGATGCCTGCCCTAAGCATGCATATTGCGGTTGACTACCAGTTTGTGCTTATTTTGTTGCAGGATGTTCAAATCAGGTTGTCAATACTTTTGGCCAATAGATACAACTATTAAACTTTGTGACATTGAATCCAAATTGGTGGTACTGAATTAAGGATCATCCCAGGATCCCAAAACCGATATTTCTACTAACCATGTCATTTGATTGTGAGAGGTATTAGTATTGATTTAGCATCTCAAGATTCCATTATCATGTCAAATTTTAGCTGAACGTATCACTGACATAGGAAGGATTTTTTTAATTAATTTGTTGCCAACAGCCATGCCATATCCTTATTGATCGAGCAGAGTCTGTATCATATCCTACAGCAGTTTCTTGTGTCAATTGCATGAATCTTGATTCGCTATCTCCATAAAATCTTCTACTATTGTCTACTCAAATTCTAATAATAGTTCACATATTGTACCTTGTCATGTTGGAAGTGATCAATATGCTATTCGCCTTCTGGGATACAAATAGTATGTCTCAACAAAGAATATGGTGTTTGATTGAAACCCAATGATAGAATAGATCAAAAGCGTTAATCTCTTGGCAACAATGCTGCCAAACATATTGTTGACTCCAAGATTATTCACAACAATAATCCATTTGAATCACATGGAAGCAACCCTATCTCACCTAGTTATAGTCGGGTATTTCTTGGGATGATCTATCCTTAAAGCCATTGCACATCCCCATTGTCTAACCAGTCCTTGAATACTTCACCAGTCTTAATTCTCAACAGAGGAGATAACCAAGCAAAGCTTCCTAAATAACAAAAGCTTCTTCATAGTTTGGTCAGCATTAATTGTTAGGACTGATCCTATTTATAAACATTGAAATCATCTAATGAATCTGTTCTCATTTTTTCCACTCAAGCATCAGCAAGCAGCAGCAGTCTGATTCCAATGCCCAAACTCGATCCTTATCCGACCTCACCATGGAATTCTGAGTCTCAATATGGAGGAAACAATCACTGCCACTCGCCATCAAACGCCACACCTTCTACATGTTGGGGGAAGACTGTAGGGCCATTCAGAAACCGTAAGAGCTATGATATTAGCACTCAAGAAAGTATACATCAGTTGACTCAAAAAGCAGAGGCTACATACTACGATGAGCGTTCTGATTCATACTACCGTGGAATATTGGAGTTGGAGTCTGTGATTAATCTTAGACGCAAATCCACAGGGTGTAGTAGTCCCGGAAGGGATAGCCATTACACAGCTACAATTGCAACTTCTGGGGCAACTAGTCTCTTCCTTAGAATATGGGGCCATTCTTGCTTCCACAGTAGAGAAAGTTTATTTCCTTCCTCAATTGGTCAGAAGCCCTTACGAAGGAGAGAATCAGCAGAACCATCATTAACAAACGAGAAGAAGAAGCTGGATGTCGATTTGATGAAAGACCATACGTCCGCAAACGAGAAGTCACTGAAAGAGAAAGCACCAGCTGTAGTTGAACAGATACCAACTATGATGATTTTTAAGGAAAAAGTGGGGCAAAAATTCAAATGGGCGGATAAATATCAACCGAGGACTCTGACCGACTTCATCTGCCATCGGGACAAAGCCCACATGCTTCGTTGTTTGGTAAGACAAACATTACTTAATTTCCATACTACAAAATATGGATAATTTCTCTAGGTAACTTCATATTGGTACATACAGAGCGGTTGGTATATTATTAGTGGTCTTATGTGCTCTCAATGGATCAAGAACTTAAATCTAGACAGTGCTCTGATGTTTTATGGCTGCCAACCAACCAAACAGAAAAATTGGAAAAGGGAATTAATAATTGCTTTAAATCAACCAGGCTCAAAAAGAAAAAGGATACATTGACCTTCGAGAACACACTGAAAACCTCAACTTCATGATTAGTACTTGGCACAACTGGTCCTTTTCCCTGCAATTTTCTTCCCACTACACTCTAGTCTGGATCCTGGGAAATTATAAAATATCCTTAGACAAACAGGTAGGGAAAGCTGGCTTTTTTTAACTGCTTATTTAGGTTTTTGGTGAATCCTCAGGTGAGAAGCGGACAATCTGATCACTTCATATTTGAAGGATCTCCAGGAGTAGGAAAGAGAACCATGGCCAGGGCATTGCTTGGAGAAGTGTTTGGAACTCACAGACTAGAAGTAAGCTGCAAATTCCAGTTGGAATGCTAGTGGTATTGTTTTTCTTTGTTTTCTGGATTTAATAATGGTCACTTAATTACGTTTTTCAGACAACGGAGGCACTCAAGGATTTCAACTTGGAGGTTAAGTACCAATGAACCAATTGGTTAACTAGTTAACTGGAAGCAACTTGTAGAGAGTAGACTCCTTATATCCTCTTGAAATTTCTAAATGCCCAATTTTAACTGCCGTCTTTGTACTTAAACCCAAGAATACAGTCTCAACTTCCATATACAATAATATCCCATTTTCAACTTCTTTCCAAAGGTGTTGCTGGTCCTTCACTAGTTTATAATGTCATTTTTCCACAAAACTTCTTACCCAAATTCTGTTGTTGGTATTGGTTCACTTTGAGACTCATCATTTTCTAAGTACATATATAAAGGTTATACATATTCATAGCTAGAATGTATAACAGGAAGGTCCAAGTTCCAGCATCCAAATAAATGTGAAAATATCGGCACACCACATAGAGGTCAATCTATCAGAGTTACAAGAACTCGATGCAGCACATGTTGTCATGGAACTGATTAAGGAGTCATCTGCAATCGCATTGAACCAAAAGCAGTCGCAGTGTGACAACACAAGTAGCAATCGAGGTATACATGTCTTATTCTTTAATCCTTCATCACATGGTAATTTAAGAGGTCATGGAAATTTAATTTAAAATGTTTTCATTTTTCTTGTTACACTTTGCAGCAATTATTCTCTGTGGGGCTGAGAAACTGTCTGAGGGTGATCAACTCCTTATCAGAGACCATCTACAGACTTATAGAGGCCATTTCAAGGTCTACTTCTGCTATTCTGGGACTTCAATGCTTCAACATCTCAAGTCCCTTTGCACTGTTATTCAAATTCCAACACCATCCAAGGAGGAGGTCATTAGTTACCATATCTCATTGTTGAGGGTCGACTGATTCAGTGCACTAGGTTCTGATGTGATGCCTTTTTCTATTCTTCAGATAGTTGAAGTGTTGGAGTTCATTGCTAAACATGAAGCAATAGAGTTGCCTCCCAGATTGGCTGAGAATATGGCAGAGAAGGCCAAGCATAGCGTTCGACAAGCTATACGCTCCTTTGAGGCCACTTGGAAATTGAAGTAAGAAAATCAAGTGGCAAATACGAATTTAAATATAAAGTTCCTTTCCCTAAATTTAATATTAAGACAAGGAAAATGTAAAATCAAGTGGCAAATGCGTTTCAATTGGTCATTGTTATACTTGCAGTTACCCCTTCAAGGAAGATCAGGAGCCTATAACTGGCTGGGAAGAAGAATTTGCAGAGATTGCTAAAAAAGTCATTGCGGAGCAAAGCGCAAAACAGTAAGCAGTTTCTGATCATTTGATATCACTTAATCATTGAAGGTAGCACCACAAGACTTTTGAACATCCTTCAACATCCAATTCTCATAGTCAATGCTGATTAATGATACTAAAAATCATTTCAATTTGCTTTGTAGAACAAAGTATTGAGAGAAGCATTGTTCAAATACATAAAAAGTTTTGAGTGTTCCACACTGATTTAAAACCAAGTAGCTAGCTGTTGCCCTAAAGAGTTACGTAACCTTCAAGAAAAGCAGCAATTTCCAACTAAGTTCCAGATTTAAAACCAAATTGTGGGACCTTAATTGTGAACATAAGTTTATTGATACTCATCATATTGATATATTTTCTGCAATGTATTTAAAATATTTGCGCTCTTGCTGAATAAAGACAGTATACTATATCCTTAAGTTTAGATTATTTCATTGAGTTGTTGGCTTAGATCAAATTCATGCTCTGCATCCATGAGAGTTGCTTAATCGCATAATTACTTCACCAAGTTCACACTCCATTTATGATTTCTTTACACAGATGGTACAATATTAAAGAAAAGATTAAAAACTTGATAGCTCACAATGTCCCGACTGAGATCATTTTCAAGGTAAAGGCTTTCCACCCCAAATTCAGCTGTCTTTTTGGTTAAATTATTCTGCAATCATTAGTAAGCATGCTTGCTGTTCTGCAGAATTTGGTTGGAGAATTGAAGAAGCTATTGGATGATGAACTGCCATTGACAATCAGTGATTTGTGTAAGGTACAGGGAGTAATGGGTCTATGGAGCTCGTTATGTTGTAGTCCACTTTTGAATTTTAACTATGCATGAAGTCCAGTATAATCTAACACTTAGACGAGGCTGTTGCATTCAAAAGCAGGATGCAGGTTACTATGATGGCCAAAACTTGAGCAATGGAAATGCCATATCAGGAGGAAGGATTGAAGGTACTTAGATCTTCTTCTAGTGATAAATCAATACTTGGAGTGTGCCTATTTAAAGGCGAGCATGAAGAACACTCATGTCCATATACATATACTGACACACATGCTCTCTCTCTCTCTCTCTTTCTCAGTCATTCACTCAAACACACACACACACACACAAGTATATAGTATCTCATCTTCAATGAAATGTGGTTCATAAGAGTGTCTTTGCATGTTCTTTCTTAATAGTCTCTTAACATTTCTTAAAGTACTTGATTGGCAGAATTTGTAGCGAAGTTCATGAGTGCCTACCAGAAGCAGTTCAAAAGCAGGATGCAGGTTACTATGATGGCCAGAACTTGAGCAATGGAAATGCCATATCAGGAGGAAGGATTGAAGGTACTTAGATCTTCTTCTAGTGATAAATCAATACTTGGAGCGTGCCTATTTAAAGGCGAGCATGAAGAACACTCATGTCCATATACATATATTGACACTCTCTCTCTCTCTCTCTCTCTCTCTCTCTCTATCCCAGTCATTCACTCAAACACACACACACACACACACAAACACAAGTATATAGTATCTCATTTTCAATCAAATGTGGTTCATAAGAGTGTCTTTGCATGTTCTTTCTTAATAGTCTCTTAACATTTCTAAAAGTACTTGATTGGCAGAATTTGTAGCGAAGTTCATGAGTGCCTACCAGAAGCAGATTTTAGGGCTGGAAATTTATTGAGGATGTGTTGATCAAACTAGACCAAGACAACAAAATTCTTTGGTGCCCTTAATTTGAATGGTTTATGACAAATATTGTTGAGCAAAATGCCTTGGTAGCTACAAACATGCTGGAAGAGGTGTGAAAGTTGTTTTTGAATTGAGGAAGCTTAGGAATCTGTTAAGAAGGCTGCTGAGGTGTAAAGAGATGCTGAAATTGAGGTTGCAACCATAAAACAACTTAGTCAATGAAGCTGATAGAGTTTCATGGAGCTATTATGCTGTTATTGCTATTTTATAGGAAATAGCCGTTAGTTCCAGCTATTTTTACTGCTTTTCTATTGTTTTTTTGTTGCAAACTTGTGTATAAATGTTGCATTGATCATTCAATAAAAATAGACATTTTCGTTGTCTCATATACAACTTTTGGTTGTTGTTTCCAACACTTCTAGATTCTAAAACCTGCAGATTGGTATCAGAGTCTTCTATCTTAAGGGACCTGTGAGGATTGAGTGAAGCCAAAATACCTTCAAATGGAAGGAGATACAAGCTCTCTATCAGTACTAGTTTTCAATGGAGATGGCATGCTTTGCCATAGACTAGGCGATAAGGAGACATGCCAAGAATAGTCTTGTAAGCTGTTCTATATGCCCATAGTGAATCATGGAGCGTAACAGACCAATCTCTTCTGCTCGTGTTCACCACCTCGTTAATGTATTCTTGATTTCCCTATTTGCTAACTCAACTTGCCCGGAAGTTTGAGGGTGGTAAGGCATAGCTACCTTATGCTTCACCCCATACTTGGCTAAAAGAGTTTCAAAAGGCTTGTTGTAAAAATGAGTACCCCCATAACTGATTATGGCCTTGGACACCCTAAATCTTAAGAAGATGTTCTTTTTAAGAAACTTGAGAACAACTTTGTGATCATTTTGTTTACACGGGATTGCCTCAACCCATTTAGAAACATAGTCTACCCCCACCAAAATGTAAGAGTTACCAAAAGACATTGGGGAAGGTCCTATGAAGTCAATGCCCCAAACATCGAAGAGATCAACTATTAAAATGGGGTTCATAGACATTTGATTTCTACGTGTCAGCTTCCTAAGCCTTTGACATCCATCACAGCTCCTACACATGGTGTGAGCATCTTTAAAAAGTGATGGCCAACTAAAACCTGATTGCAACACCTTCATGACTGTTTTCTGAGAGGCAAAGTGGCCTCCACATGCACTTTCATGGCAATGACTGAGGATTCCCTATTGCTCTTGTTCAAGGACATACTTCCTTATTATTTGATCTGCACAATACTTGAAAAGAAAAGGTTCTTCCCAATAGTAGGCATGAATTTTTGCAAAGAAGTGCTTCCTATCTTGTACTTTCCACTCACTTGGAACTTCACAAGTAACTAGATAGTTAGCAATATGAGCATACCAAGGAGCATCTTCTAGCAACATGAGTGACTCCTCCGAAAAACCATCATTAATAGGTAAAACATGGGAATTATGTGCCATAGCCAACCTTGAGAGGTGGTCAGCTACCACATTCTCCATTCTTTTCTTATCTTTGATTTGGAGATTGAACTCTTGTAGTAAGAGAATTCATCTAATCAACCTTGCTTTGTCAATAAGTACTTCAAGGCTGAATGGTCAGTGAAAACCACAATGAGAGACCCTACTAGATAAGCACGAAATTTGTCTAAAGCAAAAACTACAGCTAACAATTCTTTCTTTGTGGTTGTGTAGTTTCTTTGTGCTTCGTTCAATGTTTTGCTTGCATAGTAGATCACATAGGGCTTTCCATCATCTCTTTGCCCAAGAACAGCTCATTGACATCACACATCACTTCAAAAGGTAGTTGCCAGTTAGAAACCCTCACTATTGGAGCGGTTGTCAAGAATTGCTTCAGTTGTTCTCACAAAGAGGCTTTGAAAGTTTCGAGAAATCTTTAATAAACCTCCTGTAGAACCTAGCATGGCCAAGGAATTGCCTTACTCATTTTACAGTTGTTGGAGATGGCAATTTGATAATAAGTTTTACATTTGCTTTATCAACTTCAATGCCTTTCTTGGAGATGATGTGGCCAAGGACAATTCCTTACTGTACCATAAAATGGCATTTCTCCCAGTTAAGCACTAAGTCATTTTCAATGCATCGGTTCAAAACCACTTCCAAGTTGACTAAGCATTCCTCAAATGTACTTCCATATATGGTGATATCATCCATAAAAACTTCCATAATACGCTCCACTATATCACTGAAAATGCTTAACATATATCATTGGAATGTTGCAGGTGCATTGCATAAACCAAAAGACATTTTTCTGTAGGCATATGTTCCAAATGGACATGTGAAAGTGGTCTTCTCCTGGTCTTCAACATCGATTTCTATTTGAAAATACCCGGAGTAGCCGTCCAAGAAACAATAGAAAGGATGGCCTGAGACTCTTTTCAACATTTGATCAATAAATGGCAATGGAAAATGATCATTCCTTGTCACAACATTCAATTTTCTATAATCAATGCACACCCTCCAACCTGAAGTGAGGCGTGTAGCAACTTCTTCTCTCTTTTCATTTTGCACCACTGTGATCCCTGATTTCTTTGGTACTACTTGAGTAGGACTCACCCATGGGCTATCTGATATGGGGTAGATAATACCGGCTTGAAGTAGCTTAAGAACCTCAGCTCGCACCACCTCTTGCATATGAGGAATTAATCTTCTTTGAGGTTGACGAATTGGCTTAGCTTTTTCTTCCATGTATATATTATGTGTACAAACTAAAGGACTGATGCCTTTCAAGTTCGATATTTGCCATCCTATTGCTTTCTTACATCTCTTGAGAACTTCAAGTAAACACACCTCCTGAGGAATAGTAAGAGATGAAGATATAACAATAGGGCACTTCTTATTCTCTTCTAGGCATGTATACTTCAACTCTATGGGTAGGGGCTTCAGATTAAGCTTTGGGGGCTCCTCTTTAACAGCTTCTTGTGCCTCCTCTTTATTGAATAAAGGTAGAATTTCTTCTATCCTCTTCCAACCTGGTAGAGTAGCAAATAAATCTGAGGGTTTAGGCAACCCTTTTTCAAGATCCCCAAGACTTTCATTCAACTTCTCTTGCATTTTCTGATTACAATGCTCCTCCACTAAAGTGTTAATGATGCACACCTCTTCTGGACCTTCCTCTTCTTCCGGATTGATTGGCTTTTTGGACATATAGAAGATATTGAGCTCTAATGTCATGTTGCCAAATGTGAGTTGCATGAGTCCATTCCTACAATTTATGATTGCATTTGATGTAGCTAAGAATGGTCTTCTAAGTATGATAGGAACATAATTAGTTTCTTTGACAATTAGGTCTGTGTCAAGAACAACAAAATCCACTGGATAGTAGAAATTGTCAACTTGAACTAAGACATCTTCAATTATCCCTCTTGGAATTTTCACTGATCTATCTGCTAGAGATAGAGTGATTGATGTTGGCTTCAATTCACCAAGTCCTAATTGCGTGTAGACAGAGTATGGTAGCAAATTCACACTTGCCCCCAAGTCTAACAAAGCTTTCTCCACTACAGTTCCTCCAATCATCATTGAGATGGTAGGGCAACTCGGATCTTTGTACTTCATTGGAGACTTGTACTGTATGATGACACTTACTTGCTCAGTCAAGAAGGTTTTTTTATTCACATTCAACCCTCTTTTGATAGTACACAAGTCCTTCAGGAATTTTGCATAAGTCGACACTTGTTTGATCATATCTAGCAATGGGATGTTGACCTTCACCTGCCTCAATACTTCAAGAATTTTTGATGCATTTCTGATTCCTTTTTTCCCATGCAAAGCTTGAGGAAAAGGTGGAGGTATGTATTTCTTCATCACATCTTCCTTGATAACTATTTTCTCCGGATTTTCATTCACTGTTGAATTATAGTCCTCTTTCCTTTCACTGCTACCTTTCTTCTTTCCTTTGATTTCTTTCATCTTCTCTGTCTCTTCTTCTTCTTCTTCTTCTTTTTCAACATGTGGCTTGGGTGTTGGTAGCTCAACCTCTTTACCATTCCTCAGAGTGATCAAGGCTTTGACGTCCCTCACCTGTGAAGATTCCCCTTCATGAGCTTCCACTTCATGGATACCTTTGGGGTTTTGGGAGGTTGAGAAGGAAATCTCCCATTCTCTTGCACTGTGTTAAGGTTAGTGAGCCTTGAGATTGAGTATTGGAGATTATCTATCTTTTGAGGTAGATCATTTTGCTTTCCATCCATCCGTTTATTCAATGTATTCTCTACACTGTCAATTCTTTGACTGAGTTGAGCATTGATGGATTTCTGATCTCCAACAAAATCTCCCATGACCTTGCTTAGATTTACTATTGCTTGCTCAAGATTTGAAGCTTGTTGAGATGCTTGGTCTGGTTGTGTGTACTTGATTCGCCTTCATGATCCAGTCGGGTCATTTAATCAAAAACATTTATAAAACCTATGACCTCATACTAGTGTAGCAAAGCTACTATAGTATAGTGGCTCTAGGGTCGAACTCTGGGATGGGTTTTCATTCTACCAGTGATATACTCGAGATTAGAAATTGACTTTAATGATTTCCTTTATAAAAAACTTAAAGTTTAAAAGAAAATAAAATTTGTTTTGAAAGTGTTTAAAACTAAATTAACATAAACTAATTAAAAAATGGAAGAAAGAAAGTTTCTCAGAGCTAAGGATTGCTAGGATCAAGTTTAGAATGCAAAGTGGAAAATTCCGGATTTTTCTCCTCGCATTGGGGATTTAACCTATAGTTATTTCCCAAACCGGTATAGGTTTAACAATGAAGATTTAATCCATAAAAGATCAATAGAAATGGTAGTCAAGGTCCATTAATGGCTTTAGACACTATGGGTCTTCACCTTGAACCACTTTCCAATGGCTCGTACATGATAACTAATGGACTAATATGGATCTAGCAATAAGCATCCACAGAGACCTGAAGCTTACCATGTAGTGGCCATTCAAAGTGATTCTAAGGGATTTAAAGCAAAACTTTGGATTTAAAAGCCATTTATGAACTTCAACTACCTATATTTAAGGCACGAGCATTTTCCACCTTTGCATCTGGACTTTTCATCTAGCTTCCTTCACTCCAAGAAACCAAGAGTTTAGCCTCTCATCCTCTGAGAAAACATCCTCAAAGGTTGTTTGGCTTCCAAGAAAAAGAAAATAGTAAAGAGAAAATAGAAAACGAGAGAGCTCTGTATATTTCTAAGTGTTAAGCATAACACGCGTGATACATCTTCAAGAGGTGATTTCCACCCCTTATATAGTTTTTGCAAAAGCAAAGCTTGTGATTGGCTTGTTACAAGGAGAAGAAAGGAAATTACATCAAAAAATACTTAAGAAAATATCTAAAGTGGAGTCGGCAAAAACAGAGGAGAATTCGCACCACGCATGGGGTGTGCGAAATTTTCGCACACCTGAAGGGGGTGTGCGAGTTTCGCACACCATTCGCACACCTTTCGCATGGCTGAGGGGGTGTGCGAATTTCGCACACCATTCGCACACCTTTCACACACCTGGAGCAGTTGTCTTCCGAAGGCCATAACTTCCTCGTTTCATCTCCAAATCGTACACGGTTTGAAGCATTGGATTCTTGACTTCCTAAGCTTTGAAATGGTATATAGCATGTAAAAAATGGACTTCGGGAAGTGCTCCAAAAGTGCCAAATAAGACTGCACCTGCTGTCCTCTGATTTCCTCCTTGCTTCTCTTTGCTTTTCTTTGCTTTTCTTTGCTTTTCTTCTTTGGTTGGCTTGTCTTAATGATCCAAAAAGATGTCAAAACACTAAAACTAGCCACAAATATGATTAGAAGTCATTGCTAGGTCCTTAACATGCCAATTGGAATAAAGATGAAGAATTACTACACAAAAGTGCTTAAAACATAATGACTTAAAGGTGTAAAATAGCACTTTTTGGGTAGTAATCAGTACTAAAGTGCTCTTGGCTTCCAGGAGAAATTTGGATGGTTCCTCCAATTTGAATTGTAGGTATTTCCATATGAAGCATTGTTGTTGGGCTTGAATTGTCCAATGACATTTGCTTGATCTCCAAACATTTCTCTAACAGCTAGAATTGTAGGACACTCCTTCACCAAGTGCTCATAAGATTGACAAATAGAACAAGGCATAACTTGCACTAGTGTTTTAGCAATGACTTGCACTTCACGTATCTTTTTCAATTCTAGCTCTTCCAATCTTCTTGTCAGAGCTGCAACTTTTGCTTTCATGTCAATATCTTCATTCAAGGTATACATCCTAGCCTTAGCATTAAAGGCATTTGGTTGAGACTTCGTCTTTCCCACTTCTCCTTTGTTTGGTTCATCCCATCCTTTTAAGACTTTAGCAACATAATTCAAGAAATCCATGGCTTCCTCCGGATTCTTACTCATGAAATCTTCTCCACACATAGTCTCGAGGAGTTGCTTTATTGAGGAAGACATACCGTCATAAAAGTAACTCACTAATAGCCATGTATCAAAACCATGGTGAGGACAAGCATTGATAGCTTCCATGTATCTCTCCCAACACTCATAGAATTTCTCATTCTCTTTAGCTGAGAAGTTTGAAATTTGCCTTTTCAAGTCATTTATCCTATGAGTAGGGAAAAATTTCTTGAGAAATTCAGCTTGCAAATCAGTCCAAGTTCGGATACTTCTTGGCCTTAAAGAATTAAGCCAAATCTTGGCCTTATCCTTCAAAGTAAAAGGAAATAGCTTTAGCCTCATCAAGTCGATTGAAGCTCCTCCCTCTTGGAATGTATTACAAACATCTTCAAATTCCTTGATATGTGCGTAGGGATTCTCACTTTCCATCCCATGGAAAATAGGTAGAAGCAACACAATATACGGTCTGATTACTAGCTACTTTGTAGGAGGCACTATACATGATGGTGCGCTCATACGAGGTGGATGCATGCGGTCCCTCATTGATCTGAATGCATTAGGATTGTCCTGGTGACCGTGCTAATCTTCAGGTGTAGCTTCCATGATTTTCAAACACAATTCCAGCTCTGTTTTATGAGGTGTTTATATTTTCACAAGTCTTCCTCCATTGTCTTGTATCCAATATGACATACACAACTAGTAACAAAAACAAAGAAACAAAAGAAAACAAAATTGCAAAAAGACTAAGATTAACTAAAACTAAATTAAAAGATAGACTAAAATATGAACAAGTAAAAGAAACAATAAAAAAGAGTTAGTAAAATGAAAGAAAAATCACCAAACTTGTGATGAAGATCACAAGTACTCTGAAAAGGTGATATCACTGTAAAGTTGACACCATCCCCAGCAGCAGCGCCATTTGATTCGTATGCCCAGCTAGTGTATGTCCTATTGATTGGTGTTCAATCAACTGGTGTGCCTTGATTTCGGTCCTCAGACGGGAGTAATCAACAAAGTTTATAAACCTATTTCACCATGAACTAGGGTAGCATTAGCTAGCATAGCATAGTGCCTTTAGGATCGTTCACTATGATGGGTTTTCAAATTACAAGTGATATTATTTCAAAGCTGAATTGGTGCTTTTTCTTTTCAAGGTTAGCTTTAAAAAAAAACATTAAGATGTTTGGGAAGGTTGGTTTTTAAGTGAAACCAATAATAAAGTAACGGAAATTACTTACAAAGAAAAGTACTTCTTGGAGTTTTTAGATCACTAGGCTTAGGTTCCTTATACAAAAAGAGAGTTCCGGTCACTTGAATCTTTTCCTCGTATTGGGGATTTAACATATAGTTATTTCCCAAACCGGTGTGGTACAAGTGCTTCCCCTTAATGGATTCAAACACTAATTCCCTGTCACTGAATCATCTTGCAATGGTTCATACCTCTCACCTAGTATTGGCCATTCAAGGTGATCCTTAACCTTAGATTACCAGTCAAAAGCTCGCAAGAGATAACTAATGGATGTCTCCTTGAAGTCCAAAAGCTTACCAAGTGTTGGCTATTCTAGAAAACCCTACATTTAAACCACTTCCCAAAGGCTCGCAAGAGATAAACTAGTGTAACTCAATGGACGGAGTCCACTTGCCTTACCAAGTGTTGGCCCAAGTGATTTTAAGGAATTTTAAG
The DNA here is from genome assembly GCF_004353265.1 of Vitis riparia. NCBI lineage: Eukaryota > Viridiplantae > Streptophyta > Magnoliopsida > Vitales > Vitaceae > Vitis > Vitis riparia. The sequence goes on along the minus strand of NC_048432.1, from coordinate 10,860,695 downwards.
TTAACAAAAAAGATAAAAACCATTAATGGGTCACACTTTCTCTTTATTAAAAACTGAAACAACAAAACTTCCAATTTTGCATTTGGAACCTTCCCCGACTTCGTTCACTCCAAGAAACAAAAAGCCTAGCCACTCATCCTCTGAGAAAACATCCTCAGAGTTTGTTTGGCTAGTGAGAAAAGTATAATCAAAATGAGTAGGTAAGGCAGAGCAAAGCTCTATGTATTACTTTCTTCAAAACTATACAAAAGTTGGTCTCTAAGAAAAAGCTCCCGAGATATATTTAAAAGAAAAATTACAATAGATTCTATAGAAAGGTTATTCACCCTTCCTTCTTACTTCTTAACTAAGAAATCCTATGATTCGTGGATTACAAGGAGCAAATAGGGATTTAAACAACAAATATCTAAAGAAAAAATTCTAACAGAGTCAGTCGCAAATATTTGGGATTACACAGGTGGATTTCGCAAGTTGAAACATGACTTGCAAAAATTTCGCAAGTTGAATTGTCCATTTCGCAAGTTGAACTTTGATGTCGCAAGTTGAAATTGTGATTTCGCAACTTGCGAAATTGTCTTTCAGCTTGGTGCAATTGTCTTCCAATGGTCATAAATTCTTCATTTCAACTCCAATTTGCACACCGTTTGAAGTGTTGGACTCCTGACTCCCCGAGCTTCGAAACAATATATAGTATGTATAAAATGGACTCCCGAAAGTGCTCAAAATGTGTCCTACAGATGCTCCCCTCTTGAATTTCTTCATGTTAGATTCCTCTCTCTGTTTTTTCTCCTTGCATTCTTGATTGGCTTTGGCAAAGGACCACAAAGCTCCAAAGCTTGGATTCTTCATGTAAATGAGCTTCTATTTGCTTTTTCATAGATTATACAGATCTCTCCCTCAATCTTGGATTGCTTTGGTGATAAAAAAGCTATCAAAAACACCAAAACTTAACACAATTTGGTTAGAAACGATTGCAAGGGTCCTTAACATGTCAATTGAGTTAAAAGGTAATAACTACTACTCAAAAGTGTTTAAAAGAGTTAATTACAATCTATAAAATAACACTTTTTGAGTAGTAATTAGCTACTCAAAAGGGTTGGAAAATCTATCAGCTAGATGTAAAATCAGCTTTTCTAAATGGCTACCTTGAGGAGGAAATCTTTGTAGAGCAACCTGAAGGATTTGCAGTAAAAGGCAAAGATGACAAGGTTTATCAACTAAAGAAAGCCTTGTATGGCTTGAAGCAAGCCCCCAAAGCTTGGTACAACAGGATTAATGCACATCTACTTAGTCTGGGGTTTAAAAAAAGTCAGAGTGAATCCATACTTTATATTAGAAAAATTAATGCTGACATACTTATTATTTCATTATATGTTGATGATTTGCTTGTAACAGGAAGCAATCAATGTTTAATGGATAAATTCAAAGCTGAAATGGAGAAGGTCTTTGAGATGAAAAATCTTGGAGACATGTCTTATTTCCTGGGAATGGAAGTGCATCATAATCAGCATGAGATATTCATCTGTCAGCAGAAGTATGCAAAGGAAATTCTAAAAAAGTTCAAGATGGAGGAATGCAAGCCCACAACCACACCTATGAATAAAAAGAAAAGTTTTGCAAAGAAGATGGTGCTGAAAAAGTGAATGAAGAGTTATACAGAAGCATGATTGGATGCTTGATGTATTTGACTGCAATAAGGCTAGATATAGTACATGTTGTAAGTCTACTCTCAAGATACATGCATTGTGCTAGTGAAATTCACTTGCAGGCAACAAAACGTATTGTAAGATATATAAAAGACACTATTGACTTTGGCATCAAGTTCAAACAGGTGCAGAATTTTCATCTTCTTAGATTTTCTGATAGTGATTGGGTTGGCTGTGTTGATGATATGAGAAGCACATCAGGTTATTGCTTTAGTTTTGGTTCAGGTGTTATCTCTTGGTGCTCTAAAAACAGGATATCGTGGCACAATCCACAGCTGAAGTAGAGTACACTGCTGCTGTAGTTGCAAATCAAGCACTTTGGATAAGAAAACTGCTAACAGACTTAAACATGGAGCAAACTGGGAGCACACAAGTCTTTGTTGACAGTTAAGCTACAATTTCAATTGCAAGTAATCTAGTATTCCATGGCAAGACAAAGCACTTCAAAATCAAGTTTTATTTCTTAAGAAAAATACAACATGATGGAGAAGTAACTTTGGTACATTGTAAAATAGAAGTACAAAATGCTGATGTTCTAACAAAAGCTCTACCAAGAGCTAGGTTTGAATTTCTCAGAAAAAGACTTGGAGTTTGTAGCTCCCAAGTCAAGGAGGAGTGTTGAGTAAAATGCCTTAGTAGCTACAAATATGCTGGAAGACGTGTGAAAGTTGTTTTTGAATTGAGGAAGCTTAGGAATCTATTAAGAAGGCCGCTGAGGTGTAAAGAGATGCTGAAATTGAGGTTGCAACCATAAAACAACTTAGTCAATGAAGCTGATAGAGTTTCATGAAGCTGTTATGCTGCTGTTGCTATTTTATAGGAAATAGCTGTTAGTTCCAACTATTTTTGCTGCTTTTCTATTGTTTTTTTGTTGCAAACTTGTGTATAAATGTTGCATTGATCATTCAATAAAAGTAGACATTTTTGTTGTCTCATATACAACTTTTGGTTGTTGCTTCCAACACTTCTAGATTCTAAAACCTACAAATATACTATGGTATATGATGTTGGCTGATGCAGAAAGCCAAGAATTCCCTCATTAGGCTTTAGTCAATAGTTTATGAAAGGAAAATGATAATGAAAATGATGTAATACAATATAAACGGGAAAACCCTAAAAGGGGTTGCCAGCATGGGAAACGACACAATTGGAAACACTTACAGCAGGGAGAAAGCAAAGAAGAATTGAAAGAGAACTATTTCAATAGTTGCAATGTTATTAAGCTCAGACCAATAATGTATATCCGGTGGAGAGGAAACTATGAAGTTTCTAGGGTATTGAAGTTAAAGAATTTCAAGTTTTTGGTGTGACAGCCATGATCTGTTTGTAATGCTTGTGCATGCATGAAGAGGTATGCAACATAACCACCCCCAATTCTTAGTAATAAACTAATAATCTCATGAACTTAAAAGAGTCCTTTTTTCTTATTAGTTACAGAAACGCCGTGGGATTAATTCATTCTCTTAGATTCTCTAAGTTCATCCATCAATATACTATTATACTAAGTTGGGAAGACCCCCTCAATAGTGATTCAAACAATGTCCTCTCAGGGTTAGTATGTCTGATTGATCAAAATGTTAGGTACAGGCTCAAGATCTCTTCCTAAAACATAGAGTAATACTAATTAGGTTGATTAGGCAAACTATATAGGAAGTTACAATATCCAGTTATGGCATCAAAATATGTTATCTCAAGCTCTATCATATTCAAGGAGAGCTATGCATCAATATGAAAAGTGGTCATCAATTGAATGAACTGCATTAATATCCTATTATAATCCTGCATTTCTTTACCATATAATTTCTAAATGAAGCAGATAATTGATAAGTTGAAATTCAACATGTCCTAACTCATATGACATTAGTAAAATTTTGAAACATAACTACAAATGATTGAGATGCAAAGTCTTCGTAAAGAATTTGATAATTTGGCTAGAAGTAATAAATTTTATTGTTTTTTTTAAGTTTATACTAGAATGCAATGAGAATTATAGAAGAAAGAAATAATAAATATCCTAAAATTAAGAAAAGTAAAATTATTTCCTCAATTAAGAGAATCAATTAAGATTTGATTGCTCTTTATTTATTTAAAATAAATATTATTTCCTGAATTAGGAAAATAAAATATTTTAATATTTGATTATTTTTTATTTATGGACATATTAATTGAAGTGGATTCTTATCATCCTCGTCCTGTCATTCTATGTCTCTTTTATTTTTTCCCTTAATATGCCCTCTCAAGCTAGAATAGGAATTGAAAGGAAAGAAAGGAATCCTTCCGCGGTAGAAATTGCTTCAACTCAAAGAAAGTAACTTAAAGCATCGAGATCTTTCAATGAGAATCGATCGGCTAAGGTAGTGACAAACTGATCAATGAAGCCATGAGAGGTACCTATAAGAATTATATCATCCACATATACTAACAACAAAAGAGTTAAGTTGCCATGACGAAATATGAAGAGTGAGGTATCCATGTGAGCATTAATGAACCCAAAATCAAGTAAGAACCCGTGCAGCTCATTATACCATGCCCGAGAAGCTTGACATAAACCATAGATTGCTTTTCTCAATTTACATGCATAGGAAGGATTTTGAGGGTCAATAAAACCATGTGGTTGCTCTATGAAGACCTCATCTTCAATTGTATCTTGAAGGAAGGCATTATTAATGTCAAGTTGATGTAAGTGCCACCCTTTTGAGACAACAATGGTGAGAATCACACAAATGGTTGTGGGTTTCACAACTGGGTTGAATGTGTCATGAAAATTGACACTTGGGCATTGATTGAAACCTTTGGTAGCTAATCGTGCCTTATATTGAGCAATTGAACCATCAAGATTTCTCTTTACTCGAAATATCCATTTACATCCAATGATGTTCTGTGTGGGTTGAGGAAGTACAAGGGTTCAAGTGGAATTTCTCAAAAGCACATCAAATTCTTCATTCATGGCTTTATGACATTGAGGAATATTTTTTTTGCTTCTGAGAATGATCTTGGTTCAGAGGTATCAGGTGTTTGTGAGATGGTTGCATGGTAGGTGTAAAAATCATCCATGTTTTTTGGCTTAAAAATATTGATATGAGAATGGGTAATAATGCGAGTAGGACTATTGAACTCTAGTAGAAGAGAAGGTGGAGATGATAGTTGAGTTACTTGAGGTTGAGAGTCATCATTCTATGAGCACGGGGATGAGGTTGGTGCATGAGGTATGTGTAGACCCTCAATTTTGTCCTCCTAGCACATGTCCTATTAGATACTTGTTCGATACTTTACAGTAGTTCCTTAATGGCCCATAGCTACTCACGTTACTCACCTTTTTTTGAGCCACCTCGAAGACTTTGGTAGAGAGATTGCCTAGCCCCTTATTGTGACCCTTGATAGTTTTGATTTAGGCTTAATTTTTTTTTTTTTTTTTAGGATAGTTCTTAGGCATATTTAGGTCACTTAGGCAATATCCCAATCACTTTAAGACACCTAGTTCATTAGGCACCCACTTAAGCACACTTGGTCCACTTCGTTCGCCTTAGCGCACTAGGACACACCCACTTAAACTTTTTTTTTTTTTTTTTAGGATAGTTCTTAGTCATATTTAGGTCACTTAGGCAATATCCCAATCACTTTAAGACACCTAGTTCATTAGGCACCCACTTAAGCACACTTGGTCCACTTCGTTCGCCCTAGCGCACTAGGACACACCCTAGGTCACCTTTAGATGTTCCTGCATGGTTTGCACGGTTGCATGACTCGTATTTTTGGTGGTTACATGGCTCATATGGCTTGCATGTGGTTGATTTTTATTTTTATTTTTAATTATTTTTAATTTTTTATTTTTAGGTGCGTGATTTAAATTTCTTTTGATTTTCAATTTCATGATATTTATTGATTTTAATCTTCATTTTATTTTTACTTTATTTTTTCTTTCTATTTTTATCTTTATTTTATTTCTTGCATGAGGAAACGGTTGCCATCTATTAGGAGGGAAGATCACCAAAATTTTAGGAAAAGGAAAAGGTTGCTGTCCATAGAAGAATATATGGAAACTTCCATACAAAAAGGATTTTTTTAGAGAGATGCAATCTCAATGGACGGATAGATACATGGTAAGAAAGACGAGATTTTATGATTTTCTAATTAAAGGCACGAATAGCAAGGGGATTCGATACCGAGATCTGGCACTAAAAGGAAGGCATGCATTGCATAAAAATGAAAGAGAAAAAGAGGATTTTCCTCCAGTAGATTTGGGGGGTTCTTTGGGAAGGCTGATATATATACGTGAGAGAGGAAGAAAAACGGTGAGGATTCTTGGATTGTCAAGGGCAGAAAAGCGCACAAGGGTGGAAGAAGAGCAATTGCAGCCGACTTTGTCCAGGTATGCTTCTGGTTACTCTGGGTGTTCTGACCCATATTTGATTTCTCCATTTTGGTCATTTAGAAATATTCAATGTCTTGTTGTTTGGTGTGGACGGAAAGGGCCACAAGTTGTTATGCTGGGATTGGTCGTTTACTATTCCACCTTGTTTCGATTTTGATTATTTTATATGTCATTGATGTCTTTGGAAATATAGAACTCCATGCTTGAATGTTATCACGCTCGGTTTTTCGTTTAAATCCTATTCTGCATAATTCCCTCCGCTCTTAACCCATGGATTAATACTTGAAGTGGGGTTATTTATGCTTACTGATCAACATCTTCTACTATTTCCTTCTCCGGATATCTCACGTCCGGAATTCTGTCCGGCCAACGTTCCACCTTCTCCGGATATCTCACATTCGGAATTCTATCCGGCCGACGTTCCACCTTCTCCGGATATCTCACGTCCGGAATTCTGTCCGGCCAACGTTCCACCTTCTCCGGATATCTCACATCTGAAATTCTATCCGACCGACGTTCCACCTTCTCCGGATATCTCACATCTGGAATTCTGTTCGGCCCAACGTTCCACCTTCTCCGGATATCTCACGTCCGGAATTCTGTCCGGCCGACGTTCCACCTTCTCCGGATATCTCACATCCGGAATTCTGTCCGGCCAACGTTCCACCTTATCCGGATATCTCACATCCGGAATTCTGTCCGGCGACATTCCACCTTTTTCGGATATCTCACATCCGGAATTCTGTCCGGCTGACGTTCTACCTTCTCCAGATATTTCACATCCGGCGCCTGACGTCGGATGAGAGAGGAGGACGATTCAACTTCCCCGGTCAGACATGTCCGGATCCTCTGATAGCGCTTACCCGGAGAGCATCCGCAACCGACAATTCAAATTCCCCAGACAGCTTGACTCGTCAGACACTCTCGATTCACCGGATCCATTTCCGCCCGCAATCTTCTGTTCCTCTTGATTTTAATAAGCATGAACAAAATTTATGATTCCAAATAATGGAATTTATAGAATCAACTCATGCAAAATTAATTAGGGCTTTGGAGAGGGGCCCGACATTCATGATATTTCCTTAAATATTTCTTGTTTGATATTCGATTGATTGTGCTTCATTTTGTGGTATATATGAGATTATTTTGGATATGTTATTTGGCTAATCTTGTTTCCCATAAAGGAGTACTAGCTTGCTACCCAGGTATGCTCTTCCTCACTTATTTTCGAGAATTATGTGGGCACGTATGCTATTTAGATCCATACATGATGTGATTCTTAGGTGTTTAGATACATGCTTGATTTGCTTAGATAAAACAAATGTTGTATCACATTTTCAAACTAACATTTGATGATCTTTTGATAGCGCTTAAGAAGTGGTTCAGGTACGCACCCTAACTCTCCTTTATAGTGATTTGATCTTGTTTGGCATGCTATTTTCGAAATCACCTTGCTTACTTAGGTATCTATGATCAACTATTTAATTGCCACGTTTCCCTCAACTTAGTCAGTAGAGACCTTTATAGGGCTTAGATGGGTGCTACCTTTTAGAGGTACCTTCCCAATGAGTAACCTGATCCTCAGACCTAGACTCAGGTTTCCCAAAGACATGCTTTTTCCAAAACTATGGAGTCACTTTTTAGGGTTTTTCTTTCTTGTTTATTTTCCCTTTAAAATAAAAATAAAATAGGTGGCGACTCCAACTTTTCTAAAATTAATTTTTCACAAATAAAAAGCGAGTCTCGCCGATCGAGTGGGGATGCACGTGAAAAATGCGGGTCCACAGTATGCTAGATGGTTGCATGGTTTCTTGGTTGGCAAGGAAAGAAGGTGAATGGTGGGATGATGATGGATTAAGAATGGGAATCCCTTGGTTTAAGGGTAGTGAAGAATGTGTGGAAAAATTAATGCCAACCCATTCTGAGTACCCATTTTTAGTTACCCTTAGGTCATGGGAGTGAATTTTTGAAAAAGAAAACTCATTCTCAACAAGTACTACATGTCTAAATGTGAAAATCTTTTTGGTGTGAGGATTAAGACAACGATAGGCATTATGGGTTGTTGAATAACCAATGAAAACCCAAGGTTGTGACTTGGATCTAACTTATGAGTGGTGTAGGGTTCTAACCAGGGATAACACAATGAGCCAAAATTCCTGAACTTAAGATAATTAGGGTTAGTGAAAAATAACTTGGAGAATGGAGATTGGTGTTCAAGAATTGGAGTTGGGAGGTAGTTGATGAGGTAAACTACAATGGAAAAGACAACAGACTAATAGCTAAAAGGGATAGAGGCTTGATGTAGAAGTGTGAGACCAGTCTCGGCAATGTGCTGGTGTCTATGTTTCGCGGTCCCAACAAGTTGTGGAGTATGGGGAGGTGAAGTGAGATGTTGAATACCATGATCTACTCTAAGAGAGAATGTAGAGCTTGATGTTCGCCCCCTCCATTAGAATAAACTGTGCTAATCTTAGTAGTAAAAAAACATTCAACCAAATTTTGAAAATTATCAAAGATTTGGGGAACTTTAGATTTAAATTTAAGGTTGTAATACCAAATGTATTTGGTGAAATGGTCGACAAAAATCACATAGTAGCGATAATTATCAAAGGAAGTAATTGGTGCAGGACTCTATATGTTAGTGTAGATTAATTCAAGAGGTCGAGAATTAGTCAAAGAAGAAGTCCCAAGAGGAAGTTGATGGCTTTTATTACATAAGCAATAATCACAAAAATCAAATGTTCTTTCAGATAAAGGTAATGAATGACTTGACACAACATTTTTAAAAATTTTGAGTGCAGGATGACCTAAACGTTGATGCTAATGGTTAAGCGATAATTTGGTAGTGATGAAAGCATGTGGAAAAGATTTTGATGAGATGGTTGATGATGGCCATTCATACACATTGCCTTTATTCCGTCCTCGCACAATTGATGCCCTCATGCTCAAGTCCTTCACAAGAAAATCAGTGGAAAAAAAATTCAATAGAAGCTTGATTATGTTTACAAAATTGAGAAATAGATAAAAGATTTTTATGAATGGATGGTGCACACAAAATATCATTTAATGTAAAATTGCGAGTGGGTGTAGAAAGAGTAATAGAACCCGTATGGGTTATGGGTATACCAGTACAATCACCTATGGTTATGTCTTCATTGCCACCATATTCTGAATGAATAGCCAGATTCTACAGATCTGAAGTAATGTGATGAGAGGCGCCCAAGTCAAAAACCTAATTGTTGTTGAGGTTTTGACAATTATTATTGGCATAATATGCCTAGGCTTCATAAAAACTGGTTGGAGGTTTCGAACGACAGGTTTTGGTAGTATGACCTAAACGATCACATAATTGGCACTACACTCGTGGTTGATTGGAGGAGTGGCGATTGCCTTCTCGGTTGTAGTTCCTGTTGGAGTTACTTCTTTGATTGAAGTTTTTGTTGTTTGTTTGAAGCTGATTGGAGTTCTAAAACTTAAAAACTGATGAATTCCCTTTGTTGTTGTGCAGATTGCTATTACGTGATCTGTTATTCGATGTTCTCTGATTGTATTGAGCAGTGGCACTGAAATTTTCTTTCCTTTCCCTATCTTGCTTGAGATAAGATTTCATGTTCAATCAACTTGTTGTGTAATTCCTCAAATGAAATAGGAGTATCCCTTGCATGCATGACAACACCAAGTTCTTTGTATTCTGGACTATGGCCATTAAGGACATGAAAGAGGATTTCATCTTCACTCAATGAAGCACCAATCAAGGCAAGTTCATCAGCCATATGCTTGATGGTCATTAGATACTCACTAACTGACATAGTGTCCATGTGGGTTCTTGCAAGAGTGGTTTTCAGATTAAGAATCCGACTTCTTGAAGCTTTGGCATAGGTCCTTTTAAGACAAGGCCAAGCTTCTGCAGAGACTTAGTTCCTGTGACGAGAGGAACGATGCTGGGATCAACGGACCGATGATTGCAAGGTGGGGGAGATGATCTTGTCTCATCCACAACTTGTAAGCCAGATTTAGTTTAGGTGGTGATGTTGGTGTGGCCTAGATGGTGGCTGGAGGGCGAGGGAATGAACCATCCACGTAACCAACTAGATCATACCCATAGAGAAGAGAATTAAACTGGGCATGCCATGAAACATAGTTGCCTTTGACAAGTTTCAATGGCGACTGTGCGCAACATTGATGGTTATTAAGGTGGTTTGATTTGAGACTGTAGAAGTAACAAGGGTACTGCTTTCTAGGTTGTTTGAGGCGGTGGCCATTTGGTTGGACTGGACGGAAAAACTGAAGAGGAAGGATTAAGTCTCGTTGGAAAGTTACGGCTCTGATACCATAACAGGTTTTGATGAAAATTGGAATTGTCTATTCATGTATGACTTGTATGTAATATATATAGATTACAGGGGAGTGGAGTAAGACATTCTACACTAATTACGGGTGATTACATGTTATGACTTTGTAGCAGAATATATTCCAAAAATATACAAGGAATTACAATAGGTAAGGAGGCAAATTTGCTTGTTGAATATATGCTTGCTGAATGTGTTAATTTGGAAAGGTGTTGACTGGAAGGATTCCTTTATTTTCTTTCAAGAATGAATATGGATGTCAACTTATTTGGAAGGTGTTGACTGGAAGGATTCCTTTATTTTCTTTCAAGAATGAATATGGATGTTAACTTATCTCGAACATGGGGAAAACATCATTTGACAAGGACTTGATAAAAACATAAAAGTATTCTTCCTTTTTTTTAGAATTGTAACACATAGAAAGTATGAAACATCTTCACCTCAAATTCTACCTTCTCAACCATTCCGATCATGACTATGTTGTCCAAATAAAAATTTATGCATCTTCTAAGAACATTTTCTTTCCTCTTTTTTGGTAGTAAGTAATTACTTATGTCTTTGAAGAGCTATTATGAATTGGTTAGAAAAGCATAATAGGTGAAAAAAAAGAAGAAAAAAAATTCATACCTTTATCTTAAATCATGAGCAAATTGACAAACTTTGCTTTGGTCTAAAATTGGCTTTTAATTGAAGTGAGATTGTCATATATATATATATATTTGAAGTCTCTTAAATAATCTCCAAGAGATAATTTTTTTTTTCAAATGTAATAGGAAGCAATTACTCTTTAAGAAAAGTTCAAACCTTATATACCATATTAACACCAAAGATCATGCTTAGAATGTGTTCTTTCATGGTTTTAAGAACTCATAAGTGATAGATCTATAATTCTTGATCAATAACTGGTATTGTAGGATAAAACTTTTGCTTTCCTCATCATCTTTAATTTCTTTAATGGGTTTTTCTCCATCTAAGAGATGTTGGAGAAGACTAATGCCACAAACTAAGAGGATGATTTGATTTTGTCACAATAGGAAATTTGTGATGTTTAACTTCTTTGAAATCAAACTAGAAATAACATTGATGAAATGGTAGAATATCGATGAAAGGTTAGAACATCGAAGCCATGAGGATGATTTGATTTCACCATAGTAGAAAATTTGTGGCATGTAGATTGATTGAAATTAAACTAAGAAGATGGAGGGCTAGAACATTAAGGATTTTTTCTTTCTTGAAAGAGGAAAACATCGTTTGTGCGGATAGGGCGAGGCTTTTAGGGCATTCTACCACCTTTAAAGAAAACCTAAGTTCAAGCCTAGTCCTTTAATTGTATGTGATGCTATGAAGAGTTTGATAATTTGGCAATGGAAGGAATAAATTTTATGGTTTTTTTTTCCAGAAATTTATACAAAAATGCATTATGAATTATAGAAAGAAAGAAATAATAAATATTAGGAAATAAATATTATTTCCTAAATTAAGAGAATAAAATATAATTAAGATTGTTCTTGATTTATTTAAAATAAATATTATTTCCTAAATTAGGATAATAAAATATTTTAATATTTGATTATTTTTTATTTATGGAAATATTACATGAAGTTAATTCTTATCATTCTACGTCTTGCCATTCTGCATCTTACCATTTTACTTCCTGTCATTCTATGTCCTATCATTTTGTGTTATGCTATTGTGTCCTACCATTCTATATCCTCTCTCATTCTTCTCTAGAATATGTCCCCTTCAAGGTAGAGTGAGAATGAATATGAACGCCTAACTTGTCTTCAAAGATGGTGAAAACATTAAGGATGACAATTGGACATATTTTTTTAGGTACTCATCCCACCTCACCCTTAATGGAAAGGTTTTAAGATAAATATAAACAAATTTAGGGCAAGTTTGTGAAGTTTTTTAAAATCCTGAGACAAACTCGTGGTTGGTTTGGGTATGAGTTTGTCCCACTCTGCCCTGCCTCGATCATATATAATTTTAAATAAAACATTATTTTAGTTGATTTGTTTTTTTAGTTTTCAACTTTTTAAATATAAACAAAATATTACTTTTTATAAAAATAAATTATACATATTTATAACATTTTTTATTTCTAAATTATATTTGTTTTTAATAAAATTTAAAATTCTACATAAAAATTGAAAATAAATTTGAAAATTGTTGAAAAAATTTAAACGGGGTGAGGTGGGGCAGGTATGAGAATTTTCTATACTTGCCTGCCTTACCCTATTTAAATATTTTTTTGGGCAAGGATGAAAATAGATATAAATAAATGGGAGACTATCCCGAACCCACTCTATTGCCATCCTTAGATGACATCTTTTGACAAGGACTTAATAAAAATACAAAAGGATTTTTTTATTAAAAAAATAAAGTGAGGACAAAAGATGACTTTTAAACATTAATAACTATTTTGTTGCAAAACATTGTTTTCATTTATGAAAAAATTTTGTGACAAAATATTACCCCTAGGAAAAAAAAAATTCATAGGAAAAAGATTATTTTTAGGCATATGAAAAAAATTTCATCGCAAAATAATCCCTTTAACCACAAACACAAGCTCATGGAAAAAAATTATTTTTAGGTATGAAAAAAATTTCATTATTTTTAAGCAAAAATAAAAATAAAAAATGCAAAAGATTATTTTTAGACATGAAAAATTTTCATGATAAAATATTATTTGTACAAAAAAAAGAAAAAAGAAAATTTTTTAGTAGTATATATATATATGCATGAATCTATTATTTTTGTAATTTTATATTTTGTATGTTTTATTTTTTACTTGATTTCACAATACTTGTAGTCTCTCTCCAACAAGGGTGGTGTATCCTTGGTAAGCACCACCTTGGTAGCATGGCCCAAAAGCTCCTCTCAACTTTGTCTATGGTAAGCCCCATATCATCACTAATTATAGTTCCAATAAGCCTATTAAAATAAAATGTCAGCAACATGAAAATAAGAACAAAATAATGTGAGACCATTAAAAACCAACACAAATAAGACTACTAGTCCATTATTAAAAGGGAAATAAAATTTAACACTATAATATAATAGATAAATGTAAATAAAAAAATTAAGGTGAAAATATAATAATGACACAGAATATTAGACTAGGACTCCTTGTGATAGAAACAAAGAAAAATAAAATTTAAAAGAAGGAAAAAATTTGGTTTGGGATATTTACTATAGATAATCTTAGAGTTAAGGATAGAAGGTAGAACAATATAAATCGAAAGTGCTATAACTTGGGTAGGTTGATTGGGTTGATGATTAACCCGAGCCCAACTTGAATTAAGAAACAATCAACCTGAGTTCAATACAACCTAATGTCTAACTCGAGGTACTCAACACAATCTTATTTCTCTAAACTACAATTGAATTTGGGTTAGACTTGGGTTAGTTGGATTTGATTGGATTGTATAATTCGAAATCAATCTATAATTAATTTTTTTTCCATGTATTTATATGAAAATTCAAATAGTAAATAAAATAAAATTTCAAGTTGCAACATAAAAGTAAAAATAAATTTATTTATCTTTCTAAAAAATGAAAAAGTATACAATATAATATAATTTGATATTTTTTTCTTCATGATATAAAAAAATGAATATTATTATATAAGATAATATAAATTATAAATATTTTAAAAACAATAAATCAAATTCAGGTTGTCTAAACATTGACCCGACTTGAAAAAACCTAACCCAAGCTCATTCCTAGTATTGAAAATGGTTGCCTAAGCTTGCTTGTCGAGGTGGATTGGGATTGGGACAAACCAACTCGACCAAGTTGTACCTTTATGAATGGATGGAAAAAGAAAAGAGCATTGTGCTTCACGAGGACCGATAGGTGATAATGGGACAAAAGTTAATAAAAGGTGTAAAATTAAACACAAAGGTAAGGAAAGTTATATAATAGAGTTGAAGGAAATGACTAGCACAAAAAATATCCTCGTAAGTTATGGTGCAAAGCCATTCCTAAGAGCAGGAAGTTAGATAAAAGGTTATGTGAATAGTGACTCATGGGTGAATGAAAATTTATGCTCTGTGATTAGGTTGTATCATCTATGGTACACCTTACTTATTTTATATATGTTTTTTCCTTTTATTTTTTAAAAATATTTATTAAAAGCTCATAAAAAGGAGAAAGTAGTCTCACATGCAAACTAAAATCGTAATTTGAAATGTATGTTTCAATATACAACTTTAAATTGTTTCCTAAAACAAGATTTTAAATCAAAATTTTAAAATTGGTTTTAAATAATTTCAATATTCTTTTTATTTCATATAATAAGAGTATATATCATATGAAAATTATAAAATATATGCAAAAATTCTAAAAATTAGTTAAGCTTCCTTTCAAACATATGAAAATTGTATTTTAAAAATGTTATTATTGATATTAAATTTCAATGAAAGTTTCATTGGTTACTTTTAAGAATATTACTAACAATGAAATGTTATATTAATAATAATAAACTTAAATAGGAAAATGAAAACAAAACTAAAAATAAATTTAAATTATAGAAAATGTTGTTGTTTTTTTTTTTGTTTTTTGTTTTCTAAAAATCCAACAATTTCAATTATAAAATATAAAAAATTTAATTAAATTAGAAAAGTAAAAATAAATTAAAAATAGAACTAAAAGTCTATTATCATGTCAATATGTTCCTTCTGTTTGTTTTTATGTATAATTTTTTTTCTTATTTATATTTTATATTAGATTTTTATGATTTTTTTTAAATAAAAATGTAATATTAATAAAAGGAGTTACATCTAAAATTCAATAAAATTTTTATTTTAATTAGTAAAATATATTTTTTTATTTTTATCATTTTTTTTCTTTTAGATGCAATCTAGAAATTATTTTTTCTATTTAATTTTTCTCAAGTTATACTACTTTAAATTGCATAGGTCTTGTCTAATCAATAAAATTACTTTGTATAATTAGTATAAATATCATATACATACGGTGCAAATTTGAAGAAAATGATTATGATTTGGTTGGAAGTGTGTAAACATTGCTTTCCTATGGTTAGTAAGTAATTAATTCAAATAACCTCCATGGAGAAAACAAGTCTATACACAACAGGGGGCTTTACAGGTCATTTGTACATTTAGTTCAAATTTCTTACATAATTAGTTCAAATGCCTTATATGGTTCATGCAAGAGCCTTATACAATTGTAAAAATGCTATTAATTCCTATTAGATGTGTGTACACAGGTATGCTTGTTATATTTGACATGGTTTGGAAGAAGGAAGAAAGAGACAAGTTGGTTCGGTAGAGAATAAGTTAAACACATAGTCATATAGGTATTAAAATTGTTTAGTGAGTTCGTTTAGATGTGAAATCAAATGAGGGTGTGATGTGTCAATATATAAGAAAACTTTTTCCAGTACATGAGTGAGGGAAACAAGCAAAGGAATTGTTAAGAAGCACTTATTTCTTCACAGTTTGTACATCTCTTTTATTAGTTAGTTCAATTTCCTTGAGCGGTTAGTGCAAGTATCTTGTACTATTGTGAAAATGAGAATAATTTATATAGGATGTGTGTGTACAATATTTAAAGTGGTTTGGTGGGAGTGAAAAAACAAATTCATTTAATAGAGGATACGACAAATATAGTTAGTGGCATAGGTATTAAAATCGCCTAGTATGTGTGCTCAAACATGAATTGAATGAGGGCTTGATGTGTCAATATGTAAGAGCATTGTTTCCAATCATTAGGCAAGGGAAACAAGAAAGAGGGTTGTTGAGAAACTCTCAAATTCTTTTATAATGAGTTGCCTTGTATTCTTCTTATACAATTAGTTTAATTGTCTTATATAGTTAGTGCAAGTGCACTACAATAAAATAGGCTTTTAGGGATGAAATATTTTGTCACTGAAAATATGAATTTCATCTGCAAAAACATTTCTTGACAAAAAATATTTCGTATCATGTTTTTCACCTTATCCTTGTCACTAAAAGTATCCCAATGAAAAATTCTCATTTCATCGCCTAATGTTTTCTTCGAGAAAACCAAAATTTTGTCACTCAAGCTTTTTGCTAATGAAATATTTCATTGGTAAAAGTAAAAAATTTTATTATTGAAAATAAACATAATTTGTCTCAAAAGTCTTTAACAATTAACTGTAACAAATTCATTTCATTTGCAAAATATAATATCCAAATTTTGTAAAATAAAATTAACATTGAAAACTATTCTTAATCCATAAAATAAAAATTCATATTCAATCTTAAATACGCCCAAATAAAGCTTAATCAATCCATAGAAAATCAAACATTACCTAGGTTGTAAGCCAAGGTACCAACCAAACAAATTTAATTAAATTACAAAGTATTTTCATTAAAACTAATATATCAAAATCCCAATACATCCATGTCTAACTACAGAATAATCATCTAAAAAACTAAAATATACAAACCTTATTGCATTCAAATCTATTTACACCATAATGAGCCACAAAGTGAGACGGAGAAGATGCAATGGCCGACGACGGGACTATGGCATCATGAGATTGGAGATTTACTTTAGTGATGGTGACACCAAGAGGAAGCCAATGTTGAGGTTGGGGTTGTGGTCTCACAAGATTAGAACACAACTTCAATGATCACAATGCTGAAAGAATGTCAAACTCGGGTTTGTGGCATTGTGAGATCTGAGCATTCATGGAGTGTGGTTGTCGGTTGTGCTATGTATAGAGTCATAGCCATGGTGCTGGATTGATGTATGAAGGGGATTAGCATCCATGGCGACTATCATGGGGTGGATCTATGTGTTAGAAATGTTGAGATTAAGAAAAGGGGATACAAGGATGTGGGAAGAAAAGAGAATGTAAAATAGGGAGGAAAACAATGAGAGAGTTGTTTGGGAGTTGAGAAAATGAGAGAAAATAAAGAGATATGGGTGCATGATAAGTGCAAGTGCCTTATATAGTTGTAGAAATGACAATAATGCCTAGCATAAGCGTGTTCACAATGTTTGGAAAGAGAAATGAAGAGATAAGTTGATTTGGTGAAGGATAAGTTGAACATAGTTAGTGGGATAAGCATTAGAATTGCCTAGTATGTGGGTTCAAATGTGAATCAAACGATGGTATGATGTGCCAATGTGTAGGAATATTGTTCCTAGTCCTTAGGTGAGGGAAGCAAGTAAGAAAGTTGTTCAAAAACACTCAAATTACTTCATAATGAGTTATTTGTTTACCTCTTATATAGTAATTCAAATGTCTTGTATAATTAGTGCAAGTGCTTTATATGGTCGTGAAAATGACAATAACTCTTATAAGATAAGTGTCCATAGGTGTCTTTACAATGTTATCATGTTTTAGCCTTTTAAAACCATATACGGTGATGTCATTATTGTCTGAAATAAAAGAGTTTGCATTGCAAGTGAACTTGACAGGAAAAACCCCACATAGATGATAAATTTCAATAGAGAAAGACTGTTATTTGATATCCATAAATAATAGTATGGTATATAAGTACTTGAAAACTAGATTGTTATATTAAAATTCACAATATAAGTTTGTATTTAAACATTTAAAAAGACTAGATTTCCTCATCTCAACCTTTAATTACAATATGTTCATTTTCCTAATTTTAGATTCTCCCATAAAATTCTAAAATTGAATATCCCTTTTTTATTCAACTTGAAATTTCTCTTCTATTTTAATCTACTTATGAAAATGTAAAAGAAGAATGTGAGAAATATATGAAGAATAACTCATGTATTAAAAGTATGGTTTATATATGAAAAACTTATTATAATTACAAATAGTATTATCAATTACAAAATTTTAAATGTATTTTTTATTTGATATTTTTTTAGTATGTAAAATTTTCTTAATTTAAGATACAATTTGATTAAAAGAAATGAATAAGAAAAACATTTTAAACATATAACAACATTCAAAATTTCTCATAATTTAAATATGGAATAAAATTAAATTTTCTACAATTTAAATTATCACTATTTCATTTTCCTACAAATAATTTTCATTATTTCAACAATAATATATATCTAAATAATCATCCTAAAATTTAATTTCATCTTACAAAGAAAATTAAAATAATTTCAATATTTTACACATATATCCTTCTTTAATTTATATAAACTATGTTATCAATTGCTAAGTACTACATTTTCTTCTAACATTATTTTTACTAAATAAAAAAAATCATATACTCCCCCCCCCAAAAAAAAATTGAAAGAATAATTATACATATAAAATCATTTGCAAAATATCACTACAATATATAAATCTAGCCATAATTTTTGGAACAAAACCACCCTATCAAAATCCAAAAATCGAATCATTGGATTCGAAACCAACTTTATAGCGATGTTCATCTCAATGAATTGAACACCTTCTCAAAATTTCATATAGATCAAAGCATGTTTGGTGGCTTAAAATGAATACTTTTATTATGGAGAACCCATGATCTCTTGCATTGCATCTCTCTCACTTCTCTAATTTTTTTTGTTCTTTTTTTTCCTTTTTCCCTTGGTATTAGAGCCTTCTCACACAATTCTTTCATTTTCAACGTTATTTGTGTCCATGCAAAACTCTAGGTGCCACATAAATATGGTCTTAGGATAAGTCTCTATTTTGTTATCCTCTATATTTATTAATGCATTTTTTTTTGCATTACCTTAGTTTGGATTTTCCAATCTTATCTCATGCAATGATTAAGGGTTCTATATATCTTTCTTAAAGGTCCACATTGAAATCAAGTCGATTAAATTCACTACTGACATTATCCCTTAGGCTATTATCATTTTTCTCTTCAGCCAGATCCGGGTTTTCTCCTTAATGTACTAACAAGATCATTCTGTGGATAAAATTTCTCATTCATCCTCTCAGAGTTTATTTATTTCCTTTTGTTTTCCATGCATTCTATAGACCCATAATTCATTAATATCATATATCTTAAAACTTAAAATACACTAATGTTTTTTTATTTTTTTTTATTTTTACTTTTTATTCGTTTTTATTTTTTTGCTTAAAATATTTTCATTTATGAAGTCTCAAATGTCCCAATAATAATAATGTAATTTATTTTAATTTCCTATTAAAATTCCTCAATATAAATGTCTTACATATCTTCGATACCTTTAATCAATTAAATTCCCTGAGTTACCTTTAACATTTTTTTTTTTTTTTTTGTAAAATATCTTTCTTACCATCCACCAACATACCATATCTACCATTAAAATGCATATAACACGAGCAATCATACTATATTGTCAATTAAAATCAATAAGGGAGATGTGATAAATAAGATATAACAAAAACAAGGTCTCCTAGTTAGCAAACTAGTTGGCTTGCCAGTTGACCATTTAAGGGTCTAAAAAAAATTATTTAACTTTATTTTAAATCTAATCACATCTCTTTTCAACCCAAATAACTCTTCATGGTAAATAAAAATATGTTCTATGAAATTTATATAACATGCATGCATAAAATTCGCACTCACCAACCAAAAATTAAATATACATTATTAAAAGGAATATGTGGTTAAAAGAGGCAAAATAATCTCTCATTTGTAAAAATAGCCTTTCATTATATTTCCTTTGATGCATTACCCTTTTGTACCAAATTACCCCTTAAACCAAATAAAAAAGAAACCCTAAGAAAACCCTCTAAATTTATACCGCTTTCTTCCTCTTCCTCTCTTCATTGTCCATTTTTTATACCTATCTCCCTCACTATGTCTATGATCTCTTAAAGGATGAAGATCAAATGCAAAAGTTCTTTCATCTTTCTTTCTTCTTCAAGATTATTATATTCTCCATCTTTTTCTTTATTTTTTACAGTTATTTTTTGTTACAATTTTTTGTTATTATTTTTATTTTGGTTTTTTGTCATTGCTTTTTATAAGAGTTTTTTGCTATATTTTTTTGTTGGGGATTTTTATAGTTATTTTTAGTTGAGATTTTTTGTATTTATTTTTTTGTTAGGGTTTGTAATTGTTTCTATTAGGGTTTGGGGGCTATTGTTTGTTTTTAGGGTATTTTGAGGTTGTTTTTTTTTTTTTTTTTTTTTTTTTTTTTTTTTTTTTTTTTTTTTTTTTGTCTTGCACTTTCATTTAAACTTCTTTGAAATTTTTTGTTAGAGTTTTGTTCAAGATTTTTGTTTTTGCTTTTTATTATAGATTTTTGTTTTTTATTTTTTGTTGAGATTTTGGTTGGAGATTTTTGTGATTGTTTTTTGTAGGGTTTCTTGTAGTTGGGGTTTTATTGAGTTTTGAAGGTGAGATCAAATAGATGGACATTCTAATTAAGATTTCAAAATAAAATAGAAACGTAATCTCATTTAAGTTCTTTTTAAATGAAGCTTAACCATGGTGCAATTTAGGCCATTATAATTAAGTTCTCTATAGATTAAAGGAAAACTTAACCTTAATTAAGCTCTTTCTCAATGAAACTTAACTATAGTATAGCTCAAACTATCATTATGATTGAAAACTTAATCTTATTTAGATTTTTTGTAAACCAAACTTAATTCCCATACAACTTAAGTGGACACTATTAATGAGAAATTAATCTTAGTAAAAAAAAGTGAACTGAAAAGATAAATGTATTATAAAGAAATAGTGAAATTAATATAATGAAAGAACAAAAAGGTAGGAAGGTAATGTTCATATAGTGAAAGGGGCCATATTGGGATCAAAATTGGGGTGGGAAAGGAAAAAATTAAAAGAAAAAAAGAAAAAAAAAAAGAAAAAAAACAAATTAAGTGGGAAACTTGATGTTTTTGGAAGGAAACAAAATAAAAAGAATAAAAGTGTCCAAAATAGGTAATCTTTCACTAAAATTAAAGAGGAAGGTAATTTTTGCAATTTTATAGTTTATTTTAGCCTATTTATCCAAAAAATCCTTATTAAAATGTAATGTCGTAATATACAACGTAGTAACACACAAAAATATCTTCATAAACAATTCCAATATTATAATTCATCTTTGCAAAACCTCACACATACAAATATAAAGAAATGCAATTTCATATTTGTTTCATTTTCCATCACCATCTAGTGGTATGCCACTTGAGCTTGATATGCAAAACATCCTAATCTTGTACCTAAATTTTGGGCAACCTAGAACTTGACCTGTGACCCTAGGTTAAAGGTTTGACCTTAAAGGTTACTTTATCCAAGCTAATAGTCACTCTGATTTTTCTACAATAAATTAAAATATAATTTCAAATAAATTTATTAAACTAGAATTTACTACATAATTTTTTTTTGTCCAAAACAAATCATCACATGTTCACAAGAATAATAACTCTACTAATCATTGTACCATCCCAAGAAATTATCTGAATTTTTATTACAATTCATGTGATAAAATATTTTCAAAGATTCTTTACGAAATCACAAAATATATATTATGTTATAGTAATCTATATAACTCATATCAATGCATGTTAGAAAAAGTAAGATAAATTGAAAACAATCATTTAGGTTGTTCCTTCATTCCTTGGAACTTTCTAGAACTCTCCTTAATCTTCCTATGGTTCTATAAACTGTACATGTGTTTAAAAATGTTAAAGAAATAGGGATGAACATTTTCACATTGCTTAATAAGGTGTTTTGCACTCAAAGGAGTTAAAACTTCTATATTAATACAACACAATTGCATGTCAAATTATAATATCCCATTTACATTATTAAATTAAATGAAATTTCAACCATATAAAATTAAAACAATCTAGATTGTCACTTTTCTTATTTCAATTATATATATCATATAAAATATTTCTAATTATCTTATACAAAATAAATAAATCATGTTATTGTCTAATAATATATACAAACATACAATTGATGTCATTCTATTAATTGATATAAATCCTTCTTCCAAATGAAAATATGATGCAAATACTTACATGCAATTAAGTAATGCATTATCATTCTTAGACTTTTACTGAAGGATATATACACGTCCATATCTAAACACCTTCCTCATTCACAGTCTTTTTGAGACAAGCTTTTATATCTTTTATACTATGAATCTCACTCCTTTCTTACTTTGCTCTCTTTAGGTTATTTCATTTATCATTTTTTCTTTTCTTTTCCTTCCTTTTTATTTTTTATTTTCCCTTTTTGGGGTCATTTCATTCTCATTTCAATTCATACAATCATTTTTTTTTTCATACATGCAACCATGGATGTATAATGAATGTGATGTGCTATAATTGTCCAATATCAACTCAAATAATAATGTCATATAATATAAAAACAAATATTTTAACTATATAACAACACCCAAAATTTCTCATAATTTAGATATGGAATAAACTTGAAATTTCTACACTTTAAATTATCACTATTTCATTTTCCCACAAATAATTTTCATTATTTCAACATTGATATATCTATCTAAAAAATCATCCTAAAATTTAATTTCATCTTATGGAGACAATTCCAATATTTATCACAAATATCCCTCTTTAATTCATACAAACCATGTTGTCAACTACTAATGACTACATTTTTCTCTAATATTTCCACAAAAAAAAAAAAAAATTAAAACATAATCATACATATAAAATCACTTGCAAAATACCACTATAATAGGTAGATCTAACTTTTAGAAATAACGACAACAAAATTTTCTACTAAAATGAATTAAACGAAATTTTAGGGACAAATTGCCCTACCAAATGCTCAAAATCCAATCATTGGATTTGAAACCCGAATCTATAGAAATGTTCATCTCAACAAATTGAGCATCCTCTCATAATCTTATATAGATCAAAACATGTTTGATGGCTTAAAATGAAGACTTCTGTCATGGAGAATTCACAACCTTTTAAACTACATTTTTTTTCCTATCTCCCCTAGTTAACTATGATTGTGACATTACTTTGTATCTTGTTGACCTTCCATTTTGTCCACTTAGCACTTGTGACACTAGGTGTCTGCTTGTACTTCTCTCTTGATTTGTTTACCTTTCAAGCTAAGTTTAGGTCTCATTTAGATATTTTTTGAGGATAGGTTCCATTTGGATGCTTCTATATGCCTAATTCACTTGGGTTAGTTTTTCAGTTTGATTACTTGATTTTAAGTGTAAGTGAGCTTGGGTTAGATTTTAGATCTTTGATTGATTGAGATCAATTTTTGATCTTCAATTTGTACGAGTTTGATATTTTTTATTTTATTTTAATTTTAATTTTTATTATTGTCTATTGTGTTCGTTTAACATCTTAATTCATAGGATTGCAAACATGATATTTATATTTGTGTTTTATTTATTTATTTATATCTTTTTATTTATTTATTTTATTCATTTATTGTATTTTCATCATTATTATTTTTGCAAGAGATTCACACTTTGATTTCTTTTACACATGTGTGATTAAATATTATTTAAATATACATGCAATTGACATATTAATTTTTATATAATTTTGATATTTAATTTTCAAATTGCGTTATTCCTATTTGCACCAATCACCAAAGTTTTTCGGGTCCCACCTTTGCATGGCCATGCATGGTCATTTAGGTGCATGTCATCCTCTTTATGTGCATGCAGGCAACTAGGCACGATCCACCATAATTTGAAAGGTGAGGAAAGAGAAAAAAAGGGAAATGATTGGAAAAGAAGAGTGAGAGGATTTCCGAAGGGTTGTTGCATAGGAATTGGGGGAGGCTAGATTTCGAAAGGGTTTCTGCATGGGGAAAAGATGAGATTTTGAAGAAAAAAAAACAGAGGAGGGGCTATTTTTAAGAAAAATATTTTGATATAAAAAAAAATGGAAAAATGGATATTTGGGGATTTTTAGAAAGGTTGATTGGTGCTGGAAGGGGGTGGTTATGATTTTTTAGGAAAAAAAGAGGGAAGAAAGAAAAAGGATTTTGGAAGAGAGCAGGGTGAGAGACTGAAAGGAAGAGGAAGGATAACAAAATGGGAGTAGAGGAAAAAAGGGTGTAAGACTCATTGGTTTCGTGGGTTTTTGGAAGAGGACACAAGACACTTGAATCCCAGTAAAACCTTTTTGGAGAGGAGTTCTTCTAGTTTTGTTGTTGAGTTCCCAGTTCTCTGGTACAAAATAGAACTAGAGGAGAAAGAACAGAGAAAAAAAAGAAGAAAGAAAGAAGAAGCAGAAGACTCTCCAAGGTTCATGTAATCTCTATGTCTCTCAGTTTTCTTTACACTATTTTACTCCTATTTTTAGCCAATTTTTTGAGCATTATTTGTCATTTGAATGTGATTACAAGAGATTGTATGTTGTCTTGCTAATCTTGGATTGATTGCAGATTGCATACTATTTTGTTTTTTTATTTCTTCTAATTTAAATCTAATGATGAATTGGAACCCAAATTTACATTTGATGCTCGATGCTTAAAGGTTTTGGTAATATCAGCATGAGATGGGGGATTTGGTTAATAGTTCTCTAGTTGGTTTTATCCTTTGTTTATGTCTTCCTTTTCTTTGTTTATTGCTATGTTTATGGTGAATAGTGGTGATGTCATTAATGAACAAATTTTTGGGACCGAAGAAGTGAGGTTGTGAAAGAAAATGAACTCAATGGAGGGTTCCTTTGGTTGTGTCTGTGCTCCAATATATTGGTTCGAAATGTTTGCCATAGAACTGCACGGGAGTTTTGTATTGAGGTTGCAAGAGAAGCCCAAGACAAGATAATGAAGCAGAACACATTTCCGGGGGAGCTTTTGGGAGGAAACACAGGCGAGTGATTTGGAAGGAGCGTTGGGGAATTTTTTGGAGAAAAAGATCGAGCTTAGGGAATGCACAATAGGCTGTGGAGAGGAGATTAGGTCCACATTTTGGAGGGGAATCAGCTTGCTGGAGAGAAAAATGAACGTCTTTGGAAAAAGTGGGGGAAATCATCAGAATTGGGAGGAGGACCTCACCATATTTTGGGAAATAGCATACACGACTGCATTAAGGACAATAAAGATTCCCGGGGTTTTTCTTGGAGTCATAGTGCACACATAGCAATGCACCACAAGGCTCCACCGTACACTTGCATCTTGTCCAAGAGAGATGTGCATCATTTACGTTCCGCACCAACTCAAGATCATATGACCTCTACTTGTGCATCATCTCCATGATTTTCTAAAAGGCTTTTGCAAACAGCAACACTAGATTGGTTTCCTAACATCATGCTACCTGATCGATCTGCACATAACCATCAGAATACATCATAAAGGTAAGTTTTAATTGCCTTGTTTTTTTATTTGAATAAAAAATACATGAATGAGCCATGTAAATGTGATAATGCTAATGGCTTATATTTTTTTAATTTTAATATTCAAAGTAGACGAAATCAATGTAGCCTGTTATATAATGTTGATGGTTTGCCTTTCTTTTTTTATTTATTTTAATATGTAAAGTAGATAGAAATTTGATGTGACCATTGTTGCTAATATTAATGGTTTGTTTTTTATTTATTTTAATGTTCAAAGTGAGCGGAAATTTAATGTGATCGGATTTGAATATGTTTGTAAAGTTTTGGGATGTGTATGGTTGTTAATGAATATTAATATTAGTGACTTTGCTGATAAAAAAATAAAAAGTAAATAAAAAGAAATTAATGTATGTGAATATAATATAGGGAAAATTATGTTTTGGGCCCAACTGGGCCCAAAAATTAAGCTATGGTCCATATCTGTTCCATATTTAAGCTCAACACCCGATAAAAGAGTAGAAATTGAGAGTGAAGATATTGTCTTTAAAAAATTCCTAAAATACCCTTAATCATTAAATGAAAAAACTAACAAATCACCTCACCTTTCTCATTCTCTCTTTGACTCTTTTGTCCTTCTCTCACCTATTTAATAGTGGAACCAACTTAATTAGAATCATTTTTCTTTATCAAATATGAAATATAGTTAAAAATTATTATTACCAAATGTATTTTTGAAGTGAATAACTTTTAAATACCTCATCAAATATTATTCTTTTTTTTTTCAAACTTACATAATATATAATAAATATTTTTTAAATATATTGAAAACTTACATAATATATAATAAATATTATTTTATTTCAAACTTATATTATTCTCATATATATTAAATAATATTTAAACACCTCATAAATATTAATATTTTTGTTTGTTCTAACTTGTAAATTAGATATCATCAAATATTATATTTTTCAAATTTATAAAACATATAATAAATACTTTTTAAATACCTCATAAAATATTATTAATTTTTTTTTCTAACTTGCAAATTAAACACATGGTGTTTATTATTTTTTCGTAAATAATGTAAACACTCGCATGCATATATATATATATAATATTAATCAAGAAGACAATATTTCTAAGACTAATTTACCAACCTTCCAATAATTTTGAAAGTGTAAATAGGGTAATTGACCAAATTAAGGTCTTCAAAATATTCAAAATTTCTCAATTCCAAAATTGCTCTCCACACTAATCCTAAATATTTTTCAATAAAGATTTAAATATTTAAAACCATTAAAATAAATACTTTCTTTTTAAAGCAATTTTTTCAAAGTAATAAGATAAAAATCATGAAATCTTCAAAACTATAATTATAACAAATATTTTTAACTTTAAAACTAATTTCATAATTTAAATTAATGATTTTAAAAAATAAAAATGTTATAAAAATAATTTTTGTTTATTTTTAATGCTATTTAAATATGATTTTTTAAATCTCTATTGATAACAATGAAATTATATTTATAAAGGCAAAATAGTAAAAATATATATTTCATTTAGTTTACTTATAATGAACAATTCAAACATGATTGATTTTAATTTTATTTCTTATGTGTTAATTTTTGTAGAGAATGTCTTAATGACATAGTTTGGTAAAAAAAAAAAAAAACAAAACTATCAATAATTGTCTTAATGTCAAATTCAAGTTGTTTAAAAATCGTACAAAACCTATTAGAAGCCTTGTACACCTTGTACACCTTGTACAGTTAGTGTAATACCCTTATACAATGACACAAATTTCATATATCTCCTAATTTATATGTCCATGTAGGTGTATTAATCATATTTTCAATGGTTTGGTTGAGAAAATGGTGAATGACTTAGGGTCAATTTTTTTTCCCCAAATACCATTATTGGGAAAAATATTGAAATTTTCATGTGAGAGTTAAATAAAGTGCATGACATAGGTGTACAATCATTAGGTGACAAGGAAAAAAAAAAGTAGTTTAGAATCAATTAAAATCATTCACAAAGGGTAATCTTGTACACCTTTGTACAATTAGTACATTTCTCTTGTACAGTTAGTGTAATACCCTTGTACAATGACATAATTTTTATATCCCTCCTAAGTTATGTGTCAACGTAGCAGTGTTTAACCATATTTCTAATGATTTAGTTGAGAAGATGGTAAATGATTTAAGGTTAAAATTTTTTTTTCTCTAAATATTATTATTAGAAAAAATATTGGAATTTCCATACGGGAATTAAATAAAGTGCATGACATATATGTACAATTCGTGAGTGATAAAAAAAATAAAAGAATGACTCATAATCGATTATGATATTTCACAAAGGGTAGCCTTGTACACCTTTGTACACTTAGTATATTTCTCTTATACAGTTAGTGTAATACAATTGTACAGTGGCATAATAAATAAATTAAAAAAAATTATTATTTTTTTATTTTCATATAAAAAAATAGTACTAAACAAGGTTTTCAATTTTCATGTTAAAAAATAGTTTTCATTTTTTAATTAAAAGTATTTTCAAAAAGAGACAATATAGAAAATAAAAATTATTTTTAAAAATAAAAAAGAAAAAATAGAAAAATATTTTAAAACCAAACTCTGATATAATCTATATAATTTTTAACTACTTGTTTTCATCTAAAATAAGTAAATATACCTTTCAACCTTTTTATATAAGAAAAATTCAATCTCTACTATGTATTGATATAATCCACTTGTAAAGTTAGGTTATATGAAAACATTTTAATTGAGTACTTAAAATAAAAACTTTCCATCCATCCTCTTTCTTTCTTTTTCTTTTTCTTATTTTAATAAATTTTCAATTAATTCAAATCATGAAAAAAAAAATCCTTAATACACAAATTTGTAACATTTTATATAACTTATTACTAAAAGTCATGTTCAAAAAGTTATTAAAATAAGGAAGAAAGAAGATTAGCAAAAATTAAAAATTTTATTTTATAATAGTAAAAAAAAAACTTTAAAATACTTTTTAATAAAAAAATTAAAGTAGTGAATATATTTATTTTAAATAGTATGTTAATCATTAAATTATTTACTTCTAAAATGTAAAAGATAAAAATAAATATAAAATATAATTTTTATTTATTTAAATTAATATTTTTTTAGAAAGTATTTTCCAAAATAGTCTTTGAATCATTAATATAATTTTTGTTTATTTATAATTTAAAAAAAAAATAATGTTGATTTTTCAATTATTTATAAAAGACTTTAAAAAAATAATGAAAAATCCAAAAATGGTTAAATAAGAAAGAATGGTGGCATGTGATAGTAGAATAAAGACAAAAATGAGTCAAGTGAGTATTTTTGTCTATTTCTATCTCATCCTTGTAATTAATTATGGGTATTTGAAGGACTCTATATTAATTATCAAAGCCAAATGGGTCTAAAGCCCAATTTTCCCTATAATATATGCACGTTTCATGTGAGAGAATTAATAGCCTATGAGTTTGAATTTTTAAATTTTAATTTTGATGCATAAATATTTAGTTGAGTTTTTTTTTTTTTAGAGTTTTAGTTAATTAATTTAGTCAATTAAGTCATTGTTTTCATGTTTCAAGTTCATTATTTTTGAATTTTGATCTATCAATATTTAATTTGAGCTTTTTGGATTTTTAGTTAATTAATTTAGTCAATTACTTGTTATTGTTTTGGTGTTTTTCAAGTTTTGTTAATTTTAATTTTGATCCATAAAATATGAAGTTGAATTTTTAGAGTTTTAGTTAATTAATTTAGTCAATTGCATGTTCTTGTTCCCATGTTTCATGTATGACAATTTCAATTTTGATCCATAAATATTCAGTTTGAGTGTTTTAGAGTTTTAGTTTCTTAGCCTAATTAATTCCATGTCATTATATTTGTGTTTTCAAGTTGATAACTTTATTTATTTTTATTAGTCTCATTTAGTTCTTGAGTGTTTAGAATTGTAGTTTCTTAGTTAAATTAATTCCATGTTATCATATTCTAGTCATTTCAGCTTATTAGTTAACCAACCCTATATGATCAAATTCTTTCTTCTAGGTTTTTTCATTTGATTAAATTCTATCTCAGTTTAATTGCCTTGGGAAATTTTAGTCAAAGGTTCCATGATATGTAATTTATATGTTGAGTTCACTATTTTGTATTCGATTAAGCCCTATCCTAGTTTAATTGTTTTCAAAATTTTGGTTATCGTTTTGTTTGACTCCATAATATTTAATTTGTAGTTTGAGTTCATTAGTAGTCATCTTGATTGAATCTTATTTTTTCGCTTTTCAATTTTAGTTAATGTGAATAATAATTGTTTTAATTGAATCTGATCTATTTGTTTTACAACTTTGGTTGGTTCAAATAAAATAATTGTTTTGAGTTAGATAAAAAAAGTTATTTTTCTTTAGTCGAAAATAAATTTTTTCCATCATGGATGTGGCTCCTTGATTCCAAATGAAAGGAAGTCAAAAAGGGGAATCCAAGTCGATGTTTCCTATTTTCAAATCCTTTTAAGTTAGAAATAGAAAATGTCTATTTTGTACCTAATGTTTTGGGATTTATTGATTCCCATGGTTCCTTTTGCTTTCCTAAAATCATTTCAAAGGAATTCAAATCATTTTAATTTTTTTTTTTAAAGAAATCCATTCTAGGTTTTTTGGGCAAAGATCTCACTTTAATTTCTTTTAAAAAATATGCAACTTAATTTTATCCAAGTTGCATTTTTTTCCCTATTTTTCTAAACTTTGTTTTTTATTCATATAGGTTTGAACTTGTGCTCCCAAGTTAATGGGAATACATAGGTTAAACTTATGAATATTGAATGGGGACTTGATGGAACCCTAACATGAAATATTGTTTTCAAAACTTATCCTTGTTGCTAATTTCAACTCAACAACTGACCCTTTAGTTTTAAAAATTCGTTTTGATAATTTTATAATGTTTTAAAAAATTTTCCAAAAATTGTACAATGTTCCTTACTTCTTGAACTTGATTTTGGAATGTTATTTGAGTCACAAAGCTTTTCTTAAAGTCGAATTATGATAATCTCTTTTAACATGTTTTATTTATGCCTACTTCTATACACTCTAGAGAACTTTGAAAAATTAAATTACTTTTGATATTATCTATCACTACGCAAATTCCGGGTGACCCAGAGTTTGGCCCATGATCCTAGGTCAAAGGTTTGACCTTAAGGGTTTTTCCTAATCCACGCTGGTAGTCAACCAAAATGTTCTGATTTTTTTTCTTCTTCTAAACATAAATCACACTAGAGCTCTCTCCAACTAACAATCCAATTTATCAATATACCAACCACTACTCAAGAGCAACAAGATATAATAATTATCATTAAAGTCTAGAAATAAGAGTTCACAGTTGAACAAATTAATCAGAAAAAAGTTTCATTACAAAAATATAGTTTTAAAGTTTGCTAATACAAATTCCAAAATAAACCAACATAACAAATACACTACAATCCACTAGGCTGCTCCAAAATCTCTTAGGGCATCCTGAAGCCCTCCCTGCCCCATCTGTGGATCCTTAGAAGTTACATTTGCATCTAAAAAGATATAAGAAGGAATGAGTGAGCATTCCACATTGCTTAGTAGGGTGTCTTACACCTAAGGGGATTAATTGGAATTACTAAGTTTCAAGTGAACACAAAATAAACATTCCATCAGAATTGATCAACCCATATATTTTAATTTCTATAATTATAACAATTTAATAATTTTTAACAATTAAATAAAATGCATGTAGATATGTGAAATACAATCATACAATGCACTGACATTCTCGGGCTTTCACTGAAGGATACGTGTCCGTACCCAAATAAACTTCCCATTCGGAGTCTTCCCAGGGTAGATTTTTGGGTCTTTCACCCTAGGGATCTCATTCCCTTCTTAATTTGCCTCACACGAGCCTTTATTTTTTATTACTATTTTATTTTTTTCTTTCTTTTTTCATTTCATACACTTTTCACAGTTTTTATTTTTTCTTCAGACAACCATGATGCAAATGAAATGCAATGAGGTTAATTATCCTCATTCATAAATATCACAATATCAAATAAAATTCCAACTAGTCCAAATATCATTGAAATTACAATCATACAAAAATTTCATAATTTTCCAACAACCCTAATAATTCCAGTAATCAACTATAATTATTTTCTCCATAGTAAAATTACCAAAAACAATCAAATAAATTGCCAATAATTCAAATCTCAATTGAACATAATATAAACCAAAATTCTATAATTTTTCCACGACCCCAATAATTTCAATAATCAAATATAATTATTTTCTCTACAATAAAATTACCAAAAACAACCAAATAAATTTTCAATAATTCAAACATCACTTAAGCATAATTTCCACCAACATTCCATTATTTCTCAACAATCCTAATAATTCCAACAATCAAACATAATTATTTTTCATAATTAAATACTTTCATTATCATACAAAAATCCCAAGGGAAATTTCTAAATCACCCAATAAACTTTCTCACATTATAAATATTACTTATTTACCTTCAAACAATGAGATTTATAATTTTTTTTATTTTAAAGAAAGGTGCATTAAATAAAAGTTTTAGGGTTAAGTTTCCCTACCACAGATCTAACAATCTGACTGTTGAAAATGAAATCAGCCATCGTAGAGATGTTCCTTGCATTGAGTAGAACTTTCCCTCAAAATTTCATGCGAAAAGGACGACGTTCAGTCATCCAAACGGCCGGCCAAAGGCGACGACATTGTCACTCTCCCCCTGCACCCGGAAAGCCACCGCAAAACCCTTTCTTTTTATTCTCTTTTTCCTTTTTCATTTCTTACCCTACAGCCACCAAGTGGCCCATGACCCAACACCATTCAAAAAACCTTAATACTATTTTGATTTTTTTTTTCTTTTTCAATTCATTTCACTTTCTTTTCTTAATTCATTTTTCATTTCATTTCATTTTCATTTTTTAAAACAACACACAAAATAAATTATTAAACACTAGTCCAAAAATGTTAATTTTCTCAAATTTATTATTAAGTAATTTAATTTAATTTTTACTTAATTGGTTCTAGTTAATTTTAATGAATTCATTTTTTTTTTTTTTTCGTTTTCTCTTTTCATTTTTGGAAATTTTCAATTTCTAAGATCCTAAGAAATTTTCTACCATAAAGCTGACGTGGTACAAAAATTTCAACTCACTTAATTGACCAATAAAATATTTCGAATTCTTCAAATCCAAAATTAACACGTGTTCTCCAATCACTTTCTTTTTTTGTACTTTTCAACCACTATTCAATATAAGACTTTTCAAACTAGAAATTCTAACGTGGCCTAAAATACCCGGTCATTACATTATCAATGTAAATTAATATTTTCCCAAGTTATTGACTTCTTAAAATTGAATTTTGACACAAAAAATATTAAAGAAATATGTTTTATTGAGGGAGATATGATTTTTCAAAGTCACACTTACTGCACATGACTGAATTTGGACAATTGATCAATTATAGTGTTCTAAAAATTCTCTTGAATGGTTTCTAACCTTGGATTTTTTTTTTTTTTTTTTACAATCTAGACATCTTAATTGACTTGTATAATTTTTTTTTAATGAATTTAAAAGGCTTTTAGGTATTTTTTAAAATTCAGTGTACACTAGTTAATGTTTTTTGCCTAGTTTTGGACCTTTTGGAACTTTTGGATGTTTTTTTTGCTTAAATATGTTATTTGAATGAATGTTTGCATTTTTGTAAGTTGTTCTAGACATTTAAGAGATGTTTCTTGAAAGTTTTTTCATTAAATTCCACTTCAAGATATTTTTTTAGGATTTATTTTGTGATGCTCCCCATTCTAACTACATGATCTTGTACTTTGCTTGACTTTGTTATTTATTTTGGAGATATTTGAGTTATCTTGGCTCAACTTTGGCCATGTTATTGTATATTGAACATAATGAGGGTATTGTATAATTCATTCCATGATCAAATAATGCTTCTAGGTATTTAATTAAAACTTTTCTTGTAAATGCTATTATTTTGGCCCTTTGTTGCATTTGTAAAGGCTTGTTTTGTTGATTGCATGAGATGTACATCTTCAAATTTATTTGTTTCTTGTCATTCAATCTTGCTAAGTTCTTGCTACTTCATTTGAATTATGTATATACAATATGTATTAAGATTCACCATCATTATTATTTGTCATTATATTTGTTCTAACCCATTCTAGCATTTTTGGAAGCATCCCCTAAATTATGCATGCTATCCAAGTGTTCCTCTCCCCCTTTTATCCTTATCCTCATGCTTGATTGTGTTTTGGTTTGCTTTGACTAGTGCCTAGTCTTTTGAATAGAATAGAATGCATGTTGTATGTTATACATCTTGCTGTTTGAAACTTTGGTGTTTGTGATAGTATGTATGTTACAAATCCAGGTACATATATTATCATTTCTTTATGATTGTGGTTTGAATCGTATGTTAGAATTAATAGACTTTCGAAATCACCTTAACCCATCTAGGTCTCTATAATCAATTGACTAATTGTCATGTTCCCCTCAACTTAGCTAGTAGAGACCTCGTTAGGGCTTAAAGGGGTGATACCTCTTTGGAGGTACCTTTTTGATAGGTATCCTAATCTTCATACCTAGACTCGAGTTTTTCGTAGATAGGCTTTTGCCAAGTTTAAGGAGTCATTTTTTCTTAGGGTTTTAGTTTCTTATTTTATTTTTCCTATAAAAAAATATAAAAATAAGTGGGAATGCACATGAAAAATGTGGGTCCACATATCACTCCTTAATTTACCCTCACTCCTGTTTTAATTTGCCTTCTTTGGGTCATTTTATTTCTCATTTTCTTTTATATTATTTTCTTTTCATTTTTGCCTTACTCAAGGTATTTTCATTCTCATTCCAATTTAAACAATTATTTCTTTATCTTTCATACATATAATACTATATGCAAAATGAATGCAATATACTATTATTGTCTAATCTCAACTCAAGTAATAATAATATCTAATAATATAAAACAAACAATTTAAATACATAACAAAACTCAAAATTTTTCATAATTTAGACATGAAATAAACCTAAAATTTCTACAATTTAAATTATCATTATTTTATTTTCCCACAAATAATTTTCATTATTTCAACACTAATATATAATCATCCTAAAATTTAATTTACTCTTATAGAGATAGATCCAAATAATTCCAATATTTCACACAAGTATCCCTCTTTAATTCATATAAACTCTGTTATCAACTACTAATTATTATGTTTTTCTCAAATTATTTCCACTCAAAAACAATAAAAAAATTTCATATATTCACAAAAAAGAAAGAAAGAAAAATCATACATGAAACCACTTGTTAAATATCACGATAATAAATAAATTTAACTTTTAGAAATAATGATAACAAAATTTTCTACTAAGATATATTAAACGAAATTTTGGGGACAAAAACTACCCTATGAAAATTCAAAATCTAACCATTAGATTTGAAATCTGACTTTATAGTGATGTTTATCTCAATGAATTGAGCACCCTCTCAAAATTTCATATAAATCAAAACATGTTTGGTGGCTCAAAATGAAAAATTTTATCATGGAGAACCCATAGCCTCTTGCATTGCATATCCCTCTTTTGTCTGTTTTTTTTTTTTCCCCTTTTTTTCTTCATAGTTAGCTATGGCTTTCACACCACTTTGTATCCTCTCCCATCCATAATTCACCCTCACTCACTTCTTAATTCAACCTCTCTAGGTCATTTCATTTCCTTTTTTTTTTTTTTTTTTTTTTTTTTTTTTTTTTTTTTTTTCATTTTTACTCTTTTCAAGGTCTCTTCATTCTCATTCCAATTCATACAACTATTTAAAATTTTTTTTTTGTATATATATAACTATAGATGCCAAAATAAATGTGATATACTATTGTTATTCAATTTTAAATCAAATAATAATATCCAATAATATAAAAAAAATATTTTAAACATATAACAACACCCAAAATTTCACACAATTTTGATATAGAATAAACTCGAAATTTCTACAATTTAAATTATCACTATTTCATTTTCTACAATCACAACGACAATCCAAATAATTCCAATATTTCACATAAATATGCCTCTTTAATTTATATATACTATGTTATCAACTATTACTTACTACATTTTCCTTTAACATTATTTCCATTAAAAGCAATAAAAAAAAAAAAATCTTATATTCATAAAAAATTAAAAGAATAATCATATATATAAAACCACTTCTAAAATATTAGCATAATAAGTATATCTAACTTTAAAAAACAATAACAACAAAATTTTCTACTAAAATGAATTTAAAAAAAGTTTTGGGGACAAATCACCCTACTAAAATCCAAAAATCTAACCGTTGTATTTTAAATCAGATGTCATAGCAATGTTCATCTTGGTGAATTGAACACCCTCTCAAAATTTCGTATAGATCAAAATATGTTTGGTGGCTCAAAAACCCAGTCTCTTGCATTCTATAATTTTTAATTTTTTTTTTATGTCCCTTTTCCCTTTAGTTAAGTGTGGCTTTCACATCATTTTTTATCATTTTCACCCGTCATTTTATTTATTTATTTTTTTATGCCCACCTTTTTTTCTTCTTTCATCACTTTCATTTTATTTTTTGTTATTATTTTTTTAAAATAAAGACTCCCCACCATTAATTTACATTAAATCCTAATCATGTCAACTATATAATTTATTTTATCATATTTTCACTTTTTAAAAATCTACATATATAATCTAATAATTTCATTTATTTTTTCCACTTATCAACCAAATCTAATTTTTAAATTAAAAAAAAAGAGAATTACCAAAATAGGGTGGGTTATTATTGATAATGACTTAAAAGGATTATAAACTTTGATAAGCCTTCAAAATATAAAAACTCAAATATACCCTTAATACTTTCCACTTTAAAGTTAAACATATCCATACTTTATCTTTTCTCTACTTTGTCTTTTCTTCATTTTATCTTTTTCTTTTCTAATTATTATTAACCAATCATATTAAGAATAATATTAATATTAATACTAATACATATAAATAATATAATAATTCATTATAAATTATTGTTTCATTAATTATTATTTTAAAAATATTATAAAATAACATATCCATAATAATAATAATAATAATAATTTTACAAATTATTGTTTCATTTTTATAACTAAAAATATAAAGTTATTATATAGATTTTATAAAATTTTGAAATGTTTAATTTTGCAATATAACTATTAAGAGAATATTACAATAAAACATTTGTTTTTATATTTTTTATTACATAGATTCCATAAATTTTGTTACTTGTTTTACTATATAACTATTAAGAAATATTATAATTAAATAGAATTTAGAAATTTTGAATTGTTTAACTTGGCTATATAATTATTAAGAAAATATTATAATAATTTTTTTTATAATTTTTAAAAAACAAAATTAAAACATGTCATAATATATTATACTTTTAATATAGATGTTGTAAGTTCAATATATAAGTATTGTACCAATAATTTGCCTTTTTGTTTTTTTCTAATAATTATTATTAACCCATTAAATAAGAATAATATTAATATTAATGCATATAAATAATATAATAATTAATCATAAATTATTGTTTCTTTAATTATTATTTTAAAGATTATATAAATAACTTATCCAAAATAATAATAATAATAATAACAATATATAATATAATAATTTTACAAATTATGGTTTCATTTTGATAATTAAAAATATAAATTATTATATTTTTTATTATATAAATTTCATAAATTTTGAAATGTTTAATTTTGTAATATAACTATCAATAGCAATAATTTTATAACAAAAATCATAAATTTAAAAAAAAAATGACTTCTAAGATTAATTTATTGTAAAGAGAATTTTATGGAGTATGTAGCAACTATTCACATGCATTTGTTTTAAAAAAATTTAAAATTAAATTATGTCTTAATATATATTATATATTTGAAATATTAATATTGTTAGATCGATGTATTTTTTTTCATACCCATAACTTGGATATAAAATTAGCTCTATTAAT
This sequence comes from Vitis riparia, assembly GCF_004353265.1. Lineage (NCBI taxonomy): Eukaryota > Viridiplantae > Streptophyta > Magnoliopsida > Vitales > Vitaceae > Vitis > Vitis riparia. The sequence goes on along the minus strand of NC_048432.1, from coordinate 10,822,993 downwards.
AATATTAATAATAAAATTAATGATATAAAACTAATATCATAGATAATCATATCAATGAGGTGTTAATAATCTTCAAATTGATGAATGATAGTTTTTCATTCATACTTTATTTCGTTCATGTACAGAGTATATATAGAGGATAATCACCATTCTAAGAATGGGAAAGGATGATACAAGGAAAGAATAATATAAGGAAATCATAACTAATATCCTAATATCTCAACTTTCCTAATATCTCAATATTCATAATATCTTAACTTTCCTAATATCTAAACACTAAATGATATAAGGAAATAATGATATAAGGAAAGCATTCCTAATATCTCAACACTCCCCCTCAAGTTGGTGCATAGATGTCACACATGCCCAACTTGTCTAAAAAAATTTTGAGAATACTTGACTTGAGACAGCTTTGGTGAAGATATCAGCTAACCAATCTTGCTTTCCACCTTGGATCAACTAAGGCTTCCTGCACACTTGGATGTAGGAAAGTTTTTCCCGTTCGGCAATATGCATCTCCACGAGTTGTGACCAAACGTCATAGTTTGATTCAGTCAAAATAATTCCTGGATTGAAAGTACCTTCAGATTGAAAAACAATATACCTTTTTTCACTCATTTTTTTTTTCTCTCTCACAAAGGAGGGATAATTGTTAGCCTTACGGCAAAATATCCAGGATTTCAGTTCCCTGGCTCTGATACCATCTTCAAATTGATGAATGATAGTTTTTCATTCATACTTTATTTCGTTCATGTACAGAGTATATATAGAGGATAATCACCATTCTAAGAATGGGAAATGATGATACAAGGAAAGAATAATATAAGGAAATCACAACTAATATCTTAATATCTCAACTTTCCTAATATCTCAATATTCATAATATCTTAACTTTCCTAATATGTAAACACTAAATGATATAAGGAAATAATGATATAAGGAAAGCATTCCTAATATCTCAACAAATAATAATAACAATAATACTTTAATTAGTCTTAATGTAGCATATAAAGCATAAAAAGCAAAAAAAGAAAAATAATAATTTTTAAATAAATCTTACAAGCCTTAAGAATTAAAAAAATATATAGATTATCTTCTAGGATTTTTTTTGTAGTAGTAATAATAAATATATAATAATATTATTTTTAATATAATATTAAAAATATGAATAATAAGGTCAATAATAATTATAAAAATAATAAGAATGATATTACTAATAACATGAATAATTCAAAATACTAATATCATAAATAATAATATTAATAGTTAATAATAATAATATTTAAAAGAATGCAAATGAAAAGCAATAAAAAGGTAAAGTTAGATCAGAATAAGAGGAGAAGACAAAAAGAAAAAAAGTATAATTGGAATTTTGAAATAGTCAACTTTTCAAATCTTACTGGAGGAGTTGTTAGGAATTTGTAAACATAGTAACCTTTAAAACCATTATCACCTGTAACCCACCGATTCTCCCATAAAAAAATATTGTCTTATATACCTATAATTTTACTAAGTTAATTAAACCCCACATTATAACAAAAATACAAAGTCTATCATACTCCTAATTTAATCTTGTATTGAAGTCACCCTTTAGAATTAAATCTAATAAAAAAAAATAATATTTTCATTTAATCAATTTACATTTTTATATAAATTCCTAAATTCAAATAACATAATTTAATCTTAATTTAATTGTAGTTCAATTATGTTTGATGTTCTATAATTCTATAAAGTTCAATTCCAAATATAACTAGTACATAAAATTTAATTTCATGAACAGAAATTTAGATTAAATAAATGAAATAATGGAATAAGAACTTGAATTTGATATGCATGTCTTTAAGGAAACCAACAAGCACATTGTATGTGATAGAAAGTTGTAATATATATTATGCAAATGAGTTAAAAATTAATGCTTGGATCTACTAAAAATATTGGAGACCTATTTCTTAATTATTTTCATTCTTATTTTAAGAGGCTATGAAATTGAAGTATGTGCTAAAAAGTAATTGAATAAAAAATTAACAAAATTATAGCCTGTTGGCATGCTCCACTATTCAACTTAAAAGGGTGAAATTAGAACTTAAAACTAAGAACTATACCTCTTTGGCCAAGTTACACCATCATTAACAATTTTTGCATTCTTGCTCTCTAGGACAACATTCTTGCATTTTGGACTAAGAGTAAATCCCACTAGATCAACAAGTGATTTACTCCGATTAACAAAAGGAAATTAAAAGATGTTAAAATTTAAGAGATAATGTTAGAAAGTACAATGCATATGAACCAACAAAAAGTTCAAAACATCTTGATCAATGGTGCTTAACAAACAAACTCACCTATAGCTTCTTAACAACAGAACCATCTTTGTTAAAATACAAATCTACTTAACCAAATCCACTCTAGTTAAGAAAAGAAGATATGAACCAGTGATCTTCCCTTAATCTTAGGATGGTGGATGAGTTTGAAGATTTGAATCTACAATAGCAAATTAACCTAATATATATATATATCCTCAAATGCTAAGAAAATTAAGGAACACAAACAATAAGAAAACATCAATAAAAAGAAAAAAAAAAAAAGGATATTAAGATATGGAGCTTTACTTGAAGACAAAAAGCTAAATCACGACAATAATTTCCTAAGAAAGCTTGGGAAAATAAATAAAAACTTTGGAATCTTAAAGAAGGCCGGGAACTATCAAAAGACTATGAGGTTCCAACTTTTATCTCATTTCCCTCCGCTTTCTCAATAACCAAACGAAGTGGAAAGGAAAATGATAGGAATGAATCTAAAGATTTTGTCTATTAATGGTGTAGTTTTTGTAGGACATCATCTTATCTATTTATTTGTTCACATGAGGGTAGCAAGAAAGTTGAGTGGTTATGTTAATCCAAATAGATCTCTGTTTCTCCCTCCATCCCTTAACTCTCTCTTTTAGCACTATAATGCATCTATAACTTCTTTGTTTTGTCTTAATAACAAAATCTCTGTGTACAAACCTTTTTGGCCTTATTTGTGGATGGTTGAGAGACTACCCCAAGTTTGTAGGGCTCTCCACTTGTGTCTCGTGACACTCGATTTCCTATAGGTGAGATTTTTTTAGGACTTTGGGCTCTCCACTTGTAGGGCTCTTCATTTTCTAAGTGAGTGTTTGGTAAAACTTAATGACTTAAGTTGACTTTTAGTTAAATTATACTTTAGTTATTAACTTTAAACCTATTACTTATTTTTTTACTTTAAGTATTAAGATTCTTTGGTAAAATTATGTTAATATTTTAAAATATCAAATGACATATTTACCATCATTAGATGTAATTAATGTTTATCATCATTAATTTTAACTAATATTTATTTTCTTTGATCTTAAGAAATAAATTTGTTTATTAAACATCCATATTTAAAGTATTTTAGATATATAAGATAAATTTTAAATATTTACTATAAAAAATGAGTCATGGATTTAGAGTTATGATTGTTAAATACATTATTGTTAGATATGGACAAATGAGAAAAAAAATTTGAAATTAAAAATAAGTTAACTATTTTGACTTAATACTTAAAGACATTTCTAACTTTAAATTGTGATATTAAATTATTTTACCAAACATGCTTAATTTACTTAGTAATTTAATTTAAATTATTAAGTCATTTTAATTCATTAAGTTGATTTATCACACACCCTCTAAGAGTTGGCTTGAATTTAATATATTGTTTTTTTTTTCTTCATGTTTTGCATATACTAGATGTGTGAAATAAATTGATGTCTTTCATTTCTCCAACAAATAAAATCAATATACCTTTGCCTTTTACTAAAATTTTAAATGTATCTCCAAAAGTCACATGACTGCTTTTTAATTCATCAAGCTCTATGAAAATATTTTTGAATTTATGCATCCGCTTACTTTGGTGTCAAGATATATGTATTTTTCTCTATACTTCTTCAATTTATATGCTAATAATAAATTGAGTTCTTCTTAATCTTTCTTTTCAATGTAATAAACTTTTATGTCCACATTATTAATTAGTAGCACTTCTATATTTATAAGTATAATAATCAATTTTTTTACAATTACAATATTGATCAATTTCAAATTTATCATAACTTCTCTTTCAATTTTTTTCATGAATTGAACTTTCTTTTACACCCTCTTGAAGAATATGAATTTTGGCTTGTTTCTTCATTGTAAACCACCTCTTTCTCTATTTCCTTGGTCATGATTATTTTAACTTCTTTTATGACTACTAAGATTTTCTTTCTTATCCTTTAATGATAACTTTTGTTTTGAAGAATTTTTTTTATCATTTTTCTTAGTTGTTCCTATTTGATCTCTTTATGGGCTCACAATAATCTCATATAGGTCATTAATGGTTATTGGATTAAAATCTTTAGACCATTCAATAATTACAATAACACAATCAAACTTTGAATCTAAAGATTCAAATACCTTTTAAATCGTGTGATATTATTTAAACTTATACAATTTCTTTTTAATTGGTTCACAAATATTAACAATCTTGAAATATAATTAGAAATTGATTCTAATTCTTTCATAATTAAACATTCCAATTCTCCTCTAAGGATTTTGAAGATGAACTTCTTACTTTATTACTTCTTTTATGTGTTTTGTAATATCTATTATGCTTTCTTGTTACATTAATGATTACACTTGAAATATTCTTAAAGGTGTCTTTATCTATCCATTCATAGATAAGGATAAAACCTTTGTTGTCTTATTTCCTTGTGGCTCCTTGTAACATTTCTCTACAATCTATCATGCACTTTGTGAATCAAATAAAACTTAGTTTCATATTGATACTCCAATTGTTGAAATGATCTTTATTAGGTACTAAGATGGTTATATTCTACTTATCATTGCTCTAATACCAATTTATTAGAGTATAACTATTACATAGAAGAAAACTAATGAAGAAAGATGATTTTGTCATCAATCAGCGTTGTAATTCAACTATTACCCAACCTTATACCTATAAATAGTCATAACTAACAAATTAAAATTTCTCAATAACAAAAATATAGAAACAATTTATGAGTCAATTATTGACAGAGAAACTAAAATCTATCAATCAATAAGCTAAAAAAAATATTTTAGTTGATATTTAAAAAATAAATCAAATCTAAGCTTTTAGGGCATGTTTCGTACATGAGAATAGGGAGTGAGAATGAGTATCTCATTCCTCTTTTCATCCATTCTCATGTTTGGATAATTCAAGTGAAGATGAAATAGAATAAAAAATGATTCTAAAGGAAATAAAATTCCACTTATAAGTAGGATTTCGATTGATCTCTTAATAGGAGGTATTTTGATTCACTAATACAACTTATTTTTAAAAGCGCTTTTAAAAAATTTAAAAATCAAAACATTTTTTGGATAAATTATTTTTATTTAGATTTTGTAAAAAAATAAAAATAAATTGTAAATTCTATTTATATAATATAAACTAACTTTAATTCAAGTCTTATTAAAAATAAAAATAGTTTTGTAATTATAAATAAATATTTTTAATATAATATGAATATTAATATTATAATAAAATCATAAATTATATTTTTATAAATATTATAAAAATATGGATATTAATATCTTATGAAAGCTTAATTGATTTATTTTGATAAAAATAAATAATAATGATGTAAAATTAATAATTGTTAATACTATTTATTTTAAATGAATTTAAAAACAAACAAAGTTTAATTTTTCAAGGTATAAATAAGTCAAAATTTCCATTACATGCATACTTTTAATACTCAACTATGGGCATGATATTCTAAATTTTTTTATTTAATCTTTGGAAATTTTTATTTAATCTATAATTAATTAATCAGTTTTTGAATTTCAAATTATTCTTAGAAATTAGAAGATTTATTAAAGAATTTAAAACATTAATTATGTCTATTAATTTGTATATGCATTATATATATTTTTGTGTTTGAAATTATTTTTAAAAATTATTAAACTTCTTATTTTATTTTGAAAAATTATTTCTCAAGAACAACAATCAATCGTGACATAAAATTTTAAAACAAGTATGTTTTTAAATCACACACCAAAATAGGCTTTTTTTTTTAATTTTTTTTATATTGAAAACATAGTGAGAGAGTTTTATTATTATTATTATTTAAATGAAAATAAATATTTTAACATTAAAATAAAAACAAATAATCATTTCAACCTTACATTTCTAAATAAATCTAAATGCTAGAATTGCAATAATCAAATACATTCCTATTCAAAGATAAATGAAAATAAAAACAAATATTCATTTCTATTCCTAGCTAGTACGTTCCAAACACACCTTTAAAACTTTTTGAACTTAAGTTTACTTTCTAATCATAACAATTTCTAATTAAACATGATTGATCAATCAAATTTGTTCATTGCTTTCTGTCAACGTTTCTTGTGTGAAGAAGCTAACGCAGATACCAACCTGAATGTGTCTACTAGTACAGATGGATAAGAAGCCTAGAAGGTAAAGAGCAGATGGAGATGAAGTTTGAAATTAATGTACAGGAAATTAAGGGAGAAACCAATGTTAAAATTTCTTAATTTATAATTAAAGACTAAGGTTGTGTAGAAACGGAAGGAATCTTTTATCAAACGGCCCTTTTTTTTTTTCGCATATCCTAGATGAAGTGTGAACAGACAGAAAAGAAAAATTCCAAATCAAAAGACATGCGTTTCTTGCTTACACTACCCTTCTGGTAGAAACTCCTTCCATATCAATAAAATTTCTTATTTTTATAATTAAAGACTAAGGTTTTGTAGACACCAAAGGAAAATTTTATGGAACTGCGCATTTTTTTTGACATATCCCAAATCAAAGTCTGAACAGAAAAAAAAAAAAAAAATCCAAATCAAGAGACATGTGTTGCTTGATCACTTGTCCCTTCTGTTAGAAACTCCTTCCATTTCAATAAAATATAGTACATCGTATCTAAATTTCTAATAAAAAAAAAACATTAATAATTTGATCGAGTTGAGCCAAACTGCTCCCACCTAGGTTGCATCGGAGTTGTCTAGTGATTATCTAACGTCCTAACTTTAGAAATTCATTGAATTCTGTATTCCTCCCCGGACCGTATTTGTCATTACTGTTGCCCCAATTAACAATGGATAGATTAGATATGTTGGTGATGTGTTTAATTTTTAAAGGTAATCGACTAGTGAATCTTCTCTCACATTTTCTCCTGAATCACCAGCTAGCAATACCATTAGAATGCCGAAGCTTGATCCTTACCCATTCTCCTCGAGGAGTTTTTCCTCCGAATCAAGTACGTCTGGAGTTCCTTCAATGTGGTGTTGCAAGGCCAGAAGGAAAACTCGAAACATCTATCTCAGCGAGTTGACCCAAACAACTGAAGCTGCGTATGATGTTCAGTGCACTGATCCCCACAACAGAGGGCAATTGGACTCCACCGTATCTGATCTTAGAGGGCGTAACATTAATCCAGGAATAGAAAACCATTACACTGCAGCTACTTCAGCTTCTATGGGGTCTACTTTCCTTGGATTCCAGAAATGGAGTTCTTGCTTCCAAGGTGGAGGAGGTCCATATAGTTCATCAACTGAGAATTCCTTGAGAACTAGAGAATTAGCAGATAAGTCCGCAACAAGTGAGATGAAAAAGAAAAAGAAGAAGGGAGTCGATGTCAATTTGAACAAGAAGCCCTTGTCAGAGAGAGCATCAGAAGTAGCTCAACCGATGCCTATTGTGTTGGTTTGTAATGCGGAAAAGCCTAAGGATGATGGGAAATTCAACTGGGCAGCTAAATATCGACCCAATGTTTTGAGTGACTTCATCTGCCATCAAGAAGTAGCTGAAAGGCTCCGTCTTTTGGTATGCTAAACATTATTATTTTGCACCTTGTCAAATTTCCTTCGTATTCTCCATGAAATCCAGGTCTTAAACCTAGATATGGATAGAAATATTACATAAGAATTAGTAGTATTCCTAACAATTTTCCCTAGACTAAAACATATGAGGACAGTATTAAGTTCGCTATAACACGGAAAATGGGACTTTAATTACATTTTTTTTTTTTTTTTGCTTGTGGTGATTCCTCAGGTAAGCAGTGGACTATCTAGACATTGCATATTTCAAGGATCTCCAGGGGTCGGAAAGAGAACCATGGCCCTGGCATTGCTTAGAGAAGATTTTGGAACTCATGGAATAGAGGTAATTAGCTGCAAATTCCAGTTACAATGTGCGCTATGATAGTAATTTTTTTCTTTCTTAGCCATTTTCTTTCTTTTCTTCTTTGCCTGTTTTCTGGATTTATTAATGGTTATTTGATTATTACTTTTTTTTTTTTTTTTTATCAGACAAGGGAGGAAGTTAAGGAATTCAAAGTAGAGGTGACTTGCTCTTACAAACTTATTTCTATGTTGTTTCTGGGTTTGCATGGAAAAGGGTTTGTTTGGATGCATACATTGGGATGAAAGTTCACGAGGGAATGGCTTTTATCAGTATCCACTGGAAATGTCCGATGCCCAGTTCAAATACCATCTTTGTACCTAATTCAGCAACAGAATACATCTCACCCTTCACCATGTCCCCATTTTTAACTTCACCATAATGACAACCGATTCTTTTCTAGTTTGTGACATAATTTTTAGTCAAAGTTCTTTTCTGAAACTTACTTTTAGATCAATGCACTCCTGAGATCCATCTTTCATGATCTTAGCTATACTATCTGACAGGAAGGACCGGTTTCAAGCATCCAAATAAGTGTCCAAGTATCCTCAAAACATATAGAGGTCGATATATCAGAACTAAAAAGTTATGCAGCTCATGTTGTTGTGGAACTGATCAAAGAAACACACACATTATTCAACCATGATGATACAAGCAACCAAGGTATATATACATACCTTATTGTGTAACCAATGATCATAGGGTAAAATGGTAATGGTCTTAAATTTTAAAAAATGTATAACCATTCTAGATACATGTTTCTGCAGCAATAATTCTATATGGGGCTGGAATGCTATCCATGAATGATCAACTCCAAATTCAGAGTTGTTTAGAGACTTACAAAGGCCATTACAAAGTCTACTTTTGCTCTTCTGGGGCTTCCAAGCTTCAACATATCGAGTCCCTTTGCACAGTTATTCAAATTCTACCACCATCGAAGGAGCAGGTGATTGATTGCCACAAATTTCCATTGTCGAGATGCTAATTCAGTTAATGGTATATTAGGTTCTGCGCCATTTTTCTAACTGATCTCTCTTTTTTATTCTTTAGATCATTAAAGTGTTGGAGTTCATTGCTAAATGCGAAGGCATAGAACTACCTCCCAGATTGGCTGAGAATATAGCAGAGAAGTCTAAGCATAGTATTCAACAAGCTATTCGTTCCTTTGAGGCCACTTGGCAATTGAAGTAAGCAAATTAAATAAGTTCGCAAATGCTACTTTAAACCTCAGTTTCTTTCGATGCAAGAGTTGGGAGAAAATTTTAGAATTTACCTTTTGTTTGTAAATCGGGGCATCCACGATATAGGCCTTCCATCAGTTCCAAACCCAAATCATTTCATTAATTTCCACGATCTTTCACTCTTTCAAGCATTGGAATGGTGACTATAACTATACAGCTCTATATTTTATACTTGGAATCAAATTTGATGGCACGTGACACCGAGATATTAACTTAAATCCCTACCCCGTAGGCCATGGCATTGCTGTGTCAGTTTAATGAAGTAAGGCTGCATTAGTCCTTCACAGGAGGGGTATATATATTCTTCCAAGTTTTTAATTGTTTGCCACTCTCATTATAGTGTCTTCTAATATTTTGATGGATTGTTACAAAACAAGTTCCTTTGATCATATTCTTTCTCATTTATTTGACACTTTTATGTGAAAAATATAATGGAATTCCAAATTAATAAAACCATTTATTTCAAGCATTGTATTCTTTCTGTCTGTGTGCCTAAGCAATAGCCCCATGCTATGGTTGCAGCTATCCCTTCAAGGAAGATCAGATGATTCTGACTGGTTGGGAAGAAGAACTTGCAAATATTGCAAAAAATATCGTTGATAAGCAAGGCCCAAAACAGTAAGTAGTTGATGATCATCATTTAATTAAATATTGTTCATGTTGGAAAGTGTCTCAAATTCCTAATTAATATACATTTATTTTTGTTAGGAATATTGTATAAAATATTTTTTAAGTTATATATTATTCTAATATTAGATTTTCTTATGAAAAAAAGGAAAGTTATTAGAAATGTCTTTATAAATATTTTAAGTCTGAGGAAAAAAAGATAAAGATGAGCTTATAAAGACTATATAAGATGGATAGAGATGTGAGGAAGAATGAGAGACATCCAGTGGAGTAAAGGGGCTCATGGTTGAAGGTGTGGATACAAAGAGTGGGAAATGTTTCTGGAACCCAATAGTTATATTTAGTTTTCTACGGTATAGTAGAAAGATTCTTTCTCATTCGTGGATGTAGGCATAGTTGGTCGAATCACATTAAAACCTCATGTACCTTTGTGTGTTTGTCTTATTTTTATGTTCTTGAATTAACATTATTTGCATTAAAGCATCTGTTGGCACCAACAAACTAGTATTAGAGCCTAAGTTGAAGATTTCTAGAGGGCAAAAGATTACAAAGCACATGATGAAGACAAAAGGAATTTCAGTTGAAGGTAGAGTCAATTGCACTCCCATTGGGATGTAATATAAAAAGAATCTATTATGGAGAGATGGAATATTGACTTAATGAAATTTGCTCCAAGGTGGAAATGGTAGGAACATGTCACAAATTCCTAATTAATATAGATTTTTTTTTTTGTATAGAATATTTCTTAAGTTGATATATTGTTGTAATATTAGATTTCTTTATAGAATAAGGAAAGTTGTTAAGAATATCTCTATAAATATTTTATGTCATGAGGGGAAAAAGTTATGAGATGAAGATGAGCTTATAGAAACTATATGAGGTGGATAGAGGCGTGAGGAAGAATGAGAGACATTCGGTATAGTGAGGAGGCTCATGATTCAAGGTGTGGATACAAGGAGTAGGGAAACATGAGATGTTTTGAACCCAATAATTGTATCTGGTTTTGTCCTCTGTAATATTTAATCTTTATAGTATAGTGGAAAGATTTTCTCTTATCCGTAGATGTAGGCATGGTTGGCTGAACTACATTAAAACCTCGTGTGCTTGTCCTATCTTTATGTTCTTAAACTAACATTATTTGCATTAAAGCTTACGCTAGCATAACAGTTCAATCATCTAATTATAGAAATTACAACAAATTTAAGGGCATCCTTGGATGACATTCTTTGTTCTCATAGCTAAATGATCTTAAAAGGAATAGTTTTGAGTTGCTTTGTGAAACGTACCTTTAATCAATAGAAGAGTTGTTGGAATTAGTTAAAAAAAAAAAAAAAACAAGTGTAATGTGCCTATGGAAATATAGATATTGAGCACATAATGTTTGATGAAAACTAGAGATTTTTTTTTGGTGATAGTTAAAGATAGGACTTCAACTTGGTGGGTTCAGTTGATGGTAGTAATTAGATTCTATTTAATAATTGCTCAAAGAATTAAATGTATATTATATTACATACATTTAGATCTTTGGGGGTCCTTCCCAAGTTGCATCATTTGGAAGATATAGATTGACCTTTTGATGACTACTTTAGAAATGACTAGATGTATATTTTTAGGCATGAAAATGATGTCTTTGAGATATTTAAACAATGAAAAATTATGGTCAAGAAGTAGATAGGAAAATAGATCAAGCACTTTAGACCTAATAATGATATGGAGTTCTATGGGAAAGAGTTCAACAAGTTTAGCAAGAATAAATGTATTGTGAAACATCACATAATTAAGCATTCTCCATAGCTATTGCAAAATAGATGAATAGAACTCTTTTAAAAAAAGTACAATTATTGTCACGACCCAAAACCCATTCTAAGGGCATGACAGTCATTTCACATCTCAAGCCTAAAGGCTCAAAGTGGAAACAACACAAACATTCATCTTGTAATTGGAAATTACCAATTACTAAATTTCTGTTCAGAGTAGTAAAATAAATAAATTTTATAATTCCCATTCTCAACTTTAAAAACTAACACATCAACCAAAGTGTTATTATCCAAATAACTCCAAACTCAAATAATTCAAATGAGAATTAAATTTTAACATCTAAACAATGTCCAAAATAAAGTTGCACCAAAATCCTATCAAAGAAAAAAAATTCCTTGGCCTAGCCATCACTCCTCGCCCGAATTAAGAGTACCTAAAAAATTATCAACGAAGGAGAGTGAACTTAAAACTCAATAAGGAACATCAATATAGTTTCGTGGATCAAACATTTTCAATTACAATTACAAATCGGAGATATAACATATAATTATTTTCATAAAAACTTTTGAGTTCAAAATGTTAATATAATCAAACTTTTTAATAAAACTTTCTTATATCTATTCCAAAACAATTTCTCATCAAAACCAAATCAAATACATTCAAAATATCTTTACAATAGTTATCAAATAACAAATTATACCCAATTAAGTGGAACTTTACAAATGAGTAACTAGTTTCAAATTTGTTCAATTTAAGGTGAACAAAACTGAAAGTCAACAATTATAACCCGTTAACTATAGTCATAAGGTCAACTATTATAACCCATTGACTAAGGCCATAAGGTCAACTATGGTAACCCGTTGACTAGGGCTATAGAAACCAGAGTCAAACACTTCATTTCATTAATTCAAACTTACAAAACAAAATATCATATCTCCACAATTTTCATTTTTCATAAACCAAGAAAATACTCAAACATATTTTTCATACAAAACATATATTTGATCCATGCATAAACATAAAAATAATATTTTTACATATTTCAAAATACAATATAAAAAAAAAATTATTTCTTTTAAAAAATTTGCATTAATTTCTTTTACCTTGAAGAAACACTCAAAATCTTGAAGAATTTACTCCTCACCTAACATAATATCATACACAACATTTATTATTGATTATTTATCTAAAGATATAAATTTAACAATCCTAACAATATTTTATATAGTTTTTTTAGTAATTCTAATTAATTTCATATGTTAACATTATTAGAGATAATATTATTTTCAACTTCATAAACAATAATAAATTAATTTAGCAAGTTTCCAATTTTTTTTATCAAATTCATATTCCTTCCTAATTTTACCCTAACTATTTATTTCTTCATATACTTAAATTAAATTAAAACTTGTACCAAAAACTATTATTATTATTATTATTCCCATCATCCAACTGTCACTTAACCACAATTCCATCATTTCACCCATTATATATATATATATATATATATATATATATATATATATATATACACACACACATTTATTATTATTACTTTCAATTACCTACAACACCATTACTCCAAACCACTAACTACATCTATTATTATTATTATTATTTTAATTTATTCCACCCTCTAACTTACAAACCACCACTCTATCGCCTCTCACGATTTCGGTTTTTTTTTTCCACTCAATAATCTCACACCCCAAGTCTTCGTTCCTTTTTTTTTTCCAATTGCCGCCCAACATAGTTCATGAAATTCCAAAATCCAGAAACATGCAACTCTTATTCTTTTTATTAATTTAATTTACGTTTTTTTTTTTCCAATCTAAAGCCTCAACAAACGATTTATTTATTTATTTTCTAAATCTAAAATTTCTCTTCTTCCACTAATTTTTTCATTTATTTATTTTCTATTCAATTGAAATTTTCCTATTTTCATCAATAAATTAATCCGCATTAATAAATTTCCAATCTTTTCATCTAAAAAATTAAATAAACAAACCCTAATTTAGATTGGGATTTCTAAAGTATTCAAATCTAATTAATGAATATAAAATACTAATTCAATGATTAAAATCTTACCTGAAAAATTGATCTTCAAACCCTAAACCTCAAAATCTTCATCACTTTGCTATCTGATCTCCGTGTAAAAGGGTTTTCTGAACAGAGAAGATAAGGAAAATCTAATTTATACCTAAGTCTTTTAAAAGTGAAAAGACTTTTATACCCTTATTAATTTAATTTAATTAATTAATTATTTTCTAAATTACGATTTTACTCCTAAATTGGGTTTGGGGTATTACAGTTATAAAATGCTTTCAAATTTAGGGTTAAAGGAATTTTGGATGAAGTGCAATTAATTTATTATATTGTCTTGTAAATATATTTCACTTAATTTCTATTGATTGTAAGACTCTTAAAGAGTATGGTCTAGCTCCCCTACTAAGTACAAAAATTTGAGAGTTTTTTGCTATTATGCTTATTAGATTCAAATGATGTGAAAATGTATAGATTGTGGTTATTAGATTCAAATCCTTTCAAATGAGTAGGGATGTGACCTTTGCATAAGTTAGATATGTTGAGTCTGTGGAAGGATAATTTGATGAAAAAAAAAAAAAACAATCCTTGATGAAAAGAAATGTGGACTTTAAGAATAAAGCTTCAAGAAACACACACACACAAGGTTTTCAAAGAAGTTGAATTATAAAAAGGTGCAATATCTCGGTGAGAAAGAAAATGCAACACAATATCAACAATATATTTTGGCTAGATACAAAATGAGAAAATTGATTGAACCACCTCAAAAGTATGCTTATGTAGATTTGATTGCTTATGCACTTAATATGATAGAAAAAAAATAGGGAATGAGGAACCTCATATTTACCATGAGTTCATTAATAGTAGAAAGTTTGCACAATAGATTACTATTGGTGAATGAGGAGATCAAATCTCTTTAGAAGAACCACAGTTAGTCTCTAATTGAGAATTCTAGTAAATAAAAAATTGTTGGTTCCAAATGGGTTTTCAAAAAGTGAATGAATTCTAGGAGTGGAGGCAGTATGTTGAAAGTATGCATGGTGGAAAAAGGTTACACACAAAAGGAGAGTGTCAAATTCAACGCAATGTTTTCAACCATTGTGAAGCACAACTCAATCAGAATTTACGTTTTTTGGTTACCATATGTGATTTAAAGTGGAAAAATCTTGATGTCTTGTATGGTAAATTAGAAGAAACAGTTTATGCATTAACTTGAGGAACTCATCATTCCAAGAAAAAAAGACCATATTTTCTTATTGAGGATATCTATTTATGACTTGAAGAAATCTCTTACCCAATGATATAAAAGGTTTGATATTTTTATGACTTGTAGTAGCTATTATAGCAATGAATATGATTGATGGATTATCATGTGCTATTAATTACTTACAAGACTATGTTTGAAATCAACAAATTGAAAACTCAACCTATGGAAAGATTAAAATGAAAGACCTTGAAACTTTAAAGGAAATATTAGATATAAAGGTTCATCAAAATCAAGAAGTGGGCAAGTTTTACTAATAACATGAAAAGTACATTGAGAAAATGTAGGAATACTTTAGAATGCAAGGATCAAAGCTTATGGTTTCTCCATTGGCAGATTATCTCAAACTTTCAGGTATTTTATCACCAAAGACCAAGGAGAAGGGTAGAGCACATGTCAAGTGTTCTTTATGTTGGTATAGTTGGAAGAAATATGCATATTATGACTTATATTAGGACAGAGTCCTTAAAAGCATAACATGATGTAATAATAAATGGATTATTCTATTTTTCCTTTCTCTATCCCATTTATGCATTATATATGTTGAGTAGTTTGTCACGACATCTCTTATGTTATACACAAATTGGATACATTATGAGTTTCACTAAAGATCCAAATCATGGGTTCCTTACATGTTGATGATTTGTTCATAGCCAGTTCGTGAAGTACTTAGGTAATCCATTTGAGACTATAGTATATTACCTCCTAATAAGAGAAATGACCGATCTTGGGCATTGAGATGGGGTTCCCATGGTGAGTATACTATTGTGTATAGTTACATATTGGATAAGACCTATAGTGAGTCATAACATAAAGCTATCAAGTAATCATGATTTAACCTAAATGCTATGTGGTATTGTCTCTCTACCTTGAGAGAACACTTAGTTTGTGCCAAAGTTAGCAGTGGTTTTAATCTATTAGTGAGATCTTAAAGTGACCATATATTTACTATGGATTGGGTTACTATGGTATTCTCAATAGAGGTACCATGATATCTCTTGAACTTTTAGACAATGTGTTCCCTTGAGTGATCCTAAAGAGATGTGTTCATGTAAACTATGGTCATAATAGTTCCTTAAATGGAACTTGACATAAGCTCTTTATGAACTAAGACATATAAGTTGAACACATAATAGAAAGATTTGTAACTCAAGGATGATAGAGGCAATCATAAGAGGTTCATAGCTTTCATCTTGTTAGATTATGAACGCCAGTTCATGGGAAGATTGTACACAATGAATAATAGGTCACAAACCGAAGTTCTTATATCTTATTGTAATATACATAGGATACTAGAGTGCAATTGACTCTCTGTAATGGGATGTTGAGTCAACTTTAAAATTGGATTATGCGGGAGCTAGTATCTTCCTATGGGTTCCAATGGTCCCCGTTTGAGCTCATATTCTTGAATATCATGGTTCATGAGGGTTATATGGGTTTTTAGTTCACTTATGTGCATAAGAGTGCTTTAGTAAATACGCAAGGTTATGCATGAGTTTGTGAATGGTATTCCTAGATTGAGCTAATTGATTAATTGGAGTCTAATTAGGCTAATTAATCAATTAAAACCCTTTTAAGCTAGATTAAGACTAAAGCCCAAGGTGGGTTTAAGTCATTTAAGTTCATGGGAAGCTTATAAATACCTCTCTTAGGGTTATAGCTTTAGTCTTGTTTCCTGTCCACTTAGAGAAAGGAACCTTAGACTCCACCCTTTGTGAGGTCTTCACCATCTCCATATTAGGAATGAGAAGTCATCAAGCAAAAGATCTCTAGGTATTTAAGGTCATTTTCAACTCTTGGAACTTAAGGTTTGGGAACATCCAAACCTAAAGAAGGTCAGTATTTTAACCCTAAAGAATTAATATTTAAAATTGATATTGTTTATGTTGTGCATAGATCTAAGATGCCAACAAGTCATATATTTCACATGAAGTTAGTGAAGTAAATAGATATATGGATTGTTGGGGCAAGATCCACTAGCAAGTAATGAAATGGATCTTCAAATACTTGAAAGGCATATTTTATATTGGCTTAGGATATGAGAGAAGTAATGACGTCTCTAAGAGAGTTCTTGGTCAAACTAATTCTAATTATGTTGGAGATTTGGATATAAGGTCTCTAACCATATGGAAGATTTGAGTTTGTGCAAAACCTAGAAATTTGAGTCAAGATAAAAATTATTAGAAACTTAGGACTTGTTTGGCAACTACTTTTGAGAACAGTTTTCTGTTTCTAGAACAAAAAAATCAAGAAAACGCGTTTGGCAAACAAAAACTATTTTTTGAATGATTAAAAATAAAATACTAAACATAAAAATTATTTTTAAAATATTAAAACAAGTAAAAAATATTTTAATTTTCCAAATAGACTTTTGTTTTATAAAACATTAGAGAAAAGTTTTCAAAAACTGTTCTCAAAAATTATTTTCAAAAACAATTATCAAATAGTCCCTTAAATTTCATTTTAAGATAATTTTTAACTCATTGATGTTTTCTTGTTAAGATATTCTTTGGTGACAAACTTTCCCATTATCATAAAGGAAGTATCCAAATATGAAATTTTCTTTTTAAAATAGTTCTTTTTTTGGTTTTTTGTTTTTTGTTTTTTTTTTTTTTTGTTTTTTATAATTATGCAATCAGTTTACAACATGCAATATTATTATGTAAGAAAATGTAGAAAGAGATTATCTTTTTGGTGTAATTAGAGCTTTAAATTTTGAACATTTTAAGCCACTAATATCCTCCAACAGGAAAGTTCTTATTCATCTTTACCCATAGATATAGGCTCTAGACCAAACCATTTATGTATTCTTCATGTTCATCCTCTCATTTTCTTCCTCCTATTATTGTTTTTTGTTATGATTTTTTCACAACAAATGCATTGGACGACAGGTTGTACATCGTCAGAGAAAAGCTTAAAAATTTTATGGTCCACAATGTATCTCCTGAGATCATTTGTAAGGTAAAATCTGTCGACTCCAAATTTTTTTAAGCTGCTTTTTGGTGATAGTTCTTCAATTATTGCAATGAGAAGTATCTCATAATCTGCAGAGCTTCGTGGAAGAATTAAACAAGCTTTTGAATTACCAATTCCAGGTGATAGTCACTCATTTATGGCAGGTATATCGTGTCAACCTAACTGAAATTAATACTTTATAATCCTGTTTCCACTATACTAGAAGTCTACTCACCTAACACTTGGACGTCGGTGTTGCACTGAAAATCAGGATGGAGGTTTTATTGGTCAGAACTTGAGTAGTGTTCAAAGTGAATTAGTAGCTGGTAAAAGAATTGAAGAACCAGGGAAAAGGAATGCTGTTCTATTTTTGAGGATAGAAGGTAATTGGATCTTCTTCTAGTAGTGGCGATTAATACTTGGCTCAGGTGTATATAATTATTTGAATGTTAGCACAGAGTGTATACACAAAGGGATTTCAAAGAAGGGTGTTATTGGATATCATTTCTTTCTCAAGTGTTCATTGACAGTTCTAACTACAGCCTGTGCTTTTCTTTGACAGAATCTATAGCGAAGTTCATGAGCCTCTACAAAATTATTTCCCGACAAAGAGGACAGAAGAATTCTCAAATTGAGTGTAAGGTTTAACCAGCTTTCATATATATAAGTGATGCAACCAAGTTGAATGGAATGGTGAAAGTGGCTTCTTCTTGGACTGATACTTGAAGGTATAATAACAAGTGTAAGGTAGTATGGGAAAGGAAAGGGAGATTGTAAGTCTTGACAAAAAATAAAAATAAAGGCATATAATTCTTTTAGATGTATCAGAGCAAGCAATGAAACTAGATGAAGCAAATCCATTGATGCTCGCAACCGGAATCATCCATCTATAATAATTGCAGTGAAACTTGGTTTGATGAAGGGAAAAAAAGGAAAAAAGCAAGCAGGAAGCTACTTATTTAGCAGAAATCTATATTATGTTTTATGATTTAATCTTGTCCTTATAACTATTTAAGTCCTGTACAATCAGAATAAACAATCCAAAATACGGTACTATGATGAAAAAACTTTGGTAAATCATCCTCATTTCTCACATTTTGGTTCTGATAAATGATTTCTAGCATTATTTTCTGAAACATGGGCTGGTTAATTTGTTCAATTTTCTTTTACAGGTGACCTTCAAAACTTTAACTCCTGAAGAGCTACTTCTCATTCATTAATATACCATCTTCACCTGCATCAGAAATGTGGTAAGAGTTTGGTTTTGCTTTTCTCCATTCAAAAAGAAGGGAAAAAAATGGAACAAACGAGAAGCAAAAAAAGGAAACAACTAAAAAAAAAAAATCTATAACTGAATTAAACCTTAAATTTTAGTGTTTTTAACAAGCTATGCTAACGGTTCCTACTTAACTTTAAAAGCAAAACAAGAGATGATGAATTTATCTACTACCTTAATATCTCTAGTGCTAAAGAAACCAAAAAAACAAATGAGCAAAGAAAAAGGGAAAAATTTTACACATTGTCTTCATTGCTGCCTGAAAATCCTGAAACCTCACCAAAGCCACCTTTACCTGTGTTCTAATAACTAGAGTAGTCACTATTGGGAAGTGTTTCAAATTCCTAATTAGTAAAGTTTTTTTTTGTAAAGAATATTGTATAGAATATTTCCTAAGTTGTATATTATTATAATATTAGATTTTCTTATATAATAAGGAAAATTGTTAAGAACATTTTTATAAATATTTTAGGCCATAAGGAGAAAAAGTTATGAGATGAAGATGAGCTTGTAAAGACTATATGAGGTGGATAGAGATGTGAGGAAGAATAGGAAATACCCAGTGGAGCAAGAGGATTCGTGGCTTAGGCCCTTTTGTGATTCAGGGTGTGGATACAAGGAGTGGGAAAATATGAAATGTTTCAAGAACCCAATAGTTATATTTGATTCTCTTTTCTGTAATATTCTCTATGGTATAATGAAAATATTTTGTCTCATCTATGGATATATGCATGGTTGGCCGAATCACATTAAAACCTCATGTACCATGTGTGATTGTTTTATCTTTGTGTTCTTGATCTAACACTGTTGGTATTAAAGCTTATGCTAGCACAACATGTGGTGCAACTCGAATTATGCCCCCTTGTAATCTTCGCTTTCACATGTTCAGGCAATATCAATGTATGCTTATCCTTCTCTCCTTTGTCCAAGCTATGGAATGCCCTGTGGGATGTAACCTTGAAAACTTCCCCACCGTATTCTCTACAATTTTTAAATTGTGGGCATTGGTAGCTCCTCCTATGCTGCTTCCTCCTCTATAGTCCTCGTTGTCGTCCTTAATCACAATGCTACAAGCATCATTCAGTGACTCATTCTCATCAATGTTGTGCATGGTATTATTGTTGGCTGGGACTTTTCTAGCAACTTCAATGGCACATCCAGACTCCTACGACAAACCAAACATGTGTTATGGGCTCCAAGCCAAAGGTCGATGCAATCATGATGAACAACATGGCAGCAAACTATCAAAAGGAAAAGCATATCTTCATCCTTGAATTTGGATAGGCAAATGTCGCATTCTAGGCCGTACTTTTGTTCATGATATTAACAGTTGAATATATAAAAGTGGGAAATGAATCTATAATAGAAGGATCAAGGCTATGGAGAACATAAGAGGGAGGTCATTTTTATAATTTTATGGTTATTTTAGCCTATTTGTCCAAATAACCCTTATTAAAATTTAATGTCATAATATATATTATTAAAAGGGGTATAAAGGCTAAAATAAGTTTGAAATCAGAAAAATGACCCCGTCTTTTTCATTCTTCAGGGAAATGACTCATTTGAGACATTTTGACCATTCTATAACCCTACCATTTCTTTCTTATTTCTTATTAATTTTCCTTCTGTTTCTGCTACCTTATTTTCACACCATTTCTCTTTCATTTATTACCCATTTTCCTCTTATTTCTGCTACCTCCTTTTTCAGTGAAGTTCAAACCTAGAACAAAAGTCAATGGATTGAAGATTAAAGTCTTACCATGTAAAAAAATAAAGAGCAATGCTCTCTCATATTTCTTTCTTCTCTAAGATTATTCTTATCTTCCAATTTTCCTTTTGTTCTTGGTTAGGGTTTATTGGTGTTTTATATGAACCTCAATAATGCTGACGATGAGGTTGAATAAAAAGGTGTCAATGGTTAAATCTTTAGATTTTTGGGTTATTTGGATAGGTGACTCAAAATAAAGGTAAAATTGTAAAAGTAACCTCACCAGTTAATTATTTTGAGAGATGACCTAATTTGGACATTTTAACCCTTATTTATTTCCTTCCAATAACGCATAAGATCCCCACCAAATACATGATATCCCTCTAAAAGCATAAAACTTTAGTTTTACCTCTCTCACCAACATTGTGAGTACATCCCTATACACCATCTTTGTAACTAATCAATAAAACTGAGTGAAGAGAAGCAAAAAAGAGTAGAGAAACAGAGAAAAGTAAGATCTCTCACCAATGACATGATGTCTCTCCAAAAGCAAAACATTTTAGTTTTACCTCTCTCATTGGTACTACATCTATTTGCATATCTCTCACTAACATTGTGAGTACGTCCCTATACACCATTACTACAACCCATCATCAAAATTGAGGTAATAGAAGCAGAGCAGATTTAAAGAAAAACATATAGCGAGGTCGAATGAAGGTATGTAAACCCATTTGGGAAAAAAAAATACCTTAGTTTTGCTATTCTCAACATTATTTGGTTGTAGGGAAAAAAAATGAAAATTTTAGAGTAATCATGAGTGAAATTTTTTGTTAAAAAGATTTGTATGAAAATAGTAAAGTTCGTATTTAACATGCAAAAATTGGACGTAACTAGTGTTAAGTTCTTTATATATAAAACTTGAAGATAGTTGAGTACAGTTCAAGATGTTAATCGACAACTTTACGGGATTGAGTTACTTATCCAAATAACTACTATTTTAATATTGTTTTTTTGTATCAATAATTCAATTTATTTATTTATTTATTTTTGTTACAATGATTGATGAAGTGGGAATAATGCTTTTGTATGAAGGAGATTAGGTGAAAAATGGAAACATGTACTACTTTGAAGGTTTCCAAGGTAAAGGTATTGAACTTAAGAAGACTACAACATATGAAGAAATATTGAAGATTTTTGTCACATTTTGAAAGTAGATCCAACAAAGAACAATCTTTCAATGAAGTATGTATTCAATGGCAATATACCATCCACTCCTATACAGCTAAGAGATGTGAAAATTTTCATTTGTTTAAATTGTACTTATGGTAAGTTGCCAATTCCATTATGTATCACAATAGAGAAAAGAAGTGGCAATAATGGGTATGAATCAATCATCAACATTGATTTTGGCTCTCATACTTTATCTGGGGTTGAGAAAGAAATCAATATAGACCCAATATTCAAAAGATGCAAGAGATCTTCCTATTTTGTAGTTAATTGAAGAGTTAAGAAATTTACTTCAAAAATGGTTTGCAAACCATAAAAAACAAGCATTGTCAATGACAACTGAGCTAACAACATGGGCTGATGGAGAGCTTCGTGTACGGTACAATACCTCATCAACATATGAAGTTGAAGCAATCAACTCGATGGAGTATAATGTTAAATATAATGGTGTCAGTGATCATGTGAATTTACATAATCATTCATGCACATGTCGACGTTTTGATCTTGATCACATTCTGTGTTCACATGCTATTGCTGCTTGTAGATATGCACATATGTCATGCTATCCTTTATGCTCCAAATATTACACAGTGAATTGATTATTATCTTCATATGCTGAGTCCATCTATCCTTCTGGACATCAAAGGGATTGGATGATACCTGATGATATAAGCAATAGAGTTTTATTAACATAAAAAATGAGGCGGCCAACAGGAAAACAAAGGAAGGAAAGAATCCCTTCGGGTGGAGAGGATAAGCGCAGACGACAATGTGGTCAATGTAGTGATTATGGTCATAATCAAAAGTCATGCAAGTGACCACTCTCCCTGCATTATCAGAATGATAATAGTGGACACACTAAAATAGGCATGCAAGATTGCTTCTTACAATCAGAGAATGAATGAAACTGTCACTAAGCCAATTTTATGGTGAATTTTTTGTAGATGATGATTGGGCATATAAAAGATTTGATATTGTAATTTTTTTTGTATATTGTGAATAGGGGCACAAAACATGTAATCGTAGTTTGATTCAGTCTCTTTTAATTGAATGATGAACTTAAAGCTTAAAAATGAAGTTTAAGTTTATCCCTCAATACCAACTCATTTGAAATGACAAGTGAACTCTTTATTTTTTTTTTGGAATACTAGTCTTGTTAGTATTTGATCATACATATTTGGAGATGTTTTAATCTTTTATTGATGTTGAGATCAGACACATTATGTATGTTGAGATCATTCATATATACAACTTTAATTGAGGATATTCACCTAAACTGCACTAGGGTTAAGTTTCTTTTACAAAGAACTTAACAATGGTTAAGTTTAAGTTATAAAAACTTACCTGAACGAAAGTGAAGTTAAGTTTTTTTACTAAAGAACTTAGTAAGAGTTAAGTTTTAATTGAGGATATTCAATTGAACTGTACTAGGGTTAAGTTTATTTTCCAAAGAACTTAACAGTGGTTAAGTTTCAGTTAAAAAAAATTACCTGAACAAAACTAAAGTTAAGTTTTTTTAATAAAGAACTTAATAGGAGTTAAGTTTTAATTGAGGATATACACTTGAACTGCATTAGGGTTAAGTCTAATTTACAAGTAACTTAACACTCGTTAAGTTTGAATTAAAACAAATGTCCTGAATTTAACTGTAGTTAAGTTTTTTTAATAAATAACTTAATAGGAGTTAAGTTTTAATTGAGGATGTTCACTTGAACTGCACTAGGGTTAAGTTTATGTTACAAGTAACTTAACACTCGTTAAGTTTGAGCAAAAAAAATATGAGCTCTACATTGAAATATAAGTTTCTATTATTATGCTTACTACAATAAATTCAAACATGTTAATAATCATAACGCAGTCACATTTATAAAAAATAAAATAAAAATTGCAACCATTCATTTCTTTAGATGTAAGAAAAACATGTAACTATTTAAATACGTGCTATAACATAGGAATTTGCTAAACAAAAAACTTCAATGTCATTACATAAAAACATCTTCCACTATCCAATTACAATCCATTTACAATAGTAGGATCACATAGGAAGTTCTTTATGGAAAAATAACTCCACTGTCATCTTCTCATGAAACCAATCCATTCGTTCTCTTATTAATGTATCCATTGGATGGTTGTGCATCAGGTATTCTGCAAATTTGATAAAAAAAAAATACCACAATCACCACTGCATGAACACAAAAAATGTGATGTTAGCAATGTTAAAGGACCATTCTTACTTATAAAAAGCATATGGTATAAGTATTTTGGCTATGCATATGCATCATCTAACTCAAAATTTTAGTTGTAAATAACATTTCAGTCCTTAGTTGGGATTATTCTTTGTCATGACTTTTGTTAGAGATTACTATTTCAATGTTGTGGTTTGCATTGTAGGACCAACTAAGTCCCAAATTTAGCAAATGTCACTTATGATCTAGTAAAAGCAAAGTAGGTTTAGACCTTGATGGAGTGTTTCTTAATGTTGGTTCATATCCAAGGGAAAACAGGGATTTTCTTCTCAATCTATACAAGCAAAATGGAAACTATAGATAGGCAAGGGATGCAAATTGTTTGATGAAAATTGAGATTTTCAGTTAAACCAACTTCCTATCCCTTGGGAAAAGAACTACAAATAGGAAAAGATTTTTTTCCCAAACTGCTAAAAAACTAGACACCCAATTGACAAAGACTACAATTATTACAATGATCTCCAATTTTGTTATTAATAGAAAAGAATGACTATTCATGTGTATCATATTGGTTCCATTACTTAAAAGTTAAGCAACACAAAAGGAGAATAATTGACATGAATGCTCATAGAAGAAGTATTGTTTTCACTTTTTGATAGAAGCCAAAACTACTCTAAAAAAAAAGGTTTTGAATTTTGGAAAAGAAATCAAAACCATTCTTCCAACATTACTCATGGAAAAAGACTTCAGCAACATCTTCAATATCTCTACCTGGGGGGTTTAAGGAAACAAATTTATTTTCCTATGGGACGAATGAAATGTTTCTTCCAATCACCAGGGAGGAGATATGAAAATGAAGGAAAATTCTATTTCTCTGATTATGATTCAACTCTTTAGAAGACCAAATTGGTCAACACATTTGTCACTTTTCTACTATATTTCTACACTATAGAAACAGAACATTTGCCACAACATCATGCTTCAAAATCTTAACAACTAGAGCAAAACATCAAAATAAAATAGCCAAGAAATCTAATTAAAGACATTTTTTTTTTCAATTCAACTAGATATCTTCTTTGGTAGACTAATGTATTTTCAGAGTTCAAAATCAAAGAGGAATATGCTAACAAATTTAAGAAAAACCCTTATATTTATGCTTAACAAAAATTGAATGTATAAACCCATTACTTTCTCCCTCATTTTTTCTGAAACCATGCAGAAAGAAAACACACACCTCAAGCGAATGTATGGAATCAATAAAGAGGAGAATTTAAAAAAACAAACTATTTTAAAGTAATAAACATACTTTTCAAGATCCTTTTCGGTTCTCTTCCACTTCATTCTCTTCCTTTCCCATGTCTTTTTTACAAACTGGAGAAAAAAAAAATCACACTTCAATCAAATGAATAACATTTTACAATCTTTTTACACAGATAATCAATAACAATACGAAAATCTACAAAAAAAAAAAAAAAAAAATCAGAAGACCATAGAGTGCGTTGTAGTCTACCATTCAAGAGAGAACCCTTGGTTCGTTCTCTTTCTCTTCCTTCCTAATCTTTTGAATTTCAAAGGTTTCTCTTTTTTTCAAGATCCTTTTCAGTTCTCTTCCACTTCATTTTGTTCTCTTCTTTTCCCGCATTTTTTCAAAAATTAGAGGAAAAAAATTCACATTTCAATCAAATGAATATCCTTTTAGAATCCTTTTACATAGATAATAAGCAACAATACACAAATCTGCACAAAACAAAAAAACAAAAAAAAAATATCAGAAGACCATAGAGTGCGTTGCAATCTACCATTCAAGAGAGAACCCTTGGTTCATTCTCTTTCTCTTCCTTTCTACTCTTTTGAATTTCAAAGGTTTCTCTGTTTTTAGGGGTAATTTAGTCCAAAAGGGGTCATTCTTCAGGTTTTAAAAAGGCAGAGGTCATTTTTCCAAATATCACCTTATTTTGGCACTTTTAACCAAATAACCCTAGATTTTTGTTGGTATTATTGGAATTATTTTGAAATATATTGATTTTTAGCATGTTCTTTAACAAAAATCTTAAATCACACTTAATTGATTAAAGAATTGGGGCTTTAACCTTAATACTCTATGATTTCATAAACGAAACTTAACTATATTTACATTTGAAAGAACATTTTGACTAAAAACATAATTTTAATCAAGTTCTTTGTGGATGAAGCAAAACTTAAATCAAGTCAAGATCTTTTTAAATGAAATTTAATTATAGTACAGTTCAAGTAATCGTTATAATTAAAAACTCAACCCTAGTTATGTTTTTTTATAAATGAACTTAATCATTGTATATCATGAAAACTTTTTCTTAATTTAGATTAAGTTTATGAACTAACAATGTCTTGAATGAAAATAAAAAGAAAAGTGATTTCTCATATATCTCTCAACTTGTTTTTAATTATTTATTTAATTTTTTTAATGGTTACAATAATACTGGAACCATGATTTATGAGAGAGAATCACCAAGACAACATGAAATGAGAGAAGATCTTAGAGCATCACCAATTTAGAAAAAAACATAGTGAGACAATAACGAATGAAAATGAGTTAATAGGTAGCTGAAAAAGAAAAAAGAAAAAAAGTTTTGGTATTGAGAGACAATTTAGAGATGAATTTATGTTGGATCTTTTGAAGATCCGAAAATACAAATAGGTAGAAAGATTAAAGTGGATAAAAAGAAATGAAAGGGAAAAAAAATGCTTTTGGAGGGGAATAAAGTAGAAAGGTAAACTTGTCCACATGTCAAATTTTAACAAAATTAATAAGAAAGTCATTTTTGCAATTTGTTGAGTATCTTGACCCACCCGTCCAAATAACCCTTATTAAAATGTAATGACATGGCATACAATATTAAAATATAATTATATCTTAAAATTTTAAACACACGAAAGTATCTTCATAAACATTTCCAATATTACAATTCATTTTTGCAAAACCTCACATATACAAATATCAAGAGATGAAATTTCATATTTCTTTCATTTTTCATTACCATCTAGTGGTATGCCACTTGAGCTGACATGTTGAACATCCTAATCCCATCTCTAGACCGCCTCATCACATCTTTTAACTCATCCTCATATCCATTGCAATATGCACAGTAATTTATCTTTACATTATTAAGTACATTAATATGCATATCATGCAACTAAGCAATCAATCACACAAACATGTCACCTAACTTTAAAATAATTTTTTTTTTCATCAACTTTGAATGTTTGAAATGACATCATACTATATAATTCAGATACCTACATTTATGAAGATTGCAACCCAAACTTGAGTTTTTCTATTTAACAAAATAATTTTTTTATTAAATAAATAATTTAGGAAAACTTCAAACTTGTTTGTGATCTCCACAAAGTAGCAATATTTCCAAGTCTCTCACATTTAATATTAGAATGACACTATTACATTATAAACATAAAATCTTATTCTATATTTTATTAGAATCAATTTTACCCACGTAATTCATAATCTTCTATAACCATAAAATCACCAATATGCACCATGTATCACATAATTTTTTTGTACAATTTTTTTTTTACACTCGTTTACATTATTAGGAATTTTAATACCCTAACAAGCTCATTACAAGTATCAAAATCACAAACTAAAAGCTGTCAAAATTGTAAATGGAAAGCCATAAATCACATATGACAAACACCCTAATTTTTTTTGGAATAAATTGAAATATAATTTCAAATAAATTTATTAAATTAGGATTTCCTAAATAATTTTTTTGTCCAAACCAACCATTACTTGCTCACAACTATAATAAATTTGCTTATCATCTTACCACCCGAGGATATTATCTAAATTTTTACAATAGTTCCTATGATAAAATATTCCCAAAGATTCTTTATGGAATCACAAAATATAGATTATATTACAATTATCCATATAACTCATATTAATACATGTTAGTCTTCAAATTGATAAATGGTAGTTTTTTCCATTCATTCTTTCATTCGTTCATGTACAGAGTATATATAGAGGGTAATCACCATTCTAAGAATGGGAATGAATGATACATGGAAAGAATGATATAAGGAAATAACAACTAATATCCTAATATCTCAACTTTCCCAATATCTCAATATTCTTAATATCTCAACTTTCCTAATATTTAAACATTCCTAATATCTCAACACTAAATAATATAAGGAAAGAATGATATATGGAAAGCATTCCTAATATCTCAACACTCCCCCTCAAGTTGGTGCATAGATGCCACACATGCCCAACTTGTCTAAAAATTTTGAGAACACTTGACTTGAGACAGCTTTGGTGAGGATATCGGCCAATTGATCTTCTGATCGAATCTTAGGCAATTCCACAATCTTATCATCCAACTTTTCCTTAATGAAGAATCTATCCACCTCAACATGGTTTGTACGATCATGTTGTACTGGATTATGAGCAATGTCACATGCGGCTTTATTGTCACAAAACAATTGGATTGGTTGCCTAGATAGGTAACCTAAATCCTGTAAGAGAAGTCTTATCCATAATGCCTCACAAAGTCCTAGAGCCATACCTCTAAATTCTGCTTCTGCACTTGAACGAGCAACGACATTTTGCTTTTTACTTTTCCATGTCACAAGATTACCACCTATAAAGGTAAAGTAACCAGATGTAGATCGTCTATCATCCACTGCACTGCCCAATCAGCATCAGTATATACTTCTATACTCTGATGATTAACATTTTTAGCAAACAAAATTCCCTTCACAGGAGCATTCTTCAAATACCTCAAAATACGCATAACTGCATTCATATGTTGCTCTCCAGGATTATGCATGTATTGACTCACTACACTCAATGCATAAGTAAGATCTGGTCTTGTATGAGCTAAGTACATTAATCTCCCCACAAGTCTCTGGTATCTTCCCTTATCGGTTGATACTTGATTAGGCTCAATACACAATTTCAGACCTTCTTCTATTGGTGTATTAACAGGTTGACATCCCGACATTCCAGTCTCCTGTAAAAAATCTAAGGCATACTTTCTTTGAGACAGAAAAATTCCTTCACTTGATCGAGAAACTTCAATCCCAAGAAAGTATTTCAGAGGACCTAGATCTTTCATTTTGAATTATCTAGATAGATAATTTTGTAAAGCTTTTCTTTCTTCAGGATCATTTCCTGTAACTACCATGTCATCCACATATACGATGAGTGCGGTAATCTTACCATGTTGCTTTTTCAGGAACAAAGTGTGATCTGAATTACTTTGACGATAGCCAAAGCTCTCATTGACTTTGTGAACCTTCCAAACCATGCTCTCGGGGATTGCTTCAACCCATACAATGACTTCTTCAATTTGCACACCTTCTGACATTGCTTTTCTGACACCATGCATCCTGGTGGAAGATCCATATATACTTCTTCAAATAACTCGCCATGCAGAAATGCATTTTTCACATCGAACTGTTGTAATGGCCAATCTAGGTTTGCAGCTAAAGACAGTAATACTCGAACTGTGTTGATCTTAGCTACAGGTGCAAATGTCTCTATGTAGTCAATTCCATAAGTTTGAGTGTACCCTTTTGCTACCAGTCTTGTTTTAAATCGTTCAATACTACCATCTGTCTTATACTTCATAGTATAGATCCAACAACACCCAACTGGCTTCTTTCCTGGTGGACATTCTACGAGTTCCCATGTTTCATTCTTCTGCAATGATTTCATCTCTTCATTCATAGTTGCTTTCCACCTTGGATCAGCTAAGGCTTCCTGCACACTGTTAGGAATAGGTACAGTAGATAATTGATTTACAAATGACTTATTTGATTCAGACAAACAATGGTTAGACACATAGTTGCTTATGGGATATTTGACTTTGGTGGACAATTCAGGTTCATATGTGGGTTTAGGAATACCTCTATTATGACGGTGTGGTAACCGTTTCATGAATGGATCAGGTTCCAAATTAAGAACACCTTCAACAGACGACGATTGGTTTGGTATTTCAGTGAAGACATCTTCGGACCCAAATTGTTGACCACTCATATCCAACTCACCCGCTTCTTGGTTCACTAGTTCAAATTGTCCAAATTCATTCTCCTCAGAGATATGATAATCATAATCGAGAGTCTGAATTTCCTTATGGTACTCCCCTGAAGTTCAGACTCAGATGAAAAATACATCGAATCTTCATGAAACACCACATCCATTGTAATATACATTTGTCGAGTTGGAGGATGGTAACATCGATATCCCTTTTTGTGCAATGCATATCCAACAAACACACATTGCAATGCATGGGAAGTTAACTTGGTGCGTTGGTGTTTGTGTAGATGCACAAATGCCACACAACCAAAAACATGAGGAGGTAGATTTGGGACAGTTGGGGCAACTACGGCATTAGTAAGAGCTTGGAGAGGTGTTTGGAAGTTAATTGAGCTGGAAGGTACCCGATTGATCAAGTATGCGGTAGATGTGATTGCTTCTCCCCAATAAGATATCGGTGTTTTTGCTGCTATCAAGGAAGCACGAACAACCTCTAACAAGTGTCGATTTTTCCGTTCAGCGACTCCATTTTTCTGGGGTGTATTGGAACAAGTAGTCTGATGAATGATGCCAAGTCCTTCCAAATACTTTTGAAGGTCAGAATTTTGATATTCTCCACCATTATCACTACGCAGAACCCGAACCTTTGCATTGTACTGAGTTTCAATCATTTTATGAAAATTTTGAAACAATAAGTTCACTTCATCTTTGGTCTTCATCAAGCATAACCATGTCATTCTGGTACAATCATCAATAAAAGTAACAAACCAACGTGAGCCACTCAAAGTTGGGACTTTGGATGCGCCCCAAACATCAGAATATATAACCATAAAAGGAAACAGACTTTTGTTCAAAATTAACGGAAACGAAACACGATGACTTTTAGCCAATTCACAAATATCACAACGGAAACCAGAAATATCACTCTTTGCAAACAAACTAGGAAACAATTTTTTTAAATAACCAAAGGAAGCATGTCCCAAACGTTGATGCCACAGCCAAATTTTAGACTTTTTCTTCTCCCCCTCAGATCCATCTGCCATCAAGGCTTGTTGCAACTTATTTGAATCCTTTGACTGCAAGTCCAAGTAATAGAGTTTTCCCCGCTTAATACCACAACCAATCGTCTGTCTTGTTTGGATGTCCTTAATCACACAAAATTCAGGCCAAAAAATGACAATACAAGATAAGGTTGCGGTGATTTGAGAAACTGACAAAAGATTGTAATCTAAAGATGGAACAACTAAAACAGAATCCAAATTCAAAATATCAGTAAGAGTTAAGGATCCTTCCCCAATGACTGAGGTTGTGTTACAATTGGCTGTGGAAACAATTTTTTGTGAGGAAGGTCTAAGGGGTGAAACCTATCTAGAATCAAAAGTCATATGATCTGTAGCACCAGAATCAATTATCCATGCACTATTAATAATAGGTGTAAAAGTATTTAAAAACTTACCACCATGATCTGTAGCGGCTACCAATGCAGAGGCTTTCTCAGCAACATTAGCCTTTGTTTTTATTTCGGCAATAGTTGCAATCGAGGTTTTCTTGGAATCCTTCTTCCGTTGATCACGATTATTATCATTAATAACAAAGTGTTGATAGCCTAAACATGATCTAAAGGTCCATGGTTCAAACCCTCGGTTCCTCATTGTTTTCCTGGTCATACCAAGAATCGTTGCTTTGAAATTGTGGGATATCCAGATTGGTGGGATCAATCTTATTGCAGTGAGTGCATTTGAAGGTTGACTTATCAATATTAGGGATTATCTTAGGATGGATGATCGTTGTCGAACTACCATAGCAACAAAATATCCAGGATTTCAGTTCCATGGCTCTGATACCATCTTCAAATTGATAAATGGTAGTTTTTTCCATTCATTCTTTCATTCGTTCATGTACAGAGTATATATAGAGGGTAATCACCATTCTAAGAATGGGAATGAATGATACATGGAAAGAATGATATAAGGAAATAACAACTAATATCCTAATATCTCAACTTTCCTAATATCTCAATATTCCTAATATCTCAATATTCTTAATATCTCAACTTTCCTAATATTTAAACATTCATAATATCTCAACACTAAATAATATAAGGAAAGAATGATATACGGAAAGCATTCCTAATATCTCAACAGTTAGAAATTAGTATAAATTGAAAACAATCATTTATGTTGTTCCTTCACTCCCTAAAACTTTTTGGAACTCTTCATATTCTTCCCATGGTTCCATAAACTATATCTACATCTAAAAATTTTAGGGGAAAAGGGATGAACATTTTTATATTTCTCAATAGGCTGTTTTACATCCAAATGAGTTAAAAATTGTAGGTCAATACAACACAATTGCGTGCCAAATTATAATATTCCATTTCATTAAATGAAATTTCAACATACAAAATTAAAACAATCTAGATTATCACTTTTCTTATATCAATTATTCATATTAATATTTCTAATTATCTTGTATGAAATAAATAAATCATGTTATTATCTAATAATATATACAAACATAAAATTGATGTCATTGTAGGAATTAATATAAATCCTTCTTCCAAATGCAAATATGATACAAATGCTTACATGCAATCAAACAATGCATTGTTGTTCTTGGACTTTCACTAAAGGATACACATTTGTACCCAAATACCCTCCTTATTCAGAGTCTTTATGAGGTTTTATATTTTTCTAAATGAATCTCACTCCCTTCTTAATTTGCCTTCTCTAGGTTATTTTATTTCTCATTTCTTTTCTTTCATTTTCATTTTTGCTCTCTTTGTGGTCTATTCATTCTCATTTTGATTCATATAACCATTTGATATATTAGTTATGGGCAAATAAGATTAAAAAAGAAAAATTAAGATTAAGAATTTGTTAACTATTTTAACTTAATACTTAAAGACATTTTTAACTTTAAGTTGAAACATTAAATTATTTTACTAAACATATTTTATTTAATTAGTAACTTAATTTAAGTTATTAAGTCATTTTAAGTTATTAAATTGATTTATCAAACACTCTCTAAGAGTTGGCGTGAATTTAATATATTGTTTTTTCATGTTTGGCATATATTATATGTGTGAATAAATTGATGTCTTTCATTTCTCAAACAAATCAAGATCAATTTATCTTTGCCTTTTACTAGAATTTTAAATGTATCTCCAAAAGTCACATGACTACTTTTTAATTCATCAAACCCTATGAAAATATTTTTGAATTTGTACATATAGTTGCTTATTCTGGTGTCAAGATATATGTATTTTTCTCCACACTTCCTTCTTTAATTTATATGCCAATAATAAAGTGAGTTTTTCTTAATCTTTCTTTTCAATACAATCAATTTTTCTACCCACATTATTAATTAGTAGCACTTCTATATTTATAAGTATAATAATCAAATTTTTTACAATTACAATATTGAATTTCAAATTTATCATAACATCTCTTTAAATTTCTTCATGAATTTCACTTTCTTCTACGTCCTCTTGAAGAATATGAATTTTGACTTGTTTCTTCATTGTAACCACCTCTTTCTCTATTTCCTTGGTCATGATTATTTTAACTTCTTTTATGACTACTAAGATTTTCTTTCTTATCCTTTAATGAAAACTTTGTTTGAAGAATTTGTTATCATTTTTCTTAGTTGTTCCTATTTAGTCTCTTTATGGGCTCACAATAATCTCATATAGTTCATCAATAGTTATAGAATTAAAATCTTTAGACCATTCAATAACTACAATAATACAATCAAACTTTGTATCTAAAGATTCAAATACCTTTTAAATCATGTAAATGTTATTTAAATTTTTATAATTTCTTTTTAATTGATTCACAATTACTAATAATCTTGAAATATAATTAGAAATTTATTCTAACTCTTTCATAATTAAACATTCCAATTCTCCTCTAAGGAGTTGAAGACGAACTTCTTACTTTATTAGTTCTTTTATGTGTTTTGTAATATCTATTATGCTTTCTTGGTATTGATTACACTTGAAATATTCTCAAAGGTATCTTTATCTATTCATTGATAAATAAGGGCGAACCCTTTTGAAAAGGTGAATCTCAATAATGGACTACACCTAAAGGGGGGTGAATAGGTGTTATAGAACAATTTAAAAATTCTCCCAACAAAGATCACCAAATCTTAGACTTTCTCAATGTCAAGAAACTTATCTTCCAACAACTTTTCAACAAATCATAACATCCACAAGAAAGAATGTATGCACCAACACTCTCCCAACAATTTATAAATGCAATACACATGCAAATGCTTCAATAATCCTCAAAAAAAAAAAAAATTATCTCTTCAACTCATATCAATTTGCTACATGATATCATTAACCAAAATGAGCAGAAAAATTATTAAGGATATTCCATGGATCATCACACTTATATCACCTCATATTTCTTCCATTCAACATATATGCCCAAGTAATCAATGATATCAAAAAACAGAAAATAAATCAAAGTGTAGAGTGAGAGAAAGAGACAATTAACATCGGATTTTAATGTGGAAAACCTTCGAATAGATCAAAAACCACGGGCCTACCAACGATCGAAAACATCCACTATGAAGAATAAAAGTTGAATACAAGGTTTTACCTAGCTCAAACCAACCAATCTGTTGTAGTATGTGGCTCATATTTGAGCGAAAAGACATATGGAGAAAAATGGGCAAAATGTCGGAGTGAAGCGGAGTGGAATGGAGCGAAGCAACAACATTTCCCATTCAGGCTTGTACTTTTTTTTTGTGCGCCCCCTTCCCGGCAGTATGGTTTAGGGGTATTTTTAGAATTTCATTCCTAAGGGTTAGTATAAATACCCTTTTATGTAACCCTAATTTTAACATAGTGAATATCCTCTTTCACTGTTCCCGTGGACGTAGGCAATTAGCCAAACCACGTTAAATCTCTGTGTTCTTCTTTCTCATTTTTTTTCTATTTTTCGCCATTAATCGTTGCACGAATTCCAACACAATCCTTCCTAGACCACTTGACTAGTACATTTCACTTTCAGCTTCTCACCTTCTTCTGGAGCACACTTGAAGTCCACATCAAGCTCGATCTCGGCCTCTTCTTGAATCCACACAAGAAGAAAATGGGTTTGTACCCAAACCCAAATAGAATGAGAGATTGAGATATGAATGAAGGAATGAATCAACCCATTAAGAGAATTTGATTTTCTTTACAACCAAAAACCCCCAAATTAGGAAAAGAGGGGAGAAAATGAAGAACACATGGAGTGGCTACAACTATCTCCACGATTATTGCAATCTCTACCCAGAAAATTAGAGAAGTTTGTTTTTAAAGTGTAAAAAGAAACCCTTAATCTAATGGCTGAAATTTGATCTTAAAAACAAGTTAGTTTGATTAATCTGCCCCTATAGCTAGATCGATCCAAAAATAGGGGAATAAAAGCCTTGCAGTAAAAACTATTTCTTCCAGCTTTCTTAACTCATTTAAAGATGAAAAACAGGGTTGATTCACATTCAATCACCACACACTCGACTACATACCCTAGCCTCTTAGCAAAGTCTTAATCTTCAAAGTCAAGTAGTCTAAAGAGGAATTGGAAAGTCAAGTTAGGGGACACTTAGAAATTTTGCCCGAAATTGCCAACCTAACTAAACACTCACACCTTTATTGTCTTATTTCCTTGTGTCTCCTTGTAACATTTCTCTACGGCCTATCATACACTTTGTGAATCAAATAAAACTTAGTTTCATCTTGATACTCAAATTGTTGAAATGACCTTTATTAGGTACCGAGATGGTTATATTCCACTTATTATCTTTCTCTTATTGCTCTAATACCAATTTATTGGAGTATAGCTATTCTATAGAAGGAAAACTAATGGAGAAAAATTAAGAAAAAATTATTTTGCCATCAATCAGCTTTGTAATTCAACTATTACCCAATCTTGATACTCATAAAGAGTCCTTTATGAGTCAATTAGTCTGATGGAGAAACTAAAATCTATCAATCAATTAGCTTAAAAAAATATTTTAGTTGATATTTAAAAACTCTAATCTTCTAAAACTTTTGGAACTTAAGTTTACCTGAAGGTGTCTGCTGGTACAGATGGATAAGAAGTCTAGAAGGTAAAGAGCAGATGGAGATGAAGTTTGAAATTAATGTACAGGAAATTAAGGGAGAAACCAATGTTAAAATTTCTTATTTTATAATTAAAGACCAAGGTTGTGTAGACACGGAAGGAATCTTT
This sequence comes from Vitis riparia, assembly GCF_004353265.1. Taxonomy (NCBI): domain Eukaryota; kingdom Viridiplantae; phylum Streptophyta; class Magnoliopsida; order Vitales; family Vitaceae; genus Vitis; species Vitis riparia. Next base: position 10,786,221 of record NC_048432.1, on the reverse strand, counting down.
TATCAAACGGCCCTTTCTTTTTTTTTACATATCCTAGATGAAGTGTGAACAGACAAAAGAAAAATTCCAAATCAAAAGACATGCGTTTCTTGATCACTAGTCCCTTCTGGTAGAAACTCCTTCCATTTCAATAAAATATTGTACATCGTATCTAATGAAAAAATAGCATGAATAATTTGATCGAGTTGAGCCAAACTGCTTCCACCTAGATTGCATCGGAGTTGTCTCGAGATTATCTGACGTCCAACCTTTAGAAATTCATTGAATTCTCTATTCCTCCCCGGACCGTATTTGTCAGTGTTGCCCTATTAACAATGCCTGGATTAGATATGTCGGTGATGTGGTTAATTATTAAAGGTAATCAACTAATGAATCTTCTCGCACATTTTCTCCTGAACCACCAGCTAGCAATACCATCAGAATGCCGAAGCTTGATCCTTACCCATTCTCCTCGAGGAGTTTTTCCTCCGAATCAAGCATGTCTGGAGTTCCTTCTATGTGGTGTTGCAAGGCAGCAAGGAAAACTCGAAACATCTATACTGATCCCCACAACAGAGTACAATTGGGCTCCATCACCATATCTGATCATAGAGGGCGTAACATTAATCCAGGAATAGAAAACCATTATACTGCAACTACTTCAGCTTCTATGGGGTCTACTTTCCTTGGATTCCAGAAATGGAGTTCTTGCCTCCAAGGTGAAGGAGGTTCATGTAGTTCATCAACTGGGAATTCCATGAGAACTAGAGAATTAGCAGATATGTCCATAACAAATGAGACAAAAAAGAAATGGAAGAAGAACGTTGATGTCAATTTGATGAATGATGGGGCCTATCCAAACAAGAAGCCCTTGTCAGAGAGAGCATCAGCAGCAGCTCAACCGATGCCTATTGTGTTGGTTTGTAACGCAGAAAAGCCTAAGGATGATCGGAAATTCAACTGGGCAGATAAATATCGACCCAAAGTTTTGAGTGACTTCATCTGCCATCAAGAAATAGCTGAAATGCTCCGTCTTTTGGTATGCTAGACATTATTATTTTGCACCTTGTCAATTTTCCTTTGTATTTTCCATGAAATCCAGGTCTTAAACCTAGATATGGACAGAAATATTGAGGGAGATATTTGCTATCTCAATGAAATCCTGCAAACATAAGTGAGACTGGTTTAAATCAAAGTCACTTGAAAAGAATCCTAGAAGGTGCTCTGGCATGATGCAGGCGGATTTCAGCTCCTTATTTGTGTGTGTGTGTGTATATATTATATTCTGCAGCATGACGAGCAGACATAAGAATTAGTAGTTTTCCTAACAATGTTCAGTCGACTAAAACATTCCAGGACAGCATAAAGTTGTGCTATAACACGGAAAATATGACTTCAATTACATTTTTTTGCTTCTGGTGATTCCTCAGGTAAGCATTGGAGTACTATCAAGTCATTGCATATTTGAAGGACCTCCAGGGTCCGGAAAGAGAACCATGGCCCTGGCATTGCTTAGAGAAAATTTTGGAACTCATGTAATAGAAGTAAGCTGCAAGTTCCAGTTACATTGCTATAGTAGTATCATTTTTTTTTTCAGTTATTTTCTTTCTTTCTTTTTTTCTTTGCCTGTTTTCTGGATTTATAATCGTTCTTTGATTGTTACTTCTTTTTTTCTCAGACAAGGGAGGAAGTTAAGGAATTCAAAGTAGAGGTGACTTGCTCTTTCAAACTAATTTCTATGTTGTTTCTGGGTTTGAATTGGAAATGGTTTTGCTTGTATGGATACACTGGGAAGAAAGTTCATGAGGAATTGGCTTTTAGCAATATCCACTGGAAATGTCCGATGCCCAGTTCAAATACAATCTTTGTACCTAATTAAACAACAGAACATATCTCAAACTTCATCATGTCCCCATTTTTAACTTCACCAAAATGAAATCATGCAGCTGATTCTTTAAAAGTTAATGACATTATTTTTTAAGTTTTTTTCTGAACATTGTTGGATCAATGCATTCCTGAGACCGATCTTTCATGTTCTTATAAGCTATACAATATGACAGGGAGGACCAATTCCAAGCATCCAAATAAATGCCCAAGTATCCTCAAAACACATAGAGGTTGATTTATCAGAACTTAAAAGCTATGCAGCTCATGTGGTCGTGGAACTGATAAAAGAAACACACACATTATTCAGCCATGATAATACAAACAACCAAGGTATATCTACATACCTTATTATGTGACCAATGATCATATGGTAAAATGGTAAAATGATAATGGTCTTAAATTTTCAAAAATGTCTAACCGTTCTAGATACATGTTTCTGCAGCAATAGTTCTATATGGGGCTGGAATGCTATCTATGAATGATCAACTCCAAATTCAGAGTTGTTTAGAGACTTACAAAGGCCATTACAAAGTCTACTTTTGCTCTTCTGGGGCTTCCAAGCTTCAGCATATTGAATCCCTTTGCACAGTTATTCAAATTCTGCCACCATCGAAGGAGCAGGTGATTGATTGCCACAAATTTACATTGTCGAGATGCTAATTCAGTTGATGGTATATTAGGTTCACACCATTTTTCTAAGTGATCTCTCCTTTTTATTCTTTAGATTATTAAAGTGTTGGAGTTCATTGCAAAAAGCGAAGGCATTGAACTACCTCCCAGATTGGCTGAGAATATAGCAGAGAAGTCTAAGCATAGCATTCAACAAGCTATTCGTTCCTTTGAGGCCACTTGGCAATTGAAGTAAGGAAATTATATAACTTCACAAATACTACTTTAAACCTCAGTTTCTTTCGATGCAAGAGTTGGAAGAAAATTTTAGAATTTATTCTTTTGCGTATAAATCTGGGCATCCACACTATAGGCAACCCTTCTATCAGTTCCAAACCCATTTCATTAATTTCCATCATCTCACCCATCAAATAAAGCATGGAAGTCTTCACAATTTCACTCTTTTAAGCATCGGAATGGTGACTATAACTATACAGTTCTATATTTTATCCTTGGAATCAAATTTGATGGCAAGTGACACCGAGATATTAACTTAAATCCCTACCCCGTTAGGCCATGGCATTGCTGTGTCAGTTTAATGAAGGTTGCACTAGTCCTTCACAGAAGGAGGGGTATATATATTCTTCCGACTTTTCAATCATCTGCCACTCTCGTTAGAGTGTCTTCTAATATTTTGATGGATTCGCCTGAGCTAAATGGTACAAAAGAAGTTCCTTTGAATCTTATTCTTTGAAATATAATCTAATTCCAAATAAGACCATATATTTCAAGTCTTGTATTCTTTCTGTCTGTGTGCCTAAGCAATGGCCCGATGCTATGATTGCAGCTACCCCTTCAAAGAGGATCAGATGATTCCGACTGATTGGGAAGAAGAACTTGCAATTATTGCAAAAAGTATCGTTGATGAGCAAAGCCCAAGACAGTAAGTAGTTGACGATCATCATTAATTAAATATTGTTCAATCATCTGATCTAGAAATTACAACAGATCTGGGGGCATCCTTGGAGGGCATTCTTTGTTCTCATAGCTAAATGATCTTAAAAGACATTGGTGTAGTGTACTTATGGAAATACGGATACTGAGCATGTAATGTTTGATGAACACAAGAGATTTTGTTTTTTTTTTGGGCGATAGTTAAAGATACAATGTTTTCAGAACTAGACATAAAACCAAAAAAGTTATTGATTTATGGTTCACTAGTCAGTGGTTAGTGGTCGAACCATTGTGAAATTGGTGACGTCATAAAAATATATTTTATATTTTATTAAAATTAAAAATAATTATAAGAAATTATATATATAAAATTAGAAATTGTAATAATATTTCATTTTTTATATTTGATATGTCAAATTAAATGATAAAGATAAAATAAATGTATTAATACATTAAATTTTATTAAATAGAATAGGTATAATATTTAAATATGAAGGTGAAAAGAAAATTATAATATTTAATTTAATTACATATATATATATATATATATATATATATATATATATATATATATATATATATGTATTTTTTTAATTAATTTATATTATTTTCATATTTATCATTAATAATTATTATAAAAACGTAGATATAAATATTTATATATTTATTTAAATGTCTTATATGATAAAATTTTAAAATAAGTATATATACATATAGATATTTACCATGTTTTTTAACAAAGATATCATGTAGCTTAATGGTCTAGTTCAAATCCCCACAATGCAAAGTATTTTTCCAATATAACAAAAACCTATCCCACATTGGAAACTAACAGACCCCATATTTGGTATAAATGCCAACACATCTTAGTAAACTATAAATGATATTGTGGGTTTGCAATGAAGGAGATTGGGTCGAAGGCATGGCAAACCCAACATGAATTTTGATCAAATCAATAGTTGATCAGTTCACATGAGCCGAACTGTCCGGTTTAACGATCTGACCATTCAAACTGACCAATCTAGTCCAATTTTTAAAACATTTGTTAAAGATAGGGCTTCAACTCAGTAGGTTGGGTTAGGTTTATGCCCAACTAGAATTAATAAATATTCAATCCAATCTCTAACTTAATTGCTTAATGCAAGCCTGACTAATTCCCATTTTCTAAGCTCAAGTTCTCAAATCTAGTCCAGTTTCATTTAATTTCTATTGATTGTAACTCTTAAAGAGTATGATCTAGCTCCCCTACTAAGTACACAAAATTGAGAACTTTTTGCTATTATGCTTATGTTTGTGTGAATGATGCTAAGTTGGAATCAAGGGAAAGTAAGTGTATATTTTGGAGGTATGCAAATGATGTGAAAAGGTATAGAGTATAGTTATTAGATTGATATCCTCTAAATTTCAAATGAATAGGAATGTGACCTTTGATAAGTCTGATATGTTGAGTCCATGGAAGGACAATTTAATGGGAAAAAAAAAAAAAAAAAAAAAACTCCTTGATGAAAAGAAAGGTGGAATTTAAGAATAAAGCTTCAAGAAACACACACATTCACACACACACAAAAGGTTTTCAAAAAAGTTGAATTATAAAAAGGTGAAATAATATCTTGGTAAGAAAGAAAATGGACCATAAGATCAATAATATATTTTGGCTAGAAACAAAATGAGAAAGTTGATTAAACCACCTCAAAGGTATGCATATGTAGATTTGGTTGTGGTAGAAAAGATAGAGAATGAGGAACCTCATATTTACCATAAATTCATTAATAGTAGAAAGTTTGCACAGTATATTACTATTGGTGAATGAGGGGATTGAATCTCTTTAGAAGAACCACAATTAGTCTCTAATTGAGAATTCTAATAAATAAAAATTGTTTGTTTCGAATGGGGTTTTCAAAAAAAAAAAAAAAAAAATTAAAGAACCCTATGAGTGGAGATGGTAGGTTTGAAAGCATGCTTGGTGGCAAAGGGCTACACACAAAAGAAGGGTGTCAAATTCATTGTAGTATTTTCACCTATTATGAAGCATTACTCAATCAGGTTTCACTTTTTTATGGTTACTATATGTGATTTAAAGTTGAAGCAACTTAATGTTTTGCATGGTAAATTCGAAGAAACAATTTATGCATTAACTTAAGGAACTCATCATTCCAAGTAAAAAAATACCTTGTTTTCATTTTGAAGATATTTATTTATGGCTTGAAGAAATCTCTTACCCAGTGATTTAAAAGGTTTGATACTTTTATGACTTGTAGTGGCTATAGTAGGAGTGAGTATGATTGATAATTATAATGTCCTATTAATTACCTACAAGACTATGTTTGAAATCAATAGGTTGAAAACTCAACTTACGGAAAGATTAAAATGAAAGACCTTGAACCTTCAAAGGAAATATTGGATATAAAGATTCATCGGAATTGAGAAGTGGGCAAGTTTTACTAATAACATAAAAAGTACATTGAGAAAATGTGAGAATACTTTAGAATGCAAGGATCAAAGTCCGTGGCTTGTCCATTGGCAGCTTACCTCAAACTTTCAAGTATTTTATCACCAAATACCAAGGAGGAGGTAGAGGACATGCCAAGTGCCCCTTATTTTGCTATAGTTGGAAGCAATATGCATATTATGATTTATACTATGTCTATATTAGGTCATATTTAAATAGAGTCCTTAAAAGTCATGATGTAATAATAAATGAATTATTCTAGTTCTACTTTCTCTATCCCATATATGCATTATATATTTTGAGTATTTTGATGTGGCATCTCTTACATTACACATGAATTGGGTGCATTAGGAATTACATGGAAGATCCAAATCATGGGTTCCTTGTAAGTTAATGATTTGTTCATAGTCGGTTTGTAAACTTAGCAATCCATTTGAAATTGTATTATACTACCTCCTAATTGTAGGGAAGATTAGTCTTGGCCATTGGGATGGGGCCCTCATGGTGAGGGCACTAGTATATACAATTAGGGATGGTAATAGGGCGGGTTCAGGATGGGTCGCTCTCATCCCAACCCTACCCCGTTTATTCAAAATAATTCACATCCCTGTCCCATTTAAAAAAATTAAATGGGGTGAAGCGGGTATGAGAAATTCTCATACTTGCCCTGCCTCGTCCTGTTTAACTTTTTTTAAAAAAAAAAATTACTTTTAAATTTTTTAATTACATTACAATAAATATATTTTATAAATAATTAAATTATTATATTTTTTATAACTTATTTTATTAAAAAAAAATTATTATTATCTATGTACTAAAAATAGTAAAATGAAAATTAATTTAATTTAATTTTAAAATTAATTTTATATATGATTGGGGTGGGCCAGGGTGGGACAAGGCAATACTCGAACCCGCCCCAAACTTGCCCCGGGTTTTTTTAAAAATTCCCAAACTTGTTTAGTTAAAATTAAAACTCGTCCCATTACGGGCGGGTATCCAAAAAAACTCACCCCATTGCCATCCCTATATATAATTACGAATTATATAAAACCTACGGTAAATCATAACATAAAGCTATCAAATAGTCATGACTTCACCAAATTGTTATATTATATTGTCTCTTTACCTTAAGAGAATACCAATTACACATTATATAAGACCCACAATGAGTCATAACATAAAGTTATCAGATAGTCATGACTTCATTGAACTGTTATATTGTATTGTCTCTCTACCTTGAGAGAATACCAAGTTTGTGCCAAAGTTAGTAGTGACTTTGATGTACAGGTCAAATCTTAAAGTGATTCTATATTCCCTATGAATTGGGTCATTGTTGATATAAGTTGGTATTAATAGGTAATCTAAATAGAGGTGTCATGATATTTCATGGACTTTAAGACAGTGTTGTCCCCTTAGGTGATCCTAAGGATACGTGATCAAGAAATTTGTGGCCCTAATAATTCATAAAGTGGAATGTGACGTATACTTTTCTAAGTTAGGATATGTTAGTTGATCATATAATAGAGGGAATCTTAAGAGACTAATAGTTTTCATCTTATTAGATTACGGACATCAGTTCATGGGGAGACTATATACAATGTATAGTAGGTCATAGACCTGAGTTCTTATATCTTATTGTAATATACATAGAATATTGGAGTGTAATTGACTATCTATAGTAGGATGTTGATTCAACTTAAAATTTGGATTATGAGGGAGCTAGTATCTTCCTATGGGTCCTAATGGTCCCCACTCAAGCTCAAATTCCTAGATGACACAGTTTATGAGGATTGTATGGGTACATAAAGGCATTTTGGTAAATATGCAAGGTACACGGGAGCTTGTAAATGGTCTCTCTAAATTAGGCTAATTGATTAATTGGAGTCCAATTAAGAATCAATTTTTAAATGTTTATATTTTAAGGTTTGGGAATATCCAAACCTAAAAGTTCCTATTTTCACCGTAAAGAATCAATTTTTAAAATTAGTATTGCTTTTGTTATACATAGATCTAAGATGCCAATAGGTTATACATTTCACATGAAGTTATTGTGGTAAATAGATATATGGATTGTTTGAGCAAGACGCACTAGCAAGTAATGAAATGGATCCTCAATACTTGAAAGGCACATTATATGTTGGCTTAGTATATGAGAGAAGTAATGACATTTCTAGGAGAGTTCTTGGTCAAATTAATTCTAATTATGCTAGGGATTTGGACATAAGGTCTTTGATAGGGTAGGTATTCACTTTATATGGTTGTGGCATCAATTGGAAAGCAACATTACAATCTACAATTATTTTGTCAATTACTAAAGCATAATATATGACAACCGTAAAAGCAATGGTAGAAGCTATTTATCTTCACGGTTCAATTGACAACTTGGGCTATAGTTGGTTTTTGGATACTATAATAGTCAAAGTATCATAGTTCTAGATAAAAATTAATTATTCTTACAATGGATAATCAAATAGATCTAACGAGTAAGCCTATTGACTTAATTGGTATCTTTGTATTTGAGGGAACAACATGGAAGATTTGAGTTTGTATAAAACTTAGAAATTTGAGTCAATTGGGTTATTTGATTAAAAAGGGTCATTGAAAACCCAATTTTTGGAATTTAACCCTTCATCCTCTTTTGGCCTTATTTGGAAAAAAAAAATGTCCTTATTATTTTCTTGTAAAAATAACATTTTCTTTTAAAACCTACATGTAAATACTTAAAATGATAAAGGGCATTAATGTCAAAAATGGGTTATTTTTCAAGTAAAAATATGAGAAGGGTTAGATTCACAAATTTGGTGATCATTTCATCCCTTTTAACCAATTAATTCAAAATTATTAGAAACTTATTTCTTTTTAAGATGTTTTTTAACTCATTGATGTTTTCTTGTTAAGATTTCCTTCTATGATAAACTTTCCCCTTATCGTAAAGGAAGTATCCAATTCTGAAATTTTCTTTTTGAAATAACTCTCTTTTTTTTTGTTTTTTGTTTTTTTTTTATATAATTAGGCAATCAGTTTACAACATGCAATATTCTAATGTAAGAAAATGTCTTAAGAGATTATCTTTTTGGTGTAATTAGAGCTTTAAATTTTGAAGGTTTTAAGCCACTAATATCCTCCAACAGGAAAGTTCTTATTCATCTTTATCCATAGACATAGGCTTTAGACCAAACCATTTAAATCATTATATAACTTATGTATTCTTCATTTTCATCCTCTTACTTTCTTCCTCCTACTATTGTTTTTTGTTATGATTTTTTTCACAACAAATGCATTTGGACAACAGGTTGTACATCGTCAGAGCAAAGCTTAAAAAATTGATGGTCCACAATGTATCTCCTGAGATCATTTGTAAGGTAAAATCGGTCCACTCCAAATTCTTGAAGCTACTTTTTGGTGGCAATTCTTCAATTATTGCAATGAGAAGTGTCTCATAATGTGCAGAGTTTAGTGGAAGAATTAAATAAGCTTTTGGATTACCAATTCCAGATGATAGTCACTAATTTACGGCAGGTATTGTGTTGTGTCAATCTAACTTAAATTAATACGTGATAATCCTGTTTCCACCATACTAAAATTATACTTAGCTAACACTTAGACGTGGGTGTTGTACTGATTACGGAGGTTTTATTGGTCAGAACTTGATAGGTGTTCAAAGTGAATTAGAAGGTGAAAGAATTGAAGAACCAGGGAAAAGGAATGATGTTCTGTTTCCGAGGATAGTAGGTAACGTAATTGGATCTTCTTCTAGTAATGGCGATTAATACTTGGCTCAGGTGTATATAGTTATTTGAATTTTGGCACAAAGTATACACAAAAGGATATATAATATCTCATTTTCAAAGAAGGGTGTTATTGGAGGATATCATTTCTTTCTCATGTGTTCATTGACAGTTCTAACTACAGCCTATGCTTTTCTTTGACAGAATCTATAGCGAAGTTCGTGAGCGTCTACAAGATTATTTCCCAACAAAGAGGACAGCAGAATGCTCAAATTGAGTATAAGGTTTAACCAGCTTTCATATATATATATATATATAAGTGATGCAACCAAGTCGGATGGAATGGTGAAAGTGGCTTCTTCTTGGACTGATGCTCGAAGGTATAATAACAAGCGTAAGGTAGAATGAGAAAGGAAAGGGAGATTGTAAGTCATGAAAAAAAAAAGGACTTAAAATTCTTTTAGATGTATCAGAGCAAGCAATGAAACTAGATGAAGCAAATCCATTGATGCTCGTAACTGGAATCATCCATCTATAATAATTGCAGTGAAACTTGGTTTGATGAAGGGAAAAAAAGGAAAAAAGCAAGCAGGAAGCTACTTATTTAGCAGCAATCCATGTTATGTTTTATGATTTAATCTTGTCCTTGGAGCTATTTAAGTCTTGTACAATCGGAATAAACAATCCAAAATATGGTATTATGATGAAAAAACTTGGGTAAATCATCCTCATTTCTCACATTTTGGTTCTGATAAATGCTTTCTAGCATTTTCTGAAACATGAGCTGGTTAATTTGTTCAATTTTCTTTTATATGTGGCCTTCAAAACTTTAACCCCTGAAGAGCTACTTCTCATTCATTAATGTACCATCATCACCTGCACAACAAATGTGGTAGAGTTTGGTTTTGCTTTCCATTCAAAAAGAAAGAGAAAAAAGTGGAACAAAAGAGAAGCAAATAAAGGAAACACCCAAAAATAAAATAAAATCCGTAACTGAATTAATCCTCAAATTTTAGTGTTTTTAACAAGCTATGCTAACGGTTCCTACTTAACTTTAAAAGCAAAACAAGAGATGATGAATTCATCTACTACTTTCCTTAATATCTCTTGTGCTAAAGAAACCAAAAAAAACAAATGAGGAAAGAAAAAGGGAAAAAATTTATACATTGTCCTCGTTGCTGCCTGAAAATCCTGAAACCTCACCAACGCCACCTTTACCTTTGTTCCTATAGCCGGAGTAGTCACCAAATGTGGTGCAACTCCAATTATGTCCCCTTGTAATCTTGGCTTTCACATGTTCAGGCAATATCAATGTATGTTTATCCTCCTCTCCTTTTGTCCAAGCTATGGAATGCCCGGTGGAATGTGACCTTGAAAACTTCCCCTCCTTATTCTCCACAATTTGTAAACCGTGGGCATTGGTAGCTCCTCCTGTGCTGCTTCCTCCTCTCCATTCCTCGTCTCCGTCCTTAATCGCAATGCTACACTCATCGTCCAGTGACTCATTCTCATCAATGTCCTGCATGGTATTATTGTTAGCCGGGGACTTTTCTAGCGACTTCAATGGCACATCCAGGCTCCTACGACAAACCGGACATGTGTTATGGGATCCAAGCCAAAGGTCAATGCAATCATGATGAAAAACATGGTAGCACACTGTCAAAAGGCGAAGCATATCGTCATCCTCGAATTCGGACAGGCAAATGGCGCATTCTAGGCCATACTTTTGTTCCCGATAGTCTTTAACTGTTGAATATACAAAAGTGGGAAATGAATCTATAATAGAAGGATCGAGGCCATGGACAGCAGAAGAGCCGCCCGGTCCATGCGTGCCAGAAGGACTTCGGCCTAGCCATGTATGGGAGAGGTTTCCCATGAAACACCTACAAAAGTATACAGAGAAAAAACCAAGAAAGAAGAAGACGAGAAGAACGACAGTTAGGATTACAGTTATGGGCGGGGCGTAGGCATCTGGGTGTGTGTGATGGACGGAGGTTGTCGACATTGCCGGGGTAGAAGGCAATAGCCGTGTTGGTTGGCCGGAGATTGATATTCCGGCCTTGAAGAGCTTTAGCACTTGGGATTTTTTGTTGCTCTTTTTTCCCTGTTTCTTCTCTTTTGTTCTAGTTAGTAATGCTTTGAGATATATGGGGGAGGGAAAAAAAGGAGGAAATGTGTGTTTGGGAGCTGAGAAATGAGGGGTCTTAATTTAGCATGTGGGGGTTGAGGTGGAGATGTTGGTTCGTTGTCCATGGTAGGGATAATAGCCATTGACTATTGAGCGAGTCCTTGTGAGAAGGATGAGTTGTATGGTCTCAAGATTAGCAAGTTGCTCCCAACAAAATTGCTTTATTTACCATTATTGCAACCACCAACATATGTCCATTCAAATCTAAGCAAAATATTACTCTCTTCTACTATCTAACTTACTACACAAGAAAATATTTTTAATTAATTGCTCCAACATTTCAATTTATATGTGGGTTGATGATTGTTTTGCATGGGGTCTAACAAGTCAAATCTCGTGTTCATGTTAAGTTTTCCTTTGATTTAAATTTTATAATCAACCTAAAAATTTCTATTTAATGGTATTAATTTACATGTTAACATTAAGTTTTTCCTTTCATTTCGAATTTTAGGGCGAACCTAAATTTTCTATTTTATGATATTAAGGCCTCATTAGAGATTTCGGTAATGCAAAAATATTTTTTGTTAAACATGAAGTAACTTTTAAAAACGTAAGTTCTAAATAAAATTAAGCAAATATGCATAAAAGTTGTTATTAAATTTAAAAATCAATCCCAACAAGGCCTAAATTTAAAATCATCGTCTCATTTCATATCTTTATTCATTAATTTAATTTATGTTTACCTTGAATTTGGCATCAACTAAACCTTTATAATGATACTCAATCAAGACCATGTGGGGAATCTCGCTTGAAATTTGGCTAGGATCATCAATCAAGATTTTTAACTCTCAAGACCAACCAGCTAGGCATGGGGTTCATTTGCCTAGCACTTTCCGCAGGACTCTGGGTGCTTGGAGACCATTTCTTCAAGATTTATTTGTGGGATTTCTGCTGAAGAAATGGGCATGCCTGTCAAGTGTCAACCCCAATTTCAGGGTCCTTTCCATGCTCATATGAAAAACTATGATTTAGCTGCATTACATCTCAGTTGGGTGGTGATAAATTTTCCGGTAGCTGGGTAAAAGCAGGGAGGAAAGGGGAAAGGCATAGAGGCAGAAGCAAATGACACATAAGGTACATTGAGAAGAAAAAATAACACAATAAGAGAAGTAAAATGTAATGATCTACCTGGGTAAACGCATGGAAAATGCTACTAGATTGAGTTGCTGATTGTTTTCCAAACACAAAGGTGTGGAGGAGAAATATGAACTTCAATTGTAAATTTGAGAGGTGACGCATAGGCAAGAGCAGTCTTCTGGGACAATGAAATGGATCATCAGAAAATTACGTATGACAACAAAGATAAAGATTGTAAATGCAATCAAGCTCCAGAAGTCCGAAACTGAAAGCAAAGACTCATACATCAAAAATTTGGGACAAACTGTAAAGGGCAAGGCTCTGCTTGAAATATGCCAGCCAACAACTCCTTAAACTTACAAGTGAAATGTGCCCCATAATGTCCCAGGCGGTTGCATTTGTTCAGATTTCCATTAAAGCTCCTCTTTACAGTAGGATATTTAAGTGGCCATCATCTTTCTTCAACACTTCCAGGTGAGGAATTTCCAAATTTCATTCAATGTCATCAATCCAATCACCATATATCCTACTGATTTTGTCAGGACCCTTCCATTTCTTCTGAGTTCTCTGCACAGATCTCTGGATTACACTAGTTGGCCGTTGGGATGGAACTCCAGCATGGTAAACATCTGAATGCGGGACAGAAGCGACTAAGGGAACTGAAGTGACCAATGCAACCACAGCATCTGATGGAGGTTTTGAAGGCACCCCTCCCTGCTTTGAGTCAGGAGGTGCAGAAGTAGAATCTCTAGATTCATCCACGAGGCCCCCACCATAACGGTGTAGTTCTGTAGCCAGAAATATTTTATTTCAAAATAAAATATAAAATTCTTTGCTATTCCAATATAAAAGAACTGCAGTTTTACTTACTTTGTAAAACCCCATAAAACATGATATCAAGCTAAAACAAAGAAAGCAACTCATGGTAGTTAAAAAACTAGTCATCTGGGACCTTTAATCAGGAATGCATTTAGTGTCCTGAAAGCCAAGCCAATCAGATGAACCTAGATGCTACTATGAAAACTATGCTTCAAGGCTATGTAATAAAAACAAGTGTTTCTGCCTATCAGAAGGAATATTCAACTGTTTCACTTTCCCAAAGCCTTGAGAAGGTGTGAACCCTACATGTGCTTCCAACTTATATCATGTTCTTCAGTAGTTAACAGTTAATAACTACTAAATGAATTAGCAACTAAAAATGTTAAGAGATCATTACTTTGTGTCACCAAGGGAAATAATAATGGCTACCCAAAGAAGGAAATAGTCCATATTTTTGTGAATCCACCAGAAATTGGCAACTTGGCCAATGAGAGGCTTATGCTATGCCCAAACTCTTGAGGTGTAGTTCTCATGTGAACTCATGAAAGGCATTTTCCTTTTACAGGTCTCAAGACACAAGTCCAATGCCCTGTGAGCAACCCAAAAGTAAAGTGGACGGTTGAGTTTCTGTAACACCTAGCTTCAAGGAATACATTGATGATTATATCACAAATGCTTTAAAAAATAAATGACTTTGAGAGAGAGCTAGCTGCAGACATTACACCATCAATACAGATTTTGGATTACAACCTATCCAAGAAGCGGATAATCCAAATTAACTTACTTATCTAGCAAGGTCAACCACATGTTTCTATTGGACCCACATGTTTCTGTTAGACCAATAGATCCCCTCAAATTAGATTTTGATGTCCCTAAATCTGGAAAATGTTCAATTGTACACTAGATTTGTGGAAACAATCAAAAATACATGAATCATTGACTCCAAAACATATATTTTCGGTTGGTAGATAACTTCACCACAGATATGGGGGTTTTTTCATGGCAAATCCTCAAAATGCAGACAAAGTGGCACAATTACATGTGTGCTTGTGCATGTGCTCATGAACATATATTTTCTGTGTATGCATCTATATATGTATGTAAGAAACACTGAAAGCTGTTGGCCACTAACATAAACAATTTTACAAATGTTGTCACTTGTTAGGCATCCATGGCAAGTCCTCAAAATGCAGACAGAGAAGCTCAATTACATGTGTGCTTGTGCATGAGCTTACGAACATATATTTTCTGAGCATGAATCTTCATATGCTTATGAGAAAAACCAAAAGTTGTTAGCTGCTAATATGAACAATTTTACAAATGCCATTACTTATTAGGCATTTACACATTAGGATCAAATTAATGAAGCAATAACAGCAGCTCTATGATAACAGATCCACTGAACATGTACTCAAATACATTTCAGAAGCAATAGAAGGTAGATGCAGCTGTTTTCAAACACATACCGATGGAATGTGGATGTATGTGCCTTGTTTTGAAACTAGTCTTTGCATACTAATTATGGGTAAAGTGTCCTATGTTAGAGATTTCTCTAGTCAAGAAAAAAGTCATATGTTCATTGTTATGTGACAACTGGGGTTTAATGGAAATTCACAGGATTATAGTCGTTAAAACTTACAGTCCACAGTGAGATAGAAGTGCAATGCCACATTTTTCAAGTTATACACACACTAAGAGTATGTAGATATTAACATGTTTGCCAATCTTTGATACTTAGAAAAAATAAATAAAGAAAGAAATTCAATTCTTTTCAAAATAATACATCACTATTTAGGTTAAACCTACAGGACAAAAAGGAAAGAACCAGGGAGAATGATCCCACGAGGAACCATTGCAAGTCTGCTACCAAAGACACTTACGGCAGATTGAAGCTTAAGAGCAAATATGGTTCCAAGTCCAACCAACATCATGGAGATGTTATTCTAATAAAAACTCTGTAATTACTTGAATGTTGGCCTTAAGGATGATGATGAATCAAATATGAGGACATTTACATAATATGTTTCTTGAGGTTTTTTTTTTTCTTTTCTAGGGGATGATGATAAACTTGGAAAGTTAATCCTTTGAAACTGGCATCATAAAGACATATATACCATTAGGCAACACAAGTACACAATTACACTTGATCAGGATCATAATTTCTGTTTGGTACGTTGGTTCGAGGACTTGCAGGAACTTACAGCTTTTGGCATGATATATTCATCAAATAACTAATAGGAAACTTGGAACCAAACTTATAGTAAAAATTTTCTAAATGTTCATTTTATGGATTTTATGATGAATCTGTACATTAAAATGTCATTTGTAATTAAGCTGATTTTATTGACACTATTGCTAAATGTCTACAAATATATTATATTTATGACTGCCTATATATTATTTTACACTTCATCCTTGTAATGTTTGTGTTCTATATATTGTATGCATGTTTTTTCTCTATTAAGTTCACAATATATATACACACACACACATATACATAGATAGATAGATAGATAGATAGATAGATAAGTACAATCATTTAAACAAGACACAACCATTGTAATCACATAGAGGCTAAAAAGTTTATCCAATGCCATGGTTGTTCTATCATACTAGGAGATGTGCCATAATTATTTTCCTTGAAGCTCCAATTAGCACTAAGCAGAAAATGTTTCCTTCTGGATCAATGAATTCCTAGCAACAACTATTAATAAAAAGAAGGTTAACATTTGATAAGTATTTTATAATGCAAAATAAATAAATAAAATAAATAAATAAAAAGAGAAGGAAAAACCAAAAAGTTGAATTAATCATACCTCCCATTCCATGAGCAAAATGGCACTTGCTCCCAAACGGGCAATACCCTGTAAGCTCCCACTTATTACAAATCCTGGTTTTCCAATTGGAAGGCTTGATATTTGATCCGCTCCCACCACCACCACCACCACCACCACCACCACCACCGCCACCACCACCACCACCACCACCACTACCACTACCACTACCACTACTATACCCACCACCTGCACCAGGGCCCAAACTTATAGCCACACTCTCCCGAGCCTTTGACTGCTCATCATGAAGAAAAGTGCAGTTATCTCCATATGGGCACCCCTCATCAGTGTAGAACTTCTTACAATGACGCCCCTTGTAAGACCTTTGAGTCTCCACACCAAAACTAGAGGATCCAATTGATGGAATTTGAAACTCCTCCCTTGGCTCCGAGGACACGCCTCGTTCTTCGTCATGTGCTGCCACAATTTCTTGCCAATTTGGAGGCGGTCTTCTAAGCTCTTGAATGCTATGAGCAAAATTGCAATTGGTCACATATGGGCAAGTCCCAGCACGGAATTTACAACAGAGCTTGGTCTTAAAGAACATTTTCCCAATTGCTTTTGATCGGTTAGAAGGCAAATCCCTGTCCCGACCAAACACATTGCCTTGGGAATCCACTACCTGTGAGTTTCTAGATTTCTTGTTTGGGGGTTCACTTCCAGACCGACTTTGAGATTGCCTTCCCTCATAATTCGAGTTGGAGGGAGTGTCACCCGATCCATCCCCATTCCAAACTGCATAATCATCCTCAGTTGCCCATACTAATTGATCACTAGACCCCGGAATCCAATTATCAACACCACCACCAACACTCCCTGAAAACCCAGCTTCCCGGCCGTTATCCATCAACGCTACAACCCACCAGCCAAGTTTATACAGTTTTTTTGTATTTTTTTTTCAAAAGGAAACAACAGTATTAAGGCAAAAGCCCTAGCTGCTAATCAAAGACAGTAAATGGCAGCCCATACAAATGACACCCACAAAATCAAATCAACATTAATTGAATCTGAAACTGGGTTAGATCACAACTTACCTAAAATTTCCAAACCAGACTAATTTAACGAATGGGTATTCCAATAACACATCAACGATCAGGTAACACAGATGGAAACCACAAAATTTACGAAAAAACTAAATTGGAAAAGACCAACCTTTAGAAAACAAAAGCAAGCAACAATAAATAGACAAAGAAAATTGGTTGCCAAATTGGGAATAAGCTTAGATCTGCAGACTCAAAAGGTCGATGGAAATTCAAAGAAACCAGGAATAAAATAAGCAAGAGAAGAAATTCCAACAAAAACAAAAAAAAAAAAAACAAACAAAACAAAAGAAAAGAAAGAAAGA
This sequence comes from Vitis riparia, assembly GCF_004353265.1. Lineage (NCBI taxonomy): Eukaryota > Viridiplantae > Streptophyta > Magnoliopsida > Vitales > Vitaceae > Vitis > Vitis riparia. The sequence goes on along the minus strand of NC_048432.1, from coordinate 10,768,352 downwards.
AAGAAAGAGCAGAAAGGGGTTGATAACTTACATAGATTTGGAAAATGGAAGCAAAAGATATGAAATCAAAAGTTAGATTCTGTGAAGAGTGTGAGAAATGGAGAAACCCCAAAGGCAAGAGTGAGTGACGATGTAAAAGCAGGAGGAACTGTCAATGAAGACTCATACCAGGAGGAACTGTCATTTTATTTTTCATCTCTTGATATTTTTTTTTGTCTTCATTTGTTTTTTGGAATAAACTTTCCAATAAATTGATGACACGTCATTTGTAATTTAGATAAGATTTACCTAGTTAAAACCGTTTCCTACCAACAAAATAAATAAATAAATCCTTTTCCAATAAAGTTGGCTAAATAAACAAATATTAATTCAGTCAAAGTCACCTCAACCAAATGATATTAACTTTTGTAGGTCACATGAAAATTGTACAAATTGGTAGTAGAATACAAGATCCAGTGGATAAGACTTCACTTTTTTTTGGTCTAGCTAGCTTCATAATAGTTCTTAATAAAATTAATCAAATATCTTTAGAATTTTACTTTTACTAGTAAGCACCCACGTGCAATTCACGTGAGGTTTTCTATGGTGATCATTTGAGATTAAATTTTAGCATTTGAATAAAAAAAATTAGCATTTAAAATTTTAAGAAAAAAACTTTTGAGAATATTATTTATTATGTAGTCGTTAATTTTTCTTAATAAAAAGGAAGTTATTGTGAATATTGTATATGTTTCATGCCTCTTATAACAAACAAAAATTCATCGTTATTAGAATTATACTAGAGACTATGAACATCTTAAATTCATAAATATCTTAGAAATTAATAAGTTTTACATGAAAAACAAGAAATAAAATAAAGTTAAGGCAATAAGAAATTAAATACAAAAAAAAATGGAAATAAAACTCGCTAATTCAAACTTCAAAATCAACTAAATTTGTTGCAAAGCAATCATAATAAGAGTGTTAGATCTACTAACATTCTTTTAGTTCCAACATTAACGAAGAAAAATAATATGTTGAAGATAAAGTTTTGCTATAAAAATAAACAAAATTATCTTATCATGCTTTGTCAATATTTTAAAAAATATAAAAACCGTAAGTCATATAAATATATCATCATTCATTATATAAGGTGAAAAAGAATTTGTTCATCTATATAATTAACTACTTAATCCAACCAATTCGAAAATGATTTTAAATGTTTAACAAAAAGTTGTCGCAGAAAGAACAAACTAGCAAACATGTTGGGATTTGACTTAAATTATTTATTTTTTCCTTTTTAGGAAAGCCAATATTTATAGAGTTTGGTTTTTGGTAAATTACATTTTTAAGTTTGACTGGATTTGAAAACTATTGTTTTAAGATTAACACATAGGGTTCTATAAATATGTGGTTTTATAGAGAGAGAAAAAAAGAGGAAAAAAATAAGAAAGAATTGAAGAGAAATCGTTAAAGGGTGTATTTGGTTTTAGGTAGAGAAAGGTTGATGAAGTTTGAAGTATGTAATCTTAAATATTATAATAAATTTAATCTACCTTTCCCGTTGACATTGGTGATTACACCAAACCACATAAATAATTTATCTTTTCTATTTTATTTTATTTTTCTCTATTGCGTTTGAGTGTTGTGATTTTCCTAACAAATGGTATCAAAGCTATGGTGTGAAGATCGTGGGAAAATTACTTTGAAAATAATGTCAAGGATAAAATATAATATTGATCTTTTTTATGGGAAGAACAATTTTAGTATATGGTAGAGTACTATTAAAGATGTTTTGGTGCAACAAGGACTTCCCAAAACATTTTAAGGCAAAAAACTAGAGAGGATGACAAATGAAGAATGGGAAAAATTAAAAGTAAAAGCGGTGAGTACTATTCATATAAGTATAGCTCTTGAAATAAAGTATAGTGTTTTGAATGAGTAGTCTCCTCTTGAAAAAAATGTATTTATCAAAATCCCTTACAAATAGACTATATTTGAATAAACAACTATTTGAGTTGAAGATGAATGAAGAAATTGATATTAGGATTATATGAATAAATTTAATAAATGTGTCACTCAATTATTAATAAAGAAAAAATTAATAAGACCCTCAAAATCGCCTTGGAGTTGTGTTGCTTTTTATGTTCAAAATGTTGATAAACCAGAAAGAGGTACACCCAGATTAGTCATTAATTATAAACCTTTAAATAAAGTATTACAATGGATAAGATACTCTACTCCTAATAAGCAAGATTTACTCAAAAGACTTCATAGTAATGTAATTTATTCAAAATTTGCTATGAAATCAAGATTTTGGCAGGTTCAAATCAAATAAGAAGATAGATACAAAACTGCTTTTACTGTCCCTTTTGGTCATTATGAATGGAATGTCATGTCTTTTGGTCTAAAAAATGGCCCTTTTGAATTTCAAAATATTATGAATGATATTTTTAATCCTCATTTTCAATTCATAATAGTATACATTGATGACGTTCTAGTATTTTCTGATTAATTAAAAAAACATTTTGTTCATTTAAAAAAGTTTTTTCAATGTCATTAAAGCAAATGGAATGGCTTGTTCTTCTTAAAAAATGAAATTATTTCAAACAAAGATTAGATTTTTAGGACATGAAAATTTTCAAGGAAAAACAAAACCGATTCAAAGGTCAATAGAATTTGCTGACAAATTTCCTGATGAAATAAAAGATAAAAAGCAATTGCAAAGATTTCTAGGTTGTTTAAATTATGTTTCTGATTATTTCAAATATTTGAAAATCATTTGTGAACCTTTATATAAAAGACTTAGGAAAAATGCACCTGCATGGACTGAGCATCATACTAATTTGGTCAAAGAAATTAAACAAAGAGTCAAAACATTTACCATGCATTAACATTCCTCATCCCAATGCATTGCTCATTGTAGAATCAGATGCATCTAATTTAGGTTATGGAAGCATATTAAAGCAAGAATATAACAATCAAGTGCATATAGTTAGATATCATTCGGGGATCTAGTAGGGTGCTCAAATAAATTATTCAATTGTCAAAAAAGAAGTTTTATCTATAATTTTATGTATTTCAAAATTTCAAAGTGATTTGATAAACAAAAAAATTCTTTTAAAAATTAACTGCAAAACTGCAAAAGATATTTTATAAAATGATGTTAAAAATTTAGTTTCAAAACAAATTTTTGCAAGATGGCAAGCTTTACTTTCAAATTTTGATTTTGAAATTGAATTTATCAAAGGAGAGTTGAATTCCTTTTTGGACTTTCTCACTCGGGAGTTTTTGTAGGGTAAGGATCCTCCTCCATCCTAATAGGTTCTCCCGTTAGGCCTCAGTTTCCCTTATCATCCAAGAAAACAAAAACTTCATATGCAATGATTTCAATTTTTTCAAATATTCGTCCTACTTTTCCATTACAAACGTCAAATTCCTTTCAAGTTCTAAGTCTAGATTTTCCTCCTCTTCAATCTTAAAAAAGTTTCATTCAAGCTTCTAAATCAACCTCTAAGAATATTCCTGTACAGAGTCAATCCAGTCCTAGCACTATTTCAACATTACCTTCTCATTCTCTTTTTTTTTTCCAACAAGTCAATATATCAAAAAACCCAAAACCTTAGAAATTGTTTTCATTGAGCCAGAGTTCAATTATGAAGAAATTCCTAAAATTTCTTTCTTATATCTTTCCTCAAGGAGTCAATTTTAATTCCAATGATCCTTTGAAAACTCGTCAATTTTATGAGTTCATCTTAGTAAACATTTATTCAGTTGAAATTACTCATAAAAATAACCTCAAATGATTGTTTTTTCCAAATGTCAAATTCTTAGAGTCATGACCATTTCTAATTGGAATAAAAAAACCTTCACTTGCAAGGCATTTAGTCAACATTTCCATCTCATGAGCTTCAATTATATAGATTATATGGATGTTTGGTACAATATGTTTTACTTGCAAAGTTACCAGCGTTCTTGGTTCATCCAATTTTCAAGGAATTGTATTACCAAATTTCCTACTTGGTTTAAAAAATGGTGGACTTTCTTTGGTCTACTAGACTCCATATTTTCTCTTGAAATTCAAGAAAAATTCAACTTCTACAAGAGCAAGACTTCATCTAGGTCTATCTCTCAACCGAGACTCCTGACATTTTGTTCCAGATTAAGAATTCCATGGATTCTCACATGAAATATTATCAAGAAGCAAGAGCAACCTCATTCTTTTCCATTATCTCTCTCTAGAGAATTCAGCATCAAATGCTGGGACAAATTCAATCATGATTTTGTATGTTAACAAAAGATTTTGCAAATAATTTCCAGGCCAAGATCATGGCATGGATCATCAAATTCAAAAGATTCAATAAGCTCTTCTCAAAGGCCGACTCAAGAAGAATTCCTAACTTTGAAAAGCAAATGTCAAGCTTCATTAGCCGTTGCTACTGATTTCGAACAATATCGTCAAGGACTCATTCAAACTCTCAAACAGTTAGGAGATCATCAAGAAAATGAAGAAACTGAATATACAGCTATATCAGATTATTCCTATATAGACCTTGAGTTAAGCCTTTACGGAGGACCTATGGGTCAATCCATATAAAAAATTTCAAGAATCTTTTGTACAACTGTATATTTGTATAATTGTCTCCTTGTATCTATCCAGTAAAAAAAACAAAAAAAAAATTGTGAAAAATATGTAAAGAAAAAATTGTGAAGAATGCATATATATATATATATATATATAGAATAAAAAAGTAATGAATAGTGTCAAATAGTGGTTTTTTTTTTTTTTTTTTTTTTTTTTTTGTCTTCCACTATGACTTTCAAAAAGTTACGAGAAAAAAAATGAAGAGAATTTAATCTCTTCTGACAATAGAAAAAAAATTCTTACCCCTTTTCTAAAGACTTCAAAAACCAAAGCTCCAGTTGTCTTAACACGTGGTTGCAGATTTCAAAAAAATTTCAAGCATGAAGACTCAAGTTCGACCCAAGTCCGATTTCATCGTCTATAAATAGAAAAGTCAACTTCCTTACAAGGCAGAGTTAGAAATCCTGAGAGCTCAAGAGTGCAAGCATAAAGTGTTCTAAAAAATTCTCTCTCTTGCTTTTGTAATATCCTTTTCAAAAATTCTAGTCCTTTGTATTCATCTCTTTAGTCATCCTTCTACTGTCAACAAGCCTGTATTCAACAACTCTCTATAATCAAGGTATATTTTCAATAAAAGTTATTTTCATATTCAAATATCTGTGTTTTATGTTTATATTTCTACAATAAATTAGATAAAATTTAACAATAATTATTTATGTTTTTATGCTTGGACTTCATTAGACATAATTAATTTGTTGTGTGCATGAATCGTTATACGTCTTGGGTGTGAATGATATCTAAGCCACATTCTACTTGAGAACCGAGTGGTTTTACGAGTTGAAACAGTAATTAATCACTAATTTAGTCCTGACTTAGTTCAAATTGAATTTCCTGTGAACGGCTTGGTCAGCCTAAATAGCGGTTTTTAAGGGCAGAAGTAGCGTAAGTCCCGTGTTGATCCGCTTGTAGTGGTCCCTGTTCAGGAAATTATTTGAATTGATTAAGGACAAGATTGTGATTATTTTCTATGACAATGAATAATATTATAAGGAAATTAGGTAGAACTAGTTCTTTCAGATCTCTTAGGTCTAATGATAGTTCTACATCTGCATCAAATAGTTATGCATATAATTTAGAAAGTTCCTCATATGAGATAAATAGATTTACAAATTCATTATCAGCATCATCAGCTGCATCATCAGCTGCATCACCAATTGCATCATCATATAGTCATCATATAAAATTTAATAATTCAAAGTTAAATGAAGAATTGAATCAAATAGAAAATCAACTAAAAAATATGTCAAACTTTGTTTCAGAAATTCCTCTTTTTGAAGAAGAGTCTGAGTCAAATATTTTCTCTAATCATGATAAACCTCATTTAAACATAAACATCATTAGAAAAATATATATTAAACAAAATCCTTTTGTTCTTGATATACAATGGATTAAATCATATTATTTTTCTCCTCAAAATAATGCAAAAAGAAATTATTTTCAACAACTTCCTCCTCAAGTTAAAAATGCTTTAAGAAAACAATGTGAAAAATATATGTAACAAGTTAGGATCACTATTCATTTTTTCCTTTGGTTTTTCAAATTTAGGAAACCCCTTAAAAGAATTGCAACATTAACCTCAAGAAAAGCAATAGAAAATTCTCCACATAATAAAAAATTATTAGATCAACAAAATCAAGAAAAATCAAGTGAAAAATCAAGAGAAGAGTTATATGAAACAAAATTTAAGCAAATTTTGTTTTCTTCTGTCCCGGGAGAGGTGGAGGAAACATCAAAGATAGAAAACACACAAAGTCAAATAATGAAATAAAAAATATATAAAATAAAATAAACAAAAATAATTAAAACAATAAATGTAATATCTTCAAAAGTAGATAAGCAAGTATTTTTTGATGTTATAGATAAAATACAAGATGAAAAAATACAAAGAAATTATTTTCAAAACTTAAAAAAATTTAATTCTCACAGAAAATTCAAATAAAACTCAAGAAATTAAACCTACACAATACTCGATGGATGAAATTTGTAATAGATTCAAAAAGACTCAATAACCTATAACTATTAAAGACTTGGAAGAAGAAATACAAGAAATAAAAAAGCAAATAGATCAATTAAAATAAGAAAACGAACAAATAAAATAAGAAAATGAACAAATTAGAAATATAATACAATACAAACAAGATTTTTCTGAAACATCTGATAATCAAAATCCAGGAATAATAATACCTAATAAACAAACTCCTATAGAATCATTTATAAATACAATATCAAAAATAGATTTTCAAAGATGGTATACAAGTGTAAAAATCATAGTTGAAGATTTTGAAATGGAAATAGTAGCATTAATATACTCAGGAGTCGATATGAATTGTATTCAAGAATGGTTAATTCCTACTAAATATTATGAAAAAACAGGATAAGAACTTTTTACTGCAAATAAAGGAAAATTAGAAATAGAGTTTAAACTTTAAAATGTTCATATATGCCAAAATAATTATTGTTTTAGAACTCAATTTATATTAGTATAAAATATGACTGAACCTTTAATCTTAGGAACTCCTTTTATTATATTACTTTACCTTTTTCAAGTAAATGATGAAAGTGTCAAAACTACAATACTAGGAAATACATATTTTTTTCCTTTTAAATGAGGGTTAAAAATATCATTCATAATATTTTGAAATTCAAAAAGGGCATTTTTTATACCAAAAGGCATGACATTTCATTCATAATGACCAAAAGGAACTGTAAAAGCAGTTTTGTATCTATCTTCTTTAATTTAAACTTGCCAAAATCCTGATTTCATATCAAATTTTGAATAAATTACCACACTATGAAGTCTTTTGAGTAAATCTTGCTTATTAGAAATAGGATATCTTATCCATTGTAATACTTTATTTAAAGGTTTATAATTAATGACTAATCTGGGTTCAACTCTTTCTAGCTTAGCAGCATTTTGAACATAAAAAGCGACATAACTCCAAGGAGATTTTGAGGGTCTGATTAATTTCTTTTTTATTAATGAATCAATTTCTTGTTTATAATATTCTAAAAGTTTTTCATTCATTTGAATAGGTCTAGCCTTAGTGGGAATTTTAGACTCATCAAAATTTTGAATGTAAGGTAAACTTATCTCATGTTTCTTTTTGGACCAAAAAGCATTTGGAAAATCAAAACAAAATTCTTTTTGAAAAAGACCTTGAATTTCTTTTATTCTCTTTTGAACTTTATCTTCTAGAAGTTGCTCTTCTACTTTTATTGAATTTCTTTTGATAGAAAATTTATATGAGCTTCTTTTCTTTGAATTAAATTTATCCTTTTATTTATTGAATCACTTTGGACTTTGGACTTGATGTATTTCCTTTTTAGTTAATGGATATATAAAAGGAAAAAATATGGTGTTTCCTAATAATGTAGTTTTGACACATTCATTATTTACTTGAAAATTGTAAAGTAATGTAATAAAAAAAGTTCCTAAGATTAAAGGTTCAATCATATTTTGTACTAATATAAATAGAGTTCTAAAACAATAATTATTTTGGCATATATGAACATTTTGAAGTTTAAACTCTATTTCTAATTTTCCTTTATTTGCAGCAAAAAATTCTTGTCCTGTTTTTTCATAATATTTAGGAGGAATTAATCCTTCTTGAATACAATTCATATCGATTCCTGAGTCTATTAATGCTACTATATCTATTTCAAAATCTTCAACTATGATTTTTACACTTGTATACCATCTTTGAAAATTTATTTTTGATATTGTATTTATAAATGATTCTATAGGAGTTTGTTTATTAGATATTATTATTCCTGGATTTTGATTATCAGATGTTTCAACAAAATCTTGTTTGTATTGTATTATATTTCTATATAATTTGTTCATTTTCTTATTTTATTTGTTTGTTTTTTTGTTTTAATTGATCTATTTGCTTTTTTATTTCTTGTATTTCTTCTTCTAAGTCTTTAATAGTTATAGGCTTTTGAGTCTTTTTTAATCTATTAAAAATTTCATCCATTGAGTATTGTGTAGGTTTAGAGTTTTACTTGAATTTTATATGAGAATTAAATTTTTTAAGTTTTGTAAATAATTTCTTTGTGTTTCTTCATCTTGTATTTTATCTATAACATCAAAATTGTTTATCTACTTTTGAAGATATTACATTTATTGTTTTAATTATTTTTGTTGTTTCTTTATTTTCTATTTTTTATATTTCATCATTTTCACTTTGTGTGTTTTCTATCTTTGATGTTTCCTCCACTTCTTCTGGGGCAGAAGAAAACAAAATTTGCTTAAATTTTGTTTCGTACAACGCTTCTCTTGATTTTTCACTTGATTCTTCTTGATTTTGTTGATCTAATAATTTTTTATTATGTGGAGAATTTTCTATTGCTTTTTTTGAGGTTAATATTGCAATTCTTTTAAGGGGTTTCCTAAATTTGAAAAACCAAAGGAAAAAAGGAATAGTGATCCTAACTTGTTGCATATATTTTTCATATTGTTTTCTTAAAGCGTTTCTAACTTGAGGAGAAAGTTGTTGAAAATAATTTCTTTTTACATTATTTTGAGGAGAAAAATAATCCGATTTAATCCATTGTATATTAGGAACAAAAGGATTTCGTTTAATATATCTTTTTTTAATGATATTTATGTTTAAAAGAGGTTTATCATGATTAGAGAAAATATTTGACTTAGACTCTTCTTCAAAAAAAGGAATTTCTGAAACAAAGGTTGACATATTTTTTAGTTGATTTTCTATTTGATTCAATTCTTCATCTAACTTTGAATTATTAAATTTTATATGATGACTATATGATGATGCAGGTGATGATGTAGGTGATGATGTAGGTGCTGATGCAGGTAATGAATTTGTAAATCTATTTATCTCATATGAAGAACCTTCTAAATTATATGTAGAACTATTTGATGTAGATGCAGAACTATCATTAGACCTAAGAGATCTAGAAGAACTAGTTCTGCTTAATTTCCTTATAATATTACTCATTGTCACATAAAATAATCACAATCTTGTCCTTAATCAATTCAAATAATTTTCTGAACAGGGACCACCACAAGCGAATCAACACAGGACCTACGCTCCTTCTGCCCTTAAACACCACTATCTAGGCTGATCAAGCCATTCATAGGAAATTCAATTTGAACTAAGTCAGGACTAAATTAGTGATTAATTACTATTCCAACTAGTAACACCACTCGATTCTCAAGCAGAATGTGGGTCTGATACCATTCACACCCAGGACATATAATAGTTCATGCATACACAACAAATTAATTATGTCTAATGAACTCCAAGCATAAAAACAAAAATAATTACTATCTAATTCTGTCTAATGTATTGCAGAAATTTAAACCTAAAAATACAGATATTTGAATCTGAAAATAGTTTTTATTGAAAATAACTTTTATTGAAAATATATCTTGATTACAAAGAGTTGTTGAATACAGACTTATTGATAGCAGAGGGATGACTAAAGAGATGAATACAAAGGATTAGAATTTTTTAAAAGGAGATTACAAATGCAAGAAAGAGAATTTTTTTTAGAACACTCTATGCTTGTACTCTTGAGGTCTCAAGATTTCCAACTCTGCCTTGTGAGGAAGTTGGCTTCTCTATTTATAGACGATGAAATTGGACTTGGGTCAAACTTGAGTCTTCATGCTTGAAAAAATTTTGAAATCTGCAACCACGTGTTGAGATAGCTAGAGCTTTGGTTTTTGAAGTCTGTAGAAAAGGGGTAAAAATTCTTTCCATTGTCAAAAGAGAATAAATTATCTTTCTCTTCCTTTTCTTTCGTAGCTTTTTGAAAGTCATAGTAGTAGACAAAAATACTATTCATTACTTTATGGTTGATTTTTTTTTTTATGCATTCTTCACAATCTTTTTTTTTACATACTTTTCTTTTTTTTTTTTTACTGGATAAATACAAAGGGACAAATGTACAAAGATACAGATTTATAAAAGATTCTTGATATCCCTTAATTGAGCATTTCTAAGAGATATTTCTCAAAAACTTGTTGAGCTTCCTTTTCATAAACGTAATCCTTTTTGTATTTATTAACAAGATAAGAAAATTGAGTTTGGAACAAAAAATGGACTTCTGGAAAATCATTTGCAGAAATGATCTTTTTAATATTGTCTTCAACAATGAGATTATAGTTAGAAGAACTATAAATCTTGGAATCAAGGTTTCTAGCAATCATTCTTGATCTCCAATGTCTGATTTGTTTTTTTAAGGCTAAATTTAGTACATGACCAAGGGATCTCTATACCAAATAATTGATGTTTTCTCTTATTAGCTTTGAGAATGATGAGATGTTAAGCAGGGTAAACTCCTCCATCATTCGACCATTAAGGAGGCTTGCTTTCGATAATGAGTTCAACTGATTTAAAATCTCTGATGAAGGCAATTAAAACACAAACTGCTAACTTTTTTCCAAATCGATCAGTTTGATCAGGATGGGAGAAATTTAGTTGATAAAGCACTCCATAATTCATGAGGAGAGTAGGAGTTAGCTCTATTGACTCACTATTGAATTTGATGACTACCAGCCTGTAACTGTCTAAGTCAATGTTGGTTTTGCAAATGTTGTAAGTAAGAGCACACTTTGCAAACCATTCACAGGAAATTCAATTCGAACTAAGTCAAGACTAAATTAGTGATTAATTACTGTTTCAACTAGTAACACCACTCGGTTCTCAAGCAGAATGTGACTAAGTTCAAATTGAATTTCTTGTGAACGGCTTGGTCAGCCTAGATAGCGGTGTTTGAGGGCAGAAGGAGCATAAGTCTCATGTTGATTTGCTTCTGGTGGTCCCTATTCAGGAAATTATTTGAATTGATTAAGGGCAAAGTTGTGATTATTTTTTGTGATAATGAGTAATATTATTAGGAAATTAAATAGAGCTAGTTCTTCCAGATCTCTTAGGTCTAATGATAGTTCTGCATCTTCATCTGATAATTCTGCACTCATATCCCTTACTCAAAATATTGTTAATAGTCAAGAAATAAATATAGCACAAATAGAAAATCAATTACATAATTGGTCAATTCCACATATGAAAATTAATATAATATATCAACAAGGAAATTTCAAATTTAATCAAAATTATTCAATTAAAACTGAAGAAAAAACTATTTCTCTTAATCAAAATTTAGAAAGTCTTCAATTATTAAGTCAAAACACTATTAATCTTCATGGGAAGAAATTTAATTATATTCATATAGGATTAGTTCAAGTTGCCATAAAACCTTTATTTCATTCAAGTTTAGATATCCCTGTGTTTGTTTGTTTAAGAAATGCTAGGTTCATAAAATTTACTGATTCCATCCTTAGCATAATTGATTCAAACCTTGTAAATGGTCTCGTTTATTTTAATTGTTTTCCAAACTTTTCCATGAACACAAATGACCCAAGTATTCTTTTAAGTTTAACTTTAAACATGAAAACCAAAAATATGAATTTTGTAGAAGAAGCCCAAACCATAGCAATAATTTATAGGATATATTATAAAGTCATGACAACGCAAATAAATCCTAGCACTATATGTCAATCTGTCAAAGATGAAACATTATTATTACAATATAATCCTAACAATACTCAAGCTTTTGTTCTTAAAAAATTAAAATGGAATGAAATTACTCAATGAGGTCAATGGGAATTAAAAGATTTAACCCATCCAAAACCAATTAGACCTTTAACAACTCCTTCAAAAATTATACGACATACAGATGGTACTGTTCAAATAGAATTTAGTACAACTTCTAGATATTCATTTACTCAAGATTTTATGTCTGCTAGATCTTCCACTTCAAATGCAAATTTAAATGGTGTCGATTTTACTCCAAAAATTCCTATTCCTATATATCAACAACAAGAATCTCCTTCTGTGTCACATACTCATTCTGATATGTATCCTAATTAAGTTAACATTATTCATAAGAAAAATTATAAAAAGACTCATTTTACTCCTAATGTAGAATGGATAAAATTAGATTATTTTGCCCCCTCATAATAATACTAAAATGGCTTATTTTCAAACACTTTCTCCTCAAGATTTTAAGTGATATAAAGATATGTTTGTAGTCAAAGTTATGTTAAGACATGATTGTGAAAGTCATTATTAGAAAGAAAAATTTATATATGATTTACCAACTTTATTTGTAGAAAATGTTAGACAAAGAATAAGAAATATTCATAATGAAAGAATTCCTATTGAGTGATTAACATATGGGGAATTAATTATTTTCATCACTAATGAAGGTTTAGCTCTTCGTACATATCTCTAGGGATGGCAATTTTCTGGGCTAATCGGGTAACCCGCCCCGGCCCACCCCTATTGGGACGGGTTTAAAATATAATAAACAGGTATTGGGCGGGTATGGGAGTATTTTTAAAACCCGAATCGGGTTTGGGACGGGTATGGATTTTGTTCCAACCCGCCCCGCCCCGCCCCGAATATACATTTACAGAATTACCCTTCAACTACCACTAAAATGTCAAAAAACTCCCTATATATATACTTCATTATTTCCCATTTCCCCTAATTCTTGCCCTAATTCTGACGGTTGCTCCTCCTTCTCCTTCTTCTTCTTCCTCTGGTACAATGGTCCTTCATTCTTTCCATTTGCCCTAATTCCGACAGCCACTTCTTCTTCTTCTTCCTCGCTTGAATCCCTATCTCCAGGATCAATACGACTTTTTCTTCCTCCCTCACACCAACTAAAATACTCTGAAATCAATTCCATTTTGTTCTTGGTTTAGCCTCAGAGCCCAAAACTCCTTTTTCGCAACATCAAACTAGTCATAGATGATTGAGGATCACCTTGAAATCTTTGTCCAAGAGCACGACACAAAAGGAACGCGAAAACCGTAGTGGATTTGATGAAGTCTTGGTTCAAAGATCGACTTGAAGAGGGATTCACATCCACGGCTGTTCTCGTTTGGTTCAGTTTTCATAAATGGTTCAGATTTTTTTTTTTTTTTTTTTTGGTGTTTTGCACTAATTTTGAATCATTTAAGCTAACTATGGGCTTAAAATGAATGATTGTTGTGATGTTAATTTCAACTTTGATATTATTTTTTCATTTTTTTGGTATATTATCATAATCAGTGAAAGGAAAGTGCATTTGGGTATGAGGTTTGTTCATCACCAGTTAGGGTTAGGGCTCAATGGCATTTGGGACGGGGCGGGGATGAGATTATTAATTTTTTTGTTAACGGGGATGGGAACAATCAACCTGCCCCGAAACGGGTTTGAGCCGGGGATGAGAAATGATTGTTTAATCGGGTGCGGAAATGGGATGGGAATTACCCGTCCCAAACCCGCCCCGTTGCCATTCCTACATATCTCCAATTAAATAGTCAAATGAAAAAGGAAAAACAAGATAATAAAAAAGAATTAAGAAAATTTTGTTCGTATTATGGTTATAATACAATAATAGCTCATTCAAAAAGAAAAAATAAACAAAATAATATAAAAGGTAAAAAAACCCGATCAAAATTCCAAAAAAAAATTATAAAATTTAATTCTAATAAAAATTAAATTTTTTATATAAAAAACATTAAAGAAAATTAATTCAGATTGGTCAACATTATTCAACGGGATATTCATGTTAAAAAACTGACAACAGAATCAAAGTGTGATGTGGATGCGTAAATGAATTATAGTCAATTATATTATACCTAAAAAGAATTTCACCAAATTCCCACTCCCCTTCATATCGCACATGGCTGTCTTAAATGTTTCTTATTGTCTCACCCCAGCTGTGTCTTTCGACGTTGACTTTTTCATATCCCAGCCTGGTGATAGTTGCCACGTGGGGACTTTCATGGGAATTAATTGAAATCAATAAATACAATACCATATGTACAAGATTTATTCTCCATAGAAAGAGGGGATTTTCACTGCATACAAAAGCATCTTCCTCATTTTTGCTTTCTCAAAATGATATGCTGCTGGTGACGTGTAAACTCGCATCACCGTTGGTTTTTCCGATCGTCTCCATCCTGTCCTTGGGCCCACCCGCGAAATTGACCATCAGTTTGTTCAGCTTCTTGTTGCTTATTCTCTGCTGGATCATCTTCATATCCTGGTCGCAGCTGCAGAGGAAAAGGAGAGCGAGTTATAACATGCGGACGAGCAACATCAAGCTCCGTGATCCCCAAACTCAAAACCGTGAATCATGTGGAAATTATGGTAGAAACTCATCGTGGACTCACCTCTGAGGTGGTGAAGGAGCAGATGGAGCCAACGTTTTGGCAAGCTTAAGGGCATCTTCATTGTTATTGATGATATGGTTGAAGCACAAATATCGACCGTAGGATGAGACATCCTCGAAGACGCAGATGTGGGCATCCACCAAGAAGTCAACACTAACGGTCACGAAAACGCCATCTTCGTACATCTCAGCCGCTCCTTTTAAATAGGGATGAGTGATGGTGAGATCAGGAGCCATCAACAATCCTGCATTGACGGACACCATATGAACTCCCCTGTCCATGGCCAAGGCCCATGCACTCTTCTCTGCCAGCGCCTTCGACATCGCATGCCACAACTGTGGATAAAATCGAAACATTAATTTAAGCAAAAAATTTAAGAAAAAAACAAGAATGTGGGTATAATTAATACATCAAGTAATTAATATATTTTACCTTGAATTTACGAGAAAAATTGATGTCCGTCCAATGTGTCTCGTCCAAATCGGATGGTATTGATTTACGATCATCCCTCCAAACGACTGCTGTTACTGATGATGTGAAAACTACTTTCTCTATTGTCTCTGTTTGTGAGCATGCTTCAATTACATTGTGGGCTGCTCTCACTTCCACGTCTGCCATTAGTTCCTGCTCCAGAGTACTTCAATTAGTGGGTTGTCCGTGAATATAAAGACATAGGAAATAAAGGGGTTGCGCACTAGCAAAATAATTCATGGAAGCGTGGAAGCACGCGTGGGCTAGAGAGTGGTGAGGGAGAGAGAGAGAGAGAAACGACTTGTACAAAGCTAACAGCAAGTTGGAATTGACAAGCAATTTATAAGCAGCCCCCAGCATGAATAACTTGACGTGAGTCAAACGCCACCAACCATTCAAACCTCTTGCCCACCCACCCCGACCGCCACCTCCACCCCCTCTCCTTTTATAATTAACTTGTTGTGTACCCTTCTACTTGTTATCGTAATTAAACTTAGCCTTTTTTGTATATCATTTCTCATCACTTTCTAACAAATTACACAAGCCCCACTTCATTTAATTAAATTTGTTTGCGTTGATTCTGTCTAATTCTTGAAGTTTTGGATTGAATTTCGGGTTAAAATCTTGATTCTAAGTAGAAGAGACTAAAATTAAACTGAAGAAGATGGAGAGAATTAGTGGGCATACATCATAGGAAGTCTGGTCATGGGGAGGCTCGAAGGTGTAAAACAAGCCGGAGCAGCCCTTGAGCGCGTCCATTATGCTCTGGTAGTCGAAGGGATCAGAGTGAAAGATCTTCAGCTTCTGGGTATCACAAGAAAGCCCATTCAACAGTTGAACTTCACCTGCTCATCAAATACAAACCAAAAAAAAAACAATTAAGTACTCCAATTTCTTCCAGATGAATTAACGGTAAATTAAGAGGGTAGGGAAGCGACCATGGTTTTGGACCGCAGCATGGACCGTATAGCCTCTTAGGAGGAGCTTGCCGACGAGAGTGGAGCCGAGGGTGCTGGAGGCGTCCATGACACACACAATTGGAGACGTGTGGTGTGGAGAAACTGGAGCCTCTGCCATTGCAGAGAGAGAGAGAGAGAGAAGGAGAGAGAGGTTGGTGAGGATGTGCGTAGGTTTGTGGTAGAAGAGAGGTAGATTGGTGAGTGGGTATTTAAAGAGGGGAGAAGGGCGGGCGGAGAAAGAGAGATCTAGCATTCAAAGAGCGTGGCGGGGTGTAGATGGTAGAGAGGTGGTTGTTATGGAGGGAGAAAGAGACTTGAATGCATATATGATGAGACGATGAAAAGGGGTTTGGTGGGGAACGTCAGGCAGGTCACATGCTGCACCACAAGAAAGTCCCAAGTGCCCCGAAGCCCGGTGGTAGTTTAATCTCCTGCTGTCTAACTCACCACCATTCGACACGTATTCATTCACAAAACAATAATTAAATAAAATATATTTTAATAAATAAATAAATAAATAAATATATATATATATATATATATATATATATATATATATATATATATATATATGAAAAATTCTACGGGCGCGGGGGAGGTAGCCTGCCTCGTTTTTTTTTTAACCATTGTATGAAAGAGATTAAATCTCAGCTATCCCAAAAAAAAAGAAAAAATAATATATATATCCTCGAATTTTTAAGAACCAAATATAATGCTCCTTTTTTTTTAAATAATTTTTTAATTTTTAAAAATAAAAAATCATGTTTGACAATAAAAAAAATAAAAAAATAATTTTTTAAAATAAAAAAAAATATTTTCAAAAAATATTTTTAATATTTTTCACTTATTTTAAAAAATAATTATATAAATATAAAAAAATGATTAAAAATAAAGCAATGTATATAAGAATTATTTTTAAAATGTATTTAAAAATATTAAAAAAAAAAAAAAAACATGTTAAGATATTATAATTCCCTAACAAAATTTTATTTTACAAAATATGATAAATAATTTTTAAAAATTAAAAACTATTTTCAAAATTAATTCTAAAAATACTTCGTTTTGGAGCTTATGGCTTTTTTTATGAAATATTTGATAAAAGGGATAAGATAATACCCATATTTAGAAAAATAATTTCAATATTTTGAAAATTACATATATTTAATCTCGTTTTAACATTTTTAGCCTTATACTTCTTATCTAAAAAATACTTTATATGAGATATAAATTAATAAATTATACGAGGATATTTTTGTCCAAAAAAAAGTTATATTATCATTTTTTTCGAATTTAGGTTTTAAATAACCCTTTTAATAAAACAACTTTTTTTTTATTGTTAAAATTGATAACTGGCTTTGCTTAACACTAACCCTGAAACCTTTCCTCATCTTCACGCTCTTTTGCTTTCCTCATCTCCACACTCTTTTACAGTGGAAAGATGTAATATTAATATTACTTCCCTTGAATTTATAATTACTAAATTAATTTTTTAATTAAAAGTTGTTTAATAAATAAAAGAGTTTTTAAACTTTAAAAAGGCTAATTAATTTGAATATTAGCTTAAGACCTGTTTGGTAATTGTTCTCAAAAATAGTTTTTTGGAAAAGCTTTTAAAAATTGTTCATTAATGTTTTATAAAATAAAAATCTGTTTTAAAATTTAAAATATTTTTAATCTATTTTTAATAATTTTAAATATGTTTTAAAAATAATTTTTATGTTTAATATTTTATTTTAAACCATTTTTCATATTCATAAAAACTATTTTTAAAAACAACCATGTGAAAACAGTAAAAAAATAATTAAAAAATGTTTTTTTCCTTAAAAATATAAGAAAATAGATAATTATCAAACACATTTTTTTTATTTTTTTATTTTAAAAAACAAAAAATTGTTTATGAGAATCATCGTCAAACAGGTCCATAGTTTCTTAAGTTCCTTTACAAGATATTTTAATCCCCAACATTCTTTTAATTTAAATTATTTTAAAACTTGTTTATTGTGTGATTATAACTTTTAATAAAATTAAAGTCAGTTTAACAGTGATTTCAGGAAATTAATATTTTTAACTTAAAAATATTTTTGAAAAAAAATAATAGATGTTTGATAAAATTTAGAAAATATTTTTACAAATCTGAAAATTCATTTATAGTGTTAAAAAATTTCTTGTAATGACTTTTTAAAAAACACTTAATAAGTGGATCTATTAAAAACGGTTTTAGAAAAATATTTTCAACAAAAATAATTTGAGTAGAATTACTAACAAATGCCAAAAAAAAAAATGTCATGAAATTGTTATTGTTAAGCATTAACTCTTATAATATTGTTATGATTACTGTTTAAAATAAAATAAAATAAAAAGAATATTGTAGTGGGTTGTTACAGGTCAACAAATGATGTTGACAAAAGATGTAATTATTTCCAAAAAAAATATATTTATTAAAACATAATAGTTTCAAAATAGAAAATAGTCTTTTAAAAAAGAAATAACTTGAATTTAAAGCCTTATTTGGTAATGATTTTTTAAAATGGTTTTTAAAAATAATTTTTGAAATTCATAGTATGATGTTTTGTAAAAAAAAATCTAATTAATAACTTGAAATATTATTAACTTATTTTTTTAATTTTTAAAAATAATTTTTATATTTAATGTTTTATTTTTTTAAAATAATTATATAAATACGTAAAATGATTTAAAATACAATATTAGATATAAAATTTATTTATAAAACATATTTTAAAATATTAAAAATAATTTAGATTTTTAATTAGACTTTCTTTATACAAAATATTAAAGAACAATTCTTAAAAGCTGCTTTTAAAAACAATTATTAAATAGGTTTTAAAAGATCTTTTTTAAAAATATTTTGTTTTCCATGGTTAAGAATAGAAAATAAAAATAAATTTTAATTGTTTTTCTTGTTTTTTCTATTTAAAAAAAAACAGAAAATTGTTGTAAAATACAATCGTTAAAAATACCCTAGGTATTGAATTTTGAAATAATTGATGATGGGTAAATTTTAAAACAATGGGCACGATTTTTAATAGAAATTATTTACATATTTGCTTCTATTTTTTTAGAATAACATGTTTGACTACAACTATGTGGTGGGCCCATTCTGATCTTAGGAGTTGAATTTAATGGGCGGCAATTCAAGCACACAGTATTGACCAATTCAAACATCCAACGTCTTCAAACGAAGACCCTGTTGTTGTTCCCCGTTTTGATTGGCTATTTACTAATTAGATATGGACAAATAAAATTAAAAAATAATAATAATAACTTAATATTTTAAATTTATTTTATCAAAGATATTTAATTTAATTAATGATTAAATTATTAAGAGATATTAATTCATTAAATTGATTTAATAACACCCCTTTAATTTTAAGTTTAATGCAATACTGGAAAAGCGTAATAATTAAATACTCGGCCTTAAGACGTTAAAGGCTTCATCTGAGTAGATCTTTTTCCTCGAAAAAGAGTGAAAAAGACAAAGACAGAAGATAAACTTAAAGAAGGTCAGAAGGGTGTAGCCCATCAATGAGCATGACACCATTCCAAGCTCATGCTCAAACAGCCACCAACCCTTGACTTCTTCGTACAAAAAGGATTGGGGGAGTTGGATCAATAAAAGCGGCTTGAACACAAACTTTTGAAGTGAGTAGGTTTGGGTCAATACTATACGGTTTTCTAAAATTATAACATGTTTATCATTACCTTAAGGGGGGTTTGGATCATTTCTATGAACGGAATAAAAAATAATTCTAATAAAAATCAAATTTCACTTATAAATCAAATTGGATTGTATGGTATTCTGAGTCATTCTTCCGATAATATAAAAAGTCTAAAATTACTATTTTACAGCTTAAATTATTGAATATCGTGCTTATTGAAAATTATTGAATTTTTTATTCGCTAGGTTTAAGAATTTAAATATGATAATAAATTTTTTTTAAAAAAAAATTTTATAACTTCTTAGGCATGACAAATTATTTAAATTTTAACACAAATAATCATGTTATAAAATATAAGAATTTATCGGATTATGGAAACTTGTGGATGATCATCCATATTGATATACATTTCTTTGTAACTCTTTATAAAAAGGAGATACCTCTAATGAAAATTCATTTCATTCTTTTCCTACATTCTAATTTCGCTTTTTCGTTTTCTTCTCCTTTCACTTTATTATTTTACAACATGTTATCAACATGACACTCGGAGTATATAGAAAATGCTCTGAGTATATACAAAAAGAGAAGAATACTCGATGTAGAAACGAAAAAGAGAAGAATTCATCTACAAAATTTCTTATAGGTATGTAGTCTTATTCTCTTCGAATGAAACATGAATAATATGGATCGTATTATTATTATTTTTATTTACTTTATCTCATAGCCAGAAGCTATGTGAATTATATTTCATATAATTATAGATTTTAATTATTTACTAACTAGAAGTTATATATAGAAAAATTCATAATTAGAAGTTATGAAAAATATGCATAATCTTTATAACCATATGTTATGGGGTAAATTATAAAATTACAAATACATAGTCGGAAGTTATGCATATGATCCTAATTACTTTGTAATTATATTATATAACTTCCAGTTATATAAAACAACAGTATATGACCAGAAGTTATATAATGAATAGCTTATGAAGCTATGTTCAAATCCAAAATTACAAATATATAACCAGAAGCTATGTATATAACTAATAATTTTTTTTAATTATACAATATAACTGGAAGTTATACAAAATAATATTATATAGTCAGAAGGTATAAAATGAATATTTCATAGCCTAAAGTTATGCACAAATTTACACAATGAATAGTTCATAGCCTGAAGCTATGTACAAATTTAAATATTTTTTTGTTATGACAAAATAATCAGAGTTTGAAGTTATGAAAAATATTAACTTTTAATTTCATTAATTTCTTTTAATTATATTGTGTAGCTAGAAGTTATACATAAATAGTTCATAGCCTGAAACTGTGCACAAATTTACATAAAAAAAAAAAAATAGTTCATAACCTAAAACTATGTACAAATTTTTATATTTTCTTGTTTTGACAAAATGATCATAATCCGAAGTTATGAAAAATATTAACTTTTAATTTTTATTTCGTATTCACTTATTTTTCATAAAAGGAATTATGGAAAACAATTTTTATAAACAATTGTTTCATAGCAAGAAGTTATGCATACAATTTCTAATTCTCTTATATAATCAGAAGTTATACAAAACAAAATTGTCAATGAACAACTATGTAGCTAGAAGATACATAAATTTTTTAAATTTTGTTATATAACCAGAAGTTATATCATATAATTGTCAATTGGTTAATGTTATTATAACATTATTCAAATTTTAATTATTCATACCCTAAAGTTATGAAGAAAAGGTTAGTAAATTAATAATTTTTAAAACTTGTATAGTCAAAAGCTATATATATATATATATATATATATATAGATATATATATATAATAACCAGAAGTTATATAAATATTATTATTCATAACCCGAAGTTATAAAAATAAGAAAATTAATATTCTTTGTACTAACCAAAGGTTATGGCAAAGTTGTTAATATGTACTTTCTTATAGTTAGAGTCATAAAGAACAAAATTGTTAACTAAGAATTTTGTACAACTTTATGAAATTCATATAACCAAAAGTTATAGTAGAATATATTATAGCCTGAAGCTATGATAATAAACATATTGATATTATTTATATATTATCAAAATATTAATATTTTGCATATCAAGTTATACAAATAGATAAGTGTTTGATAGTTTTTATAAATTCCTATTATTAGAAGTTATATAGTCATTAGTATAAGATTTTACATATAAATGTGGAATTTTTTATTGCATGAAAGTATAATATTTTTGTATTAGAGGTGATAGTTTGAAATTTTTTTTATTTTTTATTTTAGTTGTTTAATACTCAATAATCTTTTGATTTAGAAAAAATGAGATTTTTTGGATGCATGTGAAATATATTACTTGGTCATATGATTAATAAATTGATTTTGCATGTCAATTTTCTTTATAACATGTTTTTATGATTGAAAATTTTAAATCATATAAAATAATATATATTATTGCATGTTACCACATATGGTATTTTTATTAATACAATAATTTCATTATCAAAAATAATTTTGAAATTACAATAGGTTCAACTATTGTTCTTAATGGATTATGTTATATCTTTACATATATATTTAGACAGATTTATAGTGTTTCAATTAAAGTTTTGAGATAATAGGATGCTTTAAATTGTAATATGTTCTCTTGAAATTTTGATTTATGAATTAATTTTTACACATTGATTTAAATCATAATAATATTTGAATAAAAATTATTGATCTATCATTGCAATTAGTTTGATTATTGAAATATTTTCTAGTTATTTCATGTATAAATTATTCCACACTTATAAAATCCAATGTGTTATATATAAGGGTCTCCAAAAAGCCCGCGGCCCGCTTTAGGCCCAGCCGGCCCGACGGGCTAAAGCCCGACCCAAGCCCGCCGGGCCCGAGCCCGGCCCTTAAGCCCGGCCCTTTAAAAAAAAACTACAAAAATAAAAAGTATTAAAAAAAATATTCATTTCAAAATTTTATTCATTGAATGTATAATTACATTTGAAAATGTGGGAAAAGTTTACATCACTACAAAATAAATACATCCCAACTAGGTTGACACCTATTTATTTATCAATCATCTGTATTTTTCAACCACAAAAAATAAAAATAAAAATATAATATACATTTAGTCATTATTTTCTGGCGGTGATGGCGAACTATCATGCATCCATGAAGATCTTGATAATTTTAAAGATTCCATATCAGCAAGCATCTCTGTTTCTCGAATGGAATCGTACATCCTTTTATCTGTTATTTCCCAATCTTTCACACATATCCCTGCTTCAATAACATCTGGCGCTAAGTTGCATCGTTTTTTACTAACTACTCTTCCACCTGCACTAAAAGTAGCTTCTGATGCAACTGTACTCACAAGAACTGTTAGTACATCACGAGCAATTATAGAAAGCACAAGATATTTGTGTTGATGTGATTTCCACCATATTAAAATATCAAAATCTTCTTGATCTTCAAATGAAATTATATCAGTATTGAGATATTTATCTAAATCAGATGTATTATTTGGAGAACTATTTGTTGTCTTTTTTCGACTTTTCAACATTTCTAGAGCTCCTTTATAAAAAGATGAGGAGTTTGTAGATGTAGGTGGTAATTTAATAGTATTAACATTATTACCATATTTTTCTTTATAATAGTTATATAAATTATATAATAATGAATTTATTTCATTTTTAATTTCTTCAATTTTTATTTGGTCATTAAAATAAATAATTGTTAACCATTCATCCAAAGCTTCAAATTTCAATCTAGGGTCCACAATTAAAGCAATATAAAAAATTAAAGGTATTTCTCCCCAATATTTTCTAAATTTTTCTATCATTGCAAATATTGTATCATTAAATATTTCCAAACTTAAATATTTTTGAAGTACAATAAAAATATTAGTTATTTGCATAATAACTCGATTTGAAGTTGGATAATATACACCACAAAAAATGTTTGTTGAAGTATC
Organism: Vitis riparia; assembly: GCF_004353265.1. NCBI lineage: Eukaryota > Viridiplantae > Streptophyta > Magnoliopsida > Vitales > Vitaceae > Vitis > Vitis riparia. The sequence goes on along the minus strand of NC_048432.1, from coordinate 10,744,456 downwards.
AAAAATTTCAAAAAGATCTCTTAAAAGATCCGCAATATGTCAATCATAATCATTTAATGCATAAATATCTGCTTCACAATCATTGTTAATTAATTGTATTTCATATAATTCGACTACTTTTCTATATTTTGTAATATTTTGTAAAAGTTTATATGTGGAATTCCATCTAATGACCATATCCAAATTTATATTTTTTCTTTTCATATTTAACATTTTGCAACAATAAAAAAATAATTCATGTTTTACTTGAGAACTATTAATATTATATGCAATGCCTCTAATTTTTTCCAATGTACTATCAACATTTTTTAATCCATCCTTTACAATTAAATTTAAAATATGTGCACAACAACACACATGAAATATTTTAGCATGATCTTCTTTTACTTGCCAATATAGTTTTAGTCTATGTATTGCTGCATCATTATTAGCAGCATTATCAAATGTTATTGTCAATATTTTATCACGAATGCCTAAATCTATAATTTCATCATTTATTAAAGATGCTATATTTTTACCACTATGTGGAGCATTTATTAATTTGAATGAAATTATTCTTTTATTTAATTTCCATTCATTATCAATGTAGTAAGCAGTTATACATAAAAAACCAGTGTGAGTTAAAGATGTCCAAATATCAGATGTTAAACAAATATTTCCTTCAAAATTTGCAAAAAAAAATTTTAAAATTTCTTTTTGTGTATAAAATTTTTTCATAATATCTCTTTTAACTGTATTTCCAGACCAACCTTTAAATTGAGGATTAATACCTCATTGAATTGTTCCTGCAAAATCATGAGTTTCCATCATGTTGAAAGGTTGTTCTGCTCTTATTATATAATCAATCATTTCTTCACGACAGTTAGATTCATCATAAGAAAATGTTTTTAAATTTCCACTTTCATTTTTACCTAATTGCATATAATTTCTAATATCTACATTATTTTTAGTTTTACAATTTTCATGATGTCTTTTTAAATGACTCGTGCCTGTATTTGAGCCACCAGTAAGAAATTTATTACAAAATTTACATTTTGCTTTTATTTCTTTTTTATTATTTTCTAAAATTATTTCTATTCTATCAAAAAAATTCCATATATTTGAAGTAAATTTTTTGTTTGATGATATTTCATCACATGGACTAGATGAAGAAGCACTTGTCATATTATAATTATTGATAAAATATTATGCCAAAAATAATAAAGTAATAAATATAAAAAAAAATGTAACAAAAAAATAAAGTCGTAGGGGTGAAGTATGTTACTCAATTAGAGAATCGATGTAGAAATTCCTAACAAATTTGAACTCTTGAAGCCACCAATGCTTGTTTTGCACCACCAACAATATTGTATAATTTGAGGGAAAAATAAAAGAATTTGAAATATTGTAGAATGTGAGAGAAATAGAGAGAATTTGATGAAAAAAAAATGAAAAGGAAGAAAATGTATTTATAGGAAGGTTAAAAAAAAAAAATTCAAAATAATTGGCCATGTGACAGAGGCTTAGCTCCAACGGTCACATGGGCTGGAGTTAGGCTCCAACGGTCACATGACCGTTGGAGCCTTTAATTTTTTTTAAAAAAAATAATATACTTTATTTTTATATACATATAACTAACTCAATTAATAAACATAAAAAGAATGTAGTTTAGTTGGTTAAACCCTTAAGGTTTAAGCATGATGGGAGGGGTTCGAATCCCCCCCTCTCCTTTCCCTTGGTTTTTTTGAAAGCCATTTTGGCTTAAATCAAAAAGCCTGCCGGCCCGGTCCGGCCCGCCCGCCAAGCCACCAACCTGCGGGCTCATAGGCCGGGCCGCGGGCCTAGCATTTTAGCATGGCTCGGGCCGCAGGCCTCCTATTTACGGCCCGGCCCGGCTCGGCCTGCCCGTTGGAGACCCCTAGTTAGATATTTAAGAAATATATAACTTTAAATTATCTTTTGCATATTTGTTTTATTATGTTATATATGATTTCATTACTTTTACACAACTTAATAAGGTAAGTCATCATCGATAACTAGTATTTTTCCATTGATTTTAACTCTTTCTCTCTAATAATATTTCTTCAACTCTATAAAGGCAAGGTCTTTATGACATGTTTTATGACTTGTTATTTTGATAATACTCTTGTCTCGTTAATTGCACAACATTGATGACTAACAATGTTAATATTATATTAAGCAATAGAAGCCTAATTAAAGGCTCCAGAAGAGTTTATACTATGTCATTAGAAGTATTTGATTCTATGTGAATGACACTTTATATGATACTAGATCCAGAAGAATTTTGTAAGACCAATTTGGTCCCCTAGGGCAAACTATGATGCATTAATTCATTGTAAAGTCACATGAATGTATATTATAAAAATCAGAAGTTTTTATCTAGTGACTAGTCTACTTATACACTTAAAAGGTAAAATGACATGTGTAGATTATCATTTTAATGAGGCAATTTTCCTACCATTGGGGGAAGAAGAGCCAATTCAAGAAGAATGACATAAAATTATTTGGAATGCATTAACTTTGACTTATCTTAATCCTCGTACTAACCAATATGAACTAGAAGTTTAAAAGATTATTTATTCGCAAGAACTTGCAAATTAACTACCGAATGCTTTCATTGATGCAAAAAAAGTGACAATCATTTTCACTGACCTATAATATTCCAGTACGAATTGATGTCCCTGAAGAACAATTAAATAATGTGTTGATATCCCTGAAGAACAATTAAATAATGAGTTGATGTCTCTAAAGAACGATTAAATAATGAGTTGATATCCCTAAATGATTATTAAATAATGAGTTGATATCCCTGAAAGACGATTAAATAATGAGTTGATGTTTATGAAGGACAATTAAATAATGAGTTGATGTCCCTTAAGGACAATTAAATAATGAGTCTAAGGCACACTTGAAGCGTGGTAGACCCTGAAAAGGCAAACACATTCCCTAGAAAAGAAAAACATAAGGAAAGATATATGAAAGATGGCACTCTTGAAGAAGTTGCATATAAAGTGAGTTATTAGAATGATTGATCAATCTCAAGCAACCCCTGAAGAGGCACAGTTTAAACAAGTAGCCCTATGAGAGACATATATTTTACAATTAGCTCTTGAAAAGGTACAAGTACCTGATATTGATGAGATCTCAATTATCTACTTATATATGGAGAAAAATGGGATTGAAATACTCTTATCATTGATAATATATTTTCTTTCCAAGTGGCTATTGGAATCATAAGAAATGATGAGGATCCCAAACTAGAAACTATGGATAAATGACAACATAGAAAAGATTGGTCAAAATTGAAAGAATACATCTCGACAAAATTAAATTCATTACAAAAATGAGAAGTATTTGGACCTGTAGTCCAAACACCTAGAGTTGTCAAACTTGTTAGATATAAATGAGTATTTTTAAGAAAGTGTAATGAGAAAAATAAAATCATGAGATATAAAGCGTGATTCATAGCTCAAGGTTTCTCATAGAGACCTATTATTGACTATAAAGAAACATATTCTCTTATGATGGACGCAACTATATTTTGATATCTAATTTGTTTAGTAGTCTCAAAATGACTGAATTTGAGTCTCATGGATGGATGTCGTTACTGCATATTTACATGGATCTTTAGATAATGACATATATATGAAAATCCCTGAAGGATTTTAAATGCCTGAAGCAACTAATTCAAAACATTGTAGCATATACTCAATTAAGTTACAAAGATCCTTGTATCGATTAAGCAGTCCAAAGGCATGTGGTACAATGACTTCAATGAATATTTGAAGTGAGAAGTATGTATGGATTACCTTATTTCTTTATGCATATTCATTATGTTAAATATTTGTAATTATTATAGTATATGTGGAACATTGAATTTTGTTGGAACTCTTGAAGAGCTTACAAAAATAGTTGACTATTTGAGAAGTAAATTTGAAATGAAAGATCCTGGAAAACAAAATTGTTTCCTCGGCTTACAAATCAAGTACTTTTCAAACGAAATATTAGTTTATTAGTCAATATATACAAAGAAAGTCTTGAAGCACTTTCATATGGATAAATCACATCCATTAAGTTCTCCGATGACAGTTCATTCATTTGAAGTGAAAAAGGATCTCTTATGTCTTAAAGAAGATAATGAAGAACTACTTGGTCTAGAAATACCATATTACAATGTTATTGGTGCACTAATGAATCTTGCAAATTATACATGACCAGATATTGCATTCCTTGTTAATTTACTCTCAAGATATAGTTCTGCACCAACTCAAAGACATTAGAATAAAGTCAATCATGTATTATGATGTTAATTTACTCTCAAGATGGGTCTATGTTATTCCAAATGATCAGAATCTTAATTGTTTGAACATGTAGATGTTGACTATCTTTCAAACCCCTACAAAACTTGATCTCAAATGGGTTATGTATTTATCTATGGTGGTATGATAATATCGTGGAGGTCAATCAAGCAAATAATGGAAACATGTGGACTACCCTCCATCAAAGGTAATGCTATCAAGTTAATAATGTTGCATGCATTGCACATCTTAAAGAATGATACATTAAGGGTGATAGAATCAAGTATATATCGCCCAAGTCTTTTCCTTTCATTAACTCCGGAAGAGTGATGAAATTGATATTCGATGAGTAAGATCTAGTGACAATTTAGTAGATCTGTTCACAAAGGCATTGTCAACTATAATACTCAAAAAGCTCATTGAAATACCTCAACTCAAAGATCTCTATGTTGTGCTACTAGAGAAAATATAATCATGTCAATATGAGAGGGAGCTAATTGATGAGAATATCACTACATTGTATTTTTTTTTCCCTTCGTCCAGGTTTTGTCCCACTGGGTTTTATTGACAAGGCTTTTAACGAGGCAGTTATAATAATCCAAAAGAATATTGTACTATTTTTCCTTTATTAAAGTTTTTCCCATAAGGTTTTTCCTAGTAAGGTTTTAATGAAACATATTTTTATGATCATCAAGGATGAGTGTTATAAAATATGGGAAATTATTGAATTATGGGAACTTGTGGTTGATCATCCCTATTGATGTATATCTCTTTATAACTCTTTATAAAAGTGAGATACCTCTAATGAAAATTTATTTTGTTATCTTCCTACATTCTAATTTCTCTTTTTCGTTTTCTTCTTCTTTCACTTTATTATTTTACAACAAAATAGGTTTTTTAATATTTCATAAAATAAAATTATTAAATGAAAATAATTTTAGTAATTTAAATATATTCACAATAAAAAATCAAAAAAATTGTTATTGAAACTTTCCAAAATAAACTTTCAAATAAAATATTTTATATGAAATTGTATTAAAATTTTTGAATGATTTAATTTTTTTTAATAAAAATATTCTAATAAAATTTATAATTTTATAGGTTATTTGTAATTTTTTCAAGTAAATGAATATAAATATATTAAAGGAATTTTAGATAATTTTAATAAAAACTAGATAAATATAGATTGAGTAATAAAAATTTAAATAATTTTATAGAATTTTTAATATAAATATTTTTTTTTGGGTGTAATATGTTTAAATTTTAAACGTTGAAATATGGCAATAAAATGTATATCTACATTAACATTAATTTATGCTTGACATTGTTATTAATTTATGTTAAATCCATTATATTAATTTTGATATACATATATTATTTTATTTAAAAATTAGTTTTAAAAAAATTAATTTGCGATTAATGTTGATTATATATTTTCAAAATTTATATTTCTTATTAGCACATGTTATATTAACGTCACAAATTTTGAGAAAATTATATTTGCATTCACCAACACTTTTTTGGCATCTATCATTTTAATGAAAGTTCTTAAGACTTAAATACCCCTTGTTGAAATCCTTAAAATCGTTAGGTCTCCTATTATCGCACATTTATTCACTAATCTGTAATTTTCGCCATTCTCAGTATAAAATGGATGTATTAATGTTTTAAATTTTTAGGTGGATGTGTAATAAGGTGAATGTAAAGAAAGCTTTGATTGATGTAAATACAATTTTCCTAAATTTTATCTCATATCTATATATATATATATATATATATATATGTGTGTGTGTGTGTGTTATTTTTTAATATAATTAACTTTATCCTATGTAGTATTATTTGTTTTTATCATTTTTCAAGGTTTTTTTATGACTAATTTCCATTTTTTTTTAACTTTTGTTTCAAAAATTTTATAAAATGGAAGTTCATATATATATATATATATATATATATATATATTTTACTATTTCCGATATTTTTATCCTTGTCATTTTAGACTTAGGCCCTAAAGAATTGGAGAAAAAATGTAAAAGAAGTAAAATAAAGGGGAAAAGTGAAAGAAAAAATAGATTAAAATTAATAAATTATTTTTTATACTATTTTAAATTTATTTAATTTATTTTAACTGTTTTAAATATATAATAAATAATTTTAAAAATATAATTTCATTTTAATTTTTTTTCATATTTTTATAATAAAACAAAATATGAAAAAATTTCTCAACATTTTTCCAATACCAGGAAAAGTTGGGCCAAACATGCTGGTGGTTTTCTGGGCCAATTATAATGGGCCAATATGTGCTTTCATGGCCGTATGGCCCATAATGAGTGTAATACAACTTTCTCAGCCAAATTTCCTTCACCTCCTCTTTCCACGCTCGAAAACCAGAGAGACCTTGAAGCAGAGAAGCAGAGACCCGTGAAAGATGGGCGAGGAAGAGGCTTCAAAGCATAACGGCCTCATCATAGGTAACACAGACACCATAAGATCATTCCTGAGATCAGCCTCCACAGACCCACACCTTTCTGCAGACCTCCAACTCACCGCTTCCACACTCGCCTCCCAAACAACCCTTCCCTACAAGCCCCTCCGAGCCCTTTGGTTCGCCTCCCCATCTCAGACCCGGCCCAAGCTCTCACGCCTCCTCCATGGATCCCAATTCATCTTCACCAGCCCCAAACCCAGAGAGAAGGTAAACCAACGAATGAATACAATTCCATTTTTACTGCAAGATCGCTCCTCATTCTCTCTGTTTGCTTGCTGACAAAACTTAAGTCAGATGGCTATATTGATTGAATTGCATTAGGCTAAATGTGTGGAACGTATGGCAATTCAGTTTTCTTTTCATTTCTAAAGGAGAATTTTGATTTCGTTGCAAAATCATTGATGACTTTGTGTTTGTTTAAATTAGATTAAATTAAATGCGTTAATTGAATTGCATTAGGCAAAGTGAAAGGATTTTTTCTTTTTCTTTTTTTCTCGGGGATTAAAATTCGGGATTTTGATTTCTTTTTTCTTTTTTCCTTGTTTACTTTTCTCGGCAATCGAACAGACCATTGTGGGAAAAGAAGTTTGTAATTCGATTTTCCTTTTTTGGATTGTAGGTGACAAGAATTTAAGCTTCAGAAGTCTTTATTTTTATTTTTATTTTTCCTTTTTCCTGGACCATTTGGAGCTAAATGGACTGTGATTGTGCCTTTGGTTTGGTGATGAGGATGATAATATTTATTTATTTGTTCTTCCTTTTTTGGGTTTCTGAAATTTCAGAGTGAAGAATTGAAACTACGGCTGAGGAAGCTTGCGGACATGGCAGAGAGGAATGCATATGAAGAGCTTGTTAAAGATATTACCCCAAAGAAGACTACCGATGAACCTTTTGCTTCTTACAAGGATCAGCTAGGGTTTGGTAATATTTTTATTTCAATGTTGAAAGCAAATTTATTTATTTAGAATGGAATTCATAGCTTGAATCATCATGATGTAGGACAACCGTAGGATGGTTGCCCACACTCAAGGGTAGTTGGACTAGGGTTTTATTTTTAGGGTGTAAGAAGAGGAACAAGGAATAAATTTTATGGTGGAGAAACTTATAAGATAAGAATTAGAGAGAAAGAAGAAACAATGAAGAAAAGATGGAAAACCTTATCATCTCACTAAGACCTTCAAGGAGTCTCACCTAGAAGAAAATCAATGGAATCTCACCATTGAGGGTTGCAACCTTGCAATGAAAGAAAATATAATACTATTAATATCAATTCATTCATTTGATTTACATTGATTAGCATATTTATAGGTTTCTTTAAGAAATCCAAAGTCTACTAGGACTCTAATAACCTGTTATGATTCTAATTCTAATTATAACATCCAAAGTCTACTAGGACTTTAATAACCTATCATGACTCAAATTCTAATTATATTTATAACTCAACTAGCTAATCCTAATTAGACTCCAACAAATACCAATCTAATTCAATTCTAATTAATATTAATCATACTTAAAGTTTACTTAGGTCTTCCCTTTCTTCCTTGAATAAACTTTAAAAGGCTTTCCTCCATCACATCATGTCTGAAGTTTCTGGATCAAATACTAAGACTTATTTTTTGGGGGTAAAAATTTTAGTCTTGGAATTGTTTGAGATAAAAAAGGAAAAGAAAACAAATTCACAAATTTCTGGTGTTTTGGTCTTTGATTTGTGCATGTCCAATAAAAATGATTATCTTTTACTGGAATAAGAATCCATTAGAATTTCTGACCCAGTTAGGAGGACCTGGGTGATATTAATTTTTTAATGATTTACTATGAATTCCATGAACTTCACCTAAACAGCTATCCAAATTAAGACGGCCAAACCTTTCCTGAAACTTTCTTAAAAATTTTCAGTTTTCTATCTGAATTTAGCCTCAAGTTGATTCATGTAATTTTATTATTGTTGTTGTTGATGCTATAGCATTGTTTATCCTTTCATATACATCCATGCCTTGTTATAAACTTCTATAACAGAATAGCAGTATAACATTGATGATTCGTGCAAAGAACAACTGGAATATTCTTTCTTTTTTTTTTGAGTTATTTTGTATTGGTTTAAAGAAGGAAGCTCCTTTTCAGGGAAAATCAACACACTCCATTCCTCTAACTGTTAAAAATCAAATTATCTTTTTGCGCTCTATTTTTCATTGAATCTTTATCAAGGGATCTTTCTTTGTCAGAATACGACCTTTCAAGCTGTTCGTTTTCTGGAAATTCCATTTCTAATAATTGAACCCCATAACAGGTGTATTTGACATTTATTTTTCATCTCCAATCCTTCTAATCCTTGGACCACTTGGGCTATTGAAATAATAACATAGGATTGATGTTTTAGTTATCACGAGTGATGGTAATGTCATATAGGTTCTAAAAATTGATTGGATTAATTACAAGGAACCTCTTATTGCTTTAGCAAATAGGATGGTATCTCCAACTTTGGCTATTTTTATCCATGCTTTCTCTTTCTTTTGATTTTGCCCTTCTATTTTCTTTTTCTTCCAATGATTCATAATTTTTATTGTAAGTTTGTCCCCTTCCAATTTCAAAAATTAGTTTCATCATTCTGGAGACATCAAAAGGAAAAGTATGGACTTGTATATTCTGTCCAAAAAAAAGTGGTGAATGTACATTTGCTTTCATTTTGATTGAAATATGGTGACTGTTTTATGTTTTCTGGATAAGAACTATAGCTTATTACAAAAGTAGTGGAGAAATAAAAATGGGAGGAATGTCCTAATAAAAGACCAAAAGAAGCAAGAGAAAGAACAAAAGTTTCTATGGTAACTAGTTGGCTTAAAAGGACTTTGAAGTAGTACTTCTTTTGGAAAGTAACCAACTTATAATAAGCTAACGTATGGAGCCACTGAGGGAAGCCCTCATCCAAGCTCCCATGTCAAAGATCTCTCTATAAGGATACAGACATCTCCAGCACCTTGTCGACCATCTTTTAAAGCTGCATTATATAACCCATTCATGTTAGAACTAGAATCCTATAGGAGATGGAATCCAAGTTTAGAGCTGTGGGACACTTTGCATGCAGAAAGGAACCACTGTAATCCATTTTCTGAGGATGGAAGAATAGCTAGGTAGTATGTGTGGTTTAAAAATTAAAATTAAGGTGATTAAGGACATAAAAATTGAATATCATGTGATATTGCACAATATTAGGATGAACACTTCTGTGATAACAGCCAATTAGGTTATGTGAAGCCAGCATCATCTGATGTGTAACTATTCATTTGATGAATAACAAGAATCAATAAGAGGAGACATGAACTTAACAGTGAGTGAGGATACTGTGGTAGTATCTAACATTGAAACACCTAAGGTTGCTTGTTTGGACAGCCTAGAAGCAGCTTAGGAGAGGATAATGACCATGGATCAGTTGAAAGGATGCTTGAAGCTTCATGAATAGATGCTATATGTGTAGAGATGAAGAAGAATCAATTGATCATATTCTCCTTCATTGTGCTAAAACAAAAATTCTGTGGCAACTAGTATTCTCCTTGTTTGGATAGTATAAGTAATGTCAGTTAGAGCAAACCTCTTAAGCTAGCAGGTTTCTTTTGTTGCGAATAAGCATAAGAAGGTATGGGAGGCTGCTTCTTTGTGTTAATTTTGGACTATCTTGAAGGAAAGAAATTGAATGCCGTTTGATGCTCAAAACCTCCTTTATGGATAACTTTCTGGATTAGATAAAAATGGACATAGATGACGCATCAATGTTTATGGTAGACTTTGTTGATTGGTTGGGATCAATGTAAGAGGAGGATTTTTTTATTTTTTTTTTACTCTGTTCTTATTCTTTGCCTTTTGGTACCCTTATATACATCTTGTGTATTGTGGTGCCCCACTTTGTTAGGCACTGTAAATGTAATTTTATGATTTTCTATCAAAATAAGATACGTTTCCATTGTGTTTTATATAACATTTCATGGTATAGATCTGTCATCTAGAATGGAGTTACACAAAATGGGAGCCATCAACCAAAAATAATATAAAGGGTCAACTTTGGTTGACCTCTTTAACCCCATCTTAATTTTTGACTTGTATTTTGTGATGGCAACTTCAATTTTTTAAATTGGATTTGTAGAAAAAAAATATGATAAACATGTAATAATTCAAATTTCTTAGTACCTTAAATTCGGGTGTATATATTGTCATCAACTTGAATGGCAAACATAAGGTGAAAAGAGAAAAATGTCTTCTAAAAATTTTTTTACTCCCTTGGCATTGGTTAGTAATTTAGTTTACTAACTTAGAAGGGTATGGATCTTTAGAAATATAGAACTACCCATTGTTAATCAAGATGGATAATTATACCCCAGCTTAAAATACTTTTCCATCCTTCTTGGGTTTTTATATTGCTGAGACTGTTTAGTACATTGATTCTACCTAGAAGAATCATGACAGACCATAATCAGAAACCATTCAGTGACAAGGAATGATTTATACTTGGGGAATTTTGTTGGATGAGTTATGATGTGTGTAAAGATGGGAAATAATTTAAGATTTGGGAATTTTGCAGAATTTGGGATGTGTAAAATGTGGAAAACCATAGAACTCATTGATAATATGAATTCTAGGTGAGCATTCTGGGAACAAGTCAGAAAACATTTAATTATATTAACAGATCTAATAGAGGTGAATTGCTTGATAGGATACTCCAACAGAGCTTAGTTGTGAAAAGGATTCATGTAACTGACAACCTAACACCAGGTAGTTAGGATTAAGGTTTTATTAATTTGAGTTGAGTTATGCTCTAGGCATTCTAATTTGCATTGTCGTATAACTATTGAGATTTGTGCATTTTTTTTTCTTTTATAAGTTATAGCTAATAATAGTTGTATTATTGCAAGATTATTGTCACATAAATTCATTTAGTCCCAGAAGTTGGAGATTTTTTTATAGGTTAAATTTAAGTGAAGCCACCTCCATGTTTGACAGTTAAGAATTTTTTTTTTTTTTTTCTAGATGGTATTCACTGTGCACTTAAATTCCATGGCCATGATCATTTCTTGACTGTAGTTTAGTTTATACACAAGCAAGTGTAGGCAATTCTGAGATGAATTCAAGTAGATTACAGAATTTGTACTGGCTGCTTTACCATGATCTTGACGTCTGAAATGAATTTGCTTACGTAGACTTGGGGAGTTGCTTGCCTAGTTTGTAAATTGATGCCCATTCCAGTTGGACTTGTGGACTAAGTTTCCACACACACACACTCACACATATACTTTGGGTATGTTGACTAATCTAGTTGAAAATACCAGCGAATTAATTCCTGATTTATGAGATTATATGGTTGTATATGTCCTGTTTTATTTTCTTGATTTTTACAGTAGAGGATTTCTAGGAATCAGTCAACCTTCTGATTTTGTGTAATTTAGGTGTCATTTATATATGCTTGTTTTTAAAAATAGAAAATGATAGTCACTCCTATATAAAATTCAACTACTCTTTGAGACTTATCTTAAAAATGTAATGATTCTTAAAAATTGTTTAAAAAAATTGAGGTATTAAAAAAATTTTAGTTCCTAAAATTTAAAAAATTTTAAAAGTAATTTTTAAGAATATAAGGTTAATCCATACTTTTTATATAAAAGTTACTATATTTTATATATAGAAGTTACTACTGTTTTCTATTTTAAAAATAGAAATCAAGAAGTGAATCCAAATGAGCATTTATTTTCCTAATTTTGTAGAATTTTACAATATAAATACCATATCATTTTGTCAAAATTCAAGAATAAAAATTGTTGAGTTCCACAAATTTTAAACTAAAGTTTGAGTTCCCCGATAATTTAGTGTTTTCCCTTTTCCCTTATCCTTTAACCACAGATGTTTCATTCTATTTTTTCTTTTTTTGCTCTCTTTTTCCAATGGTTGTACTAGATGTTTATTTAACTTCTGAGATGTTGTTTCTATGTGCTCTTCACCTTCATTTGGATGCACTGAAGCTAATATCAGTCTTAAACTCACTGCAGGTTTACATGTTGTGGTTACAATGTTTTCTGGCTATTTGGTTGGATATGCTGCATTCAGAGCATTGTTTAGTCACAACCCTGTCATGGTACCCTTTCAGTGACCTTGAATTTATATAAGTTCTATTTCTTGAAAAATGTTAAAACACGTTTCTCTATTCCTCATGGGAGATTATTTTCTTTGTAAGTTTGGTTCTCTTTAAATATAGTGTTACTGAAATTGATGGTTCTCTAATCCTAAATTTCAGAATGCTGCTGGAGGAATCCTTGGATTGGTTTGTGCCATGCTTGTGGAAACCCTTCTTTTCATGATTAGGACTTCCAGCCACGATTTGAGATCCTCATCTTCTACTTCCCGGATGAAGAAGAATCAATAAATCTGGTCTTAAGAGGTTGGTTCTTTCCTATGCTTTTTCTTGTGATGGTCATAGTTTTAAAGATGTAATAACTTTATTGTTCAAGTTAATTGATTCAAATTAAGTAGCAAGGCCCTTGTGGCTCATTGCCTGCAAAAGTAAAGTAAGAAAAGCTTTTTGTGATATAGCATGAGATTTAGAAAAAGTTTGGCATATCAGAAACTTTTAAGGATGAAGTATGGTCGAAGATATTAAAACAGCAAATGAATCATGACTTGCATGAGCAGATTCTGATACAGAACTTCAAATAGGAAACCTTTTTTTATTGGCAACGAACTTATTTAATTATTTTTTCTTTAGGGCAGTTGATTGATTCACATTTAATTAGAAAGAAATTCAACTTTTGGAACTTCCATGTGCCAATCTAAACAGGTTTATTTTGTGGGTAAGAAAAGCAGTACTGAGAAAGAAATAAAATATTCAACCTCTCTCTCTCTCTCTCTCTCATGCAGGAAGGCACACACTATGTGCATTTGCAAACATGCATATGAAGTTGTTCTCCTTAATTGCTTGATCTGGGTCTTCCAAAAACAAATGGTTATCTATAAGAACCTTAGCATTATAATTTTTCACGTTTTTAGTCATCATTGAATGCACAGATTTTAGGCAATAAATGCACAGTTTTAGACCAGTCTCTATTGGGTTATTGTTTGATATTCCTATGGGAACCATATATTTTGAGGAGGTCTCATACCAAAAAATAATAGATTTGCTATAAACACATTTGGGAGGAGACAAATTGAGACTGTAGTTTCAACATTTCAAAAATTTGTATAGAAATTGATCATTGATCATGTAATGTCTGGGACCAATGTGTTTGATATGAAGAATATATCACTAATTGAGTAGTGTTTGGGACTAACGTATTTGATAGGAAGGATAAAATCAATGATGATAATTAAATTAATTGCATTAATGAAGAAAAATTGTTGAATATTCTTTGCTTTTGGGTTACTTTGGGGCTTTGTCACCGAAACATGTAGTCCTGGATAACATAGATTAGCTAAACAGTAGCTCATCTAATGTTTTATTTATCAAGTGCTTTGGGCTTTTTTGTCTGGGTGAGGCTTCTTTATTAATAACTTGTGGAATCCAATTATTGAAAAGATTACTGATCACTATGAAGATGTTATATATTTCCCTTTGGTTTTTTGTTTTTATTTTCTAGGTTGGGAACGGGTTATCACTGTCATTGAAACCTACCCGAGTCTATACTGTTTTGAATTGCGCAAGTTTTTCCTGGACCTGTTCCACTCAACCAATGAACTTTCTTCATGAGAAGTTCTTAATATTAACCAAGTTAGAGCGAATTGGTAGGGGGTTGTCTGCAGTGATCAGAGGTGTCCATCCTTAAAAAATAATGCTAAAGTGAGCCCCCCTGAAGCTATCCTTCATTTATCATGAACATGGTATCTATGGGGTCATCCTGATGCCACCCTTTAGGTGGGCTCTTTAACCTAGTGAATCCTCTCCTGGTTTTTCGTTTATACAGAAAAGGGTGATTTGCAAAGCTCAAGAAAAGCAAGGTTTTCTTAGAGTAACAGAAGATATCTTTGGTAGTGCACAAACAACCATCTAGAGTTCAGGGCTGGAAGTAGGTCAGCAGTAAAACTGCTGGAAAGGAAGGAGGGTGTAGTGTGGTTGTGATGGGGCAATGGGAGGGAATAGATGAGTGGAGTCCGGTTCTATCTAAACTGGAACAAGGGCCCATGGCCATTAAAAAAAAAAAGTAATAAGGAAATTCCATACTCTACAAAAGTGAGAAAAGCCTTTTCTATCTTGTTTTTTGTAAGGTTATGTTTGATTCCCGAAAAATACAAAGGAAAGAAAAAAAATGTTAAGGAAAATTATTTTCTTATGCTTGGTCGTTCTACAAAATATTTCAAATAAAATTAAATATAATTAAAATTAGTTAGAAATTTATGTATTTTAAAATTATTTAATATTTATATTGATGAGTTAAAATAAATAAAATGAGTTTAAAGTAACAAATAAAAATAATTTATCATCTTTAACTCTATTTTTTATTTTCTTTCGATTTTTCTCTCTTTTTACTTTTCCTCTTTATTTTATTTTCATTGCATTTTCCCTCAAATTTTATGAGAATCAAATATAGCATAAGAGTTTTAGAATGTCTGTCTCATTCCTTTTGTTTATATATAGCAGCCATGATAAAACTTGAACATATTTCAAGTTTTTAAACATATTTTTGTTTTATAAAATAATTTTTAGAAATATTTTTGAAAACACCTCTGATTTTCAATTGGTATATCCTAATGGTTTTTTCCCTAATTGCTCTGCCTTTCATCTTAAGAACCGGTTGAACTTACGACTTTCAGTACCCTCTTTTGAACATTGTGGGTGCCTGAGTCAGAAGATGTGCACCCTCTTTTGTCATGGACAAGACAATCAAAATACAGTATCATTCCATTTAAGATAAAAGGATAAGGTTTTATACATATATATGAATTGGGCTTGGAGATTGACGAAAAGTAATTTATTAATTTTTATATTTCTTTTTTTTTATTATTATTTTTCTTTGCATTCTTCTTGATATTTTTCAGGGGTGAAATTTCAACGATGAAACGTAGGGTTAAAGTTGAAGTCCGGAGCAAGTCTTTATCATCATGGTGGACTATTCCATACATAATGCAAATATTTCCCAATCGGATAAGATTTGATCAGTTTCAAAGAGGATAAGATAAACTACACGAAGAAGATGAGATTTAATAAAAAAAGTCGATCCAGTTTTCTTGTCGTTCTCTCCTGATAAAAAATAAATTAATTTTCTTCTCTGCCCCTTTGAGTTGGATAAGAAACTCTTCTTGTTGGATTATGGGAATCATGAACCCACAACTCACCCACTCTACTACGGTCTGTTTTGTACAGAAAAAGTAGAATACTCTTGGAGATTTTATTATGTAAAACAGTTGATTTTTGCAATAAAAAAAATTTAAAATATTTTACCATATATTAAATTAATATTTTGATATTCGTTTTGAAATATTATTTTTAAAAAATTGTTTTCAAAAATATTATCAAATATACCTCTAATTTAAAGATATCGTCTCTTTGTCACCAGGGGTTGTAGTATATTCCAAGGGTTAAGATATTCACCTATTAAAGCGGTACATGAACGGGGTGTTTAGAACGTTGTGAAACAGAGCAATCGTTTAGAGTCATTGATTGGTGATATAGATTGTTTCCCTCTTAACGAATAAACTTATCTCTCATTGTCTTACTAGCTAACCTTAATCTTTTGAGGCCAGATCTTAGTATTTAGAGTTTGTTTCAATTTAGTATTGTTCTTGCAACTTACACCAAAACAGAGTTTTTCGAAAAAGATGCAACATTACATACTATTTTTAAGAGTGATATACTTAAATTTGTAAAAGGAAATTTAATCTACTAACCTAGATTGGACATGCATTTAATTATGGAGTTTTAGATTTATAATTTGTACTAGGTTATATATTATAAATAGGGACAAAGTTTGATACAATTGATTAACTAGACATAAAACCAACACATTTTTTCACATAACCTATTTAATAAATAGATAATTTTTAGATTAACTTACGTAATATGAATTTGACTAAATTAACTCATTTGATAATCTTGATATTGAACTAATTATATTTTTAAACTATTTAATTCATATTTAACATATTATAAACTTGTTTTAAAATAAATAGGTTAATGAGATTATAAACATGTTTAGTTGAAACATTAATCATATATATATATATATATATATATATATATAAGTTCTAATTTAATTTGATTATTAAATATGAAAACTTAATTATTAAATGAGTTATACTATGTGTTACTTGTTTATTCGTATCAAGTTTGGGTTGAATTATATAGTAGAATACCTAGAATTTGATATAACAAAAACACAACCATCAACATAAATTGTAGCCCCTAATTATAATTCAACATATATACAATTTCCAATTACATAAATTGTTATTTTCCCATGCATTTTTATATACTCAAAGAAAATAGAATGCTTTTTTAAACGTAGATCTTATAAAATATTTTGACTTAATTTTTCTAATTATATTTAGAGTGTGTTTGTGAGTTATTTTAAAAAATATTTTTATTATTTTTAATATTTAAATAGTGAAAATTTTTAAATATTAAAAACACTTTTTACAATGATTACCAAATGCCACACTGGAATAATTTCACTGGGTGAAATTACCTAAGACAATAGGAGGATTTAGTTTTGTAATTTTGTTGTCTGAGGGAAGAAAAGGATAAAAGCTAACAATGCATGAATTTTTTATAATTTATTTAAAATAAAAAAACAAAATTCCTAGTTTTAAATAAATAAAAAATTGATAAAAAATATTTTTCGAAAGAACAAGAATTATTTTAAAAACAATTTCCAAATACATCCATTATTTTAGAAAGAGAAATCAGAAGAAACTAAAGAACTTGTGAAGAGCAGCCAGCGAACCAATGAAAGAACTAAGAAGAGGGTGAGGCAGCGGAACTCATAAAGGGGAGTGGGAAAGGTCCAAATGTCAATGGTAGAATGCATGGGAAAAGAAGTTTGTTCACGTGAGAAGAGATGGGCAAGGGCAGACGTGGAGATCAGAGGAGGAATGGTGGGGTGGGCGTCACATGGGGTGGCGGTCCCCCAGACCAGATCCCCTGAACAGGGTATGGGAGGTTGGTTGGCTTCTGCAACGAACGGGCAACCCAAACTCTCACTCACTTGCCTCCTCATTGGCCTCGCTCTTTTGGTCTGGTAGCCCCACTCTTATCTGGATGACACCCATGTCCCACTTTGGTCTCGGGTGGATTAGATATTTATGTTTATCAATACTATTCTAATCCTAAATTATGCTTTGCCGTCGTTTTTGTACACTCGAGAAAATACGGACAGTACAAGTACGTGGGACGGTGGGAAGAACTCCAACGGCGAGTTCCCACGTGACACCTTCACGCTCTCCAGGTGACGCGTGGAAAGTTGTCTCCAAGTCTACGCTCTATAAAGTGTGAAAAATCTTCAACCAGACTCATACTTGGCATTTCTCACGTGCACTCCCTACACGTGTTCACCATCTAGGAGAGCCACTAGTCAACCCTCAGCTCATCTGACGGTTCACAACACGCTATATATATCACAAGCCACAACGAAGTTCCTGTTAACTGTGGAGAGAAAGCCAGCGTGAATGAGTGCTTCCAACTTCCAAGTTACAACAACAACAATGAAAGCCGTTCTTCTTCGAACCGGTTCGGTCCCTGTCCAGTCATCGCTCTTCCCCGGTTCACCGAGAGTATCCTTCGGCGTTCACGACTCTGTAACCAGAGTATTTTCCCGTGACAAGACCAGCCTCAATTCCCCCAGGTTTTCCCTGCATTTTCAGAACAACAGCCAGGGAGAGGTTCCGGCTAGGAGAATCCGGCGAGCGTTGTCAGAGAGCGACATTATCCGGTCGGAGAGTGGGATTTCGAAGTTGAATGGAGTCGGATCTCACTCTTTTCCTGCTAGGATACCTGAGGAGGAGGAGGAGGAGGAGGAGGACAACGACGATGAAGGAGGACCACTGATTGTAAAGCAGAAAAGTGTTGATCTGGAGAATCACGCCGGGTCTTGGCCGGAAATTGGAATTCCTGTGGAAGAGCTCGGGTTTTCAGGCGGCGGTGCTGACGGTGATGGCAGCGGTAGCTTCACTGGTGGTGGCAACTGTGATCGGCGGAAGCTCGCGGCTTACTATGAAGAAATGTTGAAGTTAAATCCGGGAGATTCTCTTCTTCTGAGAAACTACGGGAAGTTCTTGCACGAGGTAATACTTCGACGTTTCAAGCGATCAACCTATGCATCAATCAAAACTCGATTCAACTTCGATTTTGACTCTTTTTGTTCTTTGTAATGAATTTTCAGGTAGAAAAAGACGCGATAAGAGCAGAAGAGTATTATGGAAGGGCTATACTGGCGAGTCCTGGAGACGGAGAAGTGTTGTCTCTGTACGCAAAACTGATATGGGAGACAGAAAGAGACCAGGACAGGGCCCAATGTTACTTCGATCAAGCTGTTTCTGCTTCTCCAAACGACTGGTAATTTCACTTTTCCTCTGCTTCATATCATGAGGTTCTTTTGGTGTCGATTTTTTTGTTCAAATTTCCAAATCTAAACACTTGCGACCGTTTGGTTGCTGAGGAACGTAGAGAAAATAAATAATTAAAATTTCAAAGATTCGATCATAAAATTTTTTATAACCAAAAATAAATAAAAAAATTGAAGGTATTTAATTCTGTAATTTCCGTAAATTTTATTGTTTTGATTCGTGCTTGAAAAAAATAAATTCCAGAACTTGGTGTTTGATGATTGAGTGATTTTGTTGATAGCCATAGTGAAAGTAGTAATGATTTGATTGGGAATTGAATGACGCAGTATGGTGATGGGATCGTACGCCCAGTTTATGTGGGAAGCAGAGGAAGAGGAGGAAGAGGAGGAAGAGAATGAAGTAATTAAGATAGAGGGAACCATGGCTGAGGCCTTCTAACCAATCTCATCATAATGGGAAAAACCAGTCAACAGAGAAGCCATCGAATGAAGTATGAGTGTATGACTAACTAACTACATATATAAATGTACAATGAATGATAATAACAAGTCATGCCCAACTACCGGAAAGTGGAAACTGGAGGAAGGACTCTAAAAGATAAGAGACTCCATGAGGCTGTTTGGGCTGTGGGATGACTTCATTTTGGTTTTTTTGGGGTTTTTTTGGGTTTTTTGGGCTTCTCTTTTGTAAGTAGGAAAACCTTGGCCTTCTTGTATGATTTCTATTATAAGTATAGTGGCATGTGATATCATGTTATTGTATAATTAATGGAAAAGTCAATCTGGTTAGATAATCACATTTGGACAAAATAACAAGAACATGATGGATGAAGGCAACCTGGCCTAGGCCTAGGCCTAATAAACCTGTTTCATTATCAACTGTGATGTCAAACTCTATTAGGATAGATGTTCACTTTTTCGCTTTCTAGATGAAGTTAAAATCAAAATAATAATTTTTAAAGGACAAAATTGGTATTATTAAGGCTTTTTTTTTAATCATAAAAAAACTTTTTGATTAAGTTTAGATAGAGTTTCTTTAAAAAGTCAATATTTTTCTAATTTTTATAGTTAGTTCTTTGGAAATGAATTTGACTTGGATTTAAAGTGGAGATGAGCTGGGTTGGATGTGTTTGTATTCCAACTCTTGTGGTTGGCCTACCAAACTTACCATCATACTATTCTTTGCACCTTCCATTTTTATGAAAGTTTTTTCTATTAGTAATTTTACTTATATATACTTAATTGGAAAATGGATATCGCTAAAATACTACTTGAATAATAACCGAAAGGTCAATACGAAACCCTAATCAAATAAAAGTTTACCCAAATGAAAATCTAATTGTTATGGTTAATTGATATCAAATATTAACAATATATGTTGAGATATATTAGGGATAATAATAATCACCAAAATAATGAACCTAACATATTCAATAATAATCCTAACAAATCAATTAATAAATATTGGTTATAACCAATCCAACAATCTCAATAATCAATTAACCAATCAATCCAACAATCTCAATAACCAATTCAAGATAATCAATGTTATCAACTAAATTATAAGCAAGAATAATTTATATGTGCAATTTTTTAAGAAAACCCCTTGCAATATATTAGGATTAATTAATTTGACCTAATCTAGGCAATTCAAACAAATATCAAATATAAAGATATAGATTATGAAACACAATATTTTTATGCGAAAACCCCCACAAACTTGTAGAGATAAAAAACCCACGATGTTTACCTATCAATCTTAATCCACTATTTGAAGTCAAGTCATATAGATTTACTTGGTGGTTTTACCTTAAGGATTTACTTTCCAGTACCTATAACTTGATCTACATCTATGATGCAACAATTCCTTATTGCTCCCTAGTAGATCTTTTGATCCCTCCGGATTACGATCTTCAACCAACAATTTAAAGAATATGAGAGATAAAAAATGGTGTGACAAAAATACTTCTCTCACTAGGAGTCCCTCTCTAAGGAATAAGAGGTCTCAACGAAGTATTTTCAATCTCCTAAAAATTTCTCCACATGATCACTTTAGGATCTCTATAATCTCTAATCTCTAACCCTCAAAGGGTTATAAGAGAGGTATTTCTAGGCAAAAACCATAAGGATTTTGGTATCTCAAAGTTTTCAAATTACAATTTGAGTTAAATTCATCCAAAATACGTTTCTAAACCCGATAGGACTATCATGATCGCTTGAGCGGATTTAGACTGCTTAAGCGCTCCCCTTGAGCAGTTGTTATTGCTTGAGTGGCCCTACATCTTTTGAAAAAACATTTTAAGTCTAAAAATGATATTGAATATTAAATATTTCAAATAAGCCTTATATATCACAAGCCAAATCTTTTTAAACGTACCAATGACTTTTTGGTTGAATAAACAATAACTCTTAATCTTCAATGGAGAGCAAATCACTATCTAAAAAGGCTTTTATGGACAAACATTAATAAAAATGAAATTTTCAACATATTAACAAGACCCAATATCCTAATACTAATCATTTTACCTTCAATACCTCTTTCATCTCTCTCTCTCTCCAAACAACAAAATACATAGTACATCTTTAAAGTCTTATTACTCTATTTTAGATTGTTTTTCATGCCTAACCACAATAATTAAAAGACATAAAGACTCAAATATGATCAATATGCAGGCACCCACTAGTTTTATATGTGTTTTTGCATTTGTTTATGCAACCATAACCAACATGGCATGTGAAGAAACATGGATGTGATACTCAAAGGGTTAAACTTTGACTCTCTTTCTCAATCTTTGGAGACTTTCTAGCCATGCTGCCTATAGACTTTAAAGCCCTTTAGCCCTTGTCTTCTGTCTTGCTGGTTCTAGAGCTAGGCAGGATTTATGTTAAATAATCAAATTTTCCTTAATTAATTGGGGAGATAAACATATGTGGTGTGATGAGGTTCAAATGTAAGTAGTTTACATGCTATATATATATGTGATTCCAATGAACATTTACAACATGAATCAAAACTGAAAAAGACTTAGAATAGTCTACTTACCTCCAGCCATTGTATCGAGTTACTGTAATCGGTTTCAAGCTTTGATTTCCAAACTCTAATCTCTACTTTTAGATGGTGTATTTCTGAAGACAAAAAACAACAAAGCCGAGTTCGGGACCATTTCCAATCTATATAACTGTGGCTTCCATCATACCACGTTGCTCTTGCCAGCATGTTGAGCAGTTGGTGGAACATGCTCCTTAACCGCAACGGAAGTGAGAAATGGAGGAGGACGTGGTCAAAGTGTTGGACCACATAAGAAGTGTTGGACCACATTAGAAGTGTTGGACATGTGTGAACGTGTATCAGCTAACATTCTCCCACTTGGTCCACACTTTTAACCTAATGTTCTATCTCAGTCCATCAATTATCCCCATTAAGTAACAAATACATGAATCATGGTGATAAGTCCTCTATTTAACGAGTGTTACCTTCCATGTATTAAAGTGTACTCATTTCTTAACATTATACTTTATGTGACAATATTACTTACTGAATAAACCCTATGTTCATTCTTTGTCCAATGAAGTTGAATTTTCTCAAAATTAAATAAAAGTGCACATCAATATGAGAAAACATCATAATAAGAGTTTGTACAATAGAAACTACACAAGGGAACTAAGTCCCATGTTCACTACATGATCCTTAAATTTCAATGGTGGCATGCCCTTAGTCAAAGGATCAGTGATCATCAATTCAGTGCTAATGTGCTCAATAACCACTTTCTTTTCTTTAACACGTTCTCTTATGGCTAGATACTTAATGTCGATGTGCTTGATTCGACTTCCACTTTTATTGTTCTTCGCCATAAAGACTGCAGCTGAATTGTCGCAATATATACTCAATGGCCTAGATATTGAATCCATAACTCTAAGCCCGGAAATGAAACTTTTAAGCCATACACCATGTGTAGTAGCCTCAAAACAAGATATGAACTCAGCTTCCATAGTAGAAGTAGCAGTCAAGGTCTGCTTAACGCTCCTCCAAGATATAGCTCCATTGGCCAAGATAAAAATGTATCCAGATGTTGATCTACGTGAATCAACACAGCCAGCAAAGTCTGAATCTGAGTACCTAACAACCTCTAAATTGCTTGTCCGTCTGTACATAAGCTTGTAATCTTTGGTTCCTTGAAGATACCTCATCACTTTCTTTGCAACTTTCCAATGGTCCAAACCTGGGTTACTCTGATATCGTCCTAACATTCCAACAGCAAATGCAATGTTAGGTCTTATGCAGACCTGAGCATATATCAGACTTCCGACTGTAGAAGCATATGGAATGTTCTTCATTTGTTCCATCTCAAGATCGTTTTTCGGGCATTGGTCCAGATTGAACCTATCACCCTTCACTATAGGGGAAACACTAGGTGAACAATTCTTCATCCGAAATCTCTCTAAAACTTTATTGATATAGGTTTCTTGAGATAAACCTAAGATACCTTGAAATCTATCTCTATGGATGTTAATGCCAATGACATAAGATGTCTCACCCATATCCTTCATGTCGAAATTTTTAGAGAGGAATTGTTTCACCTCATGAAGTAAACCCTTATCATTGGTTGCAAGTAAGATGTCATCCACGTATAAAACAAGAAAACAAACTTTACTCCCACTAACATTAAGGTATATGCATTGATCCATAACATTTTCTACAAAACCAAATGAAGAAATTATGTTATGGAATTTTAAATACCATTGGCGGGATGCTTGTTTTAAACCGCATATGGATTTCTTAAGCTTACAAACCAATTGTTCACCATCACTAAAGGGGAATCCTTCAGGTTGTTTCATGTAAACCTCCTTCTCTAGCTCTCCATTAAGAAATGTTGTTTTCACATCCATTTGTTGCAATTCCAAATCAAAGTGGGCTACTAATGCCAATATAATGAGCAAGGAATCTTTCTTAGATACAGGAGAAAAGGTTTCTATGTAATCGATTCCTTCTTTCTGAGTGAACCTCTTTGCAACAAGTCCGGCCTTGTATCTCTCGATGTTGCCTAATGAGTCTTTCTTTGTCTTAAAAACTCATTTACAACCAATGGATTTTGCACCATTAGGCAACTCAACAAGGTCCTAAACATCGTTGCACTTCATGGAACTCATCTCATCCTTCATGGCATTGTACCACAATTTTGATTCTTTACAACTCATGGCTTGCGAAAAAGATTCGGGATCATTTTCGGCTCTTATATTGTAGTCACATTCTTGTAGATACACTACATAATCATTAGGAATTGTTGACCTCTTAATTCGAGTAGACCTTCTTAAGATTGCACCAATATCTTTTAAGGAAGTATGAGGTTCAACTTGTTGTTAGAAGTGTCAGACAACTCCTGATCAACTTGATCTACTGGAATGTTGAACAGTTTGTGGAACTTCAATGATTGGTTGAACTTCAACGATTGTTCGTTCTATACCCGATTGTACTCGATGGGTGTTATGAACAATAAACAATCTATCACTTGAAGTGGAAGGTTGAGACTCTATATAATCAATATCATAAACTATGTTTCTGAATTGATCGCTCCCACTAACCAAGTCATATTCAAGAAATTTAGCATTTCTCGATTCCACAATCCTAGTGCTGTGAGATGGACAGTAAAATCTGTACCCCTTAGACTTTTCAGCATATCCAATGAAATACCCACTAATAGTCCTTAGGTTCAGTTTCTTTTCTTGTGGATTATAAATTCTCACTTCAAACGAGCATCCCCAAATACGCATATGTAGCAAACTCGGTTTCCAACCTTTCAATAACTCAAATGGCGTCTTTGGGACAACCTTGGTTGGAACTCAGTTTAATATATACACTGCTATCTTAAGTGCTTCAGTCCATAAGAATTTATGAAGTTTTGACTTGCTAAGCATACTCCTCACCATGTCCAATAAAATTTGGCTTTTTCTTTCTGCTACACCATTTTGGTCTGGAAAACCAGGCATGGTGTATTGGGCAACAATCCGATGCTCTTGAAGAAACTTCGCAAATGGCCCAGGTGATTGTCCATCCTCTAAGTATCTACCATAATATTCTCCACCTCTATCTGATCTCACGATCTTAATTTGTTTACCACATTGTTTTTCTACTTCTGCCTTGAAAACTTTAAAGGCTTCTAAAACTTCATTTTTGTTATGAAGTATGTAGAGATACATGTATCGTGAGAAATCATCTATGAAAGAGATGAAGTATTTCTAACCATGAGAGTCCATGTCAAGACTACATATATTAGTATGTATGATCTCTAGTATGGTGGAACTCCTAGTAGCACCTCTCTTTGACTTGTTAGTATGCTTTCCCTTAATGCAGTCCACACAAGTCTCAAAGTTAGTAAAATCTAGAGTACTAAGTACCCCATCATTCACCAACCTTCTGATTCTATCTATGGAGATATGACCTAATCTCCGATGCCACAATGTAGAGGAATCCTCATTAACAACACATCTTTTAATGTCAGTTTGGACATGTAATGAATTATGAGTGGTATCATTTTGTAAGAATATGCAATAAAGGCCATCAGATAAAATACCATTGCCAACACAATCAGATTTATAAATCAAATTGAAAGATGTTTTTGAAAAATGAAAGGAATATCCAAATGGTACAAGTCTAGAAACTGAAATCAAGTTTCGTGAGAAACTTGGTACATAAAAGGTCATTTGCAATTCCAAAATAAAACCACCATTTAAGGTTAAATAACATGTCTCTATTGCTTCCACATGCGAGCCCATCTTGTTTCCAGATAAGATGAATTGCTCACTTGTCACTGGCTTCCTTAGGTTTTGCACACCCTACAAGGAATTTGAAATGTGGATTGTAGATCCAGAATCAATCCACCATGTGTTGGTATTTATATTAACCATATTAGATTCATAACAAACAAATGAGGTAGGGTTACCTTTCTTCTCAAGTCATTTATGAAATTTCAGACATTTATTCTTCACGTGTCCTTTCTTTTTACAAAAAAAAACACTTTTTGTCTTTCTTAATGTCAGATTTGGGAGGAATTTGTTGCTTCTTTTTTCTGACTGGCTTGAGATTTGCCTTTCTTTCCTTTCTTTTGCGTCACCAACATGGCACTTTCTCCTTGTTCCATCAATAACCTTCCTTCCTCTTGAACACACATGGTCATCAATTCATTGATAGACCACTTATCCTTATGTGTGTTGTAAGAGATTTTGAAAGGTCCATGTTGAGGCGGAAGAGTGTTAAGGATAAAGTAAACCAAGAAGGATTCAGACATTTGTACCTCGAGCTTCTTCAATTGAGCCACTATGTCCTTCATCTCCATGATGTGTTCGCGTACACCTCTTATACCGGTGAGCTTCAGGGATATGAACTTCATAATTAGGGTGCTTGCCAAAGCTTTATTTGAAGTGACGAATTGCTCATCAATAGCCTTGAGCAATTCGCGGACATTCTCATGTTGCTCGATTGAACCACGTATACCAGCACTAATTTTTGTCTTAATGTACATCACGCTGAGGCGATTAGATTTCTCCCAGCGTTCGTGTAATAAAATTTCATTTGGTGTGCTGGTATCAGTGATCTTATGTGGTTCATCTTTCCTTATGGCATAGTCTATGTCCATGCACCCTAGTTGAAGAAGAATCCTTTCTTTCCATATCTTAAAGTTATCTCCCCTGAGTTCGGGAACCTCACAACGAATATCATATATGCTAGGTAAAACTGCACAAAAAGATTACAAGCTTATTAAGAATTTGAGGCTTTAATTTAAATTCATGTTTTACCAATGTAGAACACGCTTAAAAATTGAATCTAATTTTATTAAAAATTGACTGTGGGCTAAATCTTTGATTTAATAAGATTCATTATCTTTATGAAAGACTTTATCAAACTATTTTACTGAATTATATATTTATTATGAATATAGTTTGATATTTTCTATCTATAAGTTTTATGATAAACCTATTAAATTAATTCTTCCTAATTCATGTGGGTAAATTAGAAAAAAATAATTTTAATATTTTATCCTAATTAATTATATAGACATAATGAAATCCTTGTGGGGTAAAATCGTCATATTTATATAATTAATTACAATTAATGTCCATAATGTGATCCTTATTTACTTAATATATAATTTTATATAATTAAGGATGTTGTGGTTATTCCTTAATTATTTAAAATTATATAGTTAACTAGACATTAAAACTATATGATATAAATTTAATATATCTAACACAAATTTAGGCAACAATTGCATGCATTAAAAGCTAAAACTTTTAATTTATCTAACTCAAATTTAAGCTACATTTTTACACATACAAACATATAATTTAAAATAAATAATTTAATTTGTATGTATAAAAAATCACATATAATTTGAAAGGATTTTAGATTATGATTGGGTGCCTAAATCTATATAAAACACAATCAATTCCAAGCCCAATAAAAATAATTCAAACCGGGCCAAAAAAGGCCTAAACTGACCCAATTTTAACAATCATCAAATGAACCAACACTTAAAGCCTCATAATTTAGTAAAATGGGCCACTGGCATGCATTGAGCTTAATGAGCCCAATAGCCTCTTATACCAAGGCCCAAATTTCACATTTAACTCATGGCCCAACACTTAATAGAACCCACTCTCTCTCTAGGTTTTTTTTTTTTTTTTTTTTTTTTTTTAAGGCCTATAATGGCATTTTCTGAACACTTGAATGACATCTTTTGAACGCCTGTAATGACGTTTTCTGAACGGAGGACGCCAACTATCTGGATCGCCTCCAGCAACCATTGTTTAAATAGTTATCGAGAGATCATAAAAACAAGAAATTTTCATGCAAAATCAATACAAAAGCAGAGGTAAGATTTAACGTGCTCTAATACCAAATGTAAGTAGTTTACATGCTATATATGTGTGATTCCAATGAACATTTACAACATGAATCAAAACTGAAAAAGACTTAGAATAGTCTACTTACCTCCGGCCATTGTATCAAGTTACTATAATCGGTTTCAAGCTTTGATTTCCAAACTCTGATCTCTACTTTTAGATGTTGTATTTCGGAAGATAAAAAACAGCAAAGCCGAGTTTGGGACCATTTCCAATCTATATAACTGTGGCTTCCATCATACCACGTTGCTCTTGCCACCATGTTGAGCAGTTGGTGGAACGTGCTCCTTAACCGCAACGGAAGTGAGAGATGGAGGAGGACGTGGTCAAAGTGCTGGACCACATTAGAAGTGTTGGATGTGTGTGAACGTGTATCAACTAACATCAAACACATAAGCTCTCATCAAAGGAGACTTTGCTACCATGTTGAAGAACCAATTTTCTTAGAAGCTTTAAGTTTTTAGGATTTAGGTTTACAATGTTTATCAGCTTCTTTGGCCAAGCAATGGAGATTTAGATGCGTTACCCGGATCTGTATTATGCAGTTTGTTCAGTGAAAGAGCTCCATATGAGACTCATATTTATGCTAATCTTACTTGATAATGTCAACCATATTACATTACGCATGGTAGATAAGTTCCTGAATGGAGATTGATGTTATCTTTGTTTTTTTTTCCTTTCTTGTTTTTTTTACCCTTTTGCAGATTTGAGAACCATGCCTTACATTTTCAGAACCAAGCATTCACTATAATGTTTACTGTCATATGGTTTGGCTATGAATGCCAAGAAATATTATACCTGAGTTTTCTTTGTAAAAAATCTTCAGAATTGTCAATTTTCATACATCTTTTTGAGTCCTTTTCGGCATACTGCTAGTGCATTTGAATCAATTATAACCCTTATAGCTAGCAGTGGAATTTCAAGAACTAACCTTCTTTATTTCAGGGTTTGAAGGGCAGATTCTGTGATGATAGAAGCCTGGCAATGGTGATGCTCTGAATGTGAAACTTTTCTGAACCTTATTGATCTCCTGTCCCTCTCCTTTCTACTTCTTTATTTCCTGCATGTGTTTAGGTGGTGAAGGTCCCCAACATTTGTAGCTACAAGCCTAATGAAAAAATAACTTATGTGCAGTGGAATGAGAGAACATTAAGCTCAAATGTATTAGCATCTTGGAAAACAGAGAAAGGATTCACAACAGACCTTGGCGTTGGCGCTGGTGTCTACATTCTTGCTTTGGACATCCTTGGCTCCAACTTTATCCTTCAATTTTGGACCATTTTGAGAATTCCAGAGTCCAAGGACAAATTTTTCTCAAATTTGGGATAAAAAGGAATTGACCTTATATCCATATGCATCAGAAAAGAACAGCAGAGAAGAAGTTTCTTACTGCAGTTGTACTTTTCTTTTTCCTTTTTTTCTTTCCCTGATTCCTCATCAAAAAATGGTACTTAGAGCTTGTTCTAGTAGCAGTGGTAGTAGAATTTACATGTCTCAGATTAGAATTTGCCTCAACCCCAGATGAGGATTGGGCATGGACCCTGCATCATCGGAACCCAATTCAAGTATTTGGCTAATATTGAAAAAAAAAACCCTCTGGATAGATTTAGATACTAGGGCTTGGATTCTTTAAAATCCATTGAACTCTTGTCTTTTTCCTGACATTCTTTTTTCAGTTGCCAAAGAGAATGACTGAGGTTTTCAACACTAATCAATGGCAGGATAGAGGCCAATGCCTCAACTAGAAACAATATCAGACCTTTGCCTCGAGAAAGCAACGCTGAATAGTGAATAGGAACTAGTACTTAACCATAATTGGGTAGGTTAATTTTCATGAGCATGAGGCTGAGGAGAGTGAGTCCAAATGGGAAGACTGCATGCACTAGACGTTAGTAGATATCAAAAAGTAGTCTTATAGGGTTTGTTTGAAGGACGGCCAAACTGTATATGGTTGTCCTCTTCCTCCGTCAATTCTTGGGACTTAGATGCCTACCTCGGTTGCTCGAATTTGAGAGTGAGGAAAAGAAAAACTGTTAGCTACAGAATGACATGCAAAATTTAGAGCTTTAATATCTGCACACCCATTTGTTGTGTATATTTAAAAGAACCCATTATATTGAGCAACAGTTGAAGGTTTTCGTGGGATGTAAATAAATAGACAGGAATGAATTCTATTAAGGTGTAAATAAGGTCGGTTGGGTTGATTTTTGGATAAAAAATGAACTTAATTGGTATAGTCGATTTTATATGTGATAAAAATTGAACCGATTAGATTTGGAGTGAAAAAATTGAACCCAACCAAGTCTTTTAAGGTTGGATTGGTTCTGTTTTCGTGGATCGACTTTGACCCAACTTAATAATTTTTTTTAATCTTAAATCTAGTTGTAGATTTCCGTTTGTTTTTAGTGAAAATCTCATTAATTTGATTTTATATTACGTCATAAGTCTAATTTATTTTTAAAATTAAATGAAACAAATTGGATTTGATATTAATATATATATATTTGACCAGAATATAAAAATAATGAAGTATTTTAATATAATTTAATATAAAAGAATTTATCAAATATTAAATAATAATATATAAGTTTTAAAACACCGTCTATTCGGTTTTTATCTATTAGAAGATAAGAAAATCAAAACCAAATTGATAAGACCGACCCTCAAGTTGAAGGAACTTTTTTATTATTGAAATTCTTGATTAGGATGGGTTCGTCGTTGTTTCAGTTTTACTTAAATATCTAAACTCCACGGATAAAACAAAAATTTTGTTTTACACATAAAAAAATGATTCTTTTTGGCCAAAGGGGGTGGTCCTAATCAGAATCAGCTGCCGCCGTACGATGAAAGCCAATTATAACACATAAGAAATCCTGAAGGTTGGCTCTCTCTTGAACTTAAAAAATACAGGACAAATTGGCTCATGGTCAAGTATAAGCCGTTCCTCCAATCCACCAATCCCGCAATTTCAACTTTTAAAATGATTGATCATCTCGCATGCATTCTGAGTCATAAACAGTGGATTTATTTTGATGATTATAACAAAAATCTATCTTTAACTCTATAAATACTTCCTGTAACACTACTTTCTCTCTTATCAGAAAAAAGAGCAGCAGCGTGCCTCAGAATTTTGCTTCAATGGCTCAGCTATACTATTTCATAACTGTTGTGTCTCTTCTGCTCTTTCTTCAATCTGATTCCTATGCAGGTATATTTGCTTTACTATTTTTTCGTCATGATTTTTTTTTTGAAATTGTAATCCCCTTCATGTTATTTGAATTTGCCATATATCTTGATGCAGAAGCTGGAACCATTGGAGTCAACTATGGAAGGCTAGGGGACAACCTCCCACCTTCAACCCAGGTTGTGGCGCTGTTGAAATCCAGAAACATAAACCGACTTCGTCTTTTTGAACCGAACCTAGATGCCCTTGATGCTCTACAAGGCTCTGGGATTGAAGTTGTCCTTGGAACACTAAACCAGGACCTCCCACAACTCGCCGCCGACCTCTCCTTTGCCAGAAGCTGGGTCAGTACCAATGTGATTCCATACTCTCAAAATGTCCGGTTCAGGTACATATCAGCAGGAAACGAAGTCATCCCTGGGAACTTAGCAGCTTATGTGTTTCCAGCCATGCAGAATCTCGATCAGGCCTTGAGAGATGCCCAACTCCCATACAGTATTCCCGTAAGTACCAGCGTTTCCACTGCAGTTCTTGGAACTTCATACCCTCCTTCTCAAGGGGAATTCTCCATGGACATAGACCCAATAATGAGATCCATAACAGGATTCTTAGCAGCAAATGGAAGCCCTTTTCTCGTCAATGTGTACCCCTACTTTTCATACATAAATGACCCGGTAAACGTCCCATTGGACTACGCCCTATTCAATAGTAGCCGGGTGGTTGTGAGGGATGGGGAGCTTGAATACAAGAACCTGTTTGACGCTATCGCTGATGCCACCTACACAGCCCTGGAGAGGGCCGGAGGGGACTCTGTGAAGGTGGTGGTGACGGAGAGTGGGTGGCCTTCCAATGAAAATGGTCAGATTGCAACCATTGAAAACGCAAGGATGTATAACAACAACCTGGTAGCACACTTATCAGGAGCAAAAGGGACACCGAAGAAGCCAGGGGAGAGCATAGAGGCTTATGTGTTTGCCATTTTCAATGAAAATCTCAAACCCAGGGGCACAGAGCAGAACTTTGGCTTGTACTACCCTAATATGACAGAGGTCTATCATGTTGAGTTCATTAATTAGATGTGCATATTCTTGCTCTGTATTGCCCTTGGATTAGTTTGAAGTATTGGGTCTATCATGTTGACTCCAAACCACAATTATCATTGTTATTTGATCATATTTTACAATAAATGTTTCAATTACATGATTTATAATAAACTTTAAATTACTTTTATCAAATAACTTTTAATATTTAAAAATAAAAATTAATAATAAGTTTTAAATTAATATATTAAATATAATTTAACTTACAATCAACTTAAGTCATTAAGTAATATGTATTAAGTTTTATCAAATGTTCATTTAGAATAACTTTACGTGATTATGACGGTATTTTGATAAAATTAAATATTAAATAGAAGAATTATGCTTTAAGCCGTCAGGAGAGAGGTATAATTGAAGTATGAAGCTGAAAAAAATTATAAATTAGTAAAAAGTTCATAATAAAATCGTGCAGCCGTTTCCCGTAAATAAAAAGGTTGCCAATTCCCAAACGAGGAGTCTGCTAATCCGTGCAGCCAAACACACCTCTAGGGATTTGAGGTTTGAATATTTGCTTCCGCGTTCCCTTTCCTCCCTGTCAAACAGTTGCTCTTCCCTCCTTAGCGCCGAACCTCCACCGCAATGGGGAAGAAGAAGCCCAAAGATCCCGAAAGCGGCGACGTTTTCAAAACCCTTTTCGGATATCTTCCCAAAGATGATGCTTCCTCACGTTCTCTCTTTTCCGACAGCAATCCCTTCCGAAGAAAGCCCAGTCTTTCTTCCCAAACACTTCCTTTTGAAAACCCTAGCATTCCCGATTCTGAGGTCAAGAAGCGGAAGAGGACCGAAGAAACTGACGAAACTTCTCAAACTCTTGAAGATGCTCCAAAAGCTCAGCATGTGGTCGAGCCCAAGAAATCTAAGAACGACAAACTACGAAACCCTAATTTGGGTTCTGAATCGAATGAAGAACTTCTTAATTCGGTTTCTGAGTCGAACAAAACGTTGAAGAAACACAAGGGAAAAGATATCATTTTGGGTTCTGAGGGAAACCCTAATTCGGGATCTGAAGTGAAGGAAATGGTGGATTCAGAAAAGGGGAAGGAGAAGAAGAAGAAGAAGAAGAAGAGGAAGAGGGATGAGATTGAGGAGGAGTATGAGGCACAACACTATGGGACGGTAGCCAAAGTGGAGGGTGTTGGGGAGAAGAGGAAGAGCGTGGTTAATCCTGCTGAAATGTTGGTCTCGAAGGAGGGGTTTGATGATGAAAGCAAGCTTTTGAGGACTGTCTTTGTGGGGAATTTGCCATTGAAGATCAAGAAGAAGGCTTTGTTGAAGGAATTTAGCGTGTTCGGGGAGGTTGAGTCTGTGAGGATTCGCTCTGTTCCCATCTTGGATGTGAGTGTGTTGTTGAATGTTGAATTGCATTTATTTTTTGCTACAGGAATACTTTTTTTTTTTTTTTTTTGCTTCTTTCTTTTATGTTAATGGTGTTATTTCTTTCTTCCTCATTTGATTGTTCGATCAGAGCAAAAAACCAAGAAAGGGTGCGATAATCTCGAAAAAAATCAATGATTCTATTGACAGGTACGAATAATGCTGAATACTATGTTGATTCTCTTTGTGTTTGAATTCTGCAAACCTGTTGGAATTTATAAACCTTTGTCCATCATTCAGTTTTCTGTTATTATTTTTTTTACTTGTTTGGTTTACAATTTCGAAAATTATATCTGGTGGCATTTATTGGCATAGCTTATAGAATTTTGATTTGCAGCAGTTATAGTTTGTGCACCAGGGAAAATTGCATTGTTCATCTTCTAATTGACAATGTTCTTATGATTTAGTTAATGGTCCTGTAAAGTTTATTCCATTTCTTCCGTTCACACGAATTTTCATGTCTTGCAGTGTCCATGCTTATATTGTTTTCAAGACCGAGGAATCAGCACAGACTTCTTTGTCTCATAATATGTCTGTGGTAAGTCGCCTTTCCAAAATTTAAATATCTGTTGCTGTAGTAATTTCGGAGGTGAAGTATTTGTTTTGATCTTATATTTGTGATATAGATTGGAGGAAATCACATCCGTGTTGATAGGGCATGTCCACCTCGCAAAAAATTGAAAGGAGAGAATGATGCTTCACTTTATGATAATAAGAGGACTGTTTTTGTGGGAAACCTCCCTTTTGATGTGAAGGTAATCCATTCTTATATGTTATATGAAGTGATGAACTTCAAGTGTGCATTCTTTTGTTGCTCCTGTTTTAAAATCTGGACGTTTGTTCTCTGCAGGCTGAAGAAATTTATCAGTTGTTTTGCGGTATAGATAGCCTGGAGTCCAGTATTGAAGCTGTTCGGGTTGTTAGAAATCCTCATACAAGTGTAGGAAAGGGTATTGCCTATATTCTGTTTAAAACAAAGGTATGATCTGTTCTCTTACATATTTTTCAATCTGTTGATGTCGATTCTTTTTCACTTTGACATTATGTGGCATGCTCAGCCTTGATGTGTTATTACTAAGGTTCCTGTATGGTGGACATTATTCTTGTTTGTTAGAAAACCTAAGTTTGTGAACCAGATAATCCCCATGAAGCAACTATAGAATATATTATTTATACCTGGGCATCACGGTTTATTCATGTTCCCCAAGGCATGATTTGAATTTGTTGTATTGTTTTTCTTATATTAGAAAGTTGTGGAACTCATACTGCACCAAATTTGCAGACATCTTACCCAAAATAAAAATTAAATAAATTCTAGTAACTGAAATAGCTAAGTGGGTGAACATATTGGATCGCAGTTGGTCTATGCCATTTATCTCATGCTGCCGCTTTCCTCTTTAAAGATAAAAAGAATAAACATTAAAGGATTGCAGACTTGGGTGCAACCCATTTATACCTCCTGGACTGCTCAAAGCACATCAATACAAAAGGGAGAGAATAGAAAACAAAAAACCAAGCTCTTTAATCCCTATTGCTTCTCAAGCTGCCGACAATGCCCACAAGAGAACTCCTACCACCAGGAACACCTTCTGCTACGATTGTAGCAAGAAAAAGCACAAACGCTTCCATTTTGGAATTGTGGGTTCCATTCCCACAAAAAGCCCTCTTATTCCTCTTTCCAATTGCCAAGCTAAACAAAGAGTAATTTCTCCCCTCCTGTCCACTGCTTTTCCTGTTGGAACTTCCACTCCGACTCTTAAGCATCTATTTCTCATATCTGGGCAAGAACTAAAGGAATAAGAAAAATCACAAACACCATGAACCATATTTCCCTAGGAAGTGTGCAGCTTACCGGTTCCTTCTTCCTTTTGCATGAGCAACATCATTTCCCCATGCTCCTTCCCAGTTGATGATTATTCAAATTAAGGATTTCCTCCCCAGTGTCTGTCCAAACAGTGGTGCATTGGTTTGATTTGTTGAAAATTTTGAGTTTAATGGAAATAAGGCTGCTATTTAACTGTTTTATTTGAAATTAAGGTGAAATATTAGGAAGGAATAAAGAGAATAAGAAGCAAAAATGAAAAAGAGAAAAAAAAAAAAAAAACATGGGGAAAAACAGCAGTAGCAAGTACCGATTGTATGGGAAATACTTCAGGAAGTTAAGCGGGGGCATCCTGTATTGCTGAATAGGGCACCTACTCTGCATAGATTCCAGAATGTATCCTAATTTTTGGCCTATTTATTCTGATGATGATTGATTCAACCTTTGATAAAAAAGATACACCTTGGTTATATTTCATCTCTTCAACAAGTACCTCAAATTGGATCGATTTTTAGGTTTTGTAGTAAACCTAATTGGTTACTTCCAATTACGTAAATCAATAGTTCAAACCACACTCAAAGGTAAGGCATTTCCCATTTTTATAGGATCTTTTGTGCCAGAAACAATGGTATCTCCAATTATAGCCCCTCTAGGATGTAAAATATATCTCTTCTCACCATCAACCAATCGATACGACCCCGCAGAGCAGCTTTTGCTAAAATTTGAGCAGTTTCTTGAAAACTCGCCTCAGATATGGAAATTTTTAAATAAGATATTCGTGGAGAGACAATGAAAATTCTATATTATGAAAATTTATATCTATAGAGCAAGGATAAAGAATTACACCAAAAAAAAACAACTAAGAAATATATCATAATCTACTCATTGCACATGGCAACAACTTTTAATAGTTGATCGTCAAATTCTGTATCTATTTACAAGTCCTGCATCAAGTAGAAAGTATTTTGAAGTGTAATAATCATAATAGTTTCTCAACAGAGGAAATATTTGCGGTTGCATATCTGATTTGATCTCCCCATGCCTTTCTTTTTGTGAGGGAATTGTTCTATATCCCTGTTACACCATAGGCACCATCCATTGAGCTGTCACTGCCTAGTGTTCCCACTCCACCCTTCTTGATATATTCACCCATTGTCTCCATAACCCTCCTATCTATCTCCTCCAATTTCTCCTTGAGAGTTGATATCTATCTGATTCTTGTAACAACCCACAACAATCTCCACCACAGTTCCTGTCTGGGGTAGTTGATCCTCATACTGGTATCATCAGAGCACATGATTTGCTACAAATGTGATATGATTGATGCATGTAAGATCATTTAGGTTTGAAGTAACATTATGTTCTCATTTCTGTTTGGAGGGTGCATGATGTGATTCATTACATGTATCTTCCATTACTTATGGTAGTATAAACATGATATTGTACTGTTCATGATTTTAAGTCTAACAGTCAGATGATTGTGTAGCAATAATCTGAAAGTTTGCAACTTATTTATTACCCAAAATAAACTGTTGTACTAGTGAATTGATGCAGGTAAAAGAGGCCAACTTTGAAATCAAAACATTTAGAAGACGGTCTATTTTAAAACTTAGACTGCAAGCATGGATTTTAAGAAGGGGAAAAATGAAGTTGAAATAGGAACTTCATGTTTATGGTATTAAATAAAACTCTTCCATCTGAGTTAAAATTGTGTTGCTCCAAAGCAGGAAGCATGTACAAGTCAAATCGAGTTAGAACAGGGCTATAGAGTTTATGGTGCCTTTTCACTCTAAAATGTTCCACTGTACTTCAATGTTTGTTCTTCAGCAGTAATGCTTTCTTGATGTAATCTAATTGACAAATTGTTTATTGCAATGATCTATCTCTATCTTTGGTGCGTATTTTGCTAGCCATGCAGTGGGTTCCAAGTTCCAACATGGATACAATGATAGCTGATTTAGGAGTGGTCGGTCACCTGTTTGGGAGTGTGTTTTTCCTTTGACCAATAGGGTTATGGGGAGGCCTGTAATTAAAATTTCCTATGGTTTTTTAATCTCTTTGCAATTAAGCTATAATCTTGTATTTACTCTACCATATATTATTACACTTATAAGTATTGAATTTTTTTATGTGAAGGATGCTGCAAACTTGGTTGTTAAGAAGCGAAACTTGAAGCTGCGGGACCGGGATCTGAGGCTCTATCATGCCAAGCCTAGTTCCACCACACCATCTAAGAAAAGAAATCCAATACCTGCGGAGGCAGATATTTCCCCAGCCAAGAAGTTGGCGACGGGTTCAAGGATTTCCTTGGAAAGCAGCAATAGATTGAAGACAAAGTCTGTCATCTCCTACCAGGGCTTGCAAGCAAGCAAATCTGGTGTCCCAAAGAAAGGCCGTCTGCAAACCAGGGAAGCAGTGAAGTTCAAATCCAAAACCCAGAAGGAGAATACACTGAAAGAACAACAAAAGAAAAGACCAGCAGTTGCTGCCAGGAAGGCAAAGATCAATGCAGTACAGGCTGCTGGTGGTGGTGGTTCAAAACAAACAGGGAAAAAACGGAAGCTGGAAAGCCAGACCCCAGAGGGTGGGCGGCGGAGCAAGAAAGCCAAGAAATTTCGGTAGGAAAATACGGCCCAAGAAAATGCAGTAGCTGGATGCAGCTTGGCTGAAAAGTGCTGTGAAAGCTTTCATCCTGATAGGATTA
Source organism: Vitis riparia (assembly GCF_004353265.1). Classification (NCBI taxonomy): domain Eukaryota; kingdom Viridiplantae; phylum Streptophyta; class Magnoliopsida; order Vitales; family Vitaceae; genus Vitis; species Vitis riparia. Next base: position 10,706,064 of record NC_048432.1, on the reverse strand, counting down.
CAATATAAAGTTGTGGTTAATGTTGTATTCATTCCTGAACAAATTGTAGTGCAGGCAATTTGAATTATTTGTTCACAAGTTGATTTTCTGTAGGATTTTTGAGAGCAGTTTTTATTTATTTTTATAAAATTGAAAGCTCTTTTAAAAAATTAAAAATTCTAAAATGTGGTTTGGTGTGATTACATTTGTTTGTTATATATATTTTAAGATATTGAAATAAAAAGCTTAGAATCAACAAAGAAATGGATCAAATGGTTAATGATTTCATTTTAAAATGATGAAATAGAAGCTTATGATTTGTTTATAATTAACAAAAAAATTGATCAATTATGTAATTTTAATTCATTAAAATTTATCTCCACTTTGATAATCCATAGTATATTAAGTAGAACGTGTTTTGGCAGAACCAGATAATGCCGAACCTCAACCCAACTCGAGGTACTAAACCTTAATTCTTTAAGTTCAAATTAAGTTTTTGTTCTATCTGATTTCAGATTGAATGATTCAAAATTTAAAATTTTTTAATATATTTGTATCAAAATTTAAATAATAATAACAAACTTTTTTATGATATATAACATAAAGTAAGTTTCATTGTTTCCTTATTTGATTTTAGTTTTTCAAACTCTTTCATATGAACTTTCATGTATCAAGTGAAAAGAAACTCTAAGTGCCTTATTTTAATTCCCTTTATTTTTTAAAATCGAACCCTATTTTTTATCTTACGATATTATGGATTGATTCAATTTAATTTATGAAAATGGTGGAAGAAGAAAATTCATTCATGGAAATTATCAAACGAAAGAGGTATAAAATCTTATGTACCTATCAAAAGTGGAAGGTTATTTTTGTAATATTGAGAAAATATCGTGGGTTGATTCAATTCAATTTATGAAAATGGTGGAAGAAGAAAATTCATCAATGAAAATTGAAAACTACCATACGAAAAAGGTATAAAATCCTCTGTACCTATTAGAAGTGGAAAGTTACTTTTGCAATATTGAGAAAATTTTGTTCCTTTCAATCTATTATCCCAATATATATATATAAACTTATATATTATTTTAAAAATAAAATAAAATAAATGAAATATATATTATTATATAAAATAATATACATTGTAAATATTCCATCAACGAGTTTTGTGACCCTAAGTCTAACCTTCCATTTGTTTTAACCTAAAAAATACCAATTTTTAATAAAAAATACCATTAGTCTTTTTCTATAAAAATATTTTTTTTTATATCTTTTAAAACATACATATAAATAATTGTAATGTTTAACATTTATGTTAAGTTATTTTTCAAGTTCAAACATGAAAAAGATTAGATTTACAAATTCAAAAACTATTTCATCATCTTAATCAATCAATTCTATTAAAAATGATAACCCAAAACGACTCCGATCAACCTGCACATATTGCACTCCTAATAGTAAACCTTCATCCTCCACAAATGTAAAAGAGTAGGCATGGGGAAACTCCATGTATGTTATACCAACTGTGCCACAGATCAATATCCATTCCGAATCGAATAACAAATCAATCAATGACTGTATTTGAGCACTGGAACAATGATAAATCAGTACTTTACACCTGAATTTTTTAACCATGATACAAATTTTTCCTCCAAATATTGTTCCTATCCATATTTTCTTCTAACTAGGGGAATTAAGCAAATTACAAACCCATAACCCACCCCCAAATCTTAAAATAGATTGCAGAGAATTTATCCAAGCTCAAAGCCCTCCAATTCAATTTCCACCCTGCCAGCCAGCCAGTTGCAGATGCAGTGATGGTTGCACATTGCATTTATTTGCTTAATCTGTACATGAATGCAGTGACTGCTCAAGTTTCATGGCCCCCCCCCCCAACTCCACACACATGAGCCATATGTGGTAGAATACTATGATTTGTTCTTGCTCATCAATGTGGGGGTGACAGAAACAACTCCAATAAGGAACAGAGTCGCAATTGACTGGAAGTCATAAAGGTCCCCCACTGACCTCAACTCTCCAAGTGCTATTCCAGCCTGTATAAAACCAAGGAAAAGGAAACCAACATTCTTAGGCACTCTATCCAAACCTTTTTCTTCACTATATGCATTCTACCATTCACTGCAAATATTTCAAGAGCAGACATGATTCATGGACATTGCCAGTATTGTGAACTGTGAGTAATCAATAGACTCCTGTATATCCTGCGTTTAGAATTTTATTCCCATTCCCAGCAATGCAGGAAATAATCATTAATAATCCAACAGGCAAGAGTAATTAACACCTACCCTGACCGTGACGTATGCAGCAGGAATCAGTCCAATGAAGGTTGCCAGGAAGAAAATGTGGTATGGCACATCTACCATCGGTGAAGCAACGTTAATAAATGTGTTTGGCAATGTTGGGGTCACTCTTAAGAAAAGCATGTAGTTCAGCAGCCGCTCTCTTCTTTTAGCCACCTAGAATATGAAAGGGAAATATTTCATTAAATATGTTGCTTCATCTAAGAAAGGAAGGCTGCCAAAGGCGTCCAGAATCACCTGCGCTTGGAAGAAACTTAGTTTGTCAGGCCAAAGAAATGAAACTAGGGGCCGTCCAATCAGTTTTGAGAGGAAATAGCAAGATGAAGCACCAGCAGTTGCAGTGAACACGACGAGAGCCACACCTTTTAAAACTCCAAAAAGAGACCCAGCAAGCAGCGACATGAAAACAGTACCTGGGATCATGAAGGTCTGCATGAAAATGTAGACCATGCAATATCCCACCAGAACCTGTACGGTGTAGTCGCTTGTGTAGTCCTCAAGGTGATCCCTACCAAAGAGAAACATCCACAAATCAGAATCAACAATCTCCCATGACAAACTTGATGAAGTACTTACTATCCAGCAAGACATTTCAAAGAACAAGATTGCTAAAATTAGATCCATGTAAATTCATTAAGAAAATAATACAGTCACATCTCTTTTGTCAATAGATAAGTAGTTCATAAAATTTCAATATCCATAACTATCATAAACTTACAATATAGCCAGACATATCAATTAAAGCGTTACAGTTAATCCAATTCCATTTTTAACATGATGTGACAGTGGACCAGGAGGCCATGTTTGCTCAAGTTATCAGGTCAAGATATTGATGGATATCTGCATCTAACTTGATGGCTTTCTCATTCCTTTTAAGAAACTATTTCATATTAGATGATTAAACCACAAAAACTTCTTTGACAATCATTGGAGGTAACTTATGAAGGACCCTTTACCAAATGAAGAAAGCCACAAGGTTAAAAGCATAAAAGAAGCAACAAGATGACCTCCCATTGCCTCATTCATTACAATCCAAGTCATTATCTCTATACCTTGGAATGGGTGTACACGACTCAGATTTAAAGATCAGAAAAATCCACAATGCCTTATCAGCCATTCTAGCATTCTTACCATGTCCTCAGTCAGGGCATAGGAGTCTAAAATCTTTTCAAATGAAGATTAATACAACCCTATGATAGATCCCATTACGGGAAACCCCCATTCAGGACCCTTGAGAGTTGCCTACTCAAAATTACAAGAAGCAACTTTCAGAACCATTTCAATTCTTTTGGCACCATGCCTTTGAAATCAATACTCTGGTCTTGTAAGCAAACCTCTGTCAATGAGGTGAAGGCTTGTTTGGTTGCTCAGAATTGGGTAATTTTGGATTTGGGCCCTTCCAAAAAAGAATTCCATAAGACCCCCAACTCCACAAATGCGAAAAACAAAAACAAACCCAAATCAAATCCAATGTTGTGCAACCAACACAAGCAAAGGCGTAAAAGAAATATTTTTTAATAGAGGAAAAGAAATAAGGAGAGGAACCTCTCAACTGCGTTTCTGATCATGCAAACAGACGAAACGAGATCATAAGAAAGGCAATAATATTATAACCATTTTGCGATAATTCCAAATGGGAAGCCATATCCCTCAGCCCCATCCCAACCTCAATTTGAGGTAATAAAAGAGAAAAAATATCAAAAGAAAAAAAAAAAAAAAAAAAAAAAGAGCTTGCAATGGGTAGCACACAGTTGGATCTGATTTGGAACTCCAATTTCTTAGAAACGAAAATTACATGGGGTTCCGCGAAAATTCAGATTCCATTGCAAAAAAATCCATTTGTAAGCAATCCAACCTAACAGCCAAATTGGCAATGGAGCTTCTGTTTCCACGCAAAACACAAAAACCAAATCGAAGCAGAGAACCAACACAAAACCCAGATCCCTCGCAAACTCAAATACCAAATCCTTCCAGAGAAAACATATTCCTTGGAAACAAACAGAGAATAAAAAAATACCTGAGAATCTGGATATCTTCAAGGCTGCGAGGCAACTTGAGGAAGCTGTAATCAGAGGCGGGCATGGTCAAATACACACAAGCAAGACCCAACACGAAGGCCCCAACCACCGCAGATGCCCCTGCCACCTCCCAAAAGGTTAAAGGAAACCTCCCTTCAACATTCTCTTTGCAATCCCTCTCTCCTCTCCTCTCCATTATCTATAATTTCTTTTCCTTTTCCTTTTCTTTTCTCTTCCCTTCCTTGGTGAGGAGAGAAAAGAGAGAGAGAGAGAGAAAGAGAGAGAAACTTGTGAACCTAGTCCCCTTCCTTTCCTTTTCCCCTTGCTTATGTTGCCTCGCCTTCCTCCTCCACCTTATCTTCTGTTTGCCTGATGAGAAAAGTTGGAGAGAAATTGAAAGAATATTCTCCGCCACCTCTATTAAATTCCACTAGTATTCATTTATACAGATTTCTTATTTCCAATAACGTCGTCGGCCCTCTCAAATTTTTCTCTTATTTTAATCATTTGGTAACGTGGCGATTCCTATTAAAATACCAAATTCCATTTTCAAACTCTTTAATTTTTTACGTCTAAAGTTACTTAATATTTTATTAATATTATTTTTAATGCATCATCTCCTATCACATCCAGTCATCATTTTAACAGTAAAAATAGTAGTAGATGATGACACGTGTAGACATCAATTTTTTTTTTTTATTTGAATTAACCTTAAATTGATTTTCAAAATTGTGAGTTATCATTTCAACCAAATTTAAACTCAATAAGTGATGCCTAATTTGATAGGTGACATGTATTCAAAGGATCCTGAAAATTTGAAAGGTTATAAAATTTAATCTTATAAATAAAATTAAATCTTCTAATTATAATAAAAAAAAAATAAGTATTTTCTTTTTAACAAATTTCTAAAGAAAATAAATCTTAAAAAAATTAAAAATAAATATTTTTTATTAGCAAATTTTGTTCATAAAGGCAATAAGTTACCAAAATCAAAGAACTGGATTCTTTGAATTAATGAATTAAATTGATTTCAAATTTAATTCTCTAAAAAAAAAAAAAAAAAGGTTTTACAAAGAAAAGAAAAGGTTTTATAAATTTTCTCTACAAGTCCAAGAAATCTCGAAAGTTCATTCGAAAACAAACCACTCAAGGCCTTCAATTGATCTTCAAAATAAAGTAAGCATTTTTGTCATTATCTTTCAAAGTGTGATCAAAGTGAAAGAATCACGGAGAAAATATTTTTTAAAAAGAATATTAACATAGAGAATTTTGTTAAAAGAATCTTAATTTTAACAAAAATTGTGTTCACATTATTTTTTTATAATTTTGTTAATTTTGTAAGACTTCACGAAATTTATGCATACAAATTTCTGGCACATTTAGGGGATTGTTTTCCTTTTTTTTTTTTTTTTTTTTTTCTCTTAGAAATTGATCACTTATAAGATAATGACATCTAAAAAGACTTAACATGTGCATATCAACAAGGATGATGACAAGATTGTCATTGCTCAATCGACACACAACACCTATACAAGCCTCATGACTCGTAGCAAAACAAAATCAACTACTGTGCCTTCAACAAAGTTAGCAAGTGAGCACACTTGTTTGTTGAAAATGGCAGGAACATGTGATAATTACTAACCATTCATCACCTTGGCCTTTAAAGTGCTCTCCCACACTAAAGGACTCCAGGGATGAGTCCCTTTTCTCTATTGTTGATGTCAACTCAAACACTGACTCACTAATGAGGATGTCAAAGGTGGATAACTCCTCCAAGCACTCTGACTCTTTTACTTCTTCTTTCTTGATGATTATGCTAGTAATGACAATGAACACTACATCAGTAAAAGAACAATTAATTAAGATGACTCATGTCATCGCCAAACTCACCAAAACTATCGAGAAGAAATATTTACAAATAGCCTCCCTTATGAATAAGGTTGAGGCATAGACATAAAATATAGTTGAGTTAAACCAAGGACTTATTCTTCGAAGATTGTGTCTTTAGGTGATGCACCACATGTGTCTAAGTCGGTGCCAATCGGGGAGTAAATCGTTGAATTTACCTCGATGGCGTCAATATTTATCCAACAGCTTCAAGACATGATAACTAATATCATCAAAGTGTGGTATAATGAACCCTCATAAAGTACACTTAAGTACTCTAAGCCTTATATTAGGAAGATTGATAACTTACGTATGCATGTGGGTTATGAACCCCAAAAGTTTCAATCATTTGATAGAAAATGAAATCTGAAGTAACATGTTGTCCATTTCATTGAAACTTACTACAATGCAGGTAAAGAGGATGATCTATTAGTCAAACAATTTGTTCAATCCCTCCAAGGGAATGTCTTTGATTGATATACCAACCTTACACTCAAGTGTATTGATAGTTGGAACCAAATGGAGCATGAATTCCTCAACCACTTTTATAGCACCTGACAAACTATAAACATGATGGAGCTTGTCGATACCAAGCAATGGAAAAACAAGTCAATTGTTGACTACATCAATCATTGACGTTCCTTAAGCCTTGATTGCAATGATAGATTATCTGAAGTGTCGGTTGTTGACTACATGTATTAGGGTCTTTTGTACATCCTTCAAGGGATACGATCTTGCACCTTTGAAGAGTTAGATACACAAGCACATGACATAGAGCTTGTTATAAAAACAAATGCAAGTGAAAACATGTCTATTGAAGAACTCAAAGATGATACTATTGAGGCAAAAACATTGTTGATAAGGATGGAAAGAGTGTGACATCAAATTTCACTACAGTTATTTACAAAACTTAACACTCTATTATGCTCCAAAAATAGAAAAAAAAATTGCCTTCAATTAAGCAAGAGGGTATAAAAGTTATTCTTAAGTTAGAGTTTGATTTATTCAAATGAAGCATCATTGAAAATGTTCAAACAATAAACGAAGTGAAGCCTATGGATACATTTCAACTATTCGATACAAACAAAGTTTGAAAAGTAGTAATGCCCTCAAAATATGAGCCTAAACTGCTTATTACTCTTACCCTACAACTACAAGAGCTTAAACTATAGTAACAAAATAAATAAATAAATAAATAAAATAAACTTATGCAAAATAAATAAATAAATAAAATATTTCTTAGCAAACTTCTTAAACCGAGCAATAAACTCTTTGCATTAAAGAAGTCAATTTCGGAAATTCTAAATTAAAATCTCCAACTTCTCAAATATAAGTGTTTATCTTCAGCATAAGGCATTCTCAAAAGAAAGATGCAACTCAGAAGCTAAATCCACAAAATGAAGCTTTAAAAAACAAGATCAAACTCCAAACATTATTCAACAAGCTCATCGAAGAATATCAAATATGATTGAAAAGTGTCATTCATCCATCTTTAAAGTCAAAGAAGATAAAGTAGAGTTTTTCAAAACACTGGAGAAAATTATTAATAAGTTTATTTAAGATCAAGTAATCATTAACCCTCGATTAAACTTTACTCAAAAAACTTGTGTTTACCACTCTTGAATTAAAATCAAGTCTAAGTTTGACACATTTTTCAATAAGTCTATGAAAGAATATCAAACACAATATAAAAGTGTCATTTATTTATTTTTGAGGTTAAAAATCAAAACGAATTTAAAGAACCTTCTTTTATTCTCCAAAATACTTTAAAAAAAAAATCTTCACAAGTTTGGTTGAAAATAAGTATCTTTGACCCTCAATTAAACTTCGTCCTAAAAACATGCATTTATCGCCTTTAGATTAGAATCAAGACAAGTAATGCTTCTGAAAGCACAAACCTAAACTGCATGATGCTCCTAGCCCACATGAGCTTCAATTACATAGAACATAAAAATAAAAAAAATAAAAAATTAAAGAATAACGAAGGATAACTTCAAGACCTACCTCGTGACATGTACATGATATGTCTTGAAGTGGAAGCGTTTGTAGACATCAATTTTTTTTTAGTGAATTAAATTATCATTAAATTAGTCTTCAAAATTGTGATTTTCCAATTCAACAAATTTTGCATTTGAGGAGTGATGAGAGACACATTTGATAGGTGACATATATTCAAAAAGTAACATGTGATAAAATTTGAAAGGTTACCAAGTTTAGTTTTACAAATAAAGTTACATATTCCAATTACAATAAAAAGAGAATTAAAAATAAATAAATATTCTTTTGTTCACAAAATTTTAAAGGAAATAAATATTCCAAATGAAGTAAAAAAGAGAATTAAAATTAAATATTCTCTTATTGATAAAATTCCTTAAAAGGAGACAAGTTATCAAATTCTTTGAATTAAGCAATTAAATCTTGAGAGATTTCAAATTTAATTTCTTAAAGAAGACTTCACATCAATCCGTAAAATGACTCCACACACACAAAAAAAAAAAAAAATGTTTCACATAAAAAAGGAAAGGCTTCACAAAATCTCTATACAAATCCAAGAAATCTCAAAAGTATTTTATACGTGTTATTTGTCATTCAACAAGTTCATTCGAAAATAAGCTATTTAAGACCTTTGATTGATTTTCAAAATTAAGAAAATGTATATATATATATATATATATATATATATATATATATATATATATATATATATATATATATATATATATTAACAAAGAAATTGTACCTCACAATTATTCATTTTAATAAAAATTTTATTCCCATTATTTTTCTATAATTTTGGAGAACTTTACCAAATTTGTATGTATAACATGTCTACCAAATTACCACCACAAGAAATTAAAATATAACTATATATAATAATTTCATAAATAACTTTTTCAAATTTTTTAGTGTTTTTTCCCATGGCTAAATTAAATGTGTTAGTTTGTAAAAAGTAATTTATGCTAAAATATTAAAATTTGCTCTTTTCTATTTTTTTTAATATTCCCACTTTTATTTTTAAAAATAAATAATAATAACTTTTATTTTAAAAAGTAAACATTCTGAAGCCATAGACTTACCTCTTTCATAAATTTTGTAGAATTTTTTTTAAAAAAAATAAATTTAGGATGGTAAATATTTTTATTGATATAAATCTTTAAAATATTTTTTACATTTTATATTAAAATATTTTTTACCTTTCTTAATTTTTTTAATCATTATTTTTAATAAATAGTAAAAAATAATACCAAATAAAAATTGTAAGCTTCTGGTTATCAGAGTTAATCCATAGCTTCTAGTTAAAATAAAAATATTTTAAAAAAAATTTGGAGAATACGTTAACGATAAAGACGGATACCGACAAAAGAGAGAAAGGGGGAAGGAGAGAGAAACAAGGCGGTGGGTTCGGTGAGGAGGGTAAAATGGGGAAAACAAGGGGGGCCGACGCGTAGGAAACGTGAGTCACGTGAGAGCGTGAAATGATTACTGTACGCGATTCGAGGCATGTGCTCCATATTCCCTCTCTCTCCTCCTTGCTTTTTTTTCGCCGACCTATCTTAATAATGCTGCTTGTTTTACTCGTCAGTCGTCACGCGCCCCTTCCATTCACCTTATTTTATAATATTTTTAATTATTATTATTATTATTTTGTTTTATTTTATTTTTATTTTTAAAAATTAATAGGGGTGGTCCGGGTGGGACATCACCATCGCCATCTCCATGGTTACTTTTACAACCATATTATTTTCATATTCCTTAACAAAAATAATTATGAAAAGATAATTTTACTATTTTATATATACTTTTACTTTTTTTTTTTTGCATTTTTATATATTATTTCAATTTTATTTAACTTATTTTAACTCTATGATATAAAAATTAAATAATTTAAAATTTTATATAATTCAAGTATAACTAAATATAAAAAAATTATTTAAATTAAACCATTAAAATTTAGGAATTCAAAATTCAATTTTCTGCCTTTGAAATGACTTACTTTAAGAGGAAAAAAAAATCTAAAAGAGTTAAATAAAATCAAGAAAGCGAAATCTATAAAATGAGTGAAAATGTCCCCCACAAAATTGAAGAAAACAATTTATTGCCCACTAATTTTAATTTTAATAAAATCTTTTTTCAGATTTATTTTTCTAATTTTATAGGACTTTCATGAAATATGTGTGTGCAGGTAGTTGCAATAAAAATTAATTAAAGTTAGAAGAATACCTAAATTAAAAAACCTAGTACATAAGCCAAAGGCCCATTAGACAAATTGAAACTTTTACAAAAAAAATTGAAATAAAGAATAAAGAATTTCATTGTAATTTTAAAAATACTTTCAATATACAATTCAATTTCCCTAGCAATATGCTAATAAGTTGGATGTTTAAGGAGTACACGTAATTAAAGAGTGAAGGCTACTCCCACCGAAGAAAACTTTGCAAACGTAAAGTTGCAACGCTATTAAGGGGAGGTTACGTGAATTTTTTATGGGTAGAGGTATCTCACGTAATTCAATCTTTTAATTTTTTTATTTTATAACCTTAAAAAATAATTATAAAATAAAACATCTCATATACCTCAATTTTTGTAAAAAAAAAAAATTCAATTTCTCCTTTTAATTTAAAAAACTCATAAACTTTCATGCTTGTTTTTAAAAACAAGTTTCTAAGTTACAATTTTTAAAAATATATATATATATCCCTTCTTTAAGTTTTAGTTAAATATATTTAATTTTTATTAATTTAAATTTTATTAAATATCTTTCTTGTATTTTTTTTATTTATCTTTTTACTCGCTTCCCTTTTACTCAAAATAAAATAAAATATCCGATAAAATTTCAAATCAAGATTAAATATATTTAACCAAATTTTAAGGAGATGAATCAAATTAACCAAAATAAAAAAATATCTATAATATTTTTTATCAAAATTTTTCCACTTTCCAAACAACCAATTAAAATTTCTCACTTATTTTATTAATTAAATAAAAAAAATTATCTATCTTCCCCTATCTCTTGAGAAAAAATTCCCACGTTTTCATACAATATAAAACATAAATTTAGCCAAACATCAATTTTATTTTTTATTTTTATTTTCCCTCCCCTTTTATAACCCGAAAGGGAACTTCAATTTTAAAATAATACATAAAATTAAAAATAATAATTTGTCTTGTTCTTGTGAAGGTCATCATCATCATCCAAAACAGTACAAAAGAGAAGTCAGTGATTTCATTTTATTGCGTAGAGGAAAAGTTGATGAATTAAAAAAAAAAGGTAGAAAATAAAGTTGATATTGGGTGGAGAAAAAGCTTCGAAGATTCACATGCATTTGTCTAGCATGGAGGAAGCACATTAATATATAAAAATTAGGTTGGATTTGTTTGTTACCAAATTCTAGTGGGTGCAGAAAGAGCAGAGGTTTTTATGTAGGGACAAAAGGGCAGTTTCGTGGCATATGCTTTTGGGATACAAACAACTTCTCCCATCCCACATTTCTCTCCTTTGCTTCTTTCCAACCCATCATCTCAAAATGCATGCCCAGGATTTCCAGTGGGAATTTATTTCCATTGTCAGAGGGTGATGGATAGGATGGAAGACGAAATCAAAAGGAAGGAGTACCAAAGAGGTTTTTTTTTTTGGATTTTAAAATCGATAAGAAGGTTGAGTCTTTACAATGTACACAAAAAATATGATATCTTACTTTTGATAGAAAAGAAAATTTTCGATACTATATATATAACCTTCTCTTAATCTTATAGATATGTTTTAAAATTATGAGGGTTTTTTTGAATATAAAATGAATAATATTTACATGATTGAGGGTAAATCATTATAAATGGTATTAGATTTGATCATAACCTCAATGTAGAGGTTTGTTTGAACCGATAAAAAGTGTTTCTCTATATGACCCTATAATTATGTGGAACACAATGAGAACATTGTATTCAAGTATATATATATATAAGTTCCTTTTAAATGTAAGTCATAAGTAATAGAATCCAAGATTTAATTATAGTGGTTAAGCTGTTGTTCAAGATTACCTACCACACTATATAAATACAGTAAATGAAAGATGAATAATATTAGAGCTTTTCTTTCCAAACGACAAACAATCTTCTCTAAGTTCTTCAGTAAGAACCTCTTTAAACCTAAAATGGATAATATCTACATAATTGGGTGTGAATTATTATTTAAAAAAAAAACAAACAAACAAACCAATATCCAATGTGAATCTCTTAAAAATTTTAACCAATTGTTACAAATGATGCTAAAAATGTTAGTATCCAATGCAAATCTCTTGAAAATTTTAATTTTAAATAGTAGTTTTTGTTTGAAAATTTTGAGAACAAAATCATGATATCGTATGGTACATGGTACAAGGGGAAGAATAAATCATTCAAATGTTGGATATTCAAGGCTAATAATGATTTTTTTTTGCAGTTCCTACCTACATTTTGGACATGTCTAAAATTAAAAGGATACAAGTAATAATTCATCAATCCTATTTCATTTGTTTGGCATAGTTAAAATAGAATTAAAAATATTTATATATAATTTTTAATTTGAAAGTAATTATATCACGTGATACCCGACAAAAGACCGTTTATGTTAGAGTTTTAAAAATATGAACAATGGAGTTTTCTTTCTTTCTTTCTTTCTTAGCTTTTACATTTGTTTGTGGTACTGAAAATTGTGTTAGGAGAGAAAGAAAAATTGTTGGGAGAATAAGGGAAAATCAATGTCAAGTGCAATCATGAGCTCTCTCTGTTAAATTGTTAATGTAGCTTAGCGAGATAACTTATATTGATAGAAGGGGATATTAGTCTTTCAAAACTTCACAATCAAAATGAACTTGTTATAACAATTAAAACAAACTTAATTTAAGAAAAAATTGAAATCGTACTTGACATTGTAATAGCCATATTCATTTTCACGCACCCCCTCAAATGAAAAGATGATTCATTCACTTTGAATCCTCGCTTCAATTTTAAAAAATTGACTATGAATAAAATTTTAGTAAAAACATTGACTATCTAGCCTATCAAAGGTACAAAGTGCATAACGCCTCTTGAAGAATCTTAGTTTGAGCATGATAAATCGAAAAATCTTAGTTTGAGCATAATAAACAAGATTAGTTGCCAATGAAGTTACTCCTTGTCACACCAAATAACTTGTGAGACTTTGATTTGAACTTTCAACTTTGTTAACAAACAACGTAACCAAATTAATTCTAAAGCTACATGAGTCAACACACAATATTCCCATTTGGTACTTGATCACTACTACCCTTTGCTTGTTTTAGACCCAATACAAATTTCCTCTTAAAAACACACTATAGCCATTGATAGATCGTCTATTACCCAAGCAACTTGCCTAATCAACAATGGTGAAACCCATAAGAGTAAAATGTTTGCTAGATTGGAAGTGAAGACCATGAGTTATGGTGACATTCAAGTAAAGAAGCACATGCTCTCTTTTACATGCCTATCAATGAACATCTATGACATACTATAGGGCCTTAATATTACTCCTTTTAACCGAAGGTTTTGTCATGAGATCTCCATTCTCTTTCATAAGATTTTCCTAAGCTAGCAAGAATTGGTAGAGGTTTCACTCCATTCATCTTTGTACATTTTAGTGGATCAAAAATATAATTTGATTGAGTTAAATATAAACCAATAGTATCCTTAAATATTGTATCATGCAAATGTAAAGAAATGTTGGTTTTTGTTCTCTTAAGATCAACCATATTTTTAAATTTATGCACATCACTTCTTGAAAATGTTCTACCTATGTGAGTTTGAAGACAAACTTGGAAGCATATGAATTGGAGAGGAGGAAATATTGGTTAGAGATGAGAATAACTCTATGTAAGGAGACTCTAACTTTTCAAAGATTAAATTCCGTGAAATGAATGCTCGACTAGAGGCCAGGATGGAGACACAAATATCCCTTATGAGCTGAACTATTTGAGAAACATATATTTATGAGAACAAAATTGAAGTTTATGTACATTATAGGGCCATAGATGAGAGTAACACAAGCAATCAAAAGTACAAAGAAAGGAGTAATCTAGTTGACAACCAAATAATTTATGGGAATGAGTGTTAATCAAAGTTGGAAAAGATAAATCAAGAAAACTAAAGTATGGAAAGCCTCCCACCAAAAAAATAGGAGCATGTAGGTGATGATACTTTTTTGAGTTAGTCCAATTTTAGCAATGTGATGATAATGCTTCCTTTCAACTTGACCATTTTGTAAATAGACACGAGGGAATAGATGATGAGACTAAATCTTGTTTTGTGAAATAAAAACAACACATGGATAATGGATAAAATTCACCTCACTATTAAGTTTGAATATGTCGTATGTTTTTTAATAAGGAGTTTGAATTGTTTGAAGGTAACAATGACTTGAAGTTTTTGTTTATGGGGATAAAGTCATGTGAAATGGGTGTAGTCATTGATAAAATGGATATAATATCTATAACCAACACTTCTAGGAATTGGTGGTGCCTCTAAATATCATAGTGCATGATCTCTAAAGATGAAGTAGTTTTGGTTTCAAAAATAGAGAAGTGAAGTATATGATTTTTGACAAGCAGTATTAATTTCAAGACTATATTTAGTGAAGAATTATATAACTTCAAGACTTGACTAAGAACCTCATAAGAGGGATAGCCAAGCATTGAATGTCATCCATTGGAATTCAAAAAAGATGCAAAACCAAAAGGATAGTTGAAGTACAATCATTCTTAACACAAGTAGGGGACCCAATATGACAAGAATTTGAATCAAGATTTGACACTGATTTGATGAGTTGAGACCAAAAATCATCTTTAGATAATAAATCATATATCAAATAGTGACTATCTTCAAGCTTCCCTTGAAGTAGAATAGTTCTTGTAATTTTGCCTTCATAAGATCTATTATATTTTCCATCTTCACGAATTGCTCATTGATAGAAAACCTTTCATGAAGGTTTGTAGTTGTATCATCGATTGAAACAATTTCACCTTAGAGTTTGAGAAGATAGATGCTTCAAAGTAGTCTAGAGTTAGTGAGAGGTGTTACACCAAACCACTTGTCCAAGAATAGTTACTGATAGATGCAAGAGTAACCAACTCAACAAATAATTGATCCTTTTGTTCTACTATTCATTTCAAACTTGATTTCCAAATGCATCTTAGCAATCAAAAAACTCTTATGGATACTATATCGTGCTAAACAAATATCTATTAATTCTATGGCCTCCAATTGCAAGCAGAACTTGAGATCTCAACAACAAATAGTTGTCATGCTCATATTAATCAATAAAGTTGTGCTCAATGTGTTTGTAAATGCCGAGCAGGAATTTGTATTTTGCTCAACAATGTTTGAGTCAATATCCCTTCCATTGTAGAAAAGGAAAAGAAAGCTTTGATGCTAATGGAAAATTGTGTTGGAGGCAAAAAAAAAAATTAAAATTAAAAAAATCAAAGAAAATTGATATAAATTGGAATCATGAATTCTCTCTCTCAAACTATTAATTGAGTTTCAAGAAGGAACTTATATTAATAGTAGAAGAAAACTTATCCAAAAACTTTAAATTATTAATTAAATGGGATTAAAAATTCAAGCTCCTCTCCTAATTGGGAGGGGAGGATTTCTTTCTTTTTCTAATTAATATGTAATAATTTATTGAAAGGATTTTTTTTTTTTAATTTTTATCTCTAACGATCACATTTTTAAATATGGTTACATCATTTTTCATGTAATCCCTTATTACTTATTAGTACTTGGAACAATGAAGCATGTAGTCAACCATTGCTTAAGAAGCTAGGTGGAGGTTTAACAATGCCAAAAATAAGCAATCCAAGATCTACAATATTGGGGAAGCTTCAACTCTTACAAACTTCGACATCGGAATTATGTTATACCACATAGAAGATACAGGAAAATAAGCTCAGTTGTAGAGCTTCCACAAATAATAGCTTCGTCAATTGTACATATTGTTCACCATAATATGATAGGAAGATATTCTCTTTTTTATTTTTTCTTCTCTCTTCATAGCTCCTTATGATATCAAATTTTAAAGGACAAGACTCTAAATGACGATATAAAACAACATTTCACCATATTCTCCCTTTGATAGTCAAAGCTTAATCAAAGATAAATATTGTTTTTGTTCTTAAGGACTTTGGTCCTCTATAGTTTAGAATTGAAGTTCTCAAAATAGTGATGGAGGTTTCCATCTAAGAAGTACGTGATAAATCTACTAGGAAGGACAAAAATGTCTAATGTGATGTGATGTTTGCTTCAACTCTTATGATGTGAGGCTCTCCACTTCCAACAAGGATTTAGCATCTCATATTTAGAAAATGCAACATTGTATTATGCTCTACACTATTTGACTATTAGAGGGTTGAAATATTTGTTGGGGTGCAATAATGCGTCCTTAAGGTGGGGATGAGCCACCTAAATAAACGTAATCGAATACCATAAAAGACTTAACTTATCCTTACTAAAAATCAATTTATTTTCAAATGAAATGATTAAAGTTTGATCAAAGAATATCTTATAATGTGAATAAGGTATGTCAATTTGTTTATTGGAAAGTTGTAAAGAGGATTCTAATTGAAATACATGATTGATCATGACTTGTGCTTTCATAAGCTTGAAAATCTTTATCTTTCTTGATTCTCAAATGTTGATTAAGTCATTAATCCTCATAACAAAATATTAACTTTAGGGTATAATGTTTTCTTAAGTAGAAAATTAATAGTATGGAATTCAAATAAGTAGTAGATTACCTCCTAATCTACAACAAAGATAGAGTAATGAAATCTAGAAAAATGCCCTGATTAAGATTTTGTTCTACAAAGCTTATTAAATGCACTCAATAATTAGCTTGAGGGGTGCCAATGCTTGGGAAGCCAAGTAGAAGTTAAGAAAGCTTATTATACTCGATGTTACATATATAGAGAGAGACACACACAAAAATATTCGTAATGATTATATGGAAGACTCGATTGTCTAAGTCGTAGGATATTAGAGAAGCTTTAGCTAATAGAAGCTTTCCACACCAAAATTCTATTAAGGGAATATTCTTCATCATTTTAGTAATTATAATTTTATTATCAAAGCTTGTATAGATTGTGGTTTTTGTTCTACAAATTATTTTTCATAATGTAATTAAAAAAAAAAATCTCCAAACTTTGTTTTTATTATATCTAGATCTATAAATTTTTTATTCGAGAGAACCAATTATGGTTGTTTTTTCCCCTCTTTTGTTTCTACTGATTGTATGGATTGATGGAGTCATATCCATAAGGATACTCAATTTTTTTTTCAATAAATCCATTAAAAATATTTGAAATGACCATATTTTCAATAAAGTGCATTAATTCATACGCTTCTTTAGAATTAATAAATTGAATTTTCATGTATTTGGGCAACTATTTTTCATATTCACATTTCTTATCAAAATTTTCATTTAAATTCTAAGTACACGTGATTAAACTTGATCACTAAATAAAGATATACAAACATAGAATCTAAGCATAATATAAATTAAAAAAGGCATGCATAGAAAGAAATGCTATCTAGGTTAAAAAAAAATTATTACTATTATTAAGAAATATGGTATTAAAAAGTGTTCTTCGATATAGTGGAAATACTCTATAATAAGAATGTGTTTGTGACTATTTTTATTTGAAATATTTTTAGTTGAAGTGTTTTTTCAAAAATATGTTTAATTGACATATTTAAAATGTTTTTTTATTTTTTAAAAATGTTTTCTAAATTTTTTTAAAACCCTTAAGCTATATTTGGTTCCTAAAAGCATTAAGAAATAAAAATCGTTATGAAAAATTATTTTTTTCATATTTGATTTTATTACAAAAAAAATATATAAAAGAAAATAAAATATAATTAAGATTAGTAAGAAACTTGTATATTTAATCTTTATACAGAAGAGTTAAATAAGTGAAAATAGTTTGAAATAATATAAAAAAAAAAATTATCGACTTTAAATTTATTTTTTTTATCATTATCGGTTTTTCCTTCCTTTCTATTTTTTGCCTTATATTTTCCACTACACTTTCCAAAAACTAAACATAACCTTAATTTCTCTCCAAAAATATTTTTTATTCTAAAAGTGTTTTATTCAACCCTAAACATGTCAACACAATAATTACACTATTCTAGAAGGATTTTCTTCAACCTTAACAATTACTTTTAAAGACTCTTCTTTCGATTTTTCTCATATCCAATATGAATCTAATATTATAAATTATTTTTATTTTGTGAAAAAGCTAATAAAAATATTTTTTCAAAAAAAAAAAAAAAAGGTGAGAGGAAGAATAATTGGCTGCCTTTTGTATGTTGAAACGTGGAGCATAGTGTGAAACCGATTTAAATTAATTGCAAAATAAAT
The DNA here is from genome assembly GCF_004353265.1 of Vitis riparia. Classification (NCBI taxonomy): domain Eukaryota; kingdom Viridiplantae; phylum Streptophyta; class Magnoliopsida; order Vitales; family Vitaceae; genus Vitis; species Vitis riparia. Next base: position 10,687,450 of record NC_048432.1, on the reverse strand, counting down.
ATCCTAGCTTTGTCTTTTTGACCCAACAAATTGCAAACCTCGTTGAATAATCTATTCTCACTAGATATCAATTAACTTTCAAATGAGACGATTGGTTGAATAATCTACTCTCATTAGATATCAATTAACTTTCGAAGTCTAATCCAAGAATATCTTATAATATATACTAAGGCATGTCAATTTGTTCATTGCAAAGTTATGAAGAGGGTTAATTAAAAGGCAAAAGTGATGATGACTTGTGCTTCCATAAGCTTACGAATCTCTTACTTGACATTGTGATGCTAATAAAGTCACCGATCCTAATATCATACGAAGGGTAGAATACTAGAGAAGTCTTTCACACCGAACTTTTGTTATGCCTCATGGAAGATACAAGAGAATATTCTCCATTATGTTTAGTAATTAAAATTTTATTGTAAGAGACTTTTTTTTTTCTTTTTTCTTTTTAATAAATCCATTTAAAATTTTATTTTGGGATTTTTGAAATGATAAAGAATCAAAGGAAAATTGCCCCAATAGACTTCTAAAGAGGTCCTTGTGTAGGTTGATACTCTCCCTTCTTATTTTATAAGGAAAGTTAATATATTTACCATTTTTAACAATGCAAAAGTGATTATTAGAAATATTCTTTTTGAGAATTTTTCCTGCTCTACCACTTCTACTACAATTGCATTGTTGACCATATTTTTGTAAATAAAATCTAGTATAAAAAATATTTTTAAAATTCAAATATTTGATAAAAATTAAAAAAAAAAATGTTTTTTAGGATTGAAAAATACTTATAATGTTCTCTAAAGAAGTACTTTATAAACAATTCTTCTAAAAAACACTTATAAATAAAATAATTTCTTAAAAAATAGTTCAAACAAAGGCATTGTCAAATGGAACGGAGTATGGTATTAAGAAGCGGGGTTTCAATGAAATAGAAAATTGTTTATAACAATAATACATTTATGAACTGTGGACCCCGCATTTCTGCTTATGCGTTTCCCACTCGATGACGAGCTTGATTTTAATTGGAAAAATGATTTTTATTGATTAAGAAAATGACTTGGAGTCGCCACTTATTTTTGTTTTATTTTTAAAGGGTAAACAAAATAAGAAAGAAAAACCCTAAGTGTGACTCCTTATTTTGGAAAAGGTGGTCTGTGGAAAACCGGATCGGGTTCGGGGGTCAGGTTACTTATCGGGAAGGTACGGTAAAGACCGTAGCACCCCTCTAAGTCCCTAAAGTCGGGTCTCTACTAATAAAATGAAGCTGACATGACAATCAATGAGAAAATCAATGAATACCCGAAGCGATCATGCACATATGGGAATCAAAACATGTATAAAGAATGAGCAAAATATGAGTGGATACATACCTGGTCCTCCAGTCGTGGATGCGCTATCATGGAACAGGATTAGTGAATCACGAATAGATAAAGTTATGCGCATGTCAAGGAACAGAATAAATCAAACAAGCATGGTAAATCAATCAATCAATCAATCAGTCAGTCATAAAATCACATATGCGGGGCCCCCACCAAAGCCCGATTAATCTTGCCTGAATTAATCTCGCGAAACCCATTATTTCGGAATTATGAAGATTCATCATTCTTGCTTGTGTGAAAAAATCAAAAGAAATAGAACATTATTTAAAAATCGAAGTGGAATTAAAGCTATTCGAGATAAAACTGGATTTTTGAAATTTATTTGAAAATTAGAGTCCCGAAAATTATTTGAAGATTGGAGTCTTGAAAAATTAAATTTAAGAATTAGAATTTTGGATATTAAATTTGAAAGAAATTAGAATTTTGGAAATCGGAAATTAAGTTCAGAAATTGGAATTTTGAATAATTGTTTAAAATGGAATTTCAAAATAAATGACTAAAATAATAATAATTAAATAGATTAACGTGAATTTTGGAACTTTGGAATTATGAATTAAATCGGGAGTCGGAAATTTTAATGAATTGTTTAAAATGAAATTTTAGAATAAATAAATAAAATAATAATAATTAAAATAATAAGGATTAAATAAATAAATGTGGAAATTGGAATTCCGAAATTTAGAAATCGAATTTAGAAATCGGGATTTTGAAGAATTACTTGATGATAGAATTTTAAATAAATAAATAAATAAATAATAATAATAACAAGAATAATGATTGAATAAATAAATATGGAAATTAGAATTCCGGAAATTAGGAAATTGAGTTTGGAAATCGAGGTTTTGAGGAATTGCTTGATGATAGAATTTTAAATAAATAAATAAAATAATGATGATTTGAATAAATTGATGCGAGGATTTAAAATTTCAGAAATCAGAATTTAAATTTAGAAATTAGAATTTTGAAAGATTATTTTAAAGATTGAATTTTTAAAAATGAGCGAATGAATAAATAACGATGATCAAATAAATTAATGTGAGAAAATTTTCGGAATTTGGAATTTTAAATTTAGAAATCGGAATTTTGAAATATTATTTTAAGATTGAATTTTTAAAAATGAACAAATGAATAAATAACGGTGATTAAATAAATTGGTGTGAGAATTAAAGTTTCGGAAATTGGAGTTTTGAGATTATTTGAAGATGATATTTTTTAAAAAAAAAAGGATGAAATTCGGAATTATGGAACTTTTGGGATATTAGAATTAAAATTTTGAATTTTGAAAAAAAATTAAATTTAAAGTTAGAGTTTTGGAAAATTATTCCGAGAATTGAATTTTGAGAAATTAAATTTAAAATATTGGAGTTTTGGAAAATGAAAATTAAGATTTGAAGTTTCGTAAACTAAGTTTAAAAATCGAATTTGACGAGATTATTTTGAAAATGGCACGTGTGTGTATATATATATATATATATTCTTAAATAAAGTAATAAATAAATAAATAGATAAATAAATAAAATGAATGAATTTGAAACGTTGGAATTTTAGAAGAAATATTTGATTATAGAATTTTCAAAAAATGAAATTTTTAAGTGGAATTAAGAAGATTGGCACGTGAGAGAAAGGAGAAAAAACTAATAACAACTCACCTTGAGGCCACTGGACCCATGCCACCAATAAAAGAAAAAAATGTCTTTGACTTTTCATTCTTAAATAATTATTTCATGCATGCCATGCAATTTTGGGTTTAAATGGTGCCCACGCGCCTTGGGCATCCTTGCAAGTATGGAACCTAAGATAGGTTTAAATGCTAGGGCCTCATTATCAAATTCATGCGGATTGATCTACCTTTGCAAGCTGTCAAAAAGAATGTCATTGGCAAGGTAAATTATATGCAAGTGTCTCTCAGAATCGTCCAATGCAAAGACCCTATTTCTAAGTGCCTCAACCAAAACTGGTGCAAAAGGAGACCTCTGCATAAAACAAATCTTGGCACCTTTAATGGACTCTTTGGTACCAGTGAGATTGTTCAGAACCTTACTCGGCCCCACAGCAACATCAGATGGAAGTGGTCCAGACAGACCCTTGAAGGATTTGGATGAGGGATCAAAATCTGGTCGACCATGCATGTCCTAGGAAAGGCCGAGGACGCTGCTGCTACTGGCCATAAAACGGTAGATACGAAGGTTGTTGATGCATTTGAGGCGTGCCCAACATTGAAGCCGAAACCCCAGCAGCAGTTGAGGATCGTGTAGATAACCAAAGCTTATATCGATAATAATTATGCCCCTCACCACCAAAGAGGAAACTATATGCTGGGTTGTGTTCTTGTTTTTCACGGATCATGACTTCAAATTCTGGTTCTTGGCATCCATGATATCCTCACTTAAAGGAAAAATATTAGAAGGTGCGGTGTTGTATTTCCAGAATCCACCATGTAAGAAAACAAGCTCAATCTCTGGTCCACTTCGGAACACCGGGACAGTAGATTTTCCAATGCCATTAGTTCCGACCAAACCCAAAACTTGGCCTCACCTGGGCATTTGAACCAATAGTGCTAACTCACCTCCCCATTCTAACGAATAATTCCCTCTCTCTCACGGTCCATATAACAAATACGATCCAGGAACAGAGGTGGCCTCAACAATAAATAAAAAAAAAAGCATGAAAAACAGAGCATAGAAGAAAACAAATAGGAGGGTTCTCAAAGGAGGCTTCACATCATGAATCATCAGTGAACCTTCCTATTAGGTGAGAAAAACAACATCAAATGCAAATATTGGAGAGGTTCCTGGGCATTTCACAATCACAATAGAAACAGAGCACATCAAGATTGACCATAGCAAGCATGAATTCAAGGTTATAACTCAACAAGCAACAATCCACCTCAAGCGGAACAACAAATATCCAAAATATCAACAAGAAAATGCAGGAGGATAGCAAGGATCCAAATTCAATAAACCTGTTGCATTCATACCTGAGAATACCTTTCTCCTCTAAAGCCCTGTTCAGCTTCAAACTCCTTAAATCCACCTCCAATGCCAATGAAACCGTCCAGCTATCTTCCTCTGCTTTCCCAACATACCGCTCTCCTACTCCCCAGAACCCTGTCTTCCCCTGTTGGTGTCTTCTTTAGCAAGCCAACCCTCCATTTCCTATTCATCACATCAGCAAGCATGGGCTTGCAACCACTCTCCTAGCTGCCCACGTCTCTCTTGTCCCGTCTGATGCAGTCTCCTCACAGCAGAAAAGGGGCCCCTCCACTCACTCATCCGAGGTGTCGCCAGCTCCTCCAGGTGGCGAGACATTATCTTTCCCATGCCAACAAAAATCCCTTAAAAACAAACTAATTGTCTTTGCTCTCTTAAGGGGGGCCTACATGAACGTTTTCATTTGAAATGTTTTTGTTGAAGTGTTTTATTTTTAAATTCTTTTTTTAAAATAACTTATAAAGTTTTTTTTTCCATAAAATAAGTAATTTTTCATTTTTTTTTTAAATATTTTCTAATTTTTATCAAATCTCTCATTTTTAAATATTTTCTAATTTTCCATAAAATATTTTCTAAAATGATTTTATTTTTAAATATTATATATTATGATTTGTCCTTTTTCGAGTAGATGTTACCAGTTTTGGATTTAGCAGGAGTTTTATGATTTTAAAATATCTTTATATGGATAGGTGAAGTTTATACCTTTTCTTTTATTTAATATTATATTATAAATTATTATTTTTAATATTATTTTTTTAATGAAAAAAGCCAATAAAAATTATTTTGAAATAAAAAGTGAAGCAAAGTATAATTTGGATGCCTTTTTGTATGTTCCAACTTCCAAGTTCAAACATGGCGATGGAGGACGGTGTGAAACCGAGTTAAATTCTTGGCAAAATCAATGTTCTGACTCTGCTTTTTGACTTCCGATTTCAAATAGCCAAATCAAAGCAGTACAGTAGCATGATATGACCAAAATACCCCCCTCAGTCCGCACATGAGGTTAGTGCGTTTTTCAGTCCAAGTTTTCAATGAATTCCTCTCGTTGCTGTCATTTTCAGATAATGAAATGTTGACAATTCAAAGCTAGGGTATTTCTGTAATTTTGGTTTTTTATGGAGTAAAATACACTCCATTCTATAGGGAAGGCAGTGGGAGATTTGATTGGACATGGAGCGGCCCAAGCCCAAAACTGATGAAAGGTGTTGGACCTGGACTAGCTTATTGAAAGTGGCCCAAACTTAATAAAAGAAGGAAAAGGATTCTTAAATTCAAATGTTTTGTCTAATAACAATAACAATAATAATTATTAAACATGTGAGGAAACAAGAACGTATTTGATAGAAGAATTACAGATATAAAAATATCAACAAAAAAAATTTATTCCATAAAATTTTAAAATAAAATGCCATCCAAAAATAATGAAAAATTAATTAAATAGTAAAAAAAAAGTACTTTGTTTATAATTATCAAATATGCTTCTATTTTTATTTTTAAAAATAAAAATAAATTTAAATATTGTATAAAACAATGAGTGTATGGTTAAAAATTATTTATATTTTTATTTCTAAAAAAAATTAAATTTAAAAAACCATTTTTAAATCCTTAAGAAATAAAAATAAGGAGTATGCTCGTTGTCTATTATTTTAAATTGGTAAAGTGTGCGGGCCTTTTAGATAAGAAATAATGAAAGGTATTGACATTTTATAAAAATGATTTTTAAAAATATATATTACCAAAAATGTTATTGTACTATTTTTTATTTTTAAAACATCCAACAATTCTCATCTATCATTTCATACACCTCAACCTCGAAGGATCAAAGTTCGAATGACTCTAACAATCATCTTGTAACGAGAAGGTTACCAATTACCAAATTTTTGCTTAGATGAATAAAATAAAAATGCCTTTATAATCCTCGAATTTCAACTTTAAAACTAATACATTAAGGAAAGTGTTATTATTCAAATAACTTTAAACTCAAATAATTCAAATAGTAATTAAATTATACCATTTAAACAATATCCAAAATAAAATTTAAACCAAAATTCTAATAAAAACAATTTCTCAATCTAATCATCGCTCAAGTTGAGAGTACTTGAAAAAAATTTCATCAAAGGGATATGAGCTAAAAGCCTAATAACGAATATTAATACAATTTTATATATCAAACATTTTAATTATGATTATAAATAGGAGATACAATATATAATTTTTTTCATAAAAACTTTTGAATTCAGACATGTTAATACATTCAAAAATTTTCAACCAAACATTCAAATAAAATACATTCAAAATATTTTTACTTTGGTTATCAAATATTATATTGTGTCTAATTAGGTAAGACTTAAAAAATAGGTGAAAATGATTGAAAATGTCAACTATTATATCCCATTAGCTAGGGTTGAAAATGTTAATTATTATCAATATTTTAAAAACCAAATCAATCCTTGAATAAAAAAAATTACTAATTCATAGTTTAATGGTCAAACCGATGATTGAACCATGATCAAACTAACGACATCATAAATATATAATTTATATAGTATTAAAATTAAAAATAATTATAAATATATATAAATAAATTAAAAATCAATAATATTTATTTTTTATCTTTGATATTATCAAATTAAATCATGTATAAGTATAGAAGTATTAATGTTTTAAATTTTATTAAATGAAAGGGGTATAATATTTAAATGTTAATATATTGAAAATGAAAACAAATTCAATTATTTAATTTTAAATAATTTTATAATTAAAAATATATTATAATTTTTTTTAGAAAATAATATATTTTATTTTGTTTGCTATGTCCAACATTAAAAAGTGTGTAGCCGAGTGGTGCCTAGGTTATCTCCTCAAACGTCAATAGTTCAAATCCTTGTAGGTGGGATTAATAATGAGGAGGCCTTTAAATACATTACTCATCATGTCCAAGTTTATGATAGAGCCCAATGTGTGATTAATATGGGCTTGTTTGGATGGGCTTTTTATCTAAAAAAATAAAAAACGTGGTCACAATATGGGTTGGGCTTCTGCCAAAAATCCATTAAATGGATGGCGGGCCTGTTTACCCATAAATAGAACGTAAATAGGTGGTGACAATATGGGTTGGACTTTTGCCAAAAATCCATTGAATGGATGGCGGGCCTGTTTACCAATAAATAGAAGGTGGGTCTGTTTAAACGATAAAAAGAGGGAGGGGGGAATTCAACCATTCGGGAACCACTAGGTTAATCGGTTCGATCGTTGGTTCAGGCGGCTCAATGGCTTGGCAATTCAATGGAGGGGAACCATATAAAAAAGACCACCAATCAATAGTTGAATGGACTGGTTGGTCCCATCTGTTTTTCAAAATATTGATTATTATATCTCGTTGATTAGATTGAAACAAATAAGAGTTAAACATTTTATTTCATTATTTTAAATTTATAAAAAATATATATAATATCTCCACATTTTTTTATTATAAAAAAAATTAATATATTTTTCATATAAAATATATTTGATCTATTCATAGAAATAACAATAACTTTTTGCATTTTAAAATAACATATAAAAAAAAAAATATTTTTTTTTTACAAAATTTGCATTAATTTCCTTTATCTTAAAAAGGCACTCAAAAACCTTAAAAAAAATATAATTCTAAATAGTCTACTTCTCACCTAACATAACAAAAAAATAGCTATTACAATTAATTATTTATCTAAAATCTATAAATTAAAAAATTCTAACAATATTTTATGTTAATATTTATAATCCTAAATATTTTTCTATATTAATATTATTATCACTAATATTATTTTTAACTTCCTAATCAATAACATTTTAATTAAATAATTTTCAAATTATCATAAAACTTGTGTCCTTTCCAAAAATCTATTCCCAAAAATCATTCAATATCTATATATTTTAAACTAAAACTCCTTCTATTTTTTATATTAAATTATTATTATTATACCAGCTCTGTGCTAAGCCAAATTCTCAACACCTTTTTTTTTTTTTTTTTTTTTAATTTTTCATTCTCCCACGTCAGCATGAGGCTACCTTTCTTCTTTATTTTTTATTTTATTTCTTTTCTTTTGTTAACAAAGTAAACACACCAACTCTCTCTCCACTACAATCTTTCCCTTAACAAATGCATCTTTTATTTATTTATACATTAGCCAACATGCCCTTTTTATTTTTTTGTCCTTTTTTTTTCCAATCTAAAGTCACACACACCCACAAATTTATTTATTTATTTTCACTCTCAACCTCCACATTGTTTTTTTCTTTTTCCCAAATCTATTATTTAATTTCTTCTACTTATTTTTTTAATTTTTTTTATTTAGATAAATTCATTTGAATATTCAAAAATTTTTTAATTACCATCAATAAATCTACCTATATTCGTTAAATTTTCAATCTTTTTAATCTAAAAATTAAATAAACAAACTCTAATCTAAATTGATATCTTTTCAAAAAAAAAAAATTGTTCAAAACTAATTAACAAATAAAAAATACTAATCTAGAATCTTATTTGAAAAATTGATATTCAAACCTTAAAGCCCCAAATTTTCAGTCCTATGTTTTCTGATCTCTATTTAAAAGGATTTCTGAACTATACATTGGACTTTTAAATGCAAAAAACTTTTTCTACCCTTATTAAATTTATTTTGTATTTGTAATTTGCAATTTTACCCTTAAAAATTAATTTGAGGTGTTACACTATTGCCTTTCAAAAAGTATCATTGCTTAAACTATTGAAAATAGTACAGTGAGAATAATATTTTATTTTTGAAAATAAGAAACATTTTTAAAGAGAATATTTCTATTTTTTTTGCTATCAATTGTTAGAGAATTAGGCAAACCCTTTGATTAAAAGTGTCGGACTAATTCATTATAAGAATTCTAAGATATTCAAAGCAAGTGATCCTCATTATTGACCATGAGTTGTAACTATAAATAGTTATAATGAAAGAGCTTAGATTACTATTATGATATTCCCAAATAGATCATCTTCTAGAATCTTCAATTTTCCCTTCTCCCAAACACTATGTTTCATCTTGGTATCAAAGCCCTAGAAACACCAACATCATGGAATCTAAAGCAAATTTTGGAGCTTCTTCCTTTCTAGTATTTGAATATTCTTTTGCTTCAACTTTGGCACAAATGTAGAAGATGAATCCGTGTTCTTCTTTCGCCACAATCTTAAGTACAATAATCTCTATAAAACTTGATCTTGACAAATATGGAGATCTCAAGTAATTCCTATGGTTTGTAGTATTATGATTTTGTAGGGCTACATGTTTAGTACAAAAACTTGTCCATAGAAGTTCTTAGAGACTCATTATGAAAAACAAAATGTTGTTCGCACAAGAATCAAGCCTTTGTTTAGTGGAACGAAGAAAATCAATTATTGCTTAATTGGCTTCTTTTTTTTCTTTTAGTACCAATGTTGCATCAATTTAGGAGATATCGAACATTGCATAACATTTAAGACCTTATTCTCTTTTCACTCTAAGGCAAGGATTTTGTCTCTCAAGATACAAGCAAAAAACAACACAAAGGGCTCCATGAGCATGCATAACTATTTTGTAAAGATGGAGAACATATGCAATGGACTTGTAACGGTTAGTTATGAGGTACTTGAAGATGATATGGTATTGTACATCTTGGTAGGGTTGCTAGTTGAATATGATGTTTTGGCAACTCTAGTTACAAATAAGGCTTAAAGAGAAGATTTGACAATTCAACAAGTTCGAGTCATGGTATTGAACAAAGAAAATAGATTTGAACAACAAATTGCTAGAAGCACAATTGACACATAAAATGCCTCTACAAATTTTGTTGATAATCATAATCATGGAGGTCATGGTTAGCAAAATAAACATTTGGTGAAGTCATGACTATTTGATAGTTAATATCATGACTCACCATAAGTCTTGTCTAATGTGTAACCATACACATTAGTGCACTTATCTTGGGAACTCCATGACCAAGACAAGTCATCCCTCATTAAAAGATAGCTCACTACAACCTCAAATGAATAGTCTAAGTCTATAAACCAACTATGAATAATTCATATACTTGTAAAGAACTTATGTCTTACATCTTTCATGCAACTCTTAATGCACCCAAATCATGTACAATGCAAGTAATGTCACACTTAAATGCTCAGAAAGTATAATGCATGAATAAGATAAAGAAATGAGAAATTGGAATCATATTGTAAATAATAAAAACAATTTATTGTTACAACATGTCATGTTTTCAAGGACTTTATCATAATAAGTGCTATTACATGGGAGGCTTAAAGACGATTTAGAATTGTTTAGTAAACTTGAAGTAGAAATTGCATTGTGTGGTGAGAGTTGTTCTACTTCTAGTTTAAGTTGTACAATTGTTTTTTCTGTTAATAAAACAAGTGAATCATGTAATAAACTTAAGTGTAAATCTGTGAAATCAATTTATCTATTTATGGTTATTGTTGAGAAAGCTAAGTTTTGGCATAAGCATTTGAGCTATCCTTCAAGAAAAATACTTTCTCTTACTCTCAACCATTATAAAGATTATTCTTCATAAAATAAAAGTTAAGTTTTTGTGTTCATTTTGTCAATATGGTAAAAGCTATATTTTACCCTTTTTTGTTGTTGAAACTAGAACAAAACGACCATTAGAATAGGTCCATATTGATATTTTGGGGGAAGGATGAAGGGGAGGAGTTGCATCTATAATATTTTTTGCTAGCTATAAACATTACATCCATTCTCTAAATGATTGCACCTAATATCGGGTCTCAACTATACACTTATTTCATCCTATTCCTAATACTCCTTGTTTTGCTTCACATATTCCACTTGATACCATAACCACCATTGTTCCATCTTCTTATAACTTGTGAAATGATGCTCCACATGACCTTGATAATCTTGTTTCATCCTACGACTACTAGGTCTCAAGCATACACTTATAAACCTAAACTTTATATTTTAGTCAAATATCCTCTTTTTATTAATTCTAGACTTATTGAACCTTATTTTGTGTCAAATTAAAGCATGTGTTGATTTCAATTAGAAACGACCAATATTGAAAAAAGAGTATAAGGCCTTGATGCAAAATATGACATGGGATTTAGTGCATTTTCTCCCCAATCTTAATGTGGTTGGAAATAAATGGGGTTTCAAGCTAAAGCTCAATGTAGATGATTCAATATAAAGATATAACACAAGGTTTGTGACAAAGGGATTCCATCAAACTCCAAGGGTTGATTTTTCTAAGATTTTTAGCCAAGTAATTAAACTAAGTATTGTTTGACTTATACTAGCTTTAGCGATACACAACACGTGAGACATCAAACAATTAAATTTGAAGTGTTATAGGAAAATGTTTATATGACCCAATTAAAGGGTTTTACTAATCTTACAAGACCTTAATATGTGCAAAAGCATAGAAAAGTCTTATATGGGCCCACAAGTTTAGCAAGGGTTTAAAATTTTTTATGTTTATTATATCTTTGTTTGTTTACAAATTCAAGAAAACTTTGGTGTTATTGTGGGTTTATATATACAATGTTCTTATCACTAAAAACAATTTGAAGGTGATTGAGAATCTCACAGTAGATCTTGAAAAGACTTTTGCTTTAAAATTGTTGGGATCACTTCATTGTTGAAGCTTTTAGAGGTGACATTAGCTTATACGTGACAAAATCCAAGTTTAAAGAAAACCAAAATGGAAGTTGTTTGTTCTGCACTTGTTGCTCTAGTCAAAACTTTATCATGATAGGAAGGGAAAGTTATGGAAAATCCTATTGTATATCAAAGTATAATTGGAGCACGACAATATCTTACTATAATAAGACATGATGTTTCATACATTGTGAGAATAATTTAATTCTCACTAAGTCCTATAAAGATTCATTGGTGAGCTTGCAAAAGAGTTCTATAGTACTTAAAAGGAACAATCACACGAGGACTTAACTTTAAATCAAGCAAAAGTTTAATGCTAAGTGCCTTTGCTGATACAAATTAAGTTATTCAAATGATAAATATCGACAAAAGCCTATTATGTATTTCTTAGTGATTGTCTTGTTGCTTGAAGATTAAAGAAGCAAACAATAGTTTCAAGATCAAATATCGAATCTAAATGCATAGCTTTAGCTCATGGAGTAGCTAAAACAACCTCATTAAAGTCTTTATTGATGAAGATTGATATTTAATTACCTTTCAAACCAATAATTTGCAATGATAATTTGGAAGCTGCTTCATTTGATACAATCCAATGTACAATAAAAATTGATATACAGACCAACAATTTACAATGATAATTTGGGAGCTACTTTACTTACTACAAATCCAATGTACAATAGAAATTGATATGCATTTTCTTCGAGACATGGTTGTGAGAAAGTAGCTAGAGGTTCATTATGTCCTTATGTATGACCAAGTAATTGTATCTTCACTAAAAAAGTGTGTGTAACATTTCTTGAAGCTTAGAGACAAACTCAAGGTTACTAATAAGTATCTAGAGTTTCCTAGAGGCTCTTTAGCTAGTCAACTTGCTATGCCAAGTGATCAAGTTGTTAGGAGCCCTAACTAATTCCTCGTAAAAATTCCAAGATACTCAGAGCAAGTACTACTGAAATTTTATCATAAGATGTAACTATAAATAATTATATTGAAAGAGCTTAAACTATAACTATAAGATTCCTAAACAAAATATCTTATGGAATCTTCAAGTTTCTCTTTGCTCTTTTCTTTCATATTTTTCATCATTGAATATTCATTTTCTTTCCCAAACTTCACCCGGAGATTATTTTACATTTTATTTAATTTTTAAATAAAACAATTTCCTACCAAATTTGTGTAGAATAAAATAAGGTTTAATTTTCCATGTGAGACCCTAAAAAAATCCACTACAAAAGTTTTGGATTTATCTTAGAATCCTGCCTCCACTTGAGCCTTACAATATTTGCATAATCAACTCCACTAAAAAAATCAAGGCCCACCCCCACGTGATTACTATTATATATACGTTTTTCACATGTCCTTTCCCAACTAACTAACTTTAGAAATTGTCTTGACATGATTGACTTACTTAAAATTTGATTAATGCAAGGCTTAGTCACTCTAGATTTGTTAATTATCTTTGGTGATAGAGTTGGGTCAATTATGTTTCATTTAATGAACCAAATCTTGACTAATTCAAACAATAATCATTGAAAGTTAAACTTGAGGAATATTTTAAATTAATTTCTTGAGTCATTGGTGGGAAAAAAAAAAATAATTCAACAAGTGGGACTAAGAACTCATCCCGTGAGCTGAGGGTGACTTTTTGATTTCAGTTTTCTCTTTATATATATATCTTAATTTTCTCTGTCCTTTTATTGAGAATAAATAATTTATAAAATAAGAACTAATAAGTTAATAAGAATGAAAAAAGAAAGTTAAAAAGAGACATAAAAAGACTTGTTTGATAGCTATTTTTAATAACAATTTTTTGTACTAAAAAAAAAAAAAAGAAAAGATGTTGTAGAATTAAAAATTGTTTTCTATTTTTTTATTCTTAATAACAGATAATAAAATGTTTTTAAATAACATTTTTTTTAATTATTTTATGTTATTTTTATTTATTTTTTAAGAATTGTTTTAAAATATAATTATACAAATATATAAAATGATTAAAAATCATTACATATAAAAATTATTTTTAAAATATTAAAAAAAAAAGTTAAAAATATTTTAGATTTTAAAATGAACTTTTATTATATAAAAATTAAATAACAATTTTTAAAATTGTTTCGGACCAGTACTAAAAGATATAAAAACATGTTAATCTTTTCATTTATCCTATTGGACATCATAATGGTGTACTTGAGCAACAAGCAACTAAAGTAATGATAACGAAATTTACCTTTTTGTGACTAGAAGTTACTTTTTTAGTGACTCATTTGGTGTTGTTTTAAATAATGTCAAATCTCCAGACATGTGTTCTAGATGGAAATAGAAGGAAATCCCTGCCCAAAATAAAAATAAAAAATAAAAAATAAAATAAAATAAGGAAAGAAAGGGTGTGGGGAATGGGGAATGGGAAATGCACCAAAATTGTTGTACCCTATCCACTGCAAGTGGCTTTGGTGTGAGAGCCAATCCCATGCTGCCTGCTCTTTTCTTTGTATGATGAGATCTTGGAAATAAATGAGGGGCCTTTAAGCTGAACTCTTGGTTGGTAACTTCTTATATTCTACATTTATTATCATCAATTACAATTTGGTCTCTCATCCTATTCTTTTATACCATAATTTCATTTATTTATACCGTTATCTACCGATTTAAATTTCTTGAAATAATTTAGCACTCAATTTCCAAGTATTTATCAACATGTTCCTTGAAAGAAATCCCAATGAATATGCGAAAACGTGACTCGAAAGGAATGGTATATTCATGTCCTCCAAACAGGGTTGGGAGTTTGAAATAGGATAGGAGGTTAGTTTGGGAGGCAAATATAAACCAAAAACAATGTTTGGAATATTAGTTGGTTTATTTCTTTTTTAAAATTGAGGTTAGAGGTTCAATTCGGAACATGTAATATCGAAAATCTTTTTCATTTCATATAAATATTACCATCATTTTTTAAAAAACAAAAATAAAAAATATATTCGAAAATTTCTTTTGTACTCAATTTCAAAGTATTTATCAACATGTTGGTTGAAAGAAATTCCCATGTATAATATATGAAGATGTTGCTTGAAAGGAATCGGAATCGTTCTAATATGGAATAAAAAAAACGAATGATTCCTTAGATGGAGCACATAGCATTCAATTTGGAATCATTAAGAAGGAATAATTCCCTGGATGGGTATTGTGGAATGACTGCATTTTCCGGATTGGGGACCCATTTTATTTGGATTTTATCAATTTGCATCTTCCAAAGTAATTTGAAAGCCTCCCCCGCCCAACTCTTTGACTATATACTCTTATTTGTAGTTGTCATTTGCAATTGGGGTATCAACTTGTTCCATTTCATTGAGTGTGGGATCTCTCAAAAGTGGGAATAGGGGCTGCTGCTTTCTTTATTCCCATTTAAAGGAATGAGAATATGACATAAGCTGATAATCAAGTGTCCGCTCGGTCGTAATTTGTTTTTTAAAATTAGAAACTTTTATATTTAATTTTTTTTTAAATAATCTATGAGTTTCAAAAATTGTGTCCAGTACAACCAAAAGCTCTTGAGAGAAAAAGAAAGATTGAGATAGTACTTGTTTTTTTATTTAGCTAAAAAACAAATAGATTTCGAATCATAGTAATAAAAGGCTAATTTGAGGCTATTCCTAAAGAAAATGGCTAGTTGATGAGATGGATCCCCTGAAAATTTTTGCCACTTATGCATAGAGGTGGAAGTGACCAAAGTAGAAATATTTGAGAGGAGTCAATAAAAAGACTGTCTTTGGGCTTAGTTATTAGTTATCATGGAAGTAACAATTAGGGATGACAATGGGGTAGGTTTTTTCGAGTACCCGCCCCGTTCCTATTGGGATGAGGTTCGATTTTAATAAATGGGTTTGAGACGAGTTTAATAATTTTTTAAAAATCCGGGGTGGGTTCGAGTATTGCCTCGTTCGGCCCCGCCCCGCCCCAATTATATATAAAATTAATTTTTATTTTACTATTTTTAATATATAGATAATAATAAAATATTTTTAATAAAATAAGTTATAAAATATAATAATTTAATTATTTATAAATTATATTTATTTTAATGTAATTAAAAAATTTTTAAAAATAAAATTAAAAAAAAAAAAGTTAAATGAGGCGGGTATGAGAATTTATCATACCCGACCCATCCCGCCCTCCCCTGCCTTGTCCTGTTTAATTTTTTAAATGGAACGGAGATGATAATAATTTTGAATAAAGGGGGCGGAGTTGGGATGGGTGCGACCGGTCTCGAACTCGCCCTGTTGCCATTCTTAGTAACAATGTTTGACCTCATTCCACTAACTCTTTACTCCAACTAGGAGAGAGACAATATTACTATCAATTTTTCTCTGACTAAGGTTGGGTTTATTTACCCTAGGTTTGAAGGAAGATAAGAGAAAATAATAGGAAAAATATAAAAAAGATAAAAAAAAATTTATTTAAAGTCAATAATTATTTTTTTATAAATTATTTTAAATTTTTATATTAATTTTTTAAAAAATAAAATTATATCAGAATTTTAATTATATTCAATTATTTATTTATATTTTTTCATAATAAACTAAAAGTGAATTTTAGATTTGAGTATTTTTAGTGAGATCATTTTCTCCAAAAATGAGAATTTACTTATCATGTGTTTCAATATTTTTTAAATTTTGTAAAACATCTTTTTGTTTTTTAAAAACACTTTTAAGGGAAAAGTGTTTTTCAAAAAATATTATCAAATAGGTTTTAAGGATACATTGAATAGTGATTTTAGAAAGCACTTTTAATTTTTTTTTATTAAAAGAATTATTTTCAAATATTAAATTTTTTTAAAAAATACTGTATAAAGCTAAATACACCCATAATAAGCAAAACTTATTCAATAATTAGTTTCATATGGAAGCTATAATGAAAAGATGCCCATTAATTTGTTTAATTTATCTGTAGTCCCACATCGTTAATATTTTGTTCATTGTTTTTATAAATCAAAATTTTGAGAATTTCATATCTAAACTTAACGTGGCCATTAATCTAATAATTATTTAATTAAAAGAGGGGAATTATATCACGAAAAGTAAGGGATACAGGATATGAAGCGAATTATTGAGTCACTCTCACAACTGACAAAAACCTGATGAATAAAAACGTGGGCTATCCAAAAGCTCTCTAAAAATGCGTGCCGACGTGGCAGAGGAAGCAAGGGTGACAGGTCAGCATCAGGGAGTATCATAGATATTATAAAGTGGAAGGCCATGTTTCAAACTTTATAATAAGGTCTGACTCCCTTTTCACATTTTCTCAATTTCAATTCCTTATTTTTCAATACGGGTGAGACCACCATGCCCATGATCCCATCACCCCAAGCCACTACCCAACATCACTCCACTGCTTCGCCGTGGTCAATGACTCCACCAAAATCACTTTTGTCAACGTTGACCCGACTCACCACATCTCTACCGTCCATTCTCTATCTGACTTTTCGTTGAAACGCGTCTCTTCTTTCGGCGAAAATCCGCACAATATCAGGAGAAAATGCCACGTCTTACCCTTCATGCGTACCCGCTACCACGTCATTAAGAAATACACCAATACAATAAGTCCACTCTGTTTTTGCTGTTGCCATATCGGCACTTAAGAGTTTTTCTGTTTCATTTCCCATTATTTTTATTTTATTTAATTTGATTTAAATTAGAGTTATTCTTATTAAAGCATTTTTAATTTATAAGAATTTAGTATTAGGAAAATAAAAATTCAAAAGAATATGAAATCTATTTTTTTCGGACAAAATTATCCTTTTAGTAATTATTTTAATCCATATCTCACATTGGTTTTTAAGATAAAAAAAAATTAAGGATAAAAATGTAATTTCCGTAAGAATTGATTTCAAGCATGTAACATTTGTGTAATTTTGTATATAAGTTGTGGCGGTCTTAATGTACAATTTTTTATGCTTAACAAAAAATTTAGAACATTCGAGAACCGTGTGTTATACTATTAAAAGTGCCAGCTAAAATGGCGTCTAAGGCTAAAAGACCTTACCTGCAAAATGTGAATTAAAGGAAAATTTGGTTCACTTGATATATAACACGCTATATCAGTTCGAAATTTTTAATAAATTTCCCAAATATGATATATGAATGATGGTTCTATACCTCCGTTTCTCAAACCATGGTTACTTTATCAAACCCGACATCCAACCCTAGTCCAACCTCTCTCTCATATATATAGGAAATATCCACCTTCATTTCTCTACAGAAATTCAATTCATAAACAAACATTCATTTCCTCTGATATATCATATATCCCTCTCTCTCTCTCTCTCTCTCTCTCTCTCTCTCTACTCGAATCTTGATTCGATTCTTGGAAACAAGAAGCTGAAACTGTTCTTGGCTTTCGATCTTGGACCATTAGGGTTTGGTTATGTGCGGTTTCGTACAATCTTGTCACTACAGGATAGCCATTAGAGAGAAGAGTCGCAGATCTTGATCGTCATAAATGGCGGAACAGCAGCGGAGATTCGCTATAGGATACGCTTTAGCGCCCAAGAAGCGAGAGAGCTTCATTCAGGTCTCTCTGGTGAGCCTTGCTCAAGAGCGCGGCATCGATCTCATTCGGATCGACACCGACAAGCCCCTGGTGGATCAGGGTCCCTTCGATTGCGTTCTCCACAAGTTATACGGCGACGATTGGAAGAAGCAGCTGCAGGAGTTCTCCCTCAAGAACCCTAATGCGCGCATCTTGGATCCCCCGGCGGCGATCGAGCGTCTGCACAACCGGATTTCGATGCTCCAGGTGGTGTCGGAGCTCAAGGTTGAGAGCCACAGCAATACTTTTGGGATTCCCAAGCAGATTGTGATTTACGATTACGAGACTCTCGGAGAGCTGCAGGCGTGGGAGCCACTCAAATTTCCGGTGATTGCGAAGCCCTTGGTGGCCGACGGCAGCGCCAAATCTCACAAAATGTCTCTGGTGTTTAATCAGGATGGGTTAAAGAAGCTGGGGCCGCCGATTGTGTTGCAGGAGTTTGTGAATCACGGTGGAGTTATCTTTAAGGTGTATGTGGTTGGGGAGTATGTGAAATGCGTGAAACGGAAGTCGCTGCCGGACGTTTCAGAGGAGAAACTGAACAGTTTGGAGGGGTCCTTGTCTTTTTCGCAGGTGTCCAATATAACTACGCGTGAAAGAAACGACGACAAGTACTATAAGATGATGCATTTGGAGGATACGGAGATGCCGCCACAGAGTTTCATTACCGATATTGCAAGGGGATTGCGGCGCGCAATGAAGTTAAATCTTTTTAATTTTGATGTGATTCGGGACAATAGGATTGGGAATCGGTACCTTGTTATTGATATTAACTATTTTCCGGGGTACGCCAAGATGCCATCATATGAGACAGTCTTGACGGATTTCTTTTGGGATATAGTGAATCAGAAAGAAAGAGATGCTTCAGTGACGAGTTTGAAGAAGGATGGTGAATCTGAAACGGGTTCTGACAGAAGACCAATTCCAATGCGTAGTTGCGATAAAGATTCGAGGAAGTATGGGAGCGATGATTGTTGCAGTGATGGGGAAGACAAGGAGAACACCATTTCTTCTTAGGTTCGTTTCTTGGTAGAATTGGGTTAGTAGGTCTTGTTCAAGTGTAGAGAGATCGTTCGGCTGATTTTGAACTGAAGCAAGCAATGCATTTCTTTTAGATGGATAGAGTCGGTACAGTGATGAATAAGTAGGTAGTTGGCTTCAGTTTCTCCCTATTGACAGCATGACATGGTGTCCGGTTATGATCATGTATATTCCCGAAGATAGGTACTTCCCAAATACTCTGAAATTTTAGGAAGATCAAATTGTACTTTGGAGGTTTATGTAATTCCTTGCTTAGAAATTCAATTTCTAGTTTGTGGCTTCGACACCTTTGATAATGAATTTTTCCATTTTATCAATGATGGTATTTCATTTTATTTTTCTTGTAATTAGTGTGGGTTGAATTGAATTTACAATATTGTTCTTGTCTTGAACAAATTATGATATCAAGAACCAGCTAATGCTGGATTCTTTTCCAGTTTGGAACTTTTGCTTCTTTCTTAATGCACATATTAGCTATTGGTAATCAATGAGTTTACATGGTGATTTTTGGAGCCTACCTTGCATGGACCCTGATGCCATGGCATGCCTCTTTTAAATTGAAAATTGGAATTTGCTGAATTTTCCATTTACACATTCCTTTCTTTTTTTTTTCATTTTTTCTTTTTGCCTCTTTCTGATGTGATGATGATGCCATATCGCCTGAAAAGAAAATCTGTTGAATTTATTTATTTTCAGCATAGTTAATTACATGGCATTGAAGTTTAAGCTTCGTCAAACTAGCTTTTTGGGGAGGATTTATATCGCTTGTGTTTGACGTGTCTAAATTTTGTGTTGCTTTATGCACTGTTCTGACAGATTTTTTATGATCTGTTGCATGGATTTGAAGGCATCTCATTGGATGTAGCTACATAACAAACACATGCGAATTGATTTTATCCTTTTTTTTCATTAATTTAGAGGAGTTAATTTGTTTACTGGGTGCAAGTTATTGGAAGGAATCAGATTTTAGCAGATGCAGATGTAGACAATCATTGCTTTGACTTTGGATTGATGACTATTGGAGATTCCTCGAGAATCAGGAGGGAAAGGATCTGGCAATCGTGCCATAGGGTCTTGTTGTCTTGACCATTAATTAGTTCGAGTGACTGATATAGATCTGAGACATTAAATGCGCCTATGTTGTGTAAACATGACAAATAGTATCTAATATCGTCCATACGTACTGACATGGATTTGTGTACTGACACAGTATAAATGTGAATGAGACAGTGTTGACTGCAGGAAGAGCTGGTTTGTCTTTCTGGGTATCTCTCTTTGGAAGAGAGATAGAAAAGGATTTTGGACAAATCCTAGATTTTTGCTAACCTGAGAGGACCTCTTTTATATAGTCATAGTGTTAAATAACTGCTTCTCTTCTGTCCTTAAATCCTACCTTTCAGGTGTTCTCTGAATTTGAAACCTTGTACTGATTTAAGTAGCTCCCCTTTGAACTATTAGTATTTCTATATATTTGATAATAAAAGGATAAATTGATCTTATTTATATTGTATTTTTTAGTTAAAAAATGACCAAGCCTTTTTAATAAAATGTATTGCTGCATCTTTACAATGTGCTTGTTAAGGAATTTCCCCAAAGTTTGGTAATGATGAGCAATTGCTTGATTTAAAACAACCTTACATCAATTCTGGTATGCTTCTAGGGTGTGGATGCCTTTCTAGATTCAAGATTGGGTGTGTTTCTAAGTTCTAGATTATCTAATCTCGTAATTATGACGTAGAAGTGTTTCTGTTTCTGAATTATGGAAATGCCTTTTCCATCTTCATCTCTCGATGCTGACTAGATGCAGATTTTGTTGGGTGTATGCTTTGCAAATCAAAGCTTAGTTAAAGGTGTTCCATTAATGCATTTTATTCCTTTTAAGCCTTTTATTTCTTTTATGCCTCAATCCATGAGGGGCATGTCTCACGTGAACTGTTCTCGCTAGAAGTTGGAAACCTAATGGAGTATATCCCCATGTATCGAATTAATTAAGTAGTCAATTGGTGAAACACCTCAAGCTTTAACATACCTTGAGGCTTTATATTTTCTTGCATAAGGCGTAAACTTTAAGAGGGTCACCTTGTCCAAACTCTGAAATTTGGAATTATGTTCATTGTTTTAATTCAGACAGATCAAAGGTTTTTCAACCTTAATATGTTGAGGTTTGAAACCTTCTTCAATTTCAATGGATTATGGGAAAATTTTGTTTGTATTATTGTCCTTTTGCTTTTAAATAGTACAGTGGTCATGTATATGGTAGTTGCTTATATTTAATTACCAAACTTTTGGGCAGTTCATTTGAGCCCTAGAATATGCATTAGAATTACGAGACTCTTAATAATTTTTCTAGACCAAAAGGTACCATAACCCCTAGATATTTCTCTCTTTTCTTTTCTTATTTGAAGGAAAACTTTCTTTTTGCTTTTTATTGAAGTTATGCTTTGCGGGTTGCTTTTGTGCTAGTCTAAGCATTATTGAAAATAGCTGCTTTTGATGAAGTTATGGTTTTCATGTTTCAATACTATGGACTTTATTGTGTCACCTTTTTTATACTTTTTATATATACCTTGTGCATATCAAAAAAATGTGATGGGGCTTTATTCCATGGATCCTAGAAAATCTGGTAAATAAAATATTTATAAAATAAAACTAATCAATACAACATGTCAATTTGTTAGGTGCTATTTTCCTGGGGTTTATGCCTTAGGGAAGTTAGCTTATTCTTTATGGATTTCATTGATAGATTGCTGCTAAATTAGGGCATTGTTTATTTGCTCTCTCTTTTTTGTTGCTGTTTCTCTCTCTCTCTCTCTCTCTCTCTCTGTGATAGGTAAAGAAAATTATATTAAAAGCACCTAACAAAAGGGTGCACAAAAATATATGTTGTATACAAAGGCACCAAAAGGCCAACCAAAGCAGAGGGTCTCTCTCTCTCTCTCTCTTTCTATATCTGTCCGTCTATCTTTTTTTTTTGGTTGTGGTTGTGGCGGACTATAAAGTGACATTGTGAGTATTTTCAGGCTCACAGTTATATATCTCAGTGGGTAATGGCCTCAGAAATAGGTTTTTGATTGAATTATTGGCGTGGGGCTCCACTAAGGGACTGCTTCCCAAATTTAGTGCATAGCTGCTGGTAAAAATGCTTTGGTGTCAGATTTCTGGCATGAGGAGGTTGGTAGGAGTCATCTGAGTTACATATTTTTGAGGAGCTTTTGGGTAAAAATTGGTGGAATCATTTTTGAGTTTGATTAATTCAGTGTTGGCTTGCAGGAGCAGGGGTTGGGCCTTGAGCAGGCTGATAGTTTTCAGCCCTTTTTTATTTTTTATTTTTTTTAAAAATCTATTTGGAGGAGCATGTAGCCTATTCCTGTCCAGGAAAGTCTGGAGTTGTCGTGCCACTCCCAATGTGGTTGTTTTGTTGTAGTTTTTGGTTTGGAAACAGCATGAGAAAAACCTCAAAATGTTAAGCACATGTGAAGGGGTTGGTCTTTGGTCTTGGTGCAGCCTATGCAAGGAAGAGGAGGAATCTGCAAATCATATTATCATTTGTCACGTGTTTGGCGTTGATTATGGTTGCTAGTTTTTTCTCTATTTCCAGAGTATCTTGAGTTTTCCTTTGTTCTGTCGGCATGGTAGTTTGGTAAGGGAAGGATGAGGTTGTGGTGATTACCTCCCATGTTGGCTGTTCCAGTACATTTGGAAAAAAAGAAATGATAGTGGGCCAAAGTCTTTATCATTGTGAAAGACCTCCAATAAGTCCCCTTCAGATTGAAGGGAAATCGGTCCCTCTCGATTCCATTGTTATTTCTGGGGATTTTTTTTTTTAAGAAACTAAGTTCAGAGACATTGAATGGTATTTACCTTTTTTTTTATCCTTTAGTCAATGCTAGTAATTCTTATATTGAAAGTGCAAATTTGAAACTTGAAGAATGAAGTTTATTTTTTTACCTTTTTAAGCAATGTAGTTGACAGGAGGGGTGATTTAAACAGGGATGTGTTAAGTGGCATCAACCTACCTGTGCTACAGGGGTGCTTGTGAGTCATGGGTCCTCAGTTCTGTCTCTTATCGAAGTGAAAGGTGCCGATGCATGGAGCATTGATTGGGGTGTTTGTGGTTGACAGAGGAAGTTAATGGGAAGGGTCAGATGGAAGCTATTGCTGCTGTGTTTGACAGTGTGTATCTGGAAGTACTATCCTTATGGACCATAAGGCCTAACATGAGTTCCTAGATACGGATGGGGGATTGTAGTTAAGTTCTAATTTTGGGCTTGCTTTTCTTCTTTTTTTCCTACCTTTCTTTCTTTCATTTTTTTCTATCTGTAGTGATGTTGTGTACTGTGTAATTTTTTTCTTCTTTTTCTAAAAAGTTCACGGTTAACTTGCTTAATCAGGCTGTCGAACAGAGAGTGCTCTTGAGAAGGAAGAGAGGAAAGCGAACAGAAGGGAAAAAGAAGAATGTTTTTATTTTTATTTATATAATCAATCTGTCTGTATATGTACCTGAAGAAGATGATTGGCACTGTTTTAACGGTCTTTTGGGTCCAAAAATTTCGTTCTTAATCAAATCAAACCTTGGTGAAAGGTCACATCTCCAAAAAGGCAGAGTTGGTTAATGCTGTTGCTGGAAAGGTATTAAATTATGATTTGTTTAGTGGGGAAATTAGCATACAAGTTTACCCAGCAATCAAATAGTTGTTGGAACATAACATTGTAAGGCACAGGAGATTTCCTGGGTCACACGCCTTTCACGATTCACTCAAACCCAAAAGAAAGCATTCAATAAGATAACGATGGGAAGGAATATTACCACCATCTCTGATTGGTGTACAGGGAAAGGCAAAGGTAGGGTATAAATAAGTTTTGAACGTCTTTGCTTCTACTACAAGGATTTGTGGATGCTTTCAATATTACTGGCATTTTTGTCATTTTGCTTATGCATAGTTTTGATTCGCTATGCTTTGGGGGAGGCTCCATCTTTGATTGAAATTCTTGTTGCATCATTGACTTCCGCATTGGAATTAAACAAATTCTCTTGGACAATTAGTTGAATTAAAATGAATTTTCTTCTATTAAAGATCAGGACAATTAGGTGTTGTTTGGGAACTGAAAAATAATATTTGAGAACAATTTTTAAAAATTTTCTCTTATATTTTGTACAACAAATCATAAATATTTTTAACTTAATATTTATAGAATTTTTTTTAAATAACCTTAAAAAATAAGTGAAAAAAACTACTAAATACTTTCTAAAAATCCTATGTTTTTTATTTTTAAGAACGAAAAATCATTTTTTATTTTCTAGTTGTTAAATATGTTTTTTTTTTTTTTTTTTTAAATTTTGAAAAATAAAAAACAATTTTTTTTTTTAAAAGTGCCAAAATGCGCTGTGTGTGTTCTACTCCTAGTCTTAAGTCATCTGTTGGATAAGACTGTGAAGCTCTTTTAAATAAAATGGCTTGATGACTTTCATGTTAGAATAAGAGTTCTACGATGATATGGGTCTCTCTATCGGCAATAGTTGAGTTTTACTTGCATTGACAACAAAAGAGTTTTTTGAATTGGAAATAGAAATCCCTTTCTTCTTCAAAACAAAAATAAATCCTTTTGGGAAGTGTAAGACCCATGAGAGTAGTATCTAAATCGATGGAAATAAGTCTTCAGATTATCTTTTGAAATACAAAAATCTAGATTTGTTGTTTTATTAATGAATTTTCTACGCTAAGTCATGAATGAAATTACAAAAATGAGAACCATTCTATTTTTACAATACAAATATTTTAATCTTTATTTTTACGCTGAAAAATAGAAAAAATTTAGAAAGGACTCCCTTATAGAAACGTGTTCTTTTAGGCTTTTCTAAGAGAGAGAAAGATCTTATTTATTTTTATGATTATATAGTGGCCATTTTTGGGAGTTTCCCCATTTTCTCATTTTATCGAGTTGGTTCAGTTAACCCACTCGGGCACCTAAACCCAATTCCAACATTAATAATATTACAAGTTATGTTTGACCATGATGATTTAATATATACAATTTTTTTTCAAGTAAGGCTTATACATCTTTGTATTGTTCTTCTACGGGAGTCTTTGAGGGGTATTGTAAAGAGATATAAGGAGTTAGATTCCTTTTAATTTATGTTTTTCCATTTCATGGTTCTTCAAAGAGAATCTTCTAACGAGAATTATAGAGAGTAAAGGAGTTGGTTCCTTTTAATACATCTCTTATATATCCTTTCCATGGGTGTTCATAGAATATTTAAAGGCTAATTATCAATGTTTTCATAACCGAATTGATTACTGAATCAGAAAAATTATTGGTTCACGGTTCATTGGTTCGATCAATGGTCAAATAGTGATCGAACTGATTACGTCATAAATATGTATTTTATATAATATTAAAATTTAAAATATTTATAAATTTTTTAAATATATAAAACATTAAAAATCAATAATATTTTTTTCCATCTTTAATATTATTAGGTTAATATATATAAATGTATTAATATTTTTAAATTTTGTTAAATAAAACATATCTTATTCTTCCTTTCTTTTACTCATTCCTTTCCCCTTTTTTCTTCTTCTTTCTATCTTAATTAATGAACCAGTTTTTCATTTTTACTTCAATGCAACGTACATACATATTTCTATAGTTATAAAAGTGATCACTTCTACTTTATAATCCTCATCTCTTTATTTCATAATAACAAATTTTTTCCAATTATATATTCACATACATACATACATACATACATACATATATATATATATATAGAACTTAAGTTTTGGGTTATAGATTTAATCCTTAGACTTTCCTTAGTGAGTTAACAACCAATTGATCCTACGTCTCTTTGATTGGGCCCTTACCTTGATTCGCGTTCCAATGCATGTTTCTGCGTCATGGACATATCTGCTAAATAAGTGATCTATTTGAATTATAAATATACAAAAATTAAACATTCTTAAACCAATAAGGGTTTCTATTTCAAATTCAAATTGTATTAAACTCTACCAAAGAGTTCTTTGAGTGAGTGCAAATGTTTTGCACTTTTCCATTATCATGAGGAATGTTATGAGTTTGCACTTGCGAATGTAAAACTGAGCTAGTCTTAGCATTAACATATAGCTAGCAAATACATGCTATAAGACTTCATTTGAATTATACAAAGTTCAAGTAAAGATGAATAAAAAATATTAGTAAGAAAGGAAAAAAAATGAAAATCAAAGGTAAATAAAATATAAATTTAAACATAATTTTTTTCGTCTTATTTTCTTTCAATAATAATTTTTTTTATACAAAAACGAAGAATTTGAAACAAAAATTTCATTATATTCTATCTTTCACACTAAATCAAATAAGAAAATTAGGTGTTCAATTGCATCTTCCCATGAAACTGAAATAACTTGCTTCGAATAACATGTCTATGACAACTATGCGAACCATTTCCCCAAGACTTGAGGCACTACATTTTAACGAATCATGCCTCTACATCCTTTGACATTCTTCTTTTGAATTGATTAAGAACATTCCTAATATAAGCTAACAACCAATCTATAATCCACAATAATAATAATAATAATAATAATAATAATAATAATAATAATTGAATCTTTATTTTTAAATGACTAGTGATGAGATTATCAAGAACCAATGTAGTCATGTGTCATTCGTCAAAGCCCTTTAGTCTACAAGTGTGAGAAAACCATGCTTTAGTCTGAGGTCATACAATAATAATTAAAAAAAAAAATCAATATTAGGACGACTTTAGTATTTCCTCACAGTTACCTTATACTTCAACAGATTGCTTTCAAGCTTAGCACACTAGGTCATATTGATGCATATGCAATAGTCCATGAATTTGGAAATTGTAGGTGAAGGTTGGTTGTAGATCACGAGGTAATTAAATAGAGGGATGCTATTACTTAATTTGTTAAGAAAACTAGAAATTTCACAAGTTGCCAATCAATATAAGTAATTAATACCTCAGGGCTACAAGTCAAGAATCTTAGTTTAGCTTAAAGCAAGTCTAAGTACCATGCCATCAACATTCCTAGCCAAACATTTGAACAAGTCTCCTTTTTCATTTACCTACTATTTTTGAGACTCATACAAGGCTTTTAGTAAATCTTTGAAAATCAAGACCATGTTCTTTAGTCCATGTAATGCTTTGAGAAATATGATTCACTAATATAAAGTTCTTTTTTCTTTTCTTTTTTATTCAAAGCTACATTCGTCTTTTAATCTCCAATTATCAACAACTATACTAACTATAGAATCATGTAGTTTAAATGCATGCAACAAGTAATTCATTAATTTGAAATAACAACATGATCGAAATTGCTAAACCCTTTATTACTTTTGACCAATTGTCCTTACAAGTTGACAGTAATTGCATATTAAAAATAACAAAACAAAACATTCTAAATTAGATATACTTATGATTAGAAATACTAGTATTTTAACTACTTGACGTTGACAGATCATTTGAAAATAACAGATGTCAGATAATAAAATGCAATGGATGTCAAATGACAAGTTTATAAGTAAATAATTAACTTGAAATAGTAATATGATTGAAATTTCTAAACCCTTGATTTCTCTTTACCTTAATGATTGATTATATATAATCGTAAAAAATTGTCGTATGTATGTAACGAAACAAGTTGACACTACTTGCATATTAAAAATAACAAAAAACGGTTGTAACATTTTAATTTAGATACTAACGATCATAAATCTCAGTTTTTAACAACTAGATGTTGACATATCATTTGAAGTTAACGGATGTCAGAGAATGAAATGTGATACCTTCTAAATCATATGCAAATTATCATTCAAATGATCAATTCACAAATTTTGTCCATAATTTCTTTATTTGAGAAAGTTTGTGTACAAATTTATAAATCCCCGTGGGATAACTCTACCTCTCATATTTTCCTTACAAGAAATCTACACTACATCATATAAAGTCTTGAAAAAACAAATTTGGTCATCAATGAATCAAATCCACTCATTCTGATCCAATTTAAATTGTTAGAACTCAAACAAGTTCTAGTCTCACTAACTTGAAGCATACTGAAAACTGCTTCATTTTCTAAGATAACCATGGTTTCTAAAGCAACTTCTCCTAAAAATCTAGGAATCTCCTTAGAACTCTTGGGAATAAAGGAAAACATTGCTCAAAATTTAGCCTCAACATTGCTATGTGCTACTACACTTTGTTTCTTAATTCGTTCTCTAAGTAATAAGATTTCCCCACATAAACATGCAATAGCCTAGAGTGGATCTTCATTTTGTAATAAAACCAATCCAATTTGCATCGGTATATACCTTAATGATTTATTGTGGGTTCTTCTTAAAGATGAGCCCCTTTCTTAGTGTTACCTTCAAATATCTTAAGATTCTATAGACTATCTCTAAGTGTTCTTCAAATGGTGATGCATGAATTGACTTACCACACTTATTATAGAGATGATATTCGATTAAGTATGTGATAAATATATCAGTTTGCCTATAATCTTTTGGTACTGAGTTGTGTCAACTAGAACTCCACCTATTTTTTCCTTAATTTTCTGATTAAGGTCCATAGGTGTATTTGAAGGTTAGTAGTTGCTCATTCTTATCTCTTCAAGGAGATCAAAAATGTATTTTCTTTAAGACACAATGATTTATTTGTTAGAACGAACAATTTCCATTCCAACAAAGTATCTCATTGGGCCTAGATCTTTGATTTCAAATCTCAACACCAAGTGTTCATTCAATATCTTTATTTCTAACAAGTCATCTTCTGTTAGAATAATATTATCAACATAGATTATCAGAATGATTATCTTTCCTTCATTAGAACATTTGAAGAGTAAGGTGTGGTATGTTTGAACTTAAGTGTAATTGAGCCCTTTTATAGATCAGGTAAACTTGTTGAACCAAGCTATTGGTGTTTATTTTAGTTTGTAGAGTGATTTCTTTTGCTTGCAAATATTTGACCCAAACTTTTCTCTAGAGCTTGGAGGGGTATCCATAGAGACTCCCTATTCCAAATCATCATTGAGGAAGACATTATTCACATATAGTTGTAGAGACTAGTCTAAGTTGGTAGCAATAAATAACAGGACTCTAACTATGTTTAGTTTTGCGATTTGTGCAAAAGTTTCAGAGTAATCAATTTTATTGGTCTAAGTATAGTCTTTTTCTACTAATCGAGCTTTGTATATTTTTATGGAGCTATCAAAATTGTATTTCACTATGAAGATCCATTTGTAGCCAACAATTGTTTTTTCTTTTGGTAAATTCACTACTTTCCAAGTTTGATTCTTCTCAAGAGCCCTTACCTCCTATAGTACAACTTCCTTCCACTTAGGATTATTTAGAGCAACTTACACACTTTTAGGAATTTCTACACTAGATAGTTGTGAGAGAAAAACATGATAAGATAGTGACAATAGTTTATACAACATGAAGTTTGACATGGGAAGTTTTGTGCAAGATCTGATTTATTTTTGAAAATGAATAAGAAGATAAATAGACTCAAGACAAACATCTACAACACAAGACTTTTTACCTAATTTTCTTGTGGATTCTGAATATGGCCTTGGGTAAGTCATGACTTTATTGCAGAGTTTTCGTTTTTTTCTTTTGCTTTTGAAACTTTCTTAAGTAGACATTCTCAATCATTATTTTTCTTAGTTTTTGCCATTGATTTCTATTTGTTTATATGTTCATTAGTTGGCATTAAGGTAGGTTGTAAATTTTTCTTACCTGAAATATAAGTTTTGTCATTAGGATTTGAAAGATAACCCGTTTTGGCTACAATTTTAGGTAGAGAACCTGTTTTAGTTGTAATCTCAGGCTTTAATTTAAACATTGTAGCTCTTATAAAGAGCTTGGTAGGAGTTGCAACATGCACATCAAGAGTAGTATTAGGTGCAACAACATGCATGGGTTCTAAAGGAAGATGAGCAGTAGTAGGCATGGGTTTTGAAGAAGAAACAATAGCAAGTTCGTTCTTAGGCATGAAAAGAAACAAAGTTGATTCCTCTAGATCGAGAAAATTATGAAACAATGAATTTTCACCATTTGTTTCCCTCTGAAGATGAGAGTCACTAAAGAAAGGTTTTGATTTAAAAAAAATCACTTCCATGGTTACAAACATTTTTTTTTGAGAGTGAATCAAAACACTTATACATTTTCTGTGTTGGGGAATATATATAAAAAACACACACTTCCTAGCTCTTGTATCAAGTTTCTCTTGATTGTGATTATGGCTATGAACAAAGGTTGTGCATCCAAAATTTTTCAGAGGAATATTTGAAGAAAGTCTCGATGTGGGATAATGATTTTGAATTTTTTTAATGGTGTTTGAAATTTCAAAATTCTTATAGACATGCACTTAATTAAAAAAGTAGATATTAGAATTGCTTCACCCTAAAGATATTTAGGTACTTTTGTAGAAAATTGAAGATTAAGTTACTTACAGTAAGTGATTATTTTTCCTTTCAACTATTTCATTTTGTTGTGGAGTGCCATGTAAGACTTTATTGCGCAACCCTATTTTCCGAAAAATATTTTCAAAAAATGTTTTAAAAATATTTCTTTCCATTATCACTTTGGAAAACTTAAATTTTAGTTTAAAATTGTGTTTGAACCATGTTGTGAAAAATTTTAAATACTTGCTTTGCCTCATATTTTTTCCTTTAACTAATATACCCAACAAATTCATGTATGATCATTAATAAATGTAATAAACTATCTTTTAACGGAAAAAGTAGTACCCCGAGAGGCCTCCAAATATCACTATGAATAATTGAGAAAGGTTTTGATGCCTTGTAAGATCGTGGAGGAAAAAAATGCATGATGATGTTTTACTAATTCACAAATTTCATATTGAAACAACTGTATTTTTTTTTTAAACAAGCTTGGAAACAAATATTTAAGGTAATGAAAATTAAGATGGCCTAACCTAAAAGGCCATAACATTACTTCATTACCTCTAGAAATATAAATAAATTCTAAACAAGTATTCTGATTTTGTTTCATAAGTTCAGTTTCATTTTCAAGGTAATAAAGACCTCACTTTGTTTAGCATTGTCAATCATTCTTCTTGAGTTCATTTCTTGAGATTCACACTAATCATTGAAAAAATTAACTTGACATTTTATCCTGAGTTAATTTGCTAATAGACAAAAGGTTACAAGACAACTTTGGAGCGTGAAGAACATTATGAAGTGTAAAGGAGAGAGATGTAACAATTGATCATTTTCCACAAACAGTTGAAAGAGAACCATTTGCTATTTTTACCTTTTGATTTTTTGGATAAAGATTGTAAGTCGAATTTTTTTTTGGAATAGTTAGTCATATGATCTATTTCTTTTGAATCTATAATCTAAGGGTAATTTAAATTAACACTAACCAAGGTTGCAATGGGGTAATTACCTTTCTGGGTTAATGAAGAAGAAGAAAAGGAATTTAAAAAGTTTTAGAGAAGTTTGTAGAGATGATCTAATTGATTCTTTATGAATGGAAAAGTCTCTAAATTGATTTGGTGTTCTTGGGATTCCTTAATAGTCACTTAGAATGCCTTGGCATCACTACTGACATTTTTCTTCTAATTTAGCGACTTGCCATGCAATTTCCAGTAAGTTTCTTGAGTATGCCATAGTCTTTTGCAATGATCACACCATAATTTTTTTTTTTTTTTGTCTTCTTGTCATCCTATTTATCTCAACTTCAAAACTCATGGATGCAAACATTGAATTCTCTACTAACAGTTTAGTGTTAGTTAATATGATTGTGCGACGTGTTTTCTTGTTATGGACTTTTGGAAAAAGACGGCTTGTAAATTGAACAATGGTTCTCTTTCAATGATTTGTCCTCTTATATTGTCAAGTTCCTTGTTTAGACCTATTAAGGAGTCCACAACATGGTCATTCTTGAGCAATTGTTGGTACATTGTATTGAGAAATCCTAGATTTCTCCATTTCAAAGCCTGAGATCATTAGTGTGCATGAAAATCTATCCTAGGCTTTCTAGATCTATCACATGATGTAAACATGACATTTAAAAACCAATGTTGATATAGATCAAGAGAAAAATGTCATACTTGCAATCTGAATGTTCCTGGATTGATTCCTATCGATGTATAAAGCTTTATAGGTGAAAAAGATCTTGCAAACCCATAATCATCCACCCGATGACCCCTTCTTGAGTCAAAGCATTGAGATGATGGAGATCTTAGCGTTAGAGGCTAAGATTCTCTCTTTGGACTAAAATGAGAGAATGATAAGAATCTAAACTTGAAATTTAAACCCTTAAGAGGGGTATTTATAGGCTTCTATTAGGCTTAAGTGACTTGAGCTTACCATGGGCTTGACTAACTTAATCTAGTCCCAAAAGGTTGCTAATTAATTAATTAACTCTATAAAGCTCTAAGTAATCTGTCAGTTTAGTCCAGAGATATTGCTCACTTGCCCTTGTACAACCTTACACAATTACCAAAACACATTTATACACATAAGTGAACTAAAAAGTCATCTAACCCTCATAAACCGTGCCATCAAAGAATATGAGCTCAAGTGAAGACCACTAGAACCCATAGGATAGTACTAACTCCCTCATAATCCAATTCAAAAGTTGATTTAACATCCTATTAGGAAAGTCAGCTGCACTCCAATACCTTATGTATATTAAAACGAGACACCTAGTGCTCAAGTTTATGACTTGCTATCCATTCTATATAGTTTTCCCATGAATTGGTCGTTTGTAATCTAACAAGGTAAAAACCATCAGTCTTTCAAGACTATCTCTGCAATCCTTAAGTTACAGAACCTTCTATTATGTGATCAAATGACATATTCTAGTTCACTAACATTTTGTGGTATCAATAGAACAACTCCATTCCATATCGGTGACCAGATCTAATTCATCCCAAAGAGTTTCTAGACTATGATAGTATTGTGTAATGGTTTGATCTCCTTGTTTTAAGTGATGATATTGTGTTCTAATCTCTAGTTTGTGAGAAGAATTTCCAGGGTTAAGGTACGCTGTTTTTACATTATCCCAAATAGGGTCGAGAGATCTTTGGCTGCATTGAGTTGAGAAGCCACTCTATCACTAGAGAATTTTTGACATCCGAATTCTCAAAGGTTGCATTTGTCTCCTTTGGTTGACTTATTCCTCTAGTTAAATAACCTATCTTCATTCTTCCCCATGATAAAATTTAACCGTCAAGGACCACTACAGAAAATTTGAACCATTTAGTTTATGGTTTGTAATTTGCTAGTTCAAATTAATGTTGTTGTGGTCCTGTCCATTTGATGATTTCTTCGATGGTGGAATATCTTGTTAAGTTTTTTAGGCATTCCTTCTATGGGTTCCCATCATGGTTGTCTTCACCATGAACATCGATTATAGAGCCTAGACCTTTGACACCAAAAAGGTTTTGAGGGGGAAATATTATCTGTTATTTATTTATTTATTTAATCAATCAAAATTAATGTTTTCAGAACTGGACTGATCATTGAATCATAAAAGTTACCGGTTCACGATTCGCTAGTCCGACTGGCAGTCGAATTGGTGATGCAATAAATATATAATTTATATATTATATAAAATTAAATTTTTTAATAATGTTTGATTTTTATATTTGATATATTGAATTAAATGATAAAGTTCAATGTTTTAAATTTTATTAAATAGAAATATGTAATTTTAAGAAGATATATTTAAGATGAAAAAATTAATAATATTTAATTTTATCTCTATGTCTTTGTATTTTATTTTTTAAAATTATTATATTAATTAATTTATATTATTTTTCATAATTATTATAGAAATAAACAAGAATTTAAATATTTACATTTCTATAAAGATGGTGTATGGTAAAAATTTGAAATAAAACATTAATTCTTACTGTATATTTTATTCTAAAACAACATATAATAAATATGGTGTATTGCTCAATGGTTCAAACTTTAATTTTTAAGCTAGAAATCCGTGCATCAAGTCTTCCCACAAGCAATGTTTGTTTTCCTCACTTCTAATCAGTCCCAATCCCATATCGGAAGCACATGAATTCTATGTGCTCTAAGTGCCCTATAAATACATTGCAACATCCATTCTCATCCAAGCTTGCTAGTGGATTGGGCTTGGAGACGTGACCCATGTATTGGCTCATAAGAAATAAGTTTTATAAGTATTTCTTGTTATTGGATAGGGCCTAGTGGCTTAGACTAGATATGAGTTTATAAATAGTTTTAGTTCTAAAAATATTGGGCGTGGATTGGGCTTGATGGAGAATTAGGCTTTTAATGGCAAACAAATAATAGAAGCAATTTGGGCTTAGCTAGTTTGTAGACTGGCTAATCCGATTCAATTTTTAAAACGTTGATCAAAATCACATTATATAGGCAAAGACTTTAACCATTCTCCCTTGAGAATAGGAATTGGAAAACAAACCTAAAACGAAAATATTAAAATCATAATAGAATCTAATCTAAGATTCAATTTTATTTTGAAATCTAACAAATCTTAACTAAATCTTCGACAAAAAGTAATTGATCAATCATTACATCCTTATTGTGTGAGATCTTTAGGGCTTATTATAAGTAAAATAGCCCTAAGTAAGTGTTTACGATGAAAATGAAATAATTTAACCTTATGGACATATATGGTAAACAATTAATTTGCATCTAAGAGACATGAGATAAAAAAGAAGACTATTAAGTTGCATTGATAAATATTTGTTCAGATCGGTTATATTGCTTTTATAGTATAAAGTATAAATATATTTATAGTGTTGAATAATATACAACTTCAAGGGATTAAATATATACATTAAAAATGTGACTAAATAAGTTGATAACATAATAAAATATTATTATTATTTACTTTTAAATTTTAGGGTTCAACTACTATGTGTACTTAATAGGCATATGGGTTTATATTTCTCAAATGGTAGGTATGCTTGCATAGTCACATGAACCATTTGCTATTAATATTATGAATTGCCTTCAAAAGCGGAAAGAGATGGAATTGGATATTATTAGTCAGATTATTTCAGTCCATTTTATACAAGTGAGAGATGTTGAAAATGGTTAGGTATCTAAGTGGGTGGATTTGACTTGACTAAATATAAATACATAAAAATGCATAGGAGTTTGTGAGAGTTGTAAAATTACTTAAGACACCACCACTATGAAAAGAAAAAAAAAACTGACAATGTTCTCTCTCTAAACAAGATAGTATTTTTTGAACGAGTCATCCCATGACTTTTTTTTTTTTTTTTTTTCTATGTGAAAACAGTGGCAAGGTTCTCATACTACAGAAACAAAAACGATCTCATTTGTTGCAATATCATTCACGATGAAGGGCCAAAGGGTTTAGTCAATAAAATAAACAATTGAAGTTTTTGGGCATCTCAAAAAAGGTAACTCTAGATTTATTTCATCATAAATATGACACATTAAGGAAATGAGGGATGGGCCACGCGTCAAATCATAAAAAATTAAGATAAAAAGGGTTAGAAGTTTCCAAAAATACGAACACATGGTTTTAAGCACTACAAATATAAGATAGATACTTACTGAAAGGACTCCATATCTAAACCACATGACTATTGGACATCTTTTAGTGTCTCGCTAAGATTTGTAATCCTAGATGATAAGTACTTTTATTTACTTCTTAATGAAACTATATTCAATTGGATCCAATGAAGATCAACCAACCAGTTTCTTCTGCTCTCCACTCAGGCAATATAACTCTTCCAATTGTTTTAGATTTGAAAATTGATCATCATTCCATTGTTACAATACTTTATCATCTGGCAGTGATCCAATAATTACCAAGATCTCTTGCTCATCAATTGTTTAAGAAGGGTGATATATATGATGAGATTGTGATATCGTTAGTCACACGGATAACCACTCAGATAGAGAGAGTTAGGCTGTTAGGTTGATAATGGTTCTTGCAGCAGTCAATGACTTGTATTAGAAGAAAATGATGATGTCTCACCTAATGGGGGAAACAATTTAACAACTCATCTGACTTCTAGTGACTAAATATTTATAAGAATCACATCACAAATCATAAGAACTATCGAAACCTCACGTTTTATATAATTATGTGTACCTTTTAATCCGCTCTGGAAGACCATTGAAAGGAAAACATCGCCCAATAGGTGTAGGAAAGGAAAGAGACTTGCATGGTAGACTTTACATGCTATATCAAAAATTAAATCCTCATATATGATATAAATCCACAAGGTAATACCTTTCTAGAAGGCCTTCTACACCATTTGATGTTAGACAAACCTCAATTTCAACCTATGATATACTATACATACATAATCTTGTTTCAGCTAACCTAACAAACTCATCTTCTTCTGGACTGTGTCTGCTGTTTTAAGTGTCAATGGACATGGAGATAATGCTATAAAATGCCTCAGTAAATGTCTTTGACGTGCATTTGGAAGCAACGATGAACTTTCCCAACATTCAAGCTAGTGTTAGGTTAGTTCGTACCGGGTTTTATCTAATTGTAGAAGAAATCTGTGACTAAAACTCGTAAAGATAAAGTGCATCATATGTAAGAAAAAACATCAATTACATGGAACATTCACCTTATTGGGAAAATTTTACAAGACACAAAAGTACATTAGGTGTTTTGATACAAGAGGTATTTCCTAAGTATATAAGACTTTGAAGGTGTCTGTATACAGAGGTAGCTTCATGATAATAAGCTGTACTAATGAAAAAAGAACTACAATAAAAATAAAAAGCTTTCTCAAGTAGAAGAGACGATCATGGATTGACCAATATTTACTGGGTGTGAAGTTGATTGTCTGGTACATGGGGACAAGAGTGATCTACCATAAGATTGGTGACAGTGGCATCAATACTGGCTGCAAATTTAAGTAAGAAAAAAAATGTTAGTTTATGTGGCAAAGAGCAAAAAGAAATGAAGCAAGTGCAGCACGTGAACATTTTTTTATGCATATAAACAGTGTTAAATCTTTATGCTGATAGCAATTAGGAACAGAAAATAAAAAAGATAGCAATTGAGAAAGGAGAGTACCTACCCTAGAATATCCTTCCAGTAGGAGACACTGGTTTCATCATCCATAAGTTCTCCCCAAGCTTCAAAGATGTTGGAGGTAGATGAGTGAGTGGAGATGCAAGGCAGGTTCATTTTGCTTTCCGTTTGATTGACACTGGAACATTCAGGAGAAACTGAGACTAATGCAGGAAGTGGCTGTTCTGCTTGAATATCGTAGGAACTGCTCGAGCAGTTATTGTTGAAATTATGAACTTCTGATCCGAATCCACCACCAATGCATGCCCATGAGTTGGAAATTGCTTGGTAGTCATTGTGGGATCCAGGGGTTACTCCTGGGTTAGGAAATTCCACTGGCGCCAGGATGGGATCCTCAGTGTAGAGGGTGCTTGTCCCATTAACAAATCCTTCCAATGGGGTAGGGGTAAGATTACGAGACCACTGGTGACTAGCTCCCTCTATATTTCTAGAAAGTGTACTACCTGTATTTATGATCTGCAAGATGTTTTGCAAGAGTTGGATTTTGGTCAACCGAGTGGCATCGGTCTGTAACCTGAGGGCGTCCTCCAAGGGACTCGTCAAATTGCTGAAGTTCGCTGTTGAAAGTAACTGAGAAAGATTCACCAATGAATTGAGATCAGCTCTTGGCTGGTGGGTATTTGGATCAAGACCCATTTGCAAAAACTTTTTCTTGACATGGGTGTTCCAAAAGTTCTTGATTTCATTATCAGTCCGTCCAGGAAGATGAACAGCTATCCTTGACCACCTACAACGAACATGAAAATGGAAGTGATCAGTTAAGCCATTTGAAGAACAGTTATGCCAAATATCATAGGAATTTTTTTTTCTTAGTAAGAAATACTTACTTGTTTCCAAGTACTGAATGAAGTTTGATTATGATTCGCTCTTCTTCGTCAGAGAACTTACCTCTCTTGATATCAGGCCTCAGATAATTAGTCCACCTTAGTCTGCAACTCTTACCGCACCTGTTCAGACCTGCGAGTTTGGGGAGTGCTCTCCAACTTCCATGGCCATGTCTCCTGATATAATCAACCAGCTTCTGATCCTCGTCCGGTGTCCAAGGCCCCTTCTTCAAACTGCCATCATCACAACATGGAGATCTAACCATTTTTTTCAATATTTGTCTGACAAAAAAATCACGGCAAAAAAGCTATATGATTGGCATTGGAAAAGCTAGGGGAGAAATGGTGGTTTTATACATAACTGCATGAGAAACCATTCAAACTATTCATACCATAAAGTCATATTTACTATTTCTTTTGAATATTATATTGCAAGCTTCTAAAAGCAAAAGCATTGGCAAGAAGTTACCTAGCAACCATCGTCTTCGTTTTACATCAGAGGGGGGAAACTCATGAGCAATTGAATGAAAACAAACCGGGATTAGGTAGAGCAGGTGGCGTTCATTGAGAGGATAAAGTGGCTGAACCTTCTTATTTTAAGAACACATGTACAACATGTACATGGTTAAAAAAATCTACGGCTTTGATTCTGGCTTACCTTTTCCCAATTAAGAACCATCTGTGACTACTCGTTCAAACCTCGCTTTGGTAAAAAAATCCATGGGAAGCACTCTTTTGGGTACTTTCTTTGAAGTTAGATCATATAGAGGATTAGCTGGCTAGAACTAATTAATACATAATTTCTCAGGTACTTTCTGTTTGTTGTGCTGGTAATTACCTTGTTGGAAGCATCAGAGTCAAAAAGGGTAACGGAGAATTTATGAAATGAATACGTGTTGCCCCAAATTACAGCATGACACAACCTTTGTCTTTTTTTTTTTCAATGTTTTATTTCAAATTTACAATAATTTACTCATATCGTAACTGTCAAGCATCCTTAGTGTAGTTCTTTTCCATGGTAGCTAGTGAAATAAAATTTATGTCCCAATACTGAAGCACTGTTATAAATATAGAAGTTAATTGCAAATTCTCTGTATGGATGAATCTTACTTTGAATTCTAGTAGTGCAATATTGTCTTTGAATGCAGCCAGGTATATTTCCATATCCAATTAAGTACATTTCAGCGAGATTATGCAACATGTCAAATATTATTTCTTAGTTGAGGCTGCTTATTTTAATTGTTCAAAGATAATTGTTTAAGCTCTCATTGATGGCATCATTAGCATGGTCATCACTTTTGTCATTTTCATATCATCCAACAATTTGGCAAAATCGTGTTAGTTAGTATTAGAATTTCTCCAAAAGATTGAGTTGTGTCGATGTAGTCGTTTGCATGGTTCATCTCCCTTCACCAAAACATCCTCTTTTAATATTCTGAACCACGAAATGAGCCTCGCTTTTCTTTGGTACTATTGCTACTTTAAGTCCCATTCAAATTCAAACACATAACATAAAATAGCAGCCATGCAATAAAATAGAGAATATATAAAATAAGACTGAATCTTGTTTTGTTAGGATAAATATACATGGAATGGACTGTCAGACAGAAGACTAACTTTTATTGTATTTTGAGCCCTCAGTGAAATGAATGTTTGGAAATGGGGATCAGCACCATTGACTTCTATTATTGGGAGGTTTATGTTAACGTGTATTCTGGTTGATGGCTGGGAAGAAGAGGAAAGAAGAAATTTAGAAGTATAATGCTTAATTTTGCCTTGTTTCTTTCTCAGTCATATATATTTTGTGATCCCAAATTCTTCAAAATGACTTCAGCTTCATGCCACGATTAACAAATTGTTAGCAAATTTTACAGCAGAACTGGTCAAAACTGTGCTAATTTTCTAGGAATCCAAACCAAACATCCAGCAACCTCCAAATCTCAGCGACAAAAGCAACAACGAGAAGTCAAAGTTAAGCTTCTTGATGATAACCAATCCAAGACCAAACTTGTTTATTTTCAAATTACTAGAATCAATATTCTTACAGGGTTGTACATATCTACACGATTGATAAGGCATGTTGAGTTATTTACACATTATGTGATTGATGAAGAACATGCTCATCTGTGCCTCAAATATAATTGTATGGTGAAATTTCTGGACCTCTTCCCTCATTCATACTTCGGGTACCATAACAAAAGAAATCTTAACCTCAGTTTCTTTTCTTCTTTTGAAATCAAAGTTTGATTTTCCTACTTCACTGACGCAATATATGTTATACTTTGGTCAGTTGTGAAAAATATTCAGAGTGAAAAGAGGGCTTTAATCAGCTTAATTATCTGTCTATTAAGAGTTCCAATATATGATGTTTGCCGATGCCCTGTCGGCAACATTCTTGTACTTGTTGAAGTCTCTCTCTCTCTCTGCCTTTGACCCAGAAGAATAAAAACAAATAGGATTTTAAGCAAGAAGATAAGTTTGACATTTCTTTGAGTCTCAGTTGTTCATAAGCTTATGTGGCAAGCTCAAGGTGTCTTATCCCAATTTTAAAGGGTGACATCATTGGTTCCATTAGTCAAAAGGGAGATAAGAGGACGGTGAGATTTGCTGTTAATTTTTCCACGCTTCTTACCTCACTGGCTTCATTCCCAAGTCTACTACATGAAAAATTAGAAGCAGAAAGGAACACGGTATAAAAAGAAGACAACGAAGAAATAGCCTAATGACGATATTACATGGTTTCACACTATAGTTTACTTATGGAACTTGGACTACTGAGAGAACGTAGAAAAATAAAGGCTATCTACGTATCCTTTCCCTTCAACAGTACGTAAAGGAAGCTTCCTAATTATAAGTCCACTGTTTTAGTTGAGGTGTTTTTTGCTATGGCTTGTGTCAACATAGATGGCATGTAAATTGACCTAAAATTACAAGAAACTTAAGAAGACTACGCAAAGTTTTTGGGGAGTTAAACTTAATTCCCCAAAAAGGAGATACAATATTACCATATTATATAAGGAAATTATATGAAGAATATGGCTAGGATTGTGGGGCAATCTTAGGAGGTTTGACAAAAGATGGTTGATGAGAGCCTTCTTTCCTAATATGCCTCTACAAGATGGTGGATCCATTACATATGCCAATCTTGGACTCTAAAGTAGCTTGGGTTCAACTTTTAAAAGTAAGACATGATATAACAGAGTTAGATTTTACTGTCCTCTAACTAGCCTTTTTATGCATTGCCATTGTTTTAAGCATTCAACAAATATCACTTACATTGTACATGACTTGAGTGCATTAGGAGTTACATAGAGGATACAAGTCATGGGTTTTTTTGCAAGATGATAAGTTGTTCATAGCCGGTTTATGGATTTAGGCAATTTGATAGAGACTGTAGTGTACTACCTTCTAGTTGAAAAGATGACTTGTCTTGAACGCCGTTGGGATGGGGTTCCCATGGTAAGTGTAATAGTGTGTATCGCTATACATTGGACAAGACTTGCGATGAATCATGACGTGAGACTATCAGATAGTCATGATTTACCAAGCTACTATGTTGCATGGACACTAAACCTTGAGAGAATATTTGAGTCTATGCTGAAATCAATAGGAGGGTTTGACCTATAGGTGAGACCTCAAAGTGGTTATATATCCCCATGGATTTTACCACTATTGATGGAGGCTGGTGGCAAGAGATATTCTCAATAGACGCACCTTGATATCTCTTAGGATTAAAATAGAGTGTCTCGTTGGATGATCTAAAGGACAAGTGATCATGAAATTTGTGGTTATAATAATTTCTTTAGTGGAATTTGATATTTGCTAATTGGAGAAAGAGTACGTCAATTGATCACATAATTATAGGATCTGTAATTCAAGGATTAGAAAGGTAATTTTAATGGGTTGATAGTACTACCCTATTAGATTACAAATAAAGTTCATGGGGAGTTTGCATGAAATGGATAGTAGGTCACAAACCTGATCTTTGTTTCATTGTAATTTCATGGGATATTGGAGTGCAATTGTAAAGATATTAGAGACTAGGAAATGAAAAATGGGAAACAATTAATGCAATTTTATCCCTAACAAAATGATAGTTAAGAACAATTTCATGCTTCATTTGGGAGTGACAGATTAGATTAACACAAAGGTAAATTGCACCAAGATTAACATATTAGAGTTGAAGAGGCACTGAGAGTTTAATTCCAAGTTTGATAAAGGGATTGAGATTCCATGTTAGTTTAACAGTGCAAGAAGCAATAAGGCTTTATTTTCACTTCTAAGAACACTAAGAAATTGATGTGGCACTAAAAAAAATATGATATAAATAGATATTGATGTAAAGTCATCTTGATTTTGAGAGACTGATGAAGTAAAAGCGTGAGGCCATATTGAATGGTCTGTTTGAGGTATCGTAAAAGTCTTTTGGCAATTATCTAATGGGACTGTGTGGGAGCATGCATGTATCAAGAGAGCTTATTAGTAGAATAAGTGACATTTAGATGTGTTGAGGATAGATATTGCCTGACACCTATAACACTTTGATACAAAGTAATATCAACAAAAGGGGTACCATGATTAAGAGCTAGCTTAGTCGAGGTGGACATGGGAGTGACTAAGTCTTTGATACCAACCATTTTGGTGTAATAAAAAAGAGATCATAGATGTATTTTTGTTGGGAGAGAAACAACTCTTGTGATGTTGAAATGATTTAAATGCCTTTGAATAAATGAAGATCGCCAATGTCTTTGATCAAGAATTTGGATGCAAGAGTGTGAATGAATTTTGGAACAATAGTAGCAAAACTTCTATTGACAATCAAGTCATCTACATACATAAGGAAGTACATTGTAATGCCATTGAAATTATACAAAAACCATGAGGTCTCAAATTTAAAATTGGTGAAACAAAAACAAATGACAAAATCTTTCAACTCATTTCATCATGCCCACAAGACTTGCTTAAGGCCATAAAGGGCTTTATGTGTAACATACATGAGTAGGCTTGGTGTCATTTGACCAATTTAATTTTTTGTTTTGTAAGATTACCAAAACGTAAATATGTAATTATCTTGGTCAAGAAAAACTAAAGAAAAGATCACTATAGCTTAGAGTATTTTGGATATCGTCCTTAGGGGACTAGACAATCTCACTTGTCTTAGCTAGATAAAATCTAGTATTGATTCTTATAAATATTTATTGGATTAAAAATTTGATTTGGTTGGAAAGCTCATTTTAATTAAGAAAATAATGACTAACAAGTCTAAAGATTTTCACAAATTCAAGGTCAAACCTAGGATCAAGGGATAACAAGAACTAATTAAAGAATTTTGGTCTTTCCAAAATTGAATCATCGATATTGATAATTCAAATCTAGAACCACATTTTAAAACTTTTTAAATTCATTCTTAATAGTGTCCAATGAATACATGGATAAATCTT
Source organism: Vitis riparia (assembly GCF_004353265.1). NCBI lineage: Eukaryota > Viridiplantae > Streptophyta > Magnoliopsida > Vitales > Vitaceae > Vitis > Vitis riparia. The sequence goes on along the minus strand of NC_048432.1, from coordinate 10,643,451 downwards.
AAGAATTTAAAAACTCATTGTTCATTCAGTAGGTTCTCATTAGTCATTAATCACATAAAAAGTACCACACTAGGTTGATTATTGATTATAACATCTTATGCATCAACGAACTCCTAACATTTATCCTATGTATCTTTAAAAAGGAGAATTAGCAAGGAACTTCAACTTGCACATGAATAATGAAGATTAAAGATTTATTACCATCGAAAGATATCACATTTTTTTGCCATGTCCTTCTCTTGAATTTTCCACCTTCATTGCTACACCTTCATTGAAAGGGTTCAACCACTCATATCCAAATCAACACCATGCATTGAATTAAACTAAATCATGCACGATTGATTTTATTAAGAAAATTCAAAAGAATACAAGATGTATCTTTCTCTTTCTCTCTTTGTTCTATATTTCACTCCAAGGTATTTACTTCAATCACCCTAAAAACCCTAAAAACATAATTGAAATACCGAAAATAACCTAAAATAGGTAAAAAAAAAAGTCGAATAGGGCAAGTCTCGAAATGAAATTATGAGTTTTGTAACTTATATTGAAAAATTCAATATGTCATTTATTCTGTTGAATTAGTTTTTGACAAAGGCTCATCCTTTTTGCACCTTTGTAATGTTTCTTGACCTTGTACCAAAATGGATTTCTTCATGTATAAGAATATATCATATTGAATTTGAAAAATACCTAATCATTTTGTGGTTACCCTAGCTATAGTTCGTGTGTCAAATTTGTGTCGAAAAGGATTTTGATAGAAGGGACCAATAGATTCATGTTATGGTCATGTATCAAAAATTTGATAGTATGCTTTTGCTTGTATTGAAATGAATTTCAACAAAACCCTTTTCTTTTTGCCTAGAATCCATATTGAATCTTGTATCAATTCGGGTACCAAATTCACTAGGCTGGTATCGAATCTAGTTTGGTAATCCCTTTTCCACTATATATGCATCTCCAAATTTTGTCTCTTCATCCCAACATTCTTAGGTCTTTGGCATGCTTAGGAACTTATTTATTTTTGTTTTTTTTTACTCTTTTTTTTATATTATATTCTTCACTAAATAAATTTGTTAGCTCTCAAATAGGGTGCATATATATGATTTACACTCAAAAGATTTTCAAAAACCTATTTTTATATATGGAAAATCACTAATTTTGAGTATTAATCATCACCAATGAAGCCTAAAGGTTGTAACATGTAAACCTCTTCATGGAAACAACCATGCAAAAGAGCATTATTAACATTTAATTTGATGAACCTTCCAACCACAATAGAGAACAAAGGTTATAATTAGGTGAATGATCATAACTTTGCCCACTTGGCTAAATGTATCAAGGTAGTACACCTTGGGCCATTGGTGGAAGTCCTTGGTAACCATTCTTGCTTTGTACCAAGAAATATTCCCATCTAGATTATGTTTGATCTTATAAACTCAATTGCATCTCATTATGTTTTGTCAAGGACTATGAGGAACCAACTCCTATGTACCATTTTAATGAGGACATTGATTTCACTAGTCATGGATTCTCTTCACTTGGGTCTTTCAAGGCTTGATTGGTATAAGTAGGTTCAAGAGTTATGAACAATGAGTGTTTACTAGCAAAGTAGGAGTGCTAAGATTTAAAATTTGGTTTTGCAAATGAGTGGTTATTTGGTGGGTATGGGTAGGTTGGGAGGAGGATGAATAGAGATTGAAGGGAGAAGCTCATACCTTAGAGGCATGTTGTCTATGGTTAGAGTTAACAATGTATGGTGATTAGAGTCTTTCAATAAGTTGAGATTAATTGCTAGTGATGTCGTGCTAAGAAAGCTTCCCAAGGTAGACGGTTGTGAGGAAGACTAACTAGAAAAGGAAGATGATGAAAAATTATATTAGAAAGTTAACATACATGTTTTTAATGAGTGATTAGAGTTGAAAAATGTAAATTTAGATCAAAATATGTAGATGGAGAATTATTGGGTAGCAAAATAGGAGCTTGAAATTTTGACATGGAAGCAGATGTGAAATTAGAAACTTGAGGAGGAGAATTAGAAATTACATAATATAGCAAAAATGAAGTTTAACTTGATTGATGTTAAGAAGGGGAGGTCCATGTGAAATGGGAAAGGGGAGATGAAGGAGTTGCTAAAATTAAGCTTTAAAGAGACGTGGAGAGTACTATCCAAATATCTAAAGTAGTATAATCAATTTGTGAGAGATTAAGGTTTAAAGAGGGAAATTGGTTTCTACAAATTGAAAAGGTCATGAGATATACATTTTATTTTCTTAAAGTTCAAAACACTAATAAGCATCATGCACATTTGAATAACCTATGAAAATACATGGTTTGGACCTTCGTTCAAGTTTGTTAATTACAAGGATAAGGATGAACTATGGGTAACACAAAATCGAACAAGTGCAATTTTAAATAATTAGGAGTGGTATGAAAAAGTTACTCAAATGATGTTTTGTACTTTAGGATATGAGTGGACATCCAATTAATTAAGTAGATGGCAACTTGGAATGTGTAGGACCAAAAGGAAAATGAAAGAGAAGTTTTGTGTAATAAAGTGAGTCTGGTTTCAACAATATGTCTATGTTGACATTTGGCAAAAGCAACAAGTTGTGGAGTATGTGCGGGTGAATAGAGACATTGAATTCCATGAGACTTAAGAAGGAATTTTAGTCCACAATACTTACCTCCCCCATCAAAATAGATTTTGGTGATGAAGGTTTTGAAACATTTTTTCGCTAGAATTTTGAACTTTGAGAAAATGGAAACACTAATGATTTTTTTGACATAGGAAATAGAAATGCATATTTTATAAAGTAATCCACTAAAATGACATAAAAAGAAAATCCATTCATTGAAAGAACAGGAGATTGATCCCTATACATCGACATAAAGAATGTCTAAGAGCCTTGACTTTGAATAGTAGAGATACCAAAGGAGAGTCGATGGCTCTTGCAACATAAACAAGAATTGAAAAAGGAAATTGAGAGTTATTAACCAATAGATTGTGCACAAATGTTAGAAATTTTAGAACTTTGGATAATGGGTGTCCAAGACAATCATGGTAACTTGCAAAGGAAATTTTCACGCCTATGCATGCTTGTTTGGTTACCAGTGGAGTGTTTCCCAAGTTCAGTCACTTGTACACATTATTCTTACTTCGACCTCAAGTGAAAATTGCCCTCATGATCATGAGATCCTTCACAATAAAAAAAGAAAGAAAGGAAGAATTCAATAAAATTTTTATTAGAATGACAAAATTGAAAAACTAAAATTATATTCTATGGAATGGAAAGAACACAAGACATTTGAGAGCAAAAATGAAGTAGTGGAAGTAAAGGAGCCAATGTGAGAAATATTTGGTCTTATACCATCACCGATGACAATGTATTGGGCCTTTCATAAGGTTGGTGCAGGGAGAGATTATCTAGGTCCTATGTTACATGGTAGAATACTTCTAAGTCCATGATCTATTTGAAGAAATGATATATTGGAGTTGGTGAAGGCATGGTTTGCAAACAATGACCCATATTGCAAGATCTTCTTTTTCAAGTAGCATATATGTTGGGCCTTAGATCTCATAAGGTGCATGCATCTATCCTTAGGGCTTTTTAGACCTAACGCAATGGAAAATAATGACTTTAAAAACCATTATAGAATAAAGATTTAGAGAAAAAGTGTTCATACCTGAATCTAGATGTTCCCAGATCAATTCATTATGGTGAAAAACATGCTTAGAAAAATTGAAGAATCTCTTCTCATCCTGCCACCCATATGTGCGTCCCATGCGATTCCTGTGCACATGGCCTGTGCACATCGCATTCGATTCTCGTGGACATAGCTTGTGTGCATCTTATGTTGTTCTTGTGCATGCGTCCTGTGTGATTCTAGTGTGTTTCTTGTACAACCAAGATATTTCGCCCGATGATTCTTCCTTGTGTCTAGGCATTGAGATGGTGGAGATTTTAATGGCTTTGGCTATTTTTGGATTGAAAATGAAGAATGGCAAGACCTAGAAACCCTAACCCCTAAAAGGGTATTTATAGGTTTTCTACTAGGGTTAAGTCACTTAAGGCCACCATGGGCTTGGGTCACTTAATCTAACTAAAAAAGATTGCTAATTGATTAATTAACCATACAAAGTTCTAATTAATCAATTGGCTTAGTTCAAACATACCACTCACTTATCCTTGTGCAACCTTACGTAAATACCAAAACATCCTTATGCATAAAGTGAACTAAAAACCCATCCAACCCTCATAAACCATGCCATCAAGGAATATGAGCTCAAAGTGGGGATCACAGGACCCATAGGAGTATTGGATCCCTCATAATCAAATTATGAAATTGACTCAATATTTCACTACAGAGAGTCAATTGCACTCCAGTACCCCATGTATATTACAATGAGATGCAAAATGCTTAGGTTTGTGACCTACTAACCATTGTATGTAGACTCCCTATGAACTGGTGTCCTTAATCTATCTAAGTAGTGTTATCACTTATCAAGATCAGCTCTTAAATCACTGAGTTACATATCTCACTTATTATGTAATCAACTAACATACTCTAACTCCAAGGTGCATATGTCAAATTCCACTAAAGGAATTACGATGGCCACAAATTTCATGATCACATGTCCTTTAGATCACTCAAGAATACACACTATCTCAATCTCATGAGATATCATGGTGTCTCTATTGAGAATACCTATTGTCACTAGCCTCTATCAATAGTGACCCAATCCATAGAGATATATTACAACTTTAAAGTCTCACCCATATGTCAAAGCCTCTTGTTGATTTTGGCACAGACTCAATATCCTCTTAAGGTTGAGAGTCCATATAGTATAGTAGTTTGGTGAATCATGATAATTAATAGCCTTGCGTCATGATTCATCGTAGGTCATGTCCAATGTGTATCACATACACTAATGCACTCACCATGAGAAACTAATCCCGAACACTTAGACAAACCATCTCTCCAATTAGGAAGTGGTGCACTATAGTCTCTACTAGATTACCCAAATCCATGAACCAATTGTGGACAACTTATCCACTTACAAGGAACCCATGACTTGTATCTTCTGTGCAATTTCTAAGGCATCCAAGTCATGTACAATGTAAAAGACATGGTTTTGTGGACCCATATTTTTCACGTGTGTCCCCACTAGATCGGCGAGACTCGCTTTTTATTTGTGAAAAATTAATTTTAGAAAAGTCGAAGTCGCCGCTTATTTTATTTTATTTTAAAGGGAAAACAAAACAAGAAATAAAACCCTAAAAAAAATGGCTCCATAGTTTTTGGAAAAACGTGTCTTTGAAAAACCTGAGTTTAAGTCCAAGGATCAGGTTACTTATTGGGAAGTTACCTCTAAAAGGTAGCACCCCTTTAAGCCCTATAAAGGTCTCTACTGACTAAGTTAAGGGAAATATGGAAGCTAATTGGTTAATTATAGATACCTAAGTAGGCTAGGTGATTTCAAAAGAATGGTATGCCTAACAAGAAAACCAATCACAATCATAGAAAAGATTTAGGGTGCGTACCTGGACCACTTCTTAAGGGCTATCATAAAACATCAATGGTTAGTTTAGATAATATATTACCCAACATGCGTTTTATCATAAATGATCGGACAATGTAACAAATATCAAGACACCCAAGCACTATCAAACATAGGTATAGTTCATAGTGACAATCATGTTTATAGAATTTAGAAGGTAGGTGATAAGGGGGCGTATTTGGATAGCATAGATAACTCATAATACGCAAACTCAGGACATGGAGGGTTAGATAATAAATAATAAAACAAGAAATTCTAACATGCATATCTAATTAGCATAGAAAAAATGATCAAAGTCTACGATATCATCAATTATCACATACATCTTGTATATAATTCCTAAAAAATAAATAGACATGATAACAACAAATAGCAAGGGTGGTAGCAAAAATAAGTTTTGAAAAGATTTTCTTATGTAGGAGTTTCGCCAATTCCCAATCGATATACACGAATTTGGCCTAGAATTGTCCCATTTATTTGGGACCACAAGCTTTGATTCGTGTTTTGTTCAAAACCAAACTTTTCATTGGAAGCCAAGAAGGATGCAAACCTATCAAGATATGGTTGCATATTATTTTAAAAAAAGAGATTTTGATCCTGAGGACTCTAAATGAATTTTTTAACACAAAATTTTCAAAGGTATCTTTTGAGAAAAGCATATGAGTTTAAAATAAAGGGAATTAATGTGAAAATAACAAAACATAAGAAATAAAATACCGAGCAAAACGAAAGAAAACGAATTCAAATTTTGGACAATCCGAGCAAACTAAAGTGGTGAGAATGGAGGCCAATCTTCACTATTTTCCGATGGCCTTTGAAAAGTAAATTTTACAAGAGACCATCAAAGCAATGAATTATTCAAACTTAGATCAAATAAGCTAATGAGACATTCACCAAAAATTAAAGACTAGTATTCAAGAAGCACATAAATTGAGCATAACAATCAAGAATTAACATAACATTGGCTAAACACACAAGTACACCTAGATTGAAAAAATAAAAATAAATTGAAACTATACTTAATTAGAACTAAAAAAAACATAAACTTTATGTAATGGGATTAATTAAACTATTGGATTAAAATCATAAACATACTCAAAGTAAAAAAAAAAGAAATTAAAAACTAAACTAAATTATAATTAAAAACATGAATTTTATTTAGCCTGATTAAACTATTGAATTACAACCACAAATATATCCAAACTAAAAAATAAATTATAACAAAACTATATCGGAATTAAAAACATAAACTTAATCTAATAAAATTATTTAAACTAATGAATTAAAATTACTAATACATTCAAACTAAAACATAAATTAAAACTAAACTAATCCGGAATTTAAAAAAATATAAACTTTATAATTATCTCACAAGATTACTTAAACTAATGAATTAAAATCACAAACACATTCAAACTAAAACATAAACTAAAACTAAACTAATTTGGAATTAAAAATATAAGTTTTATCTCACAAGATTATTTAAACTAATGAATTAAAATCACTAACACATTCAAACTAAAACAAAAACTAAAATTAAACTAATTCGGAATTAAAAATATAAACTTTATCTCACAAGATTATTTAAACTAATGAATTAAAATCACAAACACATTCAAACTAAAACATAAACTAAAACTAAACTAATCCGGAATTAAAAATATAAGTTTTATCTCACAAGATTATTTAAACTAATGAATTAAAATCACAAACACATTTAAACTAAAACATAAACTAAAATTAAACTAATTTGGAATTAAAAATATAAACTTTATCTCATAAGATTATTTAAACTAATGAATTAAAATCACAAACACATTTAAACTAAAACATAAACTAAAACTAAACTAATTCGGAATTAAAAATATAAACTTTATCTCACAAATTTTTTTAAACTAATGAATTAAAATCACAAACACTTTCAAACTAAAACATAAACTAAAACTAAACTAATCCGGAATTAAAAATATAAACTTTATCTTACAAGATTATTTAAACTAATGAATTAAAATCACTAACACATTCAAATTAAAAAATAAAATTAAAACTAAATTAAATTGAGATTAAAAATGGGAACTTACCTACCTCGTGTCGCTGATACCCCTCTCGAATATGTGGCTCTTGTGTGCAGCTGAATCCGTTGTCCAAAGAGTCCTGCTGCTCCCCCTAAGTTGTGCGCGTGTTTTCTCTCAAAAAAAATTTTCTCCGCGTGTTCCCTCTACCCAAAATTCTCACCCAAAAATGTGCTGAAAAACCCTCTCAAGTGTGGTCTCAAGCTTCCCCCTCCCCCTCCCCCCCCAAAAAAAAAAGGTGCTGACTTTTATTTTCTTCTAAGGAAAAATCTCACTTTCCTCTAAAGAACCCTCTCACTTTCTTCACTAAACGCACAACCTTATAATTCCTCCAAAACCAAATTGGTAGTCTTCATTTTTTTTTTCTTTTTTAATTGTCTCTCTTTCTAAAGAAAAACCTCAAACTCCAATCTCTTTCTCCAAGCTGTGTCAGTCTTCAATTGTTTCCTTATCTCCTAGAACCACATTTTGTTAAACTCTCCCAAAACGTATCTTCCAATCTCAATATGGTATCCATTCCATCTCCAATGATCATGCATCTAAGGAAATCCCACATTCCAAATATCAATACTGTGCACACCTTCCATACATTTCCTACAAAATTTCAAATAAATAAGGACAAGTAATAAAATAATAATAATAATAATAATAATAATAATAATAATAATAGTACTAAAAAATAAAAATAAAATAAATTAAAAAAACATTTACACAAAATTAGTAAATTAAAACAGATAAGTAAGGACAAGCATTACGGAAAAAGTGATAAAATAATAAGGAAATAGAATAGATGAAGAAATAGACAAGATAATAAATAAAATAAATAAAAATAAAATAATAAAAAGTTAAGTCATGCAACTTTAAAATAAACTAGCCATGCAAGTCATGCAAGCCATACAAAAAATGCAATCATGCAAAAAATTACCTGAAATGTGACCTAAGTGGGCCTAAGTAAGCCTAAGTGGGCTAAATATCTAAATGGGCCTAGGGTGCCTTGGGTGCCTAAATGGGCCTATGGTGCCTAAGTGGGCCTAGGGTGCCTAAATGGGTCTAGGGTGCCTAAATGGGTTTAGGGTGCCTAAATGGGCCTAGGGTGCCTAAATGGGCCTAAGGTGGAGCCTAATGGGCCAAAGTGTACCTAAATGAGCCTAGGTCTAAATTAGGGCTGTCAAAAGTCACAATGGAGTTGGATAAATCCCTCAACCAAAGTCCCCAAGGTGGCTTAAAAAATATAGGCTACGCGAGTAATAATGGGCCACCAAGGAATTGTTGTAAAGTACTGAACAAATACCTAATAGGACATGTGCTAGGAGGACAAAATGGAGGGTCTACAAATATGCCCCTCTTTGGTAGAGATCACGAGTGTAGGGAATGTGAGTAAAATATGAATAATGAGTGGAATGAAGTGAATTATACCGAAAAACTAAAAGAAAAATACTAGAGATTTTATCCTAGCACATGACGAGACTAAGCTCGAAACACTGGGTCGTAATCACAAAAATGGAACAACTCTATGTCATGAGCTTAAGGCTCTACGTGGAAAGAATGACTCTGGGCCATAGATGAGATGATCGACTCTTGGTTGTGAGCCTCGGGCTCTAAATGGAAAAGAAATGACTCTAGGTCGTAAATGAGAAAAACGACTCTAGGTCGTGAGCTTTGGGCTGTAAATGGAAAAAAAAATGACTATGGGTCATAAATGAGAAAAACAACTCTACGTCGTGAACTCCAGACCTAAATGGAAGAGAAATGACTCTAGGTCATAAATGAGAAAACGACTCTAGGTCGTGAGCTTCGAGCTCTATATGGAAAAAAAAATTACTCTGGGTCATAAATGAGAAAAACGACTCTAAGCTCTAAATGAAAAAGAAATGACTCTGGGTCATAAATGAGAAAAATGACTCTAGGTCGTGAGCTCTGGGCTCTAAATGAAAAAGAAATGACACTAGGTCATAAATGAGAAAATGTCTCTAGGTCGTAAGCTCTGGGCTCTAAATGAAAAAGAAATGATTCTAGGTCATAAATAAGAAAAACGACTCTAGGTTATGAGCTCTGGGCTCTAACTAAGAAAAAAAAAAAAACAAAACTCTGGGTCATAAATGAGAAAAATGACTATGGGTCGTGAGCTCTGAACTCTAAATGAAAAAAAAATGACTCTAAGTCATAAATGAAAAACAACTCTAGGTATTGAACTTTGGGCTCTAAATGGAAAAGAAACGATTCTGGGATATAAATGAAATACGACTCTAGGTCGTGAGCTCTGGGCTTTAAATGAAAAAAAAAATGACTTTAGGTCATAAATGAAAAATGACTCTGGTTCATGAGTTTTGGGCTCTAAATGAAAAAGAAATGACTCTAGGTCATAAATAAGAAAAACGACTCTGGGTCGTGAGCTTTAGGCTCTAAATGAAAGAGAAATGACTCTGGATCATAACTAAGAAAAATGACTCTAGGTCGTGAGCTCTAGGCTCTAAATGAAAAAGAAATGACTCTAGGTCATAAATGAGAAAAACGACTCTAGGTCTTGAGCTCTGGGCTCTAAGTGAAAAAGAAATGACTCTAGATCATAAATGAAAAACGACTCGGGGTCGTGAGCTATGGGCTCTAAATGGAAAAGAAATGACTCTAGGTCATTAATGAAAAACAACTCTAGGCTCTAAATGAAAAAGAAATGACCCTGTGTCATATATGAAAAACGACTCTAGGTCGTGAGCTTTGGGCTTTAAATGGAAAACAAATGACTTTGGGTCATAAATGAAAAAAACGACTCTGGGTCGTGAACTCTAAGCTCTAAATGGAAAAGAAATGACTCTGGGTCATAAATGAGAAAAACGACTCTAGGTCGTGAGCTTTGGGCTCTAAATGGAAAAAAAATGACTCTAGGTCATAAATGAAAAAAACGACTCTAGGTCATAAGCTCTGGGTTCTAAATGAAAAAGAAATGACTTTGAGTCATAAATGAGAAAAACGACTCTAGGTCATGAGCTTTGGGCTCTAAATGAAAAAAAAATGACACTAGGTTATAAACTAGAAAAATGACTCTGGGTCGTGAGCTCTAGGCTCTAAATGAAAAAGAAATGACTTTAGGTCATAAATAAGAAAAATGACTCTAGGTTGTGAGCTTTAGGCTCTAAATGAAAAAAAAAAAAAAACCTCTGGGTCATAAATGAGAAAAATGACTATAGGTCGTGAGCTCTGAGCTCTAAATGGAAAAGAAATGACTCTAAGATATAAATGAAATATGACTCTAGGTCGTGAGCTCTAGGCTTTAAGTGAAAAAAAAAAAAAAAGACTCTGGGTCATGAGCTTTGGGTTCTAAATGAAAAAGAAATGACTCTAGGTCATAAATAAGAAAAAATACTGAGTCATGAGCTTTAGGCTCTAAATGAAAGAGAAATGACTCTAATTCATAAATAAGAAAAACGACTCTGGGTCGTGAGCTCTAGGCTCTAAATGAAAAAAAAAAAATGACTTTAGGTCATAAATGAGAAAAACAACTCTAGGTCGTGAGCTCTAAGCTCTAAGTGAAAAAGAAATGACTCTAGGTCATAAATGAAAAATGACTTTGGGTCGTGAGCTATGGACTTTAAATGGAAAAGAAATGACTCTAGGTCATAAATGAAAAACAACTCTAGGCTCTAAATGAAAAAGAAATGACTCTGGGTTATAAATGAAAAATGACTCTAGGTCGTGAGCTTTGGGCTCTAAATGGAAAAAAAATGACTCTGGGTCATAAATGAGAAAAACGACTCTAGGTCGTGAACTCTAGGCTCTAAATGGAAAAGAAATGACTCTGGGTCATAAATGAGAAAAGCGATTCTAGGTCGTGAGTTTTGGGCTCTAAATGGTAAAAAAATGACTTTGGGTCATAAATGAGAAAAACGACTCTAGGTCATGAGCTCTGGGCTCTAAATGAAAAAGAAAATACTCTATGTCATAAATGAGAAAAACGACTCTAGGTCGTGAGCTTTGGGCTCTAAATGGAAAGAAAAATGACACTCGATCATAAATGAGAAAAAGGACTCTAGGTTGTGAACTCTATGCTCTAAATGGAAAAGAAATGACTCTGGGTCATAAATGAGAAAAACGACTCTAAGTCGTGAGCTTTGGGCTTTGAATGGAAAAAAATGACTATGGGTCATAAATGAGAAAAACGACTCTAGGTCATGAGCTCTGGGCTCTAAATGAAAAAGAAAATATTTTGGGTCATAAATGAGAAAAACAACTCTGGGTCGTGAGCTCTGGGCTCTAAATGAAAAAGAAATGACACTAGGTCATAAATGAGAAAAACGACTCTTGGTCGTGAGCTTTGGGCTCTAAAAGGCACGAATAAAGAATACCAACTCGAAAGTGGATGGGAAGCAAATAGGTTCAAAGTTGTATGATCAAAATGCTAAGGGTTAGACTACTAAACTTAGAAAGGGAAATATGCCCCAGTATCCAAGGTGCCCGTACTATTGAAACAACCAATAGATCAATCATCTGCTGAAATCAATGGGTCAAAAACTGATGTATCATGACGAACCTCTGAAAAATTTGAACTAAAAAAACTCTATATGTCTCAAGAGCTGCTCTGTCGACGAATCTCAAAAGGTAAATCTCGGAGTGTGTATATCGCGACTCATCTAAAAGCAAATCTCAAAATGCACAAAAATATTGCTCATCTGGATAACCCAATCTACAAGGTAATCAATGATGAAACAATCAATCTCAAGAAAATCTGGCTAAAGGATCCACCCATGCTCCTCAGGTGAAACTCGATATAATCCATCTCTATCTCAACAAATCCATGTAGGAAGGTCTTGATACAGTAAATCATTGGGAGCCCCAGATTAGTACTCAATCTAAAACCAAGTTGGTCGCTGTCCTAATCTCAAAGATACTCAAAGAAAATAAGGAAATATGCCCCAATATAAAATTTGATGTCAAAGTCATAAGGTAGATAACCAACACCAATCATCCATCCTCATACCACTGTGCAAACAAAATCTTGACAAGGAAAGGAGAATATGCTCTAGTATGGATATCAGATGTATAATAAAGAATTTGTCAAAATCAATCAAACATCTCTATAACCATGAATAAGGATAGCCATATCGTCCAACAACAATTAGGAACCTTGGAGAAGGTGAAAATGTGCCCTAGTGTGGGTATCCAATGCACAATAAAATGATGAATCCAACATCATCAATCAACTATCTCCAGCTCAACAATAATCCACTAGCCTATCTCAGAAATACTCCATAAATGGAACCTAGAATCATGAAAACCGTCAATGAGCTCAACAATGCTCCACTAGAACTGACATCATCGCAACATACTCCATTAGAGATCTCTGATCGGTGAAAATGCCCAGGCTCGAAGTAGGGGCTCATTTCAACCAAATGAAAGGGGAATATACCCCAGTATGATAGCTAATACACAATAGAATGGAAAGTCGGACAACATCAAATATCATCCATGAGATGAAGTAATCGTCTACATCCATCACTAACATCTCCAAGCATCAAATCCCCTAGAAGAAGAAATGAGGCGACGTCTATATGTCAACTGAATCCCAAACACTAGCCTAAGTAGAGGTTGTCAAAGATATCATCTGATCTCATGGCCTCAGGGTGGTCTTAAGACACGGGATGTAACGTAGGCCAAGGTGATAGAGTGAAAGAAATGAAGGGAAACTAGGCTCAAATACCCGATGATAAAACCCATACCCTCGTGTACAAGATGTAATATATAGAAAAATCTCATGAGCCATGGACCTAAAGGTAACCAAAGAAATTGTCAATGGTGGAACAAGAGAAAGGATAAGTGGTCAAATCATCAATGAAACATGTGAATGATGTGAAGAAGGTATCGAATCAGAAATGTGTATCAATATGTAGGAAATGGATAACACATTCAAACTAAAACATAAACTAAAACTAAACTAATCCGAAATTAAAAATATAAGCTTTATCTCACAAAATTTTTTAAACTAATGAATTAAAATCACAAACACATTCAAACTAAAACATAAACTAAATCTAAACTAATCCGGAATTAAAAATATAAACTTTATCTCACAACATTATTTTAACTAATGAATTAAAATCACTAACACATTCAAACTAAAACTAAACTAATCTGGAATTAAAAATATAAACTTTATCTCACAAGATTATTTAAACTAATGAATTAAAATCACTAACACATTCAAACTAAAATATAAACTAAAACTAAAGTAATCCGTAATTAAAAATATAAACTTTATCTCACAAGATTATTTAAACTAATGAATTAAAATTACAAACACATTCAAACTAAAACATAAACTAAAACTAAAGTAATCCAGAATTAAAAATATAAACTTTATCTCACAAGATTATTTAAACTAATGAATTAAAATCACTAACACACTTAAACTAAAACATAAACTAAAACTAAACTAATACGGAATTAAAAATGTAAACTTTATCTCAGAAGATTATTTAAACTAATGAATTAAAATCACTAACACATTCAAACTAAGACATAAACTAAAACTAAACTAATCCGGAATTAAAAGTATAAACTTTATTTCACAAGATTATTTAAACTAATGAATTAAAATCACAAACACATTCAAACTAAAACATAAACTAAAACTAAACTAATCCGGAATTAAAAATATAAACTTTATCTCATAAGATTATTTAAACTAATGAATTAAAATCATTAACACATTCAAATTTAAAAATAAAATTAAAACTAAATTAAATTGAGATTAAAAACAAGAACTTACCTACCTTGTGTCGCTGATACCCTTCCCGAATACATAGCTCTTGTGTGCAACCGAATCCGTTGTCCAAAGAGTCCTGCTGCTCCCCCTAAGTTCTGTGCGTGTTCTCTCTAAAAAAAAAAATTCTCCGCGTGTTCCCTCTGCCTAAAATTCTCACCCAAAAATGTGCTGAAAAACCCTCCCAAGTGTGTTCTCAAGCTTCCAAAAAAAAAGGGTGCTGACTTTTATTTTCTTTTAAGGAAAAATGTCACTTTCTTCTAAAGAACCCTCTCATTTTCTTCATTAAACACACAACCTTATAATTCCTCCAAAACCAAATTGGTAGTCTTCCTTTTTTTTTTCTTTTCTTTTTTAATTGTCTCTCTTTCTAAAGAAAAACCTCAAAGTCCAATCTCCTTCTCCAAACCGTGTCAGTCTTCAATTGTTTCCTTATCTCCTAGAGCCACCTTTCCTTAAACTCTCCCAAAACGTATCTTCCAATCTCAATATGGTATCCATTCCATCTCCAATGATCATGCATCCAAGGAAATCCCACATTCCAAATATCAATACCGTGCGCACCTTCCATACATTCCTACAGAATTTCTAATAAATACGGACAAGTAATAAAATAAAATAAACATTTACACAAAATTATTAAATTAAAATAAATAAGTAAGGACAAGCTTTACGGAAAAAGTGACAAAATAATAAGGAAATAGAATAGATGAAGAAATAGACAAGTTAATAAATAAAAATAAAATAATAAAAAGTCAAGTCATGCAACTTTAAAATAAACGAGCCACGCAAGTGATGCAAGCCATACAAAAAATGAAATAATGTAAACATGCAAAAAATTACCTGAAAAGTGACCTAAGTGGGTCTAAGTGAGCCTAAGTGGGCCAAGTGTATCTAAATGGACTTAGGATGTCTAAATGGGTATAGGGTGCCTAAATGGGCCTAGGGTGCCTAAATGGGCCTTGGGTGCCTAAATGGCCTAAGGTGCCTAAGTGGGCCTAGGGTGCCTAAGTGAGCCAAGGGTGCCTAAATGTGCTTAGGGTGCCTAAATGGGTCTAGGGTGCCTAAATGGGGTTAAGGTGGTGCCTAATAGGCCAAAGTGTACCTAAATGGGCCTAGGTCTAAATTAGGGCTTCCAAAAGTTACAATGGAGTTGGATAAATCCCTCAACCAAAGTTCCCAAGGTGGCTTAGAAAAGATAGGCTACACGAGTAGTAATGGGTCACTAGGGAATTGTTGTAAAGTATTGAACAAATACCTAATAGGACATATGCTAGGAGGACAAAATGGAGGGTCTACAGGTTTGAATGCTCAAATCAATGTCAATATACCAAAATGATAGCAAGGAGATAATTAAGTCTAACTTTGTTACATCATCTCTTGCTTTTAAGGGCTCAATCCTAATAATATGTAGGTTGAGTGATCACACTTCTCACAAAATTAATAAATTATGTTATAATTGTTTCCATTTTGATTAGCAGTGTTCAAACCATTTTTATGATCATTATTTCAATGGTATTGATTCTAATTTGATTGGTTTGGGTTGTCACCACCTTTCTTTCCTTGGTATTGTAGATTTTGATTCGTGCTAAACATGTGTTGTTGATGGTAAAAGGGGATTTGTTGGAATGACTTTTCTCTTTCAAGAAAGGTCTCATATTCAATGAGTTTGTCATGGAGTTCCTCAAAGGAGATTATCATGAATTGTTGTTGAGATGTCTTTGAATTTAACGCTTATATCATTTAAAGTATGGATAACAAGGTAGTCATTAGGGATTAGAGCATCAACAAGGGCTAACTCATCCTTAGTCCCGAGGTAATCTAAAACAGAGCTAGAGCCACGATAGATTGAGGTGAGTTGTTCCTTCAATCCCATCACTTTACAGCAACTTTTGTTGGCTTTAAGACCACTTGGTCAACTCCAAGCTCATAGGATGACTTGGGATAACATTGAGAAGTAGCTTATGATCTTGTTGCATCCATTGCAAGCAACTTGGTTCAGAAATTTCTGTCTCCTTCCCTAACTGTTTTTGGAGGACAGACATTGATTTCGTCAATGAACCCGAGAAGATCATATATAGTCAAATAGTAGAGAATCAAATTGAGCTAACTATGAGGATGGGTCATAGGGGTGAGTTAATCCAATAGTATTTGGGTGAAGACATTTATAACAATAAGGTTGTTTGAGGATGGAATGCTAATTATCACATTGAGAAAGCATGGGTTGAACTGAAGATGCTCACGATAATTGAGAACATGAAGAAGACATTGAACGAGGAGAAGAGAAAGAAAAAAGTAGGATCGTAGGCTCTTTGGAATTTTTCATGTATTCATTGGATAGTACATGTTTTATACAATCATTTATGTAGTAAAATAAATGAAAATTAATTAAATTCAATTCTCCAAAAAGGAGATACAATAATAACATATCGTACAAGAAAATTATATGAATAGCATGGTTAGGATTGTGGAGCAAACTCAGGAGGTTTGGCAAAAGATGGTTAATAAAAGTCTTCTTCCCTAATAAAACTAATAAAATTTTCTTAAAAGAAAATGTTGCTTTTGGTTCTCTTTAACAATTAAATCCGTCAATCATCACGTCCACCCCCACTATTAAAACCATTAATTATATTGTTAGACTAGACTTAAGCAAGTAGACTCGGCTTCCACCTCCCCCAGATGGTTCTTCTTATTTTATTTTCTGAGGCTGGTGTGACCTGATGTTTCATTAGATGTGAGGAAGGCCACTGATGATATACATGTGGAAGAAAAGATTTCTGAAACTGGTATATATGAATTTATTATGGACCTATTTTAAAGAGATATTGGAAGCATCCATTATAAGAATGAGAGCTTGGTACAGTCATGAGATCAGTATCTCCTAAGATTCAAATCATGCCTAAAAGCCAGCAAATTCAGTGAGTAAACAAGGGAAATCCAATTTGAAATCTTCCATTACCCATTCTTTGATTCCTGAGGAAATAATAATGATAATAACAAAACAGTAAAATTATTTGGCTTAGTTGTGTTACATGCAATTTGCGAGTCTCTCAAAAAGCAAACAAATGAAAATGTTACATTCATTTATTTTTTTGCCATGTGAGATTAGAGGTCTTCCTCTTTCCCCCATTTCTTAATCTGATGGACAAATAGGCAGAACAAGTAACAATATGGAATGGAAATGCCCTTCTAAATTGTACAACATTTTCCAACATGTATGGTCATTATTTTCTTACTGAAACAATGACTGAAATTAACATCCAATCCATATGTATAAGGTGAAAAAATAAAAGATGAGACATAAAAAGGGAACACTATAGAACAAAATACCCTGTCATAAATCACCTGGGTAATTTGTTGTGGCTGTTATTGCTGTTGTTGTTGTTGCTGTAGGTTAATTAGCTTAAAATATGCTCCTTCCCTGTTCTCTACAAGAGTTGAATGAGTCCCTTGCTCTATTATCTTCCCGTCTTGTATAACTGATATTTGGTCTGCATTTTTTATGGTGGACAGCCTATGTGCCACCAGGACTGTTGTTCGGTTCACCATCAACCTGTCTAGAGCTTGTTGCACCACACGCTCCGACTCCATGTCTAAAGCACTGGTGGCTTCATCTAGTAGCAAGATTTCTGGGTTCTTTAGGACAGCTCGGGCAATGGCTACTCTTTGTTTCTGGCCACCAGATAGCTGCACCCCTCTCTCTCCAACTTTGGTTGAATAGCCCTCAGGGAGTCCACAGATGAAACTATGTGCATTAGCAAGCTTAGCTGCTTCCATTACTTCAGATTCAGAAGCACCCTCTTTTCCATAAAGGATGTTTTCAAAGATTGATGTGGCAAAGAGAGCTGGTTCTTGTTGTACTAGACCAATGTGTTTTCTAAGGGATTTGAGCTTGAGTTTCTTGATGTCCTTCCCTGAAAGAAATATATGCATGAAAACAACTCTTTTTTAGTCCAGATTTTGTATCTGAGAAAATTAACTACTAGAACAACAGCATATTCTAAAAAAATCTTAAAGAGAATTTGAGCAAAGTATCATATCCTTTAGTGGAAATCCCAAGAACATAGAACTGTAAATTGAAAGATGCAAACCACCAAAACTATAACAAGTACTGTTTTGAACTTTGGTCAAATTGCCTGTCTTTTACTTCTTTGGAAGGAAAAATCACCATATTTGCAAAATGGTCTTAGAAGATCAAATTCAAAAAAATATTTGGCAGCAAACTTCCTACATTCCATCCATTTTCTAAATTTCATGTGAAGAAGAGAGCAAGTCAAGATAGATTGTCCACAGAACTCACCATCAATCATCACTTTCCCAGTGATTGGGTCGTAAAACCTGAGTATAAGAGAAAGAACTGAACTCTTGCCAGAGCCGCTTTGCCCCACTAATGCCATGCTTTTGCCTGCTCGAACTCTTAGATCAAAGTCCTTGAAAATCACTACATCTGGCCTGGAAGGGTACCTAAACTCGATACCCTTCAGATCAATTGTACCCTCTACTCTTGTAAGCTCTTCTCCAGCATCACCCATTACCTCTGTCTTTCTGTCCATCAATTCAAACACTGATGCCACCATTTGGTTCCCCTTTAGAAGGTCTGGGGCCAGGGCCAGAGTCTCACCCATGGCTAATGCCGTTACAATCAGAACCATAAATGATTTCATCACGGATTTAAAGCTAGCAAGCTCTTTCCCCATCAGTATAGAGCCATACCTATAAAAGCGTAAGCACTTAAATTCACTTTAAGCTCTGGAACTAAGCTAGTTAAAGGAAGGCCATGGATATATCCGTAGGAATCTAACTGACATCCACTATCAAAAAAGTTCAAAAGATGAAAAGGTACATACCATAAAGCAAGGCCATAGGATGAGAAGATGAAGAACTGGGAAATCCCATAGAATAAGCCAGCAATTTGACCACGAGTAAATGACTTATTGGCAGGCTCCACAAGCTCCCGAGAGTAAAGGTCAAGGACCTTCTCTTCAGAGCAAAATGCAGCAACAGTGCGCATGTTACTCACAGCCTCACCGGCAATCATGTTAGCTTTGAGATAGGCCTTGCTCAGATTTCCACCATAGCCTTGCATGAAGAGTTTCTGAAACAAGAGGGGAAGAAAAAGTTTAAAAATCTAAGAAAACTCTTTCCTTATTTGAACCTCCATTAGAAACTCAAAAAGAGAGGCAACCTCACTGATGTGACCACTGATGATCAATGGATATGTAGCCAAGACGACAAGTGTGATCCTCCAGTTCAAGATGAAGGCAATGATGAATGAGGTGACAACCAAACCTAAATTCTGTATGAGAATTGTAGAACGATCAACAATTATGGTTCTGAACAGAGTTGCATCACTCTCTAGACGGGATGAAAGCATAGAACTTGTGTTGTTTGCATCATCAAACCATCCAATCTCATTCCTCAAAATGGCTGCAATGAAATAAAAGAAGAGCTTTCAGATTGTTTTAATGATCTCATACCTGCAATAACCTACTTTCAAGAGTAGGAAAATCAAACTTGTATCTCAAATGCTATGCAGAAGAAAAATGTTATGCTTCCATTCTTCATATCAATTAGCACTTCTCTCTTTAGAAAAAAAGCTGCTGCTAATACAAGCAGAGATGACTAGGACCACAATTTTACCAGAAAATAACATTTCTCGAATGCGAAGAGTGAGCCGCTCGCCCATGATCCCAAAACATGTGTGCTCTATGGCATGAACAATGACTGTTATGAAAGCACCTCCACAGAAGAGGAATGCAATCTTCTTAACCTGATGGCGTGTTGTGTCCCAGTCCATGTAATAGGATACGAGAGCCTCAGTGACTCCAAGAGCAAAAAGTGGCATCTGTGCTCCAGCAATTAGGGCACAAATGGTGCCTACCAGCCCGTAATACCAGTCAGGACCCACCATGGAATACAATCTTCTTGCCGAAACTTGTTTTGACTTTACAGGTTCCACTCCCTCAGCACCAATCCGACCAACAGATTCTCTATCAGAATGAAAACTTGCACCAAAGCTTGTCGTTGTACGTGATAATTCCCGTGAACACTTCATGCTACAACAAATTGAAAGTCAGTAATAGGACTCATAATCCTGTAGAGTCATAATATCAAATGTCTGGACTTTTGTATGTTGCTTAAAATAGGAAGATTTTGCAGCTAAAAAATAATGAGTCATGAAGTAAGGGCAATGTGATGTTTGCACCTATGTCATTAAAGCTCTTGCATAATATATGAGATAAGTAAAATGCTTGCAAGTTACCTTAGTGGCCTTCCCATGGTAGGTCCCTGTGAAGGGTGGCGTTTCAGAGAAGCTGTCTCCTGCAGTTGAACAAGTGATGCATAAGCACTGCTTGGGTTCGAAATGAGCTCCTCATGGCTCCCAGTTTCCACTATCTTCCCATGTTGAACGACGGCTATCATATCAGCATTCCTTATGGTAGAAAGTCTATGGGCCACTACAACAGTTGTTCGTCCCACCATAACACGATCAAGTGCCTCCTGCACACTCTTCTCAGACTCAGCATCAAGTGCACTTGTAGCTTCATCCAGTAGCAGAATCGACGGATTTTTCACAATCGCACGTGCTATTGCAATCCTTTGCTTCTGGCCACCTGATAACTGTATTCCTCTCTCCCCCACCTGAAAATATGCTTCTTTTCAGCACAAAATTCACATGCATGCCCCATGAAACAGAAAAGGAGTACTACATTTCCTTTATTTTCTGTAGTTCTATTATGTAAATTTTCATGGATATCACATGTAGATTATTCTTTAAAATGCATATTTCCTTAAGCCTTTGTTGAAGAGATTTTAAAATACTACTTGTGCTTTGTAAAAGAAGTATCTATGTAGATTGGGAATTTTCAACCCTACAGTTTCACATCTTTTTCACCATTTGTTTGGTTTCTGAGAAACTGAAGAAGAGAAAATTTTGATCTCATATTTCTAGGTTTAACTTCTTTTCTTTTCATACCTTTTCTCAGCAACCAAAAAGAGCATTGGATTGTGTCTGCAAGAAATGACAATTTGGAACATTACAAGTTTCAATAACCACTGTAACCATAGATAGCTACATCTTCTTATCACAATAAGGTAAATGAGCTCATCACAAACTGTTCTTCATAGGCCCTATCAATCATTTTTCCTGAAGTTGCTTCCAAAAAACAAGCATATCTATATATGTGATGTTCCTTCTTTTAGCAATAAATCATAAAGCCATACCTGAGTTTCATATCTATCAGGGAGGTTGTTAATAAAAGAAATTGCCTCTGAAAGCTTGGCTGCTCGTGTAATCTCATCAAGGGTGGCATCATCTTTTCCATAGAGAATGTTCTCCCTGATGCTTGTAGCGAAAAGTGCAGGCTCTTGATTGACCAACCCGATTTGCTGCCTGAGCCACTGTAGGTCAAGCTGCCTGATATCATTTCCATCTAGTAGTATTTCTCCAGCAAGAGGCTCATAGAAACGTTCAATCAAAGATATGACAGTGCTTTTTCCAGATCCACTTCCTCCCACAAGGGCCACAATCTTCCCAGAAGGGATATCAAAACACAGCTTATTGAAGATAAGTATATCAGGACGAGAAGGATAACTAAAGGAAATATCCCTGAATTGAATGTGGCCCTCTAGTTTGTGTAGTTGCCGTCCAGTTTTGGAGTTAGTATTGCTGATTGTGTTCCTCTCTATCATCTCAAAAATGGGATAGGCGGATGCCTTGGCTCGAATGAATGCAGAAATGTCTGGGGCCGCCTGTCCTAGTGACCTGAGATTATTGACCACTAAAAACAATTAAAAACTTGGCCAGAAAAGCGATGAGAGCTAATAATGTAGTTTTAACTCTTCATTTTCTCCAGGTTTATGAACATAAAAGCCCTCAGGGTAAGAAAGCATAGATCAGTACACTTTGATCACAGATCACATATGATGATAAAATATAAGAAGTCATTTCCTAAACAAAAGAAGTACTGATTTTTCTTAAGTCATTGTTCCATCGCTTTCCATGTCATATGGAGCCATTAATCTACCATCTACCCCCTGTTTTGCATTCACCCCTGATTTATTTAAATAAATAATCTTTTTTAAAAAAAAACAAGAATTTTGTCCAATAGTACTCAAATTTCAAATAATCTCTTGGTTTCAGATTTGTCACTGTGCTACAAGTCTTTCTACATGATGTACGTCAACTCTTTTAAACATTTAAAAATGAACAAAACCCTCCTGCTAAATTTTAGGATCTTCACATTCGCTTCTCTTCTCATATGCTACTTTGTCCTGATCACTAACCCAAGTGAAAATACATGACAAAAGGAATGCAAAGGGAAACATCAGACGTCCCATGGATACGAAATCATTCAAATTTTGATACAATTTGAAATCCCATTTGCTAGAATCGGGCCATTGTCAAAACCATGTAGTGGGCTATTGTCAAAATCATGTAGCTGGCCATGACCAAGCATGGAAATAAAGGAAAGGAACTTTATCACAGGAATGCTTAAAAGGCATGCTAAGTTTTCTAATATGCAAAACAGATTACCAAACATGTCATTTGTATTTTTTGAAAAAGAAAATGGATGAAAGTATAGGATGAATGATTTCAATGTTACAAAAAGAAATGGACTCATTCCGAATTGCTACAAATTCAAGGTAAGGAGTATTAAACTCATCAGGTTCGACAAATAACCCATTTCAAAGTCCATGTCAAACACAATGGACCTAGTTCAAAATGCCATAAAGCACAAAAATCCCATCTCAAACAATATGACAAATCTCTTGCCTAGTTCATCTTGAAACGAAATAGCAACATTTTCTCACTAATTTCAGAACTGCGCCTAGATTTGTTGTGACAAAGATTAGTTTTTTGCTTTTTCAAATGATATGTATAAGGGCTAACACAAAATGGAATAATTAAAGAAAGTGGCAAGGATAAAGAAAAGGGAGTGAAGACTTACAGGCCTGCAATAACAACATTAAGCATGGTGGTGAAAGACTCTCCTCCATTGGCAATATTCTTATGAACAACAACACTAGTGAACCAAACAAGCAATGCCCATGAAAGGAAAAGGACACAGTGCATGGAACCCAGCCCCAGACCTTTGGCTAAGCCTGCTTTCCTTCCATATATGTAAGTATTGGAGAGAGCTGTTTTGTATAATTGTACTGCTCTTTCTTCTCCTGTAAATGCTTGGACTGTCCTAACATTCCCAATCACCTGAGAATCACAGCATATCCGTCAGGTGAGACCACATTGTTCGGATTTTTCTTTATGAATTTAGAAGAATGCTTCAATGGATTGAGTTTTACACCATCTTTAATTATTCATTTTTAAAGTACTGGTAGGACAAACATTGTCATCTGAAATTTTTTACACTGAAGCCCTGATGACATAGTGTGATTTTAGAGGTAATTACTTCACCATATAGGAGAGAATTTGTTAAAAAGAGATCATGACTCATGAGAGAGATAGAGAGAGCACCTCCTCAGCAATTTCACCAGCCTTCACATAGGATTTTCGAACTCTGGCAATGAGTCCAGTTGCAATATAAGCATAGACACCACCAGCAATGGCAATTAAGGGAACAATAGCAAGTGTCACAAGACTAATTTGCCATACTCTAATAAACCCAATTGCAAAGCCAGCGATGAACCGGCTTATATAGTGCATGAAGTTGCCCACCTGCATCACCCACAATTCAACTTCAAATATCAATACATCAAATATGAAATCCATGGCATAAGTTCAATTCTATTCTATGAATCAAACAAGAAATAAGTTGCCTGTAAATTTGTCTTAGGCCATAAAAATTGATGGGTTCAGATTAGACCAGTAACCCATTCAATTGGTCAACAAAGGTTTGGATTAGGTGAGTGGGCGGGCCTCATAGTGGGCGAGGCCCAATTTGTAACCCTTACACAAAAAGTACAAAATGTGATGGGTTTCCTGCCACATGTGTGGATCCTAAGAGCCAAATTCGATCTGCCAAACAAAAGTTCCATTATAGATAAGCTAGCAAAACCACATCCAAAGAGGCCACTCTACACAACAAACCCAATAAATGCTTCTAGGGCCATCCACTCCTTTTCAGCTACAGAGCAATTAATTGGCTGAGATTCATTCCCTTCTTGAAAGTTGAAACCACCACATAAAAAACATCGCATCACATTTCAAAACCCAGTTGGCTACTGCCATTTCATTAATACCCACCAAATTAAATTGCTTTTCTTTAATAATAATAATAATAATAAATGAAAATAAAAATAGAGACGTATTGTTTTCTACCCCTTATTTTTGGCTTTTGGTATGAATTTACCTCTTTCTATGTTTAGTATATTGTCTGGATTTCCTCCTCTGTTGTTAAAACTGAACAATCTTGTAAAATTGAGTCATCCCATTGAGGATATGTTTTCATTTTGTATAGCAATATTCGGTGAAAAAGATTAGATTGATAGATACTTCTGATGCTTCCTTTTCAGGATGTGTTTGGTAATGTATGGGATTTGTATTTCTCCTAAAAGAAAAGAACAGAAGAAAGAGGCCATTTGGAACTTGACGACTGAACTGTTGGGAAAGTCAATTCAAAATAGTCAAGATATTTATGGCATCTGACATTGGTTTCCATAGACAACTGTAAAAAGTCAAAAACCCCTTTTCAAGAGGTGGATGGACACAGTTTCTTCAACACCCTTTGATCACATCCAATAGAACTTAGGGTTTGTTTGGGCTTTATAGAAATTGGAAAATCCCAAGTTTTGTGAAAAAAAAAATCCACCGTTTTGGAAATGAACCAAAATTGGCAATAATGAAAAATAGACTCGAAAAAAAAATAAGAAAAGTAAAAAAAACACTCGATAGGCACATCCCAAAAATTACTGGGGATCAAAAAAATTTTAGGCCAAGAAATAGTACCTTCTCAGAAAGAGCATCTTGAACAACAATAATGTCACTGGTAATTGCAGAAATGACCTCTCCAGTGGTTGCTTCAGTGTCAAAAAGACTAATATCTTGATTCAGCATGGATCTCACATAGGCCATTCTCATCTTTGCTGCTTGCCTTTCCCCAGTATGCATCCAACAAGCAACCTCTATGGTGTTCACATTAATAAACATAATGAACCATAACAATAAAGGAATTTATTGAACAACAGTTGATAAATTTAAAGAATTTGAATAGTTGGTCCATACCAGCCCATGATGAAAATAATATAACCAAGCTCAGGTATACAAAATCCAATGAATACTGCAAAAAACAATGGATAGATGCACTTAGAATAAACAGGACTCTCCTGCCCAATGAAGAAGGTTGGAAACCCCAAAATACCCGCTTTCCATTAAAAAAATTAATGGGTTGAGAAACCCAGAAATAGTTTGAATCAACTCTTTGAAGATGAATATTTTCATACCTTGGCAACTTTATGGGAAGCAGCGGCAGGAAAAAGATAGGCCAATCCAATAATATCTATCAACTTTCCAAAGAAAATAAAGAAAACGGGCACGGAAGCTCCATGAATGCAAGCACCAACGGACCCAACAGCCATGAGAAAACAGTCATAAAGGTCTGCAAACGCAAATAGCTTCAGCAAAGGCACTCTACGTGGCTTCTTCCCTTCTTCACCTTCCTTCTTCTGGCCTGAAAATGGGTTTGGGCCGTCCATTTTGCAGATGGAGAGAGACCCAAGTGGCGGTGGCGGTGGTGGTGGAGGTGGCAGTGGTTTGTTACTTTATTATAAGAAAAAATGTGAGAAAGTGAGAGGAAGAAGAGAAGAGGAAGTGGTGGAGGTGCAAGAGTGTGAAGGCATTATTGATAAGGGCATAGTCTCTGAGAAAGGGAAGGGGGTGAGTGGTTAGAGGATCATTTAGTGCAGCCTAAACCACCATGTTGACTGTGTTAGAGGGGGTATTATCTCTTTGTGAGGGACAGTTGTGAAGTTGTGATGTAGCCATCTCCGCCATTATAATCCCTGGATATACAAGACTCCTTGATTGTTATCTCATTTGGAAATATAAAAATGATGTCCATGAGATTTGATTTTATTTTTAAATCATTTTGAGTGATTTTCCTCTCTCTGTATTGAATTGCAAGGGACCACCCAGAGAAAATTTCACATTGAAATTCAGCTGTTTGGTTGGATTTACTCCTTTTTTTCATCTCATGGGTCTTTATGAGGTTTGGTAAACTCTCATTTATTGTAGCAAAAGACGTCAAATGATTAATTTTTAAAATTAGGTTTTCTTATTGGTTTTCACAGTCATTGTTCTTTATGCCTGCTTCAAGAATTATTTAAACCATTGTTCGCATTATTTACTTCAAAGATTATGCATTGAATTATTAAAAATCCAACAAAAATAAAAGGAATATATATATATATATAACTGTTTGACAACTGTTTTTAATAAAAAAAACATGTTTGACCACTAAAAATTATTTTTCATTTTCTACTCTAAATAATATAAAATAGAGTGTTTTTAGATAACATCTTTTAATTTTTTCATATTATTTTCGCTTATTTTCTAAAAATTATTTTAAAAAATAATTATACAAGTATGTAAAATTATTAAAAATAAAATATTGGATATAAAATTATTTTTAAAATATTTTATATTTCCAAACAAATTTTTATTTCACAAATATTAAAAAATAATTTTTAAAATCTATTCTCAAAAACTATTTTTTTAGAAAAGTTTCCAAACAAAACTCATATATCCAATATCACTTCAATATGATGTATGCAGAAGACAATTCCCTAATATGGTCAAGGATTAAAAGTCATAAAAAAGACATGAATAATATCATCACGATAAGAATTTTTTGCATGATATTTTTAGTTTTTTTTTTTGGGAAATTAATGAAATGATATATATTTTTTTTTCTTATGTTTCATACTTATGTGATTATTTGAAAATACGGAGTTACCACATAGAAGATGTAAAGGAGCATGAAAGGGCAGAGCCGCAGAGGCAGATATGCACTGAAATATGAAAATTTTAAAGCTAACTTTAAATGGACTTTAACTCCTACTAAGTGTATATTCATGGATGATGTTACATGTATCTCCTTTTCTGGGAGGGACCAGTCAAATATTTAATGAAATATATATATAAAATAAAAAATATTTATTAATCATATGAATAATAGAGGTAAAGGTAAATATAAAAGAGACTAAAAAATCCAAGTTACTGATAATTGGTTTTGAAAATGATTTTTTTATTTTTATAAAACAAAATTTTGTTTGAAAATTTAAAATGATTTTAATTTTTTTAAATATGTTTTAAAAATAATTTTTATATTTAGAATTTTATTTTTAATTATTTTATATATTTGTATAATTATTTTTTAAAACAGTCCTTAAAAACTATTATTAAGAATAGAAAACAATTTTAGTTATCAAACGTCGTTTTTGTATTTTTTGTTTTGAAAAATAAAAAATTATTATAAAAAAAAAACCGTTCCCAAGCATGCCTCAAAGCTGCCCCTAATTTAATCATATTTTTGTTATTTTAGTTCATTTTTTCTCTACTCTACATTATAACTTCATAAAAGAAGAAGAAGAATTTTGGTGGGCATGTAAATAATAGGTAGAAAGATCAAAGAAGTGTGTGAGTGTGATGGAGGCACAAGGATTGGATGGTGTTTGTACATGGAAGTGGTTGGGAGTGGGGTGCACTCATGCAGTTGATGCTGTGGATCATATGATGCACAGAAGTGGTTGGGACTTGGGACCTGGGGGCTCACATTTTATGCTACGTGGGACTGACCCCGTTTCAAAACTCACTTGCCCGCCTTCCTTTTATTTTCATCCCTCCACTCTCAACTTCTCAACCACCTTTCTCTCCTCACCCCCTTTCTCCTTTCAACTTAATTCCACTACACCAACTCTGAAATCTTCACAAAAAAAAAAACCGAAAATAAAATAAAATAAAATAAATTGGCTTTTAATTTTTCAACAACCTTTACTTATGGTGAACCCCCACTTGCTTGCTCTCTCAATTATTATTTTCGTAGGGAAAATAACTAACTTGTCCTAAACTTACCAAAATTTCCAATCTTCTCCTTTGAAAATGACCAAAAAAATCTGAAGCATAAATCAACAAAGGACAAGCAGTGAGCCTAAATACATATAAGATGAGATATGATTGATGCATATCCCTTTCTTCCCATATCCGGACAGTTAAAATCGTATCCTACAATTTAAGTATCCAAGTTAGGAAACTATAATAGCCATTCATGAGATTTAGACTAAATGCCATATGTATGGTTTGTAGTATTAGTGAAATAAAAAATGAGAAAAAAAACTAAGTATAGTGTGATGTGATTATTTGGTAGCGCTCCTAAATCCCTCCATTTATTTTGCTATCATCCTGTTCATATATACTTTATATTCTATTAATTATTGATTTATAATTATTGAAATAATAGCAATTATTGTAATGATAATAATGACAATGATAATAATAATTACTATAATAATTTTTTGTTTGACGATTATATTTATATTATAGAACTTCTTGTTTTCATGAGAGTCATTTTTATAAGAAAAAACCTAAGGTATTGAATTTGCACATATAGAACTTTTAATCTCCATTATTGAAAATGTATAAAAAATAATTAGATTACTAAATGAAAGTATAAACAATGATAAAATCAAAATACAAAAAAAAAATGAGAATAGATATAAAAAGTAAGACTAAGGATAAGATTAAGGTACAAAGTAATGAGATTTAAATACATACATCATATTTTCAATAAATATGTCTTCGTTATTGTAATCGACCTTATTTATAATTAATATTATTCTCCTTTGAAAAAATAATAGTTATAAATATAACTCACGACTATAATAATTTTTCCATGTTTATTTTCATATTAGACTATTTTTTATTTTCGTATTGTGTTATATACATGGTGTAGTAAGTAATTATTAAAATAATGATAATAATAATAATATTATTTTTTTTTTCTTGAAATACTAAATGATATTGCGTATTTTTTTCAAAGCTATATCCATATATATTATATTATTTTTTGTTTTCTCAAGTGCTAATTTTTATAATCAAGCATCATTTGTATATATTTCCTATTTTCTACTTTTAAAATTAGCAAGTAATAGTAACTTTTATATAAGATATAAAAATTATTAGAGGCTTAATTAAGATAATAATTTCAAATTTTATTTTTAAAAATTAAGGTATTAAAATTTTTTTATCCTTTCAAATTTAAAAAAATTTAAAAATACAAGGTGAATCTTCAAGAGTCCTATTTTCTATATAGAATTTTTATTTTATATAAAATAAAAAATAGAAAGTATATTGAAACATTGTTATCATTTATTGTACATACACTATTGAATAAGTATTTATTATTACCATTATTATTGTTGTTATTCACACCAATATCCGTATATGACAGTGGATGTTGTCACTTGTTATATGTGCTTGGGCATTTGATAAAAATAATTGTCTCCATTCAAAATTGTTCTCTAAATATTGTTTATAATAAGTATTATTGGAAATAGACGTGTTTCAATAATTATTTCCCAAATTCAATCCATTATTTTAATTTTTTAAATGTGAGGCTTCCACTTTGTCAACATTTTTTTTCCAAATTATTTCAATTCCAAATACTATTTTAAAAAATATTATATATAATTTAATAATTATTAATATTATAATAACAGTAGTTATTAATGTTATAAATGTATTTGTCTGAAGATGATCACCAGATACTTTAACTCAATGCATATAAAATTTTTATCAAGATTCAATAAAAGTAAAAGGAAAAGATAGAGATAAACTTAATTAAAAAAATAAAATAAAATAAAAATAAACCGATAGACATAACTCGCCTAGATGTTTGATTTCTTTGATGACTTGGTGAAAAAATTAATCATTTAATTGGTTATGATAGTATCTATTCAGATTAGATGCTAGATCTCACTTTTAACATATTGTTTGTTTTTTTATCATCCTTAAAATATTACATATTTTTAGTTCTAAATTATACACTTAATTTCTCTTCATTAAATTCCTTTTGTTTCAAATTACTTGAAAATTTGTGAATCTTACTAATCCCTTCAGTGGTTTGCAAGATGAACCTTGTTAATGAACATCTTGCAAATTGTACAATAATACATATGATTCTTCAATATCAAAACTCATTCTTAGTTAAATCAAATACTAATACAGAATCAGACCTATTGTCTATTGAATTCAATAGCACCAACAAATTGTCACAACATGTTGCTAACCCAAACAAATTGAAAATAATCATAGCATATAAATCAAAATATTTTAAAAAATAAATATACTAAAACTACCAAATTTTAATCAAACTATTACGTCTCTATTGTGATTTAGGAATTCAATCTTTCATGTCAATCTTTCAAGATAAGGTTGGTCTGAAAAAAAAAAAAAAAAAAAAAAAAAAAACTATCAATACAATTTTGTAGTCATCAAGCCCTATAATGAGTTTTATCAATATAATTTAGGAATTCAATTTTTACATTGCACAAATCATGTACAGTGTATTAAGGTCGCTTATAAATTTTTACAAGTACCATGGGCATACTCTTTATATGTTTTAAAATTGACGAATGAATTTGATAAAGAAATAGCAAAAAATGTTTGCTCCTAGCTCAATAAGCATAAGAGGTTGAGACATTTTAATATTAATCTCAGTACACAACTCAACAAATACCACAAATTTTGTTTATATTTTTTCCTAACATTTTTAGTCATGAAGTTTTTTTTATGGCACATGAAAGCCTTTTGCAATGACTTATTTCTCCATGGAAAAATGAATTCTTTGATGAAGCACATGTTTGAAATGAATAATCCACATTTAGCCACATCATATCTTCATGTAAAATAGTTGTCTACAAATTTTGCTATGAATTTTGGAATTGTGGGAAAATATCATATTTACCCATGAAATCTATCATCACAAATGATATTTCAAATAAATGTCTAATAAAAAGCTCTATTTAATAGTTTCTTATAACAACTAACTTAAAAAAAATAATATAATTTCCATATTAAAATAGTAGTTTTTATATATTTACTTAATGAAATTAAGAATTTTTTGGTAAGATACAATTAATAAATTCTATTGTTTTTTAAAATTAACTAATCAATTATCTTATCCAAAAGTATTTTTAAATCTCCTTATGATGCAAATAGATCTGTTAAAGTTTTATTTAGATTAACAGTAGATATGAAACCTAGCAGAATCCCACCTCTCCTTATATAAAGTCACATTTCTTTTCCTGAACTTTTTAACTCTGATTATCAAACTCAACTCCCCCGAATGAGTGTCAAAATAATGAGTTAATCAAGTTCATAACCTTCTAATGAGTGTCTAATGAGGAGCATATAATTTTATGCCCAAGGTCGGCATAGGGTCTCTAAAATAGATCCTTAGCAAGCCACACAATTCCCAAGAATGACTACATTGTCATCAAGGGTTGCTCTTGCAAGGTCTCCTTCCTTCTGATCATTGATTTTTTTATCCCTCATTTTTCCTTATTCTGTTTGTTTCATCGAATAATTTGTTTTGGAACTTTTTGTTTTTATTTTTTATTTTTTTTGAATGTTTTTTTTAGGTTTTATTTATTTTTTCAATCTTTTAGATTTTTATCATTGTTTTTCTTTGAGATTTTATTTAGATTTTTTACCATATATTTTTTTAATTAACAGTTTTTTTTTTTTTTTCAAATGGAGGTTCTTGTGTTTTTTAGGGTTTGATTTTGCTTGGTCTGAGTTGAGATCTTCGAGGTTGTTTTTTTTCAAGCTGTGAGTGTATCATGTGTACTATGTGAGTTAGGTTGCCATGGCCACCTACTTTGTCAACTTTGTGCATTGTTGATATAAATCATGACATTATATATATATATATATATATATATATATGTATGTATGTATAAGTTATATATTGTTATAAAATACGAGATTCTATATCGTTATGATAACTTGTGGATAATCATCCATAAATATTTCTTGTAACACTCTATAAAAGGGAGAGACCCCTAATGAAATTGAATATAGAGTTTTCCTGTGCATTCTATTCTCTTCATATATTCTAATTTCTCTTTCTTATTTTATCTCCTTCCACTTTATAATTTTACAACATATACAAATCCAAACTTTATTTTTAGACCTAAAAATGTCAAACAGTTAAAGTCACTAATTTTTTAGGCAGATGCAACTTTTGAATCATGAGCAACTTCCCATCATAATTAATTATTTTGATAGATAAAAATTCATTATGGATAACTACAAAATGATATTGATATTTTTTTTATCAAGCCCACCTTAGTTTGAAAAAATGACTGAAAGATTGTATTCCTAAATCCCAATAGAGGTACGATAGTTTGATTAGAATTTGATAATTTTAGAAAATTGATATTTCTAATTATTTTCATTAGTAATCATACTCTGATCATTTTGGATGTATAAGGGTTAGCAAAATGGTATGAAAATATTTTTCTTTTTTGTCCTATAGGATGATAATATAGTTAACTACTACTCATAACTTGCCTTTATTACAGGATGATATTTCAATTCATGAGATAGAGAATTCAATGCACATAAACTAAAGACAACCATTGCCTTTCTTACAAGATGATATGTCAACTCATGAAATAGAGAATTCAATGCACATAAACTCAGGGTGCAGCTGGATTAGGATTTGGATGACACTTGGATAAAGAAATAATGGAAAGGTGTTAAATGATCTTTCAAATGGATTGGTTTCTTAGGAAGCTATACATTTAGATATTAACAGCATTAGCTGGGATTAAATACTATGATCAATTTATACTAAATATCAAAATTTTATTTATGTTATTTTATGATTGAGTTTAATTTATATTTTACTATTCTTAATAATGTGTGATAAATAATTTAATTATGATATATTTGGTTTCAAAGGATTTTAAAAAAATACAAAATTTAGAACATAAATGTTCAAAAATTTGTTCCTTCTTGTTATAAAGGCAATGTTCATGATTAAAAATGATAGTTTTACGATGAAGTTGATAATCTACTATGAATCTTGTTTAGTTTCTAAAATTGATTTTTTGAATAATGTAAACTTTATTTTATGATTAAAAGCCTTTTTTTTTTTTTTTTTTTTTTTGCCACAGACTCTTTTCTATCCTTAAAAGGAAATATTTTTGCTATTTCTTGGTTAAAATTAATTGTTTAGGCATGAAATTTTTTTGGTACTTGGAAGTGACTTTTTGCTATAAACTGGTATAATGCTTAAAAATGATTTTTTTTTTTAACCCCAAATTTATTCTCATGGCTAAATGTAATATTTTGACACAAATTTTAATTTTGTAGTTAAAAATAATTAATCAGAAAGTTGTACTCACCAAATTGTCACAAATATTTTTATAGAACAAAAACCTCTTTATCACAAAATATCCTTTTTTTTGTCATAATTTATGTTGTGGTATAATATCATACTTCTTGTAACTCACTCCTATTTTTTTTTTTTAATAAATGCACTAATTATTTTTAAAATATTTATATTCAAAGGTATTTATATTGTCCAATATGAATTAGTCTTATTAAACTTCATAAGAAATGTTAGGGTCAAGCTTCTAACTAAGCTCCTCAAACAACTCGTAGAGATTTAGGAATTTTTATGTTCACTCATAACGATGGTACTAAACAAGGATTTTACCCGGAAGGTGATATACTTGATCATTTTACCATGATTTTATGTTGTAGCTTTCAAATCAAGTGGAGGCATATCAATTTTTGAATCTTTGGACACTCACGAATTTAACTAGTGCACAATACGAGGTTTTGATCCATGACCCTAATTTCAAAGAATCATTAAACTAAATATTAATTTTTGTCTTACATTCGCCCCTCCTAAAACTAATCCCTCTTATATTGGCCCTCTGGACCGTATTTTTGGCTTTGCCCTTGCCCTCGGATATGTTCTTCATCCACAAACCAATATAAATATGAGTTCATTGAATATCTAAATAGAATAATATATATGCCACAAAATAGAGAAGAAAATAAGCAATAGAGAGGATAAAAATGTGGAAAAATAAAAGTAAAAATTTTTTTTATTAAAAAAAAAAAAAGGAATCAAAAAATGAAAAAGAAAAGAAAGTGAAAAAAAAGAAAATAAAAATAAGGAAGAAAAGAAAACTTGCCAAATAGGCGATTCCTTACCATAAAATCATGCATATACATTAAGTGATGCAGCTAGGGTCAATTGGTTAGCTAAGGGTTAGCATCAATCATTAGCTTCTTTGAAAGAAAAACCCATAGATTTTAAAGAGAAACGAAATTAAAATCAACTCCAAGCTGCAGCACCGGCCAATTATGAGTAGTGAAATACTAGAAAAGCAAAATTTATGCCATGAAACCAGGTGGGTCGCCCTTTGATTTGATCTGTCTCTCCTATTATTTGAATGCTCTCAAACAACTTTTAGGTGCAAAATTAAATTGAAAGCAAGATATGTATAGATGATAGGGCTTCAAGTGTCAAATCAGATGGGAACGAAGTAGAAATTAATTAATTAGCTGCACTTGAGATGGAATATATAGGTCATGTACTCAAAGTCCAAGAGTGGTTAACATGCATTATATGCTTACAATAGTTCGAAACAAAAAATTGTACAAGCACACCTACAAGGAGTGGGTCATCCTCCACCAACATCCACGTGAAGCCTAAGGACTGAGTTATGTTTGGCTTCTAGTTTGGTTAGCTTCCTTTTCAAAATATTAATGCCCCATCCCATACGGTTTTCTATTTTTAATTTTACTTAAAAGGGCAAAGTTGTTACCGGAACTAAAACCATAATTAATTAAAAAAAAAAAAAAAACCTAAGGCCGTATTTGATAACTGTTTCGAAAATAAATTTAAAATACAGATTTTTAGAACAGTTTTAAAAAATAGTTTTTGAGAATGTTTTTTAAAAACTATTCTATAATATTTTGTACAATAAAAACCAGAGAATTTGAAAAGTTTTTATCATACTTTTTTATATTTTTAAATACGTTTTAAAAATAATTTTTGCATCTAGTACTTTATTTTTAATTATTTTACTTATATTTGTATAATTGTTTTTTAAAACAACTTTAATAAAAAAAGTTAAAACAATTAAAAGATGTTATTTAAAGACATTTTTTTTTAAGAATAGAAAACAAAAAAATAGTTTTTGGTTATCAAATATATTTTTATATTTTGTTTTCTAAAGAATAGAAAATTGTTCCAAAAATAGTTGAGAAATAGAGTAAAATGGTTTTTTTTTACTTAATTCTAAACAAAACTTAAAATTAAATAGTATTTAATAATGTTAAGTATTAAATTGTTTGTTTATTTTTTTTTAATATTTTATCTTTATTATGTATTAAGAAATAAATAAAAATCAACATATTATTTTTACCATTCAAAAAAAACAAATATCTAAGTTTTTCCTATTTAATAAAAAAAAATTATATATATTAATATTTCTTTTAATTCTAAGATATATATTTTTCTGTCATTTTCCATTGAATGTCACAAACAGGATAACACGAAGGTTAGAAAGAAAAGGTCTACAAGGAGAAAGGCAATAATCCCAGTCCTAACGAATAACAGGAGGCACGTGGGTGGGAGGTGGTGGAGGTGGACGAGCGGCCACCAAACCCAACGGCAGAATTTAATGAGCCAATCTTGTTGTGGGAATTGAAAACGATCCAACAACCGTGTGACTCTGACCTCATCTCATCTCATTCCCCAACGCTCCCACTCTCAACTGCATCTCCCACCCTTTCATTATTATCATCATCTTCCACCTTGGTCTTCCCTTCATTTCTTCCATAAATTCTCGCACTGCTGCTGTCCAAATCCTGTAAGTTGACCTTTTTTTTAGGGGCATGGAAATTCCATGAAATGTGGCATGAGTCAACAATGACACACCATCTCTGTATGCTAGACTGTCATCACATCATCGCGTTTAAATGGTCAAGTAAATTTCACTCGTCTCCCCCACTTTGAATAGAAGGAAAGATGAGCGAAAAGAATAAATGAAAATAATTGAGAAAGAATTTGATGAAAATTTAAATTCATGATGGTTATATGTATTTAGTCTAAATTTACGAGAGGTGAGTTAAATGAACCCTTAACTTGTCACTATCATTATTGTGCCACCATCTCGATTGAGGTTTGACCCTTTCGATGAATGACCCCTCATTAACTATAGAAAGATTACCCTCTCAAATGAAGTTTGACCCTTCTTATGAATGACCCCCCATTAACTATAGAACGGTCAAAACCTTAAAAGCAACCACTCATTAATGGCATAATGACCAAAACTTTAAAGATGGCTATAGACTTATTTTTCAATTACATCCTCACTCGATGATAGGATTCATTTTTATTGTGAAAAAATCGATTTTAAAAAAAAAAATTGAAGTTGCTACTTATTTTTATTTATTTTTAAAAGAAAAACAAAATAAGAAATAAAAATATAAGTGACTCATCTTATAAGGAAAAGCAAAGTCTAAAAAAATTGAGTAAAGATTCTAGGGTTAGGTTACTTATTGGAAGGATACTATAGGGTAACACCTCTCTAACCCCTAAAAAGGTCTTTACTAAATGAGTAATGAGAATTAAATCAATTGACTAATAGACCATGAATACCTAGAGACAACAACAACAAAAAAAAAAAAAAAAAGAAAGAAAAATCAACTAGGCAAGGTGAAGAACACTCAAAGCATGACATTGTATAAAAAGAATCAAATAAATCAAGGAAAGAAGAGAGTGTATCTCAAATATGCTCAAATAAGGCAACGTGCTTACATAAGAAAGAAAGGGTCGGTGTGCAAGTATAAAAAGTAATCTAACACTAAGGAAAACATCAACTAATATGTACAAGGCATATACAACTCAAGCCAAGGATCAAAGATAGTTAAATTAGCATCCAAAGGGAACTATGCTACACAAATATGCAAAAAGACTAGAATAGGACAACAAACATGTAGTTATAAAGTAAATCTAAATAAAATAGTTAAAGTGTGATCATTTAGAGGGCAAAGTTTGTCTTAACATGCATAGGATGTCTAGATTACAAACTAAGAGTCAAAGGAAACTAAAAACACATCAAAAGGGATTGATTCAACATGTTATGCAAGTGCTAAATAAATAGGACAACAAACAAGTATTCAAAAAATAAATCTAAATGAAATGGTTAGAGACAAGATAAAAATCAAAGAAAAAATTATAAATTATATTCAAGGTGTTTAGAATACAATTCAAACCCACAAAAGGAATGGAGAGTCAAATTAACAATCACATTTGGAAAAAAAAAATGTTGGAATGCATATAAAAACATACATAGAGAGAAATGTGTTCATGTGTAACTAAGCCATGTATGCCAAGAACTAGTGGCAACCATTACTAGCCTTAAAATGACCATAATCTCAAACCCTTAATCACCATGAAAAGGGATTCACAAGGGTTAAAAATGGTCTTTTAAAAATTAGTTTTAAAACTTTTCAAAAATAACAAAAATAATGATAGTAACTATTCATTTTTTTTTAAATATGATGGTAAGACCCATAACCCATGGTAAGAGGCTTGATCTTTGACCACAAAATTAGCCATTGAGAGATGTTTGAAATTCAGCCAAAAAGAGTTTGAAAATAGGTTTTAGAATCAATTTTTTCAAAGAAAATCAACAATGACAAAAAAAAAAAGGCCTCCATAGGGTCTTTTCTACAGAAAATCTCTTTAACAATAAAAAAAATATATACTTTGTGATTTTCATATTTTATTTTAAAATTAGTCACAAAGCTTTCAAAGACCACTTAAACAAAGGAGATGAATGAAATCCCCAAAATGTGAATCAAAAGAAAATCAAGGATTTCAAGTTCAAATAAGTCTCATATCATGATTTAATCAATGGTCTTCAAAAAGAGGAAAATAACCAAAAATAGAATAAAACCCAATGAAGCAAGGCTTCAAAAATTATTGACCAACAAATGAATAAAGAGATCAACCATCCTCGTCAAGCAATAAAGATGAACAAAATGAAGAAAAAACAAAAAAAATTGCATAGATGAAAAACAAATATCCAATAATCAATTGTGTAGTCTTCAATATCGACACCCAATATACATGTCATCTCAAGAATCAAAAGATGAAAGAATATAAACTGAAAATAAGCATAAAAATTGGAGTTAAAGAGAACTAACCCAAAAGAAACTTCTCACTAGTGCAATTACTTGGCTTCTAGCTAGTATGCATAACTTCTCCTCCTAGCTAAGATGTCTCCAAAAATCCAAGAACTTCTCCTCCTCTAGAAAATTGGGTAGATTTTCCCCTCAAAAACCAAGAGAGAAGTCACTTGAAAAATGGCCCCAAGACTCTGTTTTATAGAGCAAGGAATGGTGAAAATTAGAAACTTATCATCATCTCCACCTAGGCTTAAATTCACTTAAAATTCTCTTAAACTAAATCCAAACACAAACCTAAAAAGACAATAACTCAAGGCTAAGGCTCTCAAAAACCTCCCAAAACACCTCTAAGAACCCTCAAATAAGAATAAAGAAAATATATAAATAAATAAAAAATGGTCGAAACGAGGCCAATAGGAGCAAAACCTGATCAATAGGTTGAGGATCGATTGAATTGCCAGTACAAGCCAAAACATGTAAAAACCAATTCCAATTCATCGAAAAAAGCCTGAATAAGCTCCATTCATGCCCAAACTTTTGGGAACTCTTAGGGTACCTCTAGAGTCTTGTTACAAATTCAAAAACTCCCTCCAAAAGGTCTATAAAAGTGTCCCAAGAGTTAGTGTCAAAGTCGAGTAATAGACAAACCACTAAAAAGTACAAGAACAACTAAGCAAAAGGGGGTATGCACATACTATGCAAATGAGTGAAGTGTAGACCCTCCATTTTGTCTCATTGGCACGTGCCTTGATTCAGTACTCTTTCTATACTCCATAGTAGTTCTTGGTGGTCTATTGCTACTCATATAGCTTACCTCTTTGAGTTATTCTAGATACTAGATACCCTTTTATGCAATTTGCTTAGACATATTTAGGCCCACTAGGTACACTTGACCCATCTAGGTGCACCTAGTCCATTTAGGTTTACCCTGGTATTCCTAAGTCATTTGCATGGCTTACGTAGCTTGCATGTTTTCGTAATAAATGTGTTGCATACTTATAAAAGTTTATTTATTTATTTATTCACTTTCTTATCTACTTTATATATATAGTCATTGTATATTTTTGTTTTTATTATTTTTGTTATTATCATCATTAGATTTTTTTTTTTTATCATTGTTTCTATTACCTTTGTCATTATTATTATTATTATTGTAAATTTATTTTTATTTTTACTTTTATTATTGTTATTATTATTATTATTATTTTCCAAATTTATTTTATTTTATTTTATTTACTTATTTATTTAAAAAGAGAAAAAATAAATAAATAAATTATTCTAGAAGAAGACTCGGCTTGTAACCAAGAAAAGATGAAAGAATGGGGAGGCACCATGGGAACTGGTGGCCACATGGGAAAAGGGTTGATTCTCTAGGGAGTTGGGAGATCGAAAAAAAAAACTTGGAAAATAGTGAAGGAAAGAGAATAAGAAATGATAGAGAAGACGTTTAAGGAGAGGCAAATTGGGACCAATACAACAATATTGAGGTTGGACCTAGGTCATCTTCTACTACTGCATGATTCGTTAGCATTCAGTCATTTTACTTAGAATGTGGGTTGACATAAATAATCAAAATGAGACCCATTGGAGACCCCACCAGAAAATCCTCCCATGTGCATAGAACTTTGGTCATGCAAGGCCACATTTTCTCTTTGCATTGAGCACCTAGTTCTCCTCTCAGTCCATATTCTGTGCTCAAACCAATACCTTTCTTCGCAGTAGTGATCTCATGACTTTTATCCCAAAGTTCAATGAATGAAAATTAAAATGTAGTGGTTGATTTTTATTTTTTTAAATGAAAAAGGCATGTTGAAATTCAATGAAAATGGATACATATATATATATATAATTAATGTGGCTAGTTGTGATCATGATAACAATCTATATTTCTTTTTTTTACTTTAACATTTAAAGTGGATAGAAATTTAATGCAACTACATAGGTAAATATAAGTGGCTGAAAATTCAAAGGTTTGCACGTAAAGATCTCATGGTTGTTTAAATAATATTGTTGACCGAATTGAGAAAGTTGCATGGCCAAAATTTTGTGTTGTTAATGGAGAATTAAATGACAAAAAATTTATGGTAAAAATACATTGGAGGAAATGTGAATTTCGGTGGTGGCATGTACATGAATTTAGAGGTTGGTTTGATGGTAAAATAACGGGGTTTCAATTTCTGTATGTGTACATGAATTTGGAGGCTGGCTTTGTGGTAAAATAATGGAAAATTTTGGTGGTTAGTCATAGATATGTTTGTGGATGCATATTTGTGTGTTGATGACTAAAATATTGGTAGGAATGTGGCTGAATTGTGGCCGCATGAATGGAGGTTTGCATGAGTTGAATTGTGGGTGTATATGCGCGTGTTAGTCACAAGGCTGAATTTGATACTGTTAGTGTAGATTTGTGGATGAAAGCTAATGCAAATAAGTGGCCATGTAATGAAAAAGTAATGGTGTAATTTTTTTATGGCATTCATGGTTATTTAAATATGTTTGGTGCATGAATTTTAATGATGGAAAGTGACCATGTATGGAGCTTTCATGAATGATTTCTTTTCAATGAGAATTCATAGCCTTAAGGAGCCTTAGTGATTGAATTTAATAAAGAGAATATAGGAATGTCGGTAGCTGGTTGTGGAGACTCATTGAAGGGTGCTATTATGTTATTGAATGCATTAGAAAAATGAGAGAACGTAGCGATAGTGGCAGCCGGTTATGGATATTCATTGAAATCATGTATAGTTCACTATGCTTCTGCATTCGCAAATTGGAATTTGATAACTTAGAAACCTTTAAAAATTTTTCTAACTATTCTATGATATTTTTTACTCCTTTAACTTGATTTTAGAATCTTGCTTGGGTCTAATATGGTTTTCCAATTAGAAGTTATAAATCAATCTTTTAGAAGGTTCAGTTTTTATTCTGTTTTTGAAACTCAGACTTATTTTGAAAAATTAAATTATTAAAAGATCTCTTTAATTTCTTTAAAAACAATTCTATTTTAGACTTCTTAGATTTAATTTTTGATATATAAAATATTAATAAATAATTTCTAAAATGAGAGATATAATTTTTTCTTCTTGCACCCACTGCACAAGTGCTCTTCTAGATTTGAGAGATGTTTATTTATTTTTAAATATGTTATGAATATGATATTTACCTATTATTAGTTTTAATATAAAATAGACATATTAAGCTAGTTTGGTGATTTTTTTTTATGATTTTAGAACATCTTAAGTTAATTAGAAAAATAAATTGTTGAATACCTTAAAAAGATGCCCTATTCTAGACCTATTATCATCATTATGAAATCTGGTACTAAATGAGGGCTGGTTAATTAATTTGATCACTTAGATGAGAAATTAGACATATATGAGATGTTCTCTGAAAATTTCATAATAAAATTTAACTTCTAGATATTTGTTTTAGATTTATTTTGTAAAGTCTTCTGTTATGATCATTTGCTGATTTTTTTTTCTGTGAAGTAACCCATTTGTGAATAAAATTGATATTAATTGGAATATAATTTGATTAATTTGGCCTATTGGATGTTAATTTGGACATGTTAAAGATGTTACCTATTTTTTATTTTGGTGAGATAATCTTTCTTAATATTTATTTGGAGTTTATTTTATAAACAGACATTCTACCTTATTAATGATAATTCTTTTGCTTTTGATAATTTGGTCACTTTTGAATATGCTTGTGAACTTTCCTTGATTTGAGACATGCTAAGTATATAGGTTTAGTTTTTGGTTATTTTTTAATCTCATTATTACTATTTGTGAATTAACCTCATTTTTATAGAAGCATTGATGCTTGCTACTCAAATACGCTATATATTTTCCCATTTCAAAGTTTCATGAATGTGTATGTCATTGAAAACTATATCCATGTTTGATATTGACTTTGGGTGCCTTGGTATTCATTTGATTTCCTCTTATAAAATGCATGTTGAGTGATATAATACCTTAACTAACTTTGGTGTTTTGTGATAGTATTTAAGTTACATATCCAGGTACATATATTATATTTTCTTTATGATTGTGGTTTGAATCATTGTTTAGCATGTTAAAATTAGTAGACTTTCAAAATCACCTTAACCCATCTAGGTATTCATAATCAATTGGTTAATTGTCATATTTCCCTCAACTCAGCTAGTAGAGACCATTTTAAGGCTTAGAGGGGTGCCTTTTGAGGTACATTCCCAATAGGTAACTTGATCCTCGAACCCAAACTCAGGTTTTTCGCAGATAGCTTTTTTTCAAAAGTCGGGAGTCATTTTAGGGGTTTTGTTCTTACTTGATTTCTCTTTTAAAAATAAATAAAAGTAAGTGGTGACTTCAAATCTTTATAAAATACAATTTTTTACCTTAAATAAAAATGAGTTCCATCGAGTGGGAATACACGTGAAATTTATGGGTCCACAGTAAGAGGTAATAAGTATGATGAATAATATGTGTTATGAGGACAAAATGGAAGGTATATAATGATCTCATAATAAATACATAATGGTCAAAGACTTAAAGGTGAATGTAACTAATATCATTTAAGCAACACATATTGGATTTCTTCACTTATTATCTTCCTATAAATTATCCCCCAAAAGACAATTATAAAATGAGGCGTGGTCTTTAAGAAAAGGTAAGCATACTAATTCACTTTTATGTGTTAACCTCACATTTTAAGTTGTGGTTAACTTGGTCATTAAAGAAAGATTAGCTTAATCAACCCATCCTTTTCACTTCTTTGTTTGGGTAGGTCCATAAAAGAAAGAAAGTGTGCTAAGCTCATACAAAGTAGAGACCATGACAAATTGATGTTGTCTATAGGAAACAAACATACATTCATTAGTTTCACTTAATCAACTTAGCCATGGTTCAAACTTGAACGAATAGTAGACACCCTCATCACAATTCTCCGTCATTGTAGATCTAAGAGTAGGTGGAGGACATGGAAAGAATACTCTAAAGAGATAAGGAAGAGATAATGCTCTAGCTCAATGAGTTGAACAAACTCAATGAGGAATGCACTTATGAAAACACTTAACTCAAGGTGGAATTGCACAAAATTAGCTAAAACCAAAGTTCCCCAAGCTTAGAGTTGTCATGTAGAAGTCAAGTCAAGGAAACAGGGACCAAACAGAGTCATCTCCTTGAATGAGAGTCTAACAAGCCATGACTGGTAGATCTCATTCAACTGTCATATCATATGGAGCTCCTTACCTTACAAGTAGTGTGTGGAATTACTTCCATACCATTCATTGAAGTTATCCTTAGAAATGAAGTGTTTAAGGGGTTTATAATTCCTAAATTCAATATTTTTAATTGGATTTGTGACCTATTAGAGTACCTATTACATATCTTAGAAATTATGATCCTAATGCAAGGAAATGACCTATTATATTGCAAAGGTTTCCTACCTAGCTTGCAAGGACCATCCCTCATGTGGTTCTACGAGTTATAACCTAGCTCCATCTCAAATTCTAATAGTTAGGAGTTGTCTTTACAACCTAATAAAATCCATTTTATATAGTAACAAAATAAGCTAAAAACCTTATTTCAGGAATGTAATAAGTCAAATTGTAGTGATGGACTTCAAAGAAGGACTAACTAAAAGGTTTGATCTCTATTGGCTTTTTTCCAGATAACCTCTTACTAGAATGAATGGGATATTCTCAAAACGAAACTATGCTTTATTAGAAAAGAATCTAAAATCATGGAGGATATGAAAGCCAACCTCAACTCTTGACTACCCTCATTGGAGAAAACTCCCACCAAGAATGACCCCAATATAGAGACCAACTATGAAGCAACAAAGATTGGATAGGAAAGAGGAAGGTGTAGGGAATCCTGAATCTCTCTATTCCCTATACTAGGATTAGGTTAAGTGCAT
Source organism: Vitis riparia (assembly GCF_004353265.1). Taxonomy (NCBI): domain Eukaryota; kingdom Viridiplantae; phylum Streptophyta; class Magnoliopsida; order Vitales; family Vitaceae; genus Vitis; species Vitis riparia. The sequence continues at coordinate 10,598,986 of NC_048432.1, read as the reverse complement.
GTGAATCTTCCTAGGCTTTTATAAATTCTATGCACAATGGAAAACATGTATTTAAAAACAATATTAGGATTCAGATTTTAAGATTAGTGTGCCCACCTTTGATTTAGTGTGTTTACTCTATTCAAAGAAGATTCTAACCATTGTTGTAGGAAGTCTCGTAGACGTCACAATATTTTACCACGATGAGTACTCAACCTTACACTTGGCACTTAACTAGTGGGAAAGTTAAAGAGGATGAAGGATAGGTTCCTTTTTTCTCGATGGTAGAAGATAACTAATTAGAAACCATAATTTCTAAGGGGGTATTTATGGGGCTCTTAATTATGCTTAAGTTACTTAAGTCCAAATAGGACTTGGGTCATTTAATCTAGCCTAAAATGGGTTCTAATTGATTAACTAACCTCATAAAATTATCTCATTAATTAATCAATCAATTAGATCAATCCAAAGACTTTGTTCAATCACCCTTGTGCAACCTTACATAATTACCAAAATACTTTTATGCATAAAAATGAATCTAGAGACAATACAACTCTCATATACCATGTCAACAAGGTGTGTGAGCTCGAGCAGGGACCATTAAGACCCATCTTGTAGGGAAACTCGAATCTCTTGTACCTTTTTATGCATAACTAAAAAATTGCATTTTAAAATAATAACAAGATTTATAATATGCAATTAAAAACATTAATTTGGATTTGGACTTTCCCAAATCTATTCCTTTCGATGTAGTTAAAGATTGAATTCTCTAGAAGTCTCATACACCCAAAATCTTCTGCATAATGACTCTTCCTTAATCTTGGCACATTAGAGGTGGGGGCTTCAATGTATTTGATGAATCTAATAATGCTCTTCAAGTAAGATCAAGTCGATTCACAACCCTAATGTCTAACCTTACAAAAGGTGTTTGTCTATTTGAATAACTCTACACTCCTATGGGATACAACAAGAATGTGGTACGTAGACTCTTCTTAATCATATAAACATGTTTTAAAGTTATAAGAGTCAATTAGTCCCCAAGTGAACAATACCTATATGGAAGAGAGCAAGTCAATATATAGTTCAAGCATATTATTCAATGAAAAAAAAAACCTTAGTGTCAAAAATATACCTTGTTGAATTACACCAACCCAATTAATATACTCATTGAAATGTTATTTTCAAGGGAGAAAAAACTTAGAAACATAACCATGTGAAGTGCATATCAATGTCAAAATTAAAGTATCATTTCAATTAAAAAAAAAAAAAAGTTTATCATAATTATATATAGTGCATATTAATTTTATGCTTGAAATTGTCAATTCAAGAAGAAAAAAAAAATAGTATCATAGTCCTATGAAGTGAATATTAGGGTAAAAATTGAAGTGTCATTTCAATACAAAAAAATGTTTAATGTCACATTAACAATAGTGCAAATCAATATACTCATCCTAGTGTCATCTTAATGAAAAAAAAAACTTTGCATCATGCTAAGAAAGTGCATATTATCATACTCATTACAATTACTACCTTTTGTCTATTTATCATAAATATCCAACAAACGTGAATTAAATGGGCACCAATTGCATTATGTAGACAATGCACAACGAAGCTCCAACCATCCTTATTTTCACCCTTAGCGACAACGTTGGCAAGTAGGAACAAACCATTATTTTTATCCAATGTTATAGCAAATAATATGACTCCTCCATATAAACCATTCAAATATTGATAGCCATCTAGACTAATAAATGGCCTACAAACACTCAAAAATTTAATATTCATTATCTTAAAACATAAGAATGACCATTTAAATATTAGATTGGCTTGAGGGTAGGTCTATCAACACTAAACTTCATTAAACTACAACTATTTGTCCTTTTCACTACTTTTGCATAAGTTGGTAGCTTGCTATATGACATTGCATGTTACTTTATGTTATCTTCACTTGTTTTCCATCCTATCTAATATAGTTGCATTCTATTAGCTTCCATTCTCCATGTTATCTTCACTCCTTAGTCTATTGCCTATCCTTTTTATTATCATGGTTGAATTGACATTAGTATTCCTACACACCCACACACAAGAAAGCAAAGATGTGAGATTGGATCATGGACAACATATTATCAATGGTAGGAGATGCACGTATATGCCATATGTTTCTCTCATATGCATGTTTAATGGTCACCCTTACTTTCTCATTTTATGTCATCGCTACCTCAAATCCTTTCTAGATACATAGATCTCTCAACATCTCACTAAAAGTAGGTATATCAACAAAAACCAAACTTTTTTCAACTCTATGTTACCACCAATCCATCTTTTGAATGTTATTCCACTTGCATTACTACTAGCACACAAAATTTCATAGTTTGATTCATGATCATAAAAATGATCAACCATTTAGTCTCTTCCATTGTGTACAATGTTCTCATCTTCATTATTTGATGTCACTAGTTTGGTCATCACTTTCCTCATCTATTGTTGCCATTACTAGATCCATAGTCCATATCTACTCTATCCATCGAAAGCCCCTCCTTAGTTTGTAACATTCGCCCTTCTCCATTTTATGGAATGTAAGAAGGCCTAATTCTAACTTTTGATGGTAACCTAAGTATAGAAGTAGACACTAAACCAATAGGGGGTACCTTTTCATTCTCATTTCCAATTAATTTCCTCAAATCTCTCATATATACTAAACATTTGCCTCAACTTCATATCACTATTAATCTTTATAGAGTTCTTGAAACCTAGGAACATAAAATTAACATTGTCTCCAATGTCCAATACAAAAATTCCAGGATGAATAAGCCTAACCAATAATTGTCCAACAAATCTAGAATGTTATACTGTCAGGTCCAACTCCATCAATGATATGAGTTTGTCCAAAACCAAGAAGACTGAACTATTATATTACACCACTTCACTTGCAATTACAACCTCAGTGAATACAAAAATTAAAGTTTTTCTTGTAAGAGGACCGCAATAAATAAGAATTTATTGAAATCATATCTAAATTAGCAATTATAGTGACCACCTAAGGGTCTAGTTGTTTTATACCTTAGCTATTCGTAATCCCAAAACTATTGGATATTACTCTTCAAATGGCCATTAGGGATACATTTGAGGATGAATGTTGAAGATAAGGGTTAGAGTTCTATAACATCAAATCTACAAGAAGCATGTAATTATGCTTCCAAAAGCTCCAATGGACTATAGATGATTTCAAAAGGCTTCTCAAGTTGGGGATTGGGAATTGAAGCAAGAATTAGAGATTTGTTGAACTCCAAATACCAAATATTATTTTGGGTTCTTGCCTAGGCTTGATTAGTGAAATAATGCATTTTGACTTGAGGGCATATTGGAGTTTTCAACAATTAATATTGACGTAAGATTATTTTTCCAAATTAGAAATTATTTTATCCTTTTTAATCACCCCAAACACTAATCCCAGCCTCAGATTAATTTTCTTAAGTTTTTTTCTCACGAAAAAGAAGAATAATTCAGCAACTTAGAATTCAAAATACCAATAGGAATGTTTGTCAATAAAACGATGTAGTTTCATGCACTAGAGATTGCCTTTTAGGTGGAAACGACGTCGTTAGAGAAAATCACAGGCGCCATACTAACGAAAACAGTTACACGGTATACAGCTAGCTCTCCAACCAGAATCTCTCTCTCTCCCTCTCACAGGTGTTTTCTCTCTCAAGAAGACCAAGAAACCCTGCCTTTCTTCACCACATCACAATAATGGCCAAACCCATGTCGTCTTCTCCTTCATTTCTTGCTTTACTCATTGTTTTTAGCCTCCACCACCTCTCTCGAGGACAGTTTCCACAAGGTATATTTATATTCAAAATACTCTGTTCCTTCTTCTTCTCTGTTTGGTTGTCCAGATAATTTGTAGGAAAAGGGAATGGAAAGCCCAAGTAGAGCGAGCATTGGCTCTATTGACGTCAATTTGAGTTGCAAGTTTTCTTTCATCAGTTTTCTGGGAAACCAAATAGGGTGATTCTTGATTGTTCTTGACAAACCCTTTCCATTGCAGGTCCGAGCTACTCTAAATTTGTAGTTAATGCTACGGAGATGCCGCCGGAAGATTACTATGACTACATCGTCGTCGGCGGGGGAACTGCCGGGTGCCCATTGGCGGCGACGCTGTCGGAGAACTTTCGAGTATTGGTTCTGGAACGTGGTGGTGTGCCTTACACCAATCCCAATCTGATGAGCCAAGATGGTTTCTTAACCTCTCTCATGGAGGCCGACCCCTACGACTCCCCTGCTCAAACATTCACGTCCGAAGATGGCGTAGCCAATGCCAGAGGCCGGGTTCTCGGCGGCAGTAGCGCAATCAACGCCGGCTTCTACAGCAGAGCTGACGAAGATTTCTATAAAAATCAGGGATGAAATGGGACCTCCACATTGTCAATCAGTCGTATGAGTGGGTGGAGAGGGCGGTGGTCTTTAGGCCGGAGCTCAAGAACTGGCAATCAGCAGTTCGGGACGGGTTGTTAGAGGCTGGTGTTGATCCATACAGGGGTTTCATTCTTGATCATGCCGTGGGAACCAAGATTGGTGGCTCCACTTTTGATAGTTCCGGCAGGCGGCACACTGCCGCTGACCTTCTTGGCTATGCCAAAGCCACCAACATCAGAGTGGCAGTCCACGCCAGTGTTGAAAGAATCCTCCTTGCCCCTACTTCAGCCCTGTCTGGGTCGAAGCAGTCTGCAATCGGGGTGGTGTATCGTGATAGAATTGGGCGGTACCACCATGCAATGGTTCGGGAAAATGGAGAGGTGATACTGAGTGCTGGGGCCATTGGGACTCCTCAGCTGCTGCTCTTGAGCGGCATTGGGCCAAGGCCGTATCTCTCTTCGTGGGGAATTCCGGTGGTGCATCATTTGCCTTATGTGGGGCAGTTCCTCTATGATAACCCCCGAAATGGTATTTCAATTGTTTCCCCAATTCCCCTCGAGCATTCATTGATACAAGTAGTGGGAATAACTAATTTAGGGGCTTATATTGAAGCAGCTTCCAATGTCATACCTTTTGCATCTCCTGCCCGCTCTGTTTTCATTCGGACACCTTCTTCTCCCCTCTATCTCACTGTGGCCACCCTCATGGAGAAGATAATTGGGCCACTCTCGAGTGGTTCTCTTCAACTCGCATCCACAGATATCAAGGTGAACCCACTTGTCAGGTTTAACTATTTTGCTGATCCACTTGACTTGGAACGATGTGTAAGTGGCATGCGCAAGGTTGGGGATGTCTTGAGGAGTCGTTCAATGGAGGAGTTCAAGTTCAGGGAGTGGTTTGGGGGTCAAGATTTCAGGTTTGTTGGACCTGCATTGCCTGTTAACCAATCCAATGATGCTCAGATGGCTGAGTTCTGCCATCGAACAGTTAGCACGATATGGCATTATCATGGAGGCTGCATTGTGGGTAAGGTGGTTGATAGTGATCACCAGGTCCTTGGCATTGATGCTCTTAGAGTTGTCGATGGTTCAGCTTTCAATGTGTCACCAGGCACTAATCCTCAGGCTACTTTAATGATGCTTGGACGGTAAGGATTGGTTTTTATTAAGTCCCTGGTTTTTGGATGAGAAACTGCTATTGGAGAAATTTAATTGTTTTGTTGGCCTGGTTTGACAGGTATATTGGGATAAAAATAACCAAAGAGCGAATGAGATAGCATCTACTGCTCACCCTTTGAAGCCTAGGGGACCTTGAAGCTTACTGTGCTGCAGTATATGGCCCACTACCTTGCTACTTTTAACTTTTCCTTCTGCTATGATATTTGGTTTTCCTCTCATAGGTATGAATTCCCTGTACAGATAGAGGCAAAACGGCTCACTAAGAGATCTGCATTTCTCAACTTCTTCATTCAAAGAGTGTATGGTATGAAAATGTTTTAGAATATGAAAACTTGAAAATGTTTTTGAGTGTATGGTAGCACAATACAACAGCTCTGTCAATAGACTGAATACTTGAAAATAAAATTGCATAAGTCTCGGATGAATTTTTACTCTAGTGTATGTTTCAGAGGCTGTGTCAAGTCACAAGTTCCCTTTTCATGTGGTCAACAAAAAACTCAGATGGTGGAATTGTCTCTGAAAAATTAAATAAACCTGGAACAACCCATCTTGAATTTGAGCATGGTGATTTCTGATTGCAACTTTGAGACATGCTGGGGAAATCTTTTAGGTTTTTCTCAGATGATGGAAACAGTATTGAATGCATGCAAATCGTGATTATGCTCCTTGGTAATGTTCACAAGCAGACAGATTACTTTGTATCTTTATGTATTCATGCAAGAGGCATTGATGAACTTTAAACAGAAATTGATTGGATTTGCCACCATTTTATAGGACCTCTTGGAGAAAATGGTGGAACTTCTATTCCCTTTTTTCCCTTTCCATAGAAATTTTCAATATCTTTTTATTTATTTCACACTTCTGGTTCTGTTGCTCATCAAACTACTCAAGAAAAGCACTCAGTTTGTATGACATTGGATTGATGTTTATTACACAAGGAAATCATGTTACACACTTTGTTCTTTTATTGTTTTCTATGTTGTCTAGAAATTATGGTCTTAGGTGCATGATAGTTCAAATATGTTGGTGTTATCACGTGATTTTCACTGATAAATTATTAATACAAAAATGTCATCATGTTCAAGCATCTCTTTTTCTCTTTCTTCTTCCTGATTGATACAATTGTTATCGATTTCCTTGAATCTTGAGCTGTTATGTTACTTTTCCTATCATATAATTGGGTTAGGAACAGTCATGCATATTCAAAATTATATGATGAAGCCTCAGTTGCCAAAAGGAGTGCTAACTGTAATAAATTAAACTATAGCCCCCAAAATGAATTTTCTATGAATTAAGAAAATATGTTCACAAACTCAACGTTAGATTTCGATAATAAAAAGATGAATTTGTGTTCAACCAAGGGAATTTATACAATCAACATCGAACTAATTTTTGGTAACCAGGATAATCAACTCCAAATCAATATAATAAAAAAAATGAATGTGGCTGACTGGTGAACACTACTTGGACACAAATTTTCAGTCAAACTGCTTCTTGAATTTCCTTTCCTTCTTATTTCACTTCTTCCTTTAATTTCCCTCAAGAAGCTGATTATGGTTCATGATTAGTGAAATCACTGATAAGAGCAATTCAATGGGTAAATTTAATTTCTTAATTGTTGGTAGCACATAGATGAGTAGGGATTTTCTAGGATTAAATCAGACAAACACAACAAACCGGCAGAACACCTGTATTGCTTGCCACAGGCAAGGCCTGTTACAAGTGCATATATGTTGCACAAATTGAATTGACAATATTCATTAATGAACAACTAAACAAGTAGTATCCTTATGTTGTGAGAAGTGAAAAGCTATAGTTTTTGAGTTTATGAAATTGCTAAAATCTTCATATCATATAAAGCTGGAGTCTGTTTTTTTTTTTTTTTTTTTTTTTTTGATATTTCTTTGTAAACAGAAAATATGAATCTAAAGGACCTAACATTTTGCAGTAAGCTTAATTGAAAAATGTTGTGCAGAAAATTGGATTTATGAATCTAAGTATCTAACAATGTTTGGCCAAACTCTTAGCTACACCAACTTGATACAATTGTTCATTGAATCAGTAATTACTTTTTTTGTATCTCCTACTGTGAGATTCTTTCTTTTTTCGGTTTCCTTTTTGCTTTCTTTTGGAACTAGTTCTATTAGCTCTAGCTCTAGTAAAATTGTAAAGGTTGGAGTATTTGGTTTGTTGATGTATGAAGCAGGTAAGAACTACAGAAATCATCAGTTTATCATGATGGAAATGATTTTGGATGGATTTGTGTGTATGAAGTAATCGAGTTTAGATGTGGAACTCTTTCCCTCTTATATAGCTTTTACATTACTGACTCATCCCAGTGGATGTATTATCTTGATCATCACTTGTTAAGAAGTTTATTTTGGATGCAATTTATTGTGCTTTTCTGTCTCTTGATTCATAAAAAATAAGATTAGAAACATGATCAGCTTCCATCTTCTAAAATACTACGATTTTCCTTACACAGATCTGTCATGTCTTGTTACCTGAAAAGCTTGGAAGTGATTAGGGAATGAATTTTTCTATTGACTATGAGCTTCTAGCTGTACATATTTTTATGTTACCTTATTATCAGAGAAAGTTCTACCATTTCCGCAGATTTTAGGAGATTATAGAACTGCTAGATTTTTGCAAAAAACTTCTAGTTTGCATTTGCTCAAGTTGTGTTGGCATTGGAACTGTTAAACAACAATAAACAGAGGAAGCAATCGCCACATTGATTGAATGGGTTTGCATTTCTTATACTTCAGCAATCCTGCATGCATTTCTGCACTTCTAATGTCCTGTCTGAATCATTTCAGCATGTGAATTGGTGATTAACAATGAACAGAAAAAGGTTTCCATGCAGGAAAGGAACTATAGTTCCTTCCTCGTGGATTTCTGGAAAATCTTATTCAAGAAATCACTGATCCATTTAAATAACCATTTTCCTGGAAATAATGGGTTAATGAAATCCACCTGATTGTTCTTCTTCATTGCAGATCTTTTTGCAACTATCTCCACTCTCATGCCCTGTTTTTGTTTCACCCACACTGGTTTATCTGCAGATTTGGCTGGTTCTTCTTCATCTTTGCATCTTGCTTTGCCTATGATTATTTCATGCCCTCTTTAATCCAAAGGCCACACAAGACCTATGAATCAAATTCAAAACTACTGTCGCATAACTCAATCAGCTTGCACTAATGAAAGGGGAAAAAAATAGAAAAAAATATAACCAGTAAACCTTGAGTAGTGATAAGCCTGAGAATTTAGCCAAGATAAAGAGTGTCAGCTGATCAAGACTGTTGTTTGGGCCGAGAATCTTGAAGAGGGTTTAACAGACAGAATTGTTGCTTTTTGAGCTGTTATTGGGCAGAGACAAGGAGGCGGTGGTGAGAAAAGCAATCATACTTATGATTTCTCACTAGCGCCTCTAGTCCAATAGGACTTTTTATTTTTATCTTTCTTTTATAGGCAGTCCAATATGACTTGTATAACAGCATCAACAGCTTGGCAATTTCTCATTTTTCTCTCTTTCAATGGAGCTCGAAGAAGGTGGTTGAGCAGGGAAGGAAGGGAGAAGGAGCTCACATAAACCTCTAGTACCCACCACTCAGTGTCCTCTATCCATGGCAAATGGCTTCCACTCTTTGCAGGATGGTGCTCAGGGGTCATTTTGCTAGAACTACTTGATTAGGCCCAGTTCCACAACTATGCCAAACTGCCATTGGTTGATTTTGTTTATCAACAGAGTTGAGAATATAATTGTCAGTACCCAGTTTCTATATCCTATTTTCTTGAGTTTGTATCAGGTTAATTGAATTTGTTGGATTCTGTCACATACACATATTAATATTAGGCTAGTATACTTGTGTCTATATTCTAGTAGATAAAGCTTTTAAGAAAGTAGCTTAACGGCATCTCGTGGGCGAGCCTCACAAAGGAGTATACATGGTTGGTTATGATCTTAATCATGGTTTGAAATAACGGTAAATACATATATATCAAAATTGTACATAAATGCAGGTATATAAAAAATATGGATAAGACAAAAATTATTCAAAATTTATAAAAATATTTAAAAAAATTTAAAAATAATAAAAATAGACATGAAGAATTGTCAAAAAGGAAATATCGACATTCCATACCGAAAGTCGGTAGGTCAATTTTTCACCAATATTTTGGCATTTATGCTAATGCCTCTTCGCCTGCTTTGACCAGTATTCGAACCTAGGCCAAGTGACTTAGGTTCAAACCTAGTTACCACCAGGCCTATTTCTCCTTTATTAAAGTATGTAGTTGTAGATAATAAATCTCTTAAAGTTTATTATTAAAAAATAAATATATTAATTTTAATTATTTTATTTATTTAATTAATAAATGTATAAAAACCACCATTATAATTTCTTAACAAGTATTTTTTTAATATCATTTATATGATAATTAAATATAAATATATAAATATTAAAAAAAATATCTATGCATCATCATTTTTTTATATTATTAAATGCAATTGAATTAAATAAATTATAATTTTAATATTAAATGTATCATAATTTATTTCAGTAATCTTATTTTTTAAAATTAGTTCACTTCACTCTTAATTTTTTTATATTTATTATTTTAACTTTATTTAATTTTGAATGTTTTTATTTTAAAATATTAAAAATATAGATTTCTTCAAAAAAAAAATACTAAAATATAAAAATATAATAATGAAGTTCTAATATTTTATAAATTAAAAGTAATTTGATTAGATAAATAATAAACTATTAAGATTGATATATTCTTTGGTCAGGTTTGAAATATTTGATTTTATGGATATGTCAGAAATATTAAAGAAATATCGATTGATATTTAAAAAAAATATTCGATAAGATGAAAATTATTCAAAATTCATGAAATATTTGGAAAAACCTTAAAAATCCACATGTTTAAAGTTATTTTCTAAATGTAATTGACATAGATATAACTAAAGAGAAATATCAGTAAGCAAGAAATAGCGGTATTAATAATTTATTATTTATCTAATCAAATTAATTTTACTTTATAAAATATTAGAACTTAATTATTATTATTATTATTTATATTTTAGTATTTTTTGAATAAATTTATATTTTTAATATTTTAAAATAAAAACATCAAAATTAAATAAAATTAAAAAGATAAATATAAAAAATTTAAAAGTGAAGTGATAGTAATTTTTTAAAATAGGATTAATGAGATAATTGATGATACATTTAATATTAAAACTATAATTTATTTAATTTAAATGCATTCAATAATATAAAATAAATGATGATGCATATATGATTTTTTTAATATTTATATTTTTTATATTTAATTATCATATAAATGATATTAAAAAATAATTATGATGAAAATTATAATGGTAGTTTATATATATATATTAAATAAAATAATTAGAATTAATTAATTTATTTTTTAATAACGAACTTTAAGATATTTATTATAAACATATATCAACAAGTGAGAACTTGGCCCAGTGGTAACTAGGCTTATTTGAATCCCCATCGGCGAGATATCACGACATATCAACTTTCTTAATATATTTTTAACTTGGGTTTTAGAATCTATTATATTATGAGCTTATATCTTAATAGTTTAAGCTTTTAAGGAAGTCGATAGTGGAACATACTTCATTTGATTTTTCGTTGATTAAGTTTGAATCCAATCTTTATTTATATGAAGATATTTTCTAGCTTAGGTTTTGAAATTGAGCTTCATGTCGTTAGAATTATCACAACCCAAGTGCTAGTTTATTTCATGTGTAGTAATTTTGTAATCATTTTATTGGTTTAACCAAAAAAAAAAAGTTTTTTTACTTAGATGGTAGTTATTGGAGGAGGCTAGATGAATTGTGTTGGCTGTGGAAGTTGATAGTTTACATTGATTATGCTCATTATTTTTGTCTCTATTCTTTATCACTTTAGTTTTCTAACTCCAGTGACCCTTTTGTTAAACTAAGCATTCCCTCATCAGGAAATAACAAAGAAGTCTTACATAATATGAAGCAGCAATATAAAAGTAGCAAGGATGAAGGAAGGGGCAACCAAAAAAACAAAACAGAGCTTTCTTCACAACACCACAGCACCTTGCTCCTGGCATTGCCACCAGACTCCTGAAATGCAGTTATCTTCACAACTATCACCTTTCTAGGAGTTATGTATAGCTGCTGGATGAGGGCTGGGAAGTGTGAGTTATGACAACAGAGATGTGAATGTTCTAGACCTGCAAGGCAATGGATATTTGGGGTTTTGGAAGAAGTCTGATTGATCTCCTCACCAAAGATATTCCTAAGAAGAGTTCTTATATATACCAGCTCCAACCATAATTCAAATAACACTTGAAAACTCGGTGGAATATTGGACCATGCATGGCCTTTCAAGGATAATGATGCAATGCTAGGATTCCAACCATGGCAGTGTATCCTACATTTGCTTCTTATAGCTCTAGCCTGGGGGCATCATTTCCTTATAAAACTTCGACAACCATTTACTCAAGAAGGCTTCTTTATTTGTTAAGGTAATTTTACCAGCCCCCAATACACCTTCACCTTCAATTTTGAAGGTAACTTAGTGGGCCTTAAATGCTTAGGCCATCTTTGGTATATGTAAATGGGAATGAGACTTGATTATTTTGTTTTTGTTCTTATTTCTCCTTGAATAAAAATAATTTCGATGATTCCAATTCTTTTGTTTCACTTAGAAATGTAAGTTTCTAATGATTATTTGTTCCATTTTAATGTTTGGTAACAATGAGAATGTGAATGAAAAATAAATAAATTAATAATAATACCATTACACATTATTCAAAATATTTTTTAATTTTCATTTTAAAAGAATGTATTTTAAGATTTTATTTTATTTTTTCAATAGATAATGAGATTAAAAAATAATATTTACTCAATAAATTAAAATTAATCGCAAAAAATAATATAAATTTAATGGAGATGAAGGAGTAAAATAGTAATTTTAGCATGTTCTATATTATTTCCAATGTGAAGAAATCAAAATAGCTCTCATTGACGGTTAATTGAAATTTCACTTACAAGTGGGATTTCATTCCTATTGAAATAATTTTTTATTTAATTTCAATCATCATTTAAATTATTCAAACATAGGAATGAATGTTTTAAAAGAATAAGATGTTCATTCTTACCCGTTATTCCCACATATCAAATATAGCCTAAAAGAAACAAATGGAATGTGAGGCTTTATGGATTGAATAAAAGTGATTCTTCTTCAAATAACAAGATTGTTTCTACACATGTAATCTCAGAACTCTAAGGCCCCATGCCATAGAAAACTCAAGGTGGGTGGGGAGAAGGTACGCTTTGGAATCCTACAACACAAACCTAGCAATAAATTATTAAAACATAATGTTCTCATCGATGCCCAAGAAAGTACTTTCACTTGGATCAACATTAGCTAAAAAGACCTCCCAAAGACTACTAAGATATCCTTATATAAAAAGGAACTTCAATTAAGATATACTTAACGGTGTTGTTATCTTTTCATATTTGGTCGTAAAACTCAATACAACATCATTTACTAGTTGCAAATAAGACAGTCTAACAAGACCTGTACACCATGTTTGGTTTTAAGAAAGTATCAAGGAAAATAAATTTCTTATGTTTGGTTTACTATGAAAAATATGAAATAAAATTAATAAAAAAAAATTTGTGAGAAATTTAAGCATTTTCAATGTATTTAAATTTTATATAGAAGGAAAAAAACAAATGAAATAAGTTTAAATATAAAAATTATTTATTAACTTTAAATCTATTTTTTATTTTCTTCAATTTTTCTTTCTTGCTATTTTTCCACTTTATTTTCTTTCTCTCAAATTTTCTAAAACCCAAAACATAGGATTAAGGCTTCAACTACCATAAACCTTCCACAAGCCTTTATACTCTAGTTTGATTATTTAGTCTACTCAAACATCAACCACAACAATAAAATAGAAAAAAAAAAAAAAACAAAGTGAATCTCCCTCTCTAATCCACTTGAAGGCTTTACCTAACCTTTGACAAACTATTGACTAAAATTGCAAAGCAAACCAATCATAAACAACCATTAATCCGTGATTTTCATTATGAGGGAAAACCTCCTAGTATAGCATGACCTAAGAAGACATAATCCAAGATCTCCAATCCTTATGATCATAAGCTTCCCAAACCCCTATTTTCTTGATTTGAAGTTGCATCAACTACCTCATTCACATCAACATTCTTTCTCCATTCCACAATCTTTTTTCAATGCCAATGGTATTTGCTATATGGTATAAACTTGGTCCACCCAAAATTCTATGTTTGATAGATCTTGAAGATAGAAGTGAGTAAGACACACAAAAAATAGCCCTTAACCTACCTCAATCCTCGCATGGAAAATCACTTTCTTTCAATTGTTATAGGAAAAAAAAATACATGGCAAGCTCTGATAGATATTCTCATTTTATGGGTGAGTCATTTTGGATATTTTTCAGCTAAAGTTTTGTTCTCTTCCACTTCATTGATCAACTAATTTTGTGGTTATCTTTCAATTAATAGAGTCATTAGTATTTGACAAGAGTTCTTCCATAGTTCTACTTTTACCTACTTAGCATATATTTTTTCCCTATCATGTTGCCTAAATTTTAACTCGGTAAGTTTGTTTGGCACTTATCGTCTTGTGTTTTTTTCCTTTTTTCAGTTGAATAAATTGCTTATGTCAAAATCAAGAATGAGTTTATAGTTCTATATTTGAATTACCCTACTAAGATATCCCTAAACTTTCAAAGTTTATCTCAAATTTGAGTAGGGTTGGTTGTTGATCACATTTCCTTTGCAAGGAGTTAGGGTATCTATTAAGGAGTACGAGTTATTACATTGTAAATGTAGAAATAGAGTGCAAGTGTTGGTTGGAGGAAGTCCCCTAGAATAATCTAAGGTTAAAGTATAAGTAAAATTATATATTTGCTTTTTATGACTGCTTTGCTCTATAGTTGACTAAACACATGGTTTTCATATTTATAAGGTATCTATGAAACTCTACAAGCAATTTTCCATGTACATCACATGTGTCTTAGTATGATTTGATTTTTTATTCATTATATTCTCATATTTGGATAATTTGAATAAAAACATATAATAAAAAAACCATAAAAAAATGAAATTTTTGGGCTTAAACTATTGGGATAGGACCCTTAAAAAGCATGTTGTAACAAAATGAGATTTTATTATAATGATTTCAATTCCCATTATTCTATCCTTATTTATATTAATATTTATCTAAGCATTCAAGGCTACATCATTGGTCTTATACATGAATTGGGTGCATAAAGAGCTACGCGAAAGATTTAAGTAATGAGTTTCTTATAAGTTGATGAGTTGATCGCAACCATATTTTGGACTTAGGCTATCCATCTAAGCTTCTAGTGCATACTACTTCCTAATTGAAGGTATGACTTACCTTAGTCAATTAGATGAGTTTCCCATGGTATGTATATTAGTGTGTGTGGTTACACATTAAATTGGACCTATAATGAATCATGAAATTAACTATTGAATAGTCTTAACTTCAACAAGCTACCATGTTGTATGGTTTCTCAACCTTGAGAAAATATTAAGTCAATGTTTAAGTCTTCAATGGCTTTGACTTATGGTTGAGACCCTAAAGTGACTATATATTCCCTATGGATTGATTCACCATTGATTAATCCTAATCACAATAGATATTTTAAATAAAGGCACTATAATATCTCATGGAATTGAAATAATGTGTCCCCCTTGAGTGATCTTAAGAAATTTTGATCATAAAATTTATGGCATCATAGTAATCCTTAGGTGGAATTTGAGATATGTCGTTTGTGAACTAGAGTATATCAATTGATTACAAAATAAGTGATTTGAAACTTAAGGATGATAAAAGTAATCTTGAGAAAAGGTTGGTAGCTTCTACCTCATTAGATTATTGACATTAATTCATGGGAAGTTTGCATATAGTGGATGGTTCATCTCAATGTAATTTCATGAAGTATTAGAGCGTAGTTAACTCTCTTTAGTGGAATTTTGAGTTAACTTTAGAATTGGATTCTAAGGAAACTAATATTTTCCTATGGTCCCAATGGTCTTTGTTTGAGCTCATATTCTTTGTTAGCACAAAGTTTTCAAGTTTTGTAGAGAATTAATCATTTATGTGCATAAGGGTCTTTTGGTAGAAGCACAAGATTGCATAGGATTTTATGATGAATGAATTTTGGTTCTTCTAGATTAGGCTAATTAATTAATTGAAGCCTAGTAAGGCTAATTAATTCATTAAGACCTAATAGGCTAAATTAAATAACTCAAGCCCAACTTAAGCCAAATTCACTTAAGTCCATAATGATGTCTATATAAATCTTCTTTGGGGTTTAGGGTTAGACACACACTCAACCATTAAATTCGGTTTTCCAAAAAGCCTCCATTTTTCTCTCTTTGCCTCTCCTCTCAAGGTGTGTAACCACCTACACAAGTGTCATGGATCTAAGATGGAGTTATCAAGTAGAAGATTAGAAGGATTTCAAGACACCTTCTACAAAAGGATTTGGGTTTGGGAACAATCACACCCTAGGTATGATTTCTAACACACCCTATAGGGTTCAAAGTTTTTATTTTTAATGCTTCCATTATGCTTAAGATCTTAAATGCATGCACCCCAAAGCCCAAATACCATATGCCAACATAAAAAACTAGACTACATACTCATCCCACTCTTAGGTAGTTTCATAAATCAAGAACATTAAACTTTTAATTGATATCAAAGCATATTAAATTTAAAAATCAATGCTATTTTTTTTGGATTCATACTTGTATTCTTAATTCATATAACCATAATGAATAAGATTGTCTATTAACAATCCTCTTTATTTTTACAAAAACGATTATCCTCGTTGGAAAGCCCATATGAATTTTTCCTTAAAAATACAAAAATAGCATGTTTGGAATTCAGTTAAATTTAGATGGAGACCTCTCTCAAAGGTAGATGGTGTTAGGATATGAACTAATGAGCTTAAACCTAAACATAAATGGGATATACTTAATGATAAAGATTATGAAGCAAATGTCAAAGCTCTCTATAACATCTTTAATGGTGTGAGTTCTGAGGAGTTTTGAATGATGCCGACATGTAAATATACTAAAAAGACTTAAGATATTTTTTTCATCACACATAAGAGCATTTAATTGTGAAGTTGTTCATCATCCAAATGTTAACTACCAAGTTTGAAAGCATAAGGATGAAAGAAGGTGAAACTTTCCTAACTTTTACTACAAATTCAGTGATATAGTAAAATCAAGTTTCAATCTAGATAAGAAGATCCTAGAATCTACAATAATTAGAAATATCCTTAGATTTTTCCTTTAGAGATTTTGACTTAAGGTAATTTACATAGAGGAAAACAAAGACATTGACTCTATGAAAGTTGGTGAACTTGTTGGGTCACTTCATGGAGCAACCCTAAAAGTTTCTACGAATGAAGATGTTGAGTTTAAAGAATCTAGAAGGACATGTATAACTCTCTCTCTAAGCATTCTTTATTTGCTAAGAAATTTAAGAAAACTATGATAGTTTATAAAAAAATATATATATTACAAAATCAAAATTAAATAAGGAGAAAAAAAAAATCTTAAATAAAGCAAAGAGAGAAATAAAGGAGCTCATTTAAAAATAAAAAATTCGGATGCTTTTAACTATGTTGAAAATGCTAACTTACCTAGTAAAATTGACTCTTTAAGTAAAAAAAAAAAAAAAAACTTATTTGATAAAGTGAAATTTATCAAGTATAAGCATAATAAATATCATTCATGAGAAAAATGATGTTATGACGATTAAAATAAACAAAATGATAGAAGAAATTGGTTGTGACTTATGAAATCATTTATCTTGGGTCAAGGTTCCTAAGTGAAATGATTAGCAAAGGGAAATTAAATCCTTATTAGGAGTTGAATCACCTTTTTAAAGGCCAAGGAGGTTGCTTCATCTATAAAGGGATCCTCAAGTGTCAACCTTTTTTGCATTATTTATAATATTTTTAGGCATAATTAGAGTAGCTATTATAGTAGACTATTTAATAGGTTTCAATACCACATAAATAAACTAGTTAATTAGCGCAACCTTTTTAGAAACCAAATTTTGAATTCAAAGAAGGGTAAAACTAGATCTAGGAATAGTCAAGTAGACACACCTCTGAAAGTTAAGCACATTTGGATTAGGAAAAGTAATATTAAGTGTAATGTCATGTTCACTACACTTAAGGCTAGAACACATAGTAATTGGTACTTTAATTGTTATTGTGTGGGCACAAGATAAGGGATAAGTCATTCTTTAATACTTTGAAGAGTTCGATGGTGGTAATGTAACTTTTGGTGATAGCAATGTTGCCTTTGTTAAAATAAGAAGCACTATTTACAAACATGGTTGTTCTAAGCTTACTAAGGTACTTTATGTTGAGAACTAAAAGCAAATTTGATTAGCATTAATGAAATTTGTGAAACCAATTTTAGTGTGAAGTTTTCCATAATAGGTGCGATGTCCTAGATAAGGAAGGAAAGTGTATTTACATAGGACACAAAACCATGAATAATTGTTGTATAATTAATCTTAGTCCTAGTTCCTCTTTGGTATTCTATAGTATCAAACTTAACCGAATAAAGTTATGGCCTAGGAGGATAGGCATGTAAGTTTTAAAATTTTAATCAAAATAGCTAACAGAAAGCTAATTAATAATGCCCTTAAATTAAGTGCTTGTAGTAACTCATCAATCCACAAAAAAAATACTTCAAAAGGAAACAAGTTAGAGGGTCAAATAAGACCATTTGGGAAATTAACACTTTTAGGTCACTTGACTTCTGACAAATAGATCTTATGCATCTAATGCATATAGAGAGCATAGGTGATAAGAAATATGTCTTAGTTATAGTTGTTGACTTCAACTTATATACCTATGTTCTAAGAGATAAATTTAAAGTAATTGAACACTTTAAGGCAATTTTCACTAGAATTCAAAATAAGAAAGGATATTTAATTGATTAGAAGTGATAGGTGGAGAGAATTTGATAATGTAGACTTTAATCATTTCTATGAAAGTAAAGACATCATGCATGAATTCTAAACTCTTAGAATTTCTCAATAGAATGAGATGTTTAAATGAAGAATATAGTTCTCCAAGATATGACGTATCTTATGTTTCAGGTTCATGAATGAGTTACTAACTTTTGGGTTAAAGTGATTAAAATTGCTTCCACAATATCAATAGGGTTCTCGTTAAACCAAGAATGAAGAAAACTAGTGTCAAGCATTTCAAGGTCTTTGGGACTAAGTGTTATATCCTTACGAATGGTGAAAACATGGTAAAATTTGATGCCAAGTTTGAACCACATATTTTTAGGTTATTGTTCTAGAGAAAAGCCTATAGAGTATATAACTTGAATTGTAAAGTTGTTTGGAAATTTATAAATGTAATCATTGATGGATTAAAGAAATGTTCATAGGGATGAAAATCAAGATGATGATCCTTAAGAATTTATCAATGAGACAAATGAAGACATTCTAGAAGACTTGAAATATCTATCAAATAAATTAAAAGTCTTTAAGAGTGATGATTAAAAAAAAAAAGATGGCAAAAGAATTAAATCAAGAGTTCATAAAATCACTTTATTTAAAATATAATTAGAGATCCATATCAATTTACAGTTACTAGAAGACAAGTTAAGCTAAATAAGATAGAATTTATCTGTTATGTTTTTCAATTAGAGCCCAAAAATGTTGAGGAATCATTAGGAGATAAATCTTAGGCTACCACACTAGATGAGAAGTTAAATTAGTTTATTAGAAATGATATGTGATACTTAGTTCCTTACATAAAGATCAAAATGTAGGGAACCCCGAACCCCGAATCATTAACCTATTTCTCTATAATTTTATGAAGAATTTACATGATAAGATAATATGTTTTTAATTACTCTTAGCTTTTATGATTATGATAATGTCTCTAGTATTAATGAGCTTAATGTTTGCAAGTTAACACTTTTGTGTATTTCTATGCTTTGGAGAATTTATCATTGAGTTGCCAAGTGCTTCAAGGCTATAACTTTGTAAAAGTAAAAAAAAAATAATAAAATAAATAAAATCATGTTTCAAGTGCTCAAGTAGGCTTTCTAGTGTTAGAACATGGTTTGGTTCCATGAAGGAGCAAACAACAATCACTTTGAGACAAACACTCTTTTAGTGGTATCTAGCACACAAGTGTTGGGTGCATTTGTTCTAGTATTCATTCAAGCGCCCACACATGCAACTATTCAAATCTCAATTACTCAGGCCTTTTCAATTCATTTTATTGTTCTTATTATTCTCTATTTAGGTGGTTTCACACATACATTGCAATTCTCTTGGTGAGATTAGTTATTTTGTCATTATATTCTCATACTTGGATACATTTGCAATATCTAACCAACTTGGTATCATTGGTTTCTAGTTGGATTTGGGAAAAGATTCCCAATTCTATTTTCTTAAGTATAGCAACTAAACATTTCCCTCATTTTCTCAAATTACCCACAACTTTTTAAGAATATACCATTATCACTACAATGATTGATCATACTAGTGTTATCCATAATGGAAGGAGCATTTTCCTATTTATATAATAAATCATAACATAGACCACACAAATTAAGAGAATTTGTATCTACACAAAAAAAATAAAAATAAAAATAAAAATTTATACTGGATCTTTTCATTGAAACAACAATACTCATCCTTCATTATTTATGATTGAGAAACCAATCTTATGATAAATATATTAAGGAACAAAAATAAAAGACCCATTTATATTTTAAAGAGAAAGAGAAAGATAAACTTTAAAATAGACCCAAAATATACCGTCCCACACTTCTCAAATCCAAGTTTTGGAAAAATAAGAAAACATAAAAGTTTCAAAGTTTGAAGCCTAATATCTAAATTACTAACCTTAGGATTGAGGATTGAATGGTTGCTTGCATGCATGTTCTCTTTTACATGCCCTCCAAAGGCGAGCCTTGACAACTAAGACTACCAATAAAACTTCATTTGGTAATGATTTTATGAAATATTTATAACTTTTTTAATATTTAAAAAAAATTATCAAATGAATTATTTTCAAGCATACTACAAAGTGTTGATAACCTTTCTAATATTTAAAAAATTTTATGCATAAAAAAAATTAGAAACACTCCCTACTATCACTATTAAACAAGCTATAAGAGCAAAGCCCGATACCAAATACCAAAAGTAGTATTAAATCCTTTTTTATTTAGTTTTGTACGAAATCACTAACTTATTTTTCTTTAAAAAGTTGTAATATAAACACTACGGAAAAGTACTTTCACCAAAAGTACTCCCAAGTTCCAAGTAGAGCACAAACTTCAACTAGGATAAGGGCATACATAACCAGGTTTTAATCTGGTTATCCACACTGATCCTGAATGACAAGCCCTGGGGTTTCGTACTTTCATTGACCTGAATAAGATTGAACTGTCAATTGCCAGCCTATGGCACAATAAAAAAGGTGAAAGGATCTTAAAGCTTATCATATAGACAAAGCAATAGCAAGACATGAACAAATTTTTGGTACAGCTAACCTACTTGAAAACAGAGACTACACATAGCTGCAACAACAGTTATCTGAAACTTTCTCTCTCTAAGCATCAACCCAACCAAAAATCCCCAATGGGTTGAGAAAACCTTTTTGCCCAGGAGAACCCAATGTATTGTATTCTATTTACTCTCTGTCGATAATCGCCCGCGTGGAAGCTACATGGGAAGCATTTCTAGCAGCCTGCTCGGATGCAGTCACAAGGCCCTGTAACATTCTCAATATCTCAGTTGTGTCTTCTAAGTAGTACTTAGCTTTGCTGGGTTTCCTACCAACAGTGCAAGCAAACACTTCAGCAACTGGGGAGAGAGAAGGAAGCCCCTTTGCCCTTATTATCACTTCAAACATGTCCTCATCTGATCGATCATCTCCAATACATAGCACAAAATCTGGAAGCATCCCCTTCTGCCGCATTGTTACAAGGAGACGTTCCGCTACAAGACCCTTGTTGACACCCTGTTTTTTTCAAAAAAACATAAAAAGATTAGGTATCACAAGGAAATAGAATTTTGTTGCTTGCTTCTTCATGTATCAAGAGAGAAGGAATGTTGCAAATGATTACAACCAAGTGGAGAATCAGAGAGAATAAGTGGAGAGGCAATCCAGGATGCAGAGAAAGAAACAAGTTTACGGCTATGAATGTATGCATGCACCACGAAAAAGTTATGAGCATTCCTTTCAGAGTTAAATCATTGTCTCCAAGTATCCAATATCATCACATAACATGATTGTTGCAATGGTTAGTTGGCAAACATCACACTCCACCTTTAAACCCTTGTTCCCCACTCAAATAATTCATATGCAAGCTATACCTCACACGTTCATGCTTGCACAGTTGCACCAACTAAAGTTCACTGTGAGAGTTTCAACTATAAATCATTACAAGCAAGAAATATCATGGAGATTGCTATTTGTACACCATGCAAAGCTTTGCTCAAGTTTGATAACCGATTTTACCTATTACTTCACGCCTAATTAAGGATATAAAAGTCATTTAGAGAAGGAACAATTTCCATTCACACTTTCTTCTCTTGAAGTTGGTACAAGTCATTGCTTCCAAGTCACCAACACAAATATGAAGCACATGCACCCCTCTAGTATCATATAAATCTCGAAAACTATTTTAAAAATTGGATTGGAGAACATGCACAACATATTCACATCAACAAGAATTCCACATATGCCCAAAATGATAGCAATAAAACTATGCTTCCATTTGGGTGATGCTAGGTTTCTCTTGGCCACTAAGTGGAAAGAAACGCCACTTAGTCAAAGACCCTGGCCTTCCTGAATATTCTAAAGAGGCAAGCAGAAGGTGATTATTCTACTATTATCACATGGGTTCTTATAATCTTTCAGGTTCTTGGAGGATCATCTACAAGATAAGAGAGATCTAAAGTCACTCCTCCAGAATGGAAGATGAGCTTTAATTCAAGAGACCCTAGTCAAGAGGCAGATTTCCTCGCCAGTGTTGCTACTATTGTGAGTTCAAATGGCCTAAACTCTTCCTCAAGATCATAATTCATATTTCTTCTTCACCTTTTCAGAGTCCGTACCTTGACAAATGATTCACCACCCTTCAGCCAAATTTACTTAACATAATAAATGACAAACAAACTATAATCTCTTCGGTTTATAATTCAAACATAGAAGCAGAAGTTAATATACAGAAAAACAAAAAAAAAACAAAAAACAAAAAAAACCATAAAAATCTTTGATAACTTTATATTTACAACGATCCCTTATTGAACAGAAAATGGATTCTTAACTTCCAAGTACCTCTCAATATCGAGTTTTATACTTGATATAGAACAATTAAGAAGGTGACACTAAATTCCATCCTAATTTAGATAATCAATCCAACTATATCGCAAGCAAAAACATTACAATGAAAATAATGGTAGCCCCACAAAATTTACCCACAAAAAGAGATTATTTATGGCATATAGACATCCCACACATTTGTGGAAAGAATATAGAGACCAATTTTTTCTTTTTCTTTTTTATATGCATGGACTGATGAAACTAAATTTTATAAATTGAAAGGACAAGAACACGATTAAAAATTGTATGTTCTGAAGATTCAGAGACAAGGGAAAGGACAGGAGGAGACAAGAGAGGAGAAAGCACAAATAAAATAGCCAAAACTGGGATTCCATCCTGTTAGCCCAAGACTAAGAGAATGCTTGTTAGCCATCCAATCAACTCCTAAAGAATCTCTTTTGGTGATCCTAGTCTGATTCAATAACTCTGAGCCCATAGGCAAGGCTACACATACATCCACACTGGATTGCTCATTCAGATGTGACATCCTAACTAAGATGAGCATCCCAGTGAGTCCTAATCCTGTGATTTCCAACTAGAGTGTGTCCAATGAGTCCCTTGTAGTAATTCTACTTAGTCCAACAATTCCGAGCCCCTATGTAAGGCTTGCAGCACAAGTATTATTGGATCCAAAAGGATGCACTTCAGAGCCTTTACCATATAGGAGATTCTCTTTGAACTTTATTATTATTAGTAGTAGCAGCAGCAGCAGTATTCGAAAGTATGGAAAGTAACACAAAAGCACAAGGGACCCCATGGCCAAGGTATGCCAACTTGTTAGATACATGATTCACCAGTCAATAAATAGGTATGACTGAATTGCCTTGACTAGACTCCATTAGATCCATGGAAGATTGACCCTTTGCCACTGCAGAAGATCAAGAGCCTACTTTGACACAATAAGAAGCAAAATATCCCTAGCATCTGAGATATGAGGCTAGTGGTTTTATAAAGTAAGTATTGAAGCAACAAATATGCACCACTTGTGCAAGCAGTACCAGAGAATATAAACAGATTGTACAACCTATTAAAAGACTCACCAGGGCAAATCCTATTCTCTGATCAAATCAGAGAAGTGAATTAGATTTGAAAAAGTCCAGAAAAGAAATTGTAAAAAATTGATTTAGATCATACTCTAAAGAATCTTATCTTTCTCCCCATAAAGTTCAGTTCCGCTACAATTTTGATAGGTAAGCAGTAACCATGAATTGAAAAGAGAAGCACCAAAAAGCACCCAAAGTACACCCATAATGATAAGATTCTATACCCATAATGATTAATTAGAAAGTTTGTAAAATTTAGAACATTTGAGGAAACTAGCAACAAACATGGAGGTTTAGACCATTCTTTTTATATCTGCAACTGAACACCTTGGCACCGAATGGATTGATGTTAGACAGGAAGCAGAAAGCTACTAACCTGAGGTTTAACTTCTACAATATGTTGACCACTCTTGACAGAAACTGGCTCATTGGCAAGAACACTTTCCAGGTGATCTAGAAGCTCTTTAGCCTGGCAAGAGCCAAAATCTGGATCTGCGTATTGATAATTCCAAACAAGTGCACTTTCTTTGGTCTCTATGGTAGAACCATCAGTTGTTTCAGTGTATAATTTCATAACTGGCTCTGCAATCTGTTTCCAATCAAAGTCTGTCACAGGCAAGCAAGTTTCCCACTCCGCATCATGACTTAGCCTGAAAAGAATAACGGTAAACTTGGTATTATTACAATGATGAAAATAACACATATATTATGGGTTGTTTTGATATATTTGTGTTTTCATGATTTTGATCATAGTGACTGCAGCTGAGTATTGGAGTTGCAAGATATTGACAGTGAAGTTAATGTTGAATTAGTCTCAACTGACGTAGACATTAAACTACTTTTTTCTTTGCAAAAGAAAAACTGCAAACAGAGCAAAGGAAATAAAAAATAGCTCCCAAAGACTAATGATTTTTCTGTGAAAGTTGAAAAAAAAATAGGCTTTGTTTCATCCCTTCAGAGTTATGGGGCTCATGCCAACTCATTCCAACTTTAGGTTTAGCCTTTCTCTTCAATAAGTTCATCTCATAAAAACTGTGAAAATAGCAACATGCCCAAACAATAGTTCATGCATATGCCCATTGCATCATCATCCTACAAAACCAAACCATAACAAGCAGATTTGTAGGCTTTAGGCAGTGCATACCATTGAGGATTTCCAACAATCAAAGGTCAGCACAACTCTCTCAGGAGCTTTACTGTGAACCAAGCCTCTTTCAACTTAAAAGCTCATGAAGAAAATCTCAGCTTCAAAGCTACGGCAGCAATTTGGGCATGTTGGCTCCTGTTGGAAGCCAACACAACCCCTAGTACCATGTCCTCAAATTGGAAGCTTTTAACCCAAGGTCAGGTTAAGCGAATTTGGTGAAAACCTAACTCTTTTGTAAATTTGTAGGTTTTGCAATTATTATTACCTCAGTTGCATTTACAATTAATCAAGCATAATTAAAAACCATGCTTTACAAAATGATGCATTTATAAATGGAAGCAAAAATATGTGCAAGACAATATAAAAACTTACAATAAATATGGAATGAAATAATTACAATTTTATATAATGAAAACAACTTACATCAATTTGAATTAAGGCTTCCTTGCATGTTTATAATTGTTAAAATGATTCATCCATCTTCCACTTTATCTATTTTTTTTTTTTAACCAAGAAACCTTCCATGACTGAGCCATTCGGACTTGAAGTCAGCACCGGGTAATCCAGGGCATCAGAACAGTGGTAGGAATCGAACGTTGGACCATAAACCTCAACCACACATCTTAGCACTCACCCTAACCAACTGGGCACCCTGACAGGCTTTATCTACTTTGTGTTTTTAGTCATGTATTGGTTGTGACAAAAGTAAGCAAACAAAGATGGTTAATTGTTAGAAACTTCAACTGTGATAGGAAATTTCTCAAGTTTCTGCATTGTTTCTGAAAAAATAGACTATTAATTTCCTATGTTTAAAATAATAGCATATGCATGTGTTAGGTCAAGCCTAGGTGCAGAGACCTCAATCTAACATTAGGTCCAGCTGGGATCAACCAACCTTGCAATTTTTAGGTTGGGTTGGATTCATTGCTGCCATACTCAAGGTACAGTCACTTGGAAACCTAAAGTGTTCATCTAGGTTTTACGTCAAACATTTTCAGTGGCATCCAAAAGATCACATCATACCTTAATACTTTCGAGAATTGAGTTCTAGTCAGTGTTTGGATATCATGGAAATTGAATTGGTCAATTTTCCTACACATAACATTTGGACACAAATACTGATGTCCAGGCATGGAGACACAACAATGATTGTCAGAATACATTAGAAACAAGATCAATTTTTTGAAAATTTTAAATGGTACCAGAACAATTAATAGATAAACAAGGTAAAACCCTTGAATTTAAATGCTATCAATATCAAAATGGACTATTTCAAATCCTACCTAGGGCACCATCTGATTCACTTTTATGACTTTTTCCATGGACCATATGGAGCTCAGGTCAGCTCCATATATTTACAGGCCTGACTACTAGCAACCTAAGTCTTAGAAAACAAACCTGCAGGAGATTAAATTACTTGTAGATATTCTTAACTGTAATCCATACCCAAGAGCGATTGCATTTTTAGCAACTGATGTTTAAAAAGCAGAAAGAAAGTTCAACGGGAGCCAAAAAGGTGAATTTACCTCAAAAAATAACCATGCTCAGCTGCAATCCCAAGCTTCTCACAAGAAGAAAACCCTTCAGTAAGAGTCTTCTTGTCCTTCCCACTAACAACGAAGACAACATTCTTGGGATCACCACACAAGTTATTCAAGATCCCTATAGCCTCTGTATTAGGAATTGTACTGATTGAACTCTGCAGCATCATGGTACCATCACAATCCAAAAGAATTGCCCGATTCTTGGTCCTCTTATAAGCTGAAACAATATGCTCAACTGAAAGCTTCCTGAAATTCGGGTCCAAAGCAATTACCCGGAACCCTAAACCAAAACCAATACCCCAGCACCTCCTCCTCACATGATCCCTACAGGCCCTTTCAAGATCCTGCAAAAAACTATGTGCCCAATAAGCAACATCATGTGTACTCACATACCTATAATGCTTCTCATGTCGCATCTGTTTCTCTGGCTCAGGGACAATTAAGGCAGACTCCATAGCTTCAGCTACAGCATCAATGTTCCATGGGTTGACTCGAATTGCCCCGCTTAGTGATGGAGAACACCCAATGAACTCAGAAACCACCAGCATGCTCTTTTTGGGTGTTGATGGATTTAGTCCCAGGGTCTCATCAAGCTTTTCATTTCCTTGACGGCATATAATATATTCATAAGGTATAAGGTTCATTCCATCCCTCACTGCTGTAACGAGACAGCACTCTGCAGTTACATAATAAGCAATCCGCTCATAGAACTGAAGGGGTGTATCAATTAAAACCACTGGATGATATCCTGGACGTCCAAATGTCTCATTAATTCTCCTTACTGTCGCATGGGTTTCAGATTGAACCTCCTGTACATCCTTTCCTCGGCCTCTGGCAGGGTTTGCAATTTGAAC
Source organism: Vitis riparia (assembly GCF_004353265.1). Taxonomy (NCBI): domain Eukaryota; kingdom Viridiplantae; phylum Streptophyta; class Magnoliopsida; order Vitales; family Vitaceae; genus Vitis; species Vitis riparia. The sequence goes on along the minus strand of NC_048432.1, from coordinate 10,571,335 downwards.
CAACACAACCTTGCCCCTCTTGTCAGGATGTTGTGTAAGCAATTGTTCCATTGCCAAAAGCTTCAAACTGATCCCTTTGAAGATGTCCATGTCATCAACCCCAAGCAAAACAGTCTGACCCCTAAACTGGTCCCGTAACTCTGCAACTCGAGAGTCAGTCTCTGGAAGATTCAGCACAGACCGAAGTTGTCCCATATGAATTCCAACAGGAAGAATCTTAATGCTAACGGTTCGACCATAATACTCAAGCCCTATGTAGCCTCGCTTAGATTGATAAGCAAGGCCAAGCATTCTACTACAACAAGAGAGGAAGTGCCTGGCATAATCAAAAGTATGAAAGCCAATTAGGTCAGAATTCAGAAGTGCTCTTAGAAGCTCATCTCTTACAGGAAGTGTCCGGTATATCTCTGATGATGGGAACGGACTGTGCAGGAAGAACCCAAGCTTCACCCTATTAAACCTCTTCCTCAAAAATGTTGGCAAAACCATCAAATGGTAATCATGAACCCACACAAAATCTTCATCAGGGGTAATCACTTCCATTACTTTATCTGCAAATATTTTGTTCACCGAGACATAAGCTTGCCAGAGGACCTATCAAACCTACCACCAAGGTCTGGGGAGAGAGGAAGCATGTAATGAAACAAAGGCCACAATTGCTGTTTACAGAACCCATGATAGAATTTACTAAATAACTCAGGAGGGATGAAGGCAGGGACACATTTGAAGGTTTCAAGCAAGGTTTGAGCAACATCATCTTGTTCACTTGGGTCAATTTGTTCTCTAAGACAACCAACATAGAGTACTTCTACGTCTTCTCCAAGCCCATCTTTGAGCTGTAAGAGAAGGGAGTCCTCATCCCAGCTGAAACACCACTCTCCACTGCCATCTGAGCTGCGATGAGCCCTGAGTGGAAGCTGGTTTCCCACAATTATCATCCGATCCTGAGATACAGATGAAGGAGCATCAGAGGTCACACTATTGGAGGTCTCATCATCAAGCTCAGACAATACTCCAGCAACAGTTGCCACTCGAGATATCTTCTTCCCTCCTCGGCCAAATGTGGGGGAATCCCCAGACACGAGATCCAAGAGATTAGAATAGGACCTTGAGACCATGGTGGAAGAAGGATAAGAACTTTTGGTCTACTGAAAATAGCAGGAGGACTATTTTGATTCCTCTTTCATCCAACAATCAAAATAAAATTCTGCAAGAAAAAAAAAATCTCCATGAGAAGATAGAATCAGAATATAGAAAGCAAAAACTCCTGAAATCACAGTATAAAACAAAAACACACAAATCCTTCATTACCAATTGGTCTTCTAGTAAATATAGTGTACAAGAATTCATCAAAAACCAAGACAATTTTCTTAGATTCTTATGATTATTAAGAATTCTGAAAATCCAATCTAGCATATGATACTTTAATGCAAGAAACTTAAGTCTTTCTAAGCCCCTCATACAATATTTGTTCCGTATCAACAGACCTCCAAGTCTCCAAATATGCAACAATTGAAACGAAATCAAGAACCCATATATGAAAATAAAGATAAAAAAATAAAATAAAATAAAAAAACTACCCCAGAATGCCTTGAGCAAATCCCAGAAAAATCTAAGCAAATTGAAGAATATGTAAACATTCAGGAAGTACCCAGATCCAAAAATAAGAAAATTACCCGACACTCCAATCAATACCCAATACTAAAATGAATTCTCTACGCTAGAAAACCCAGAAAAATCTAAACTAACCGACAAATAACATTGACATTTAATGGCTACCCAGAGGCTAAATCTGGCCTAATAGAATGCAAAAACAAAAATCAAATGAAAGGATTACCTCCAGACTCAAATTAACACCAAACCCAGAAAATTCAACAACACTGAAAAGGGATTCTCCACACTGCAAAACCCATTAAAACAGCTCAAGAAAAGAAAAGAAAAATGCACAGCCGAACCCTCTCTATTCACAAAATATCTGAGAGGTGCAGAGAATCAACTCATAAAGTGAAGGGAACATGCAACGAACCCAGAACATGGGCAACAAGACGAATGGGCAAGTGTGAAAAAAGTGGCAGAAAGTGGCATGCAACATGGAAGAAAAGAAAAAGAAAAAAAACCCATCAAAGTTACAAGCTTTATAGGCACTGATGAAGCAGAAGAAGAAGAAGCAGAAGCAGTAGTCTAGCAGCATAGCAGCCTACCTCCAAAAAGTAACAAGGGAGAGAGAGAGAGAGAGACTGAAAGAGAGAGTTTAGATTTTTGATATGTAGAAACGGGAGAAACAATAGATTCTTCTTCTTCTCTCTCTCCCACCTGAGAATTTATACAATGGGACATCCACATACCCCTTTTTTTCCAGTTTTTCATTTCCAATTTTTCTTTTTTAACTTTTTTTTTTTTTTCAATTTTGTTGACATCCGACAAGAAAAGGGGTAGTCTTTTTACAAAGCATTTGATTCTCTCTCTCTCGCTCTCTCTGTCTCTCAGTGCTTGTGATGACGGGAGGAACAAACAACAGTTCTCTCCAATTTCTCTCTCTTCCTAACCATGGTTAATTTTTTTATTTTCTTAGTATCCAAGGGTTATTTTTCTTTTGATTATTCCTATGTGTCTACCTAACTCTATTTGAGGACTGTCGCTCCATTTTCGCCTCCAGCGCGTGGATTCACGGACCAATCACATGACATTCTTGGCCTTTCGGTTACCGTCACTTTCTTGATCAAACTAGTAAAAACAATTTTATTTTTTAAAACAGTAAAGAAAGTTGCACCAATTTTGGTCAACAGCATGACATGTCATCTTTCCTTTGCTAATTCAAGAAATAAAATTTTAAAAATAGAAAATTTGTCCATTTCCGCCGGAGGAATTTTTTATTCTTAAAAACCAAAAAAAAAAAATGTTTCAAAGAATATTTTTTAAATATTTCCACCTATTTTTTTATTATTTGTAATATTTATTTTTAAATTAAAATAAAAGATTTTTTGGAATAGAGATTCTTTGTCACTTCATTTCATTTCTCCCTTTACATTTTGTTTAAAAACTAGTCAAATTTATAAGAAAAATTATAATTTACAAATAAATTTGCTCTTAAAATGTTTTAAAAATGGCACTTAAATTAAACAAATTCTTTAATTTGATTTATAAAATTTTAACTCTTACTTAAAGTACATTTGTTATGGATATTTTTTTAAAGCAATTTAAGTTTCTCATGTTTTGAATAAAAATATTTTCATTAAAAATATTTTTAATAAAGGCGATTCAATATTTAAATATAAATAAAGATAGTATTTATATGGTTAATTTCATTCATATTTTTAAAAGTTTAGAGGTTTTAGTTAAATATATTTACTTTTCGTAGTTTAAAATTTCTTTAAATACCATTTTTATTATTTTTATTTAAAATTAATAACTACCATATTTTAAAAGTATTTAAAAAAATTTACTTGAAAGTTATTAATTCAAAATTGTTTCGTGAAAAAGAACGAACGACCTCTTTTACGATTTTATGGAGAGTTTGTAATTAAAAGTAAAATTAATATTAGTTTTTAATAAGTCGAAAGCAAAATATTGAATTTTGAATATTCCATAGTAAAGTGTAAAAGGCATTAAAAGATCGAAAGGGTTAAATGTATCTAACCCAAGTGCTACAAATAAAAACACTCGATAGGACAAGAAATGACTCCAAATTGGAGAGGAGAAAGGGCGATGATAAAAAGAACTAAAGAAATGTCTCCAAATTGGTATCTGACGTATGAAATATGTGTTTTTGGTATGTGACGTCTGAAATATGGGATTTTGGCGGTGCGTGTAATTTTGATGAATTTGTATTATTAAAATTTGGGGAAGTGGGTTTGGTGTGTAGAAAAGGAGTGTGGTGAGCACGTTAAAGTGGGAGCATTGGCAGCACTCTATGATGGTATTGGGGATGTCAACATTTTCAAATTCCTAATCATAATACTCCAAGCCTGTCTCCAGCCCTCCTTTCGAATTATTAATTGTCTTTGTTTCCTCACCTCTTTAAAACTTAGTAACTTAATGGGAAACGCTTTTAATATTTAAAAAATTTTATCATCCAAATATTAAAAATATTTTTTAAAATCACTCTCAAACATATCATCAGATTAGATTATAGCACATTTACAAATATTTTAATTTAAAATACTTTTAGTAGAAGCGATTTATAATAGGTGTTTTTAAGAAAATCATTTATTATGTATTTCTTTATAAAACGCTATAAGTAAATTCTTAAATTTTTTTAAAAAATATTTTTTTAAAACTAAAAGTATTTTTTAAAATCACTACTAAATAAACTTTTAATTTATGTACGAGGTTTAAGTTCTTATGTAGCATTTTTAGAAAACATTTTTAATTTAAAAATTTTTTTTGAAAAAAAATATTAGGTATCTGATAAAAAATAGAAAACATTTTAAAAAAAAATTTTAAATCATTATAAAATTGAACAATCACTTTTACTATTTTATAAAGAAAATTCTTTTAAAAATATTATCAAATGCATTCTTAATATAAATATATCAAGCCATTATTAACTTCAAATTTTATCGATTAACATCTATAAACATATTTCATATGTAAAATTTATATTTTAAAAAATAAAATTTATCTTTTTATAGAATTATTAAAACCATATGTATAAAATATTTTTATTTAAAATTTCTCTAAATATAGATTTTATAAACATAATAAATTTATTAAAAATATTAATTAATGAAATTCGAAATTAACTATTGTAAGGTATATTTACACTAAATATATGTCCTTTTGGATTTTTCTTTTCTTTCCTTCTCTTTTGTTTTTACACGGCCATGCTCTCTCATGCCAGCTAAAGTTCAACCTACTTTCCCCTCCTAGTCCCCACCCTCAATTCATCTTGGTCCTACTAAGGAACATTGGCATACACTAAATATTATTAATGTCTATCTTAAAATAAATAGATATAGTTAATTTCATTCCTTTTTCCTTAGATTCTAACTAAAAATACATTATCTTAAAATCTCATCAAATATTTCCATTATTTTAAGTGAGAGTGGAGGTAGATGAAAATAACAAATAAAAAATATAAATGTATTTGATGAAATTTCAAATAAAAAAGAATTAAATGTATTAGCCACAACTTAATTTTAAAAAAAAATTAAAAATTGAAATATATATATATAATTCACTATCTTAAATTTTTAAATTTTAAAAAAAATTATTTTTACAAATATAAGGTAAATATATACCTTTTGTATAAGAGTTTCTTTATATATATATATATATATATGGAATTGATAACTATTTTCTCATTTTAAAAAATAAAAAAGTGATTTTATTATTACCTTATCTCTTCATTATTTAATTAATCACCGATTTTAGATTTTATTTATAATTATTTTGTTGTCTAAGTATTATTATTATTAACCCGTTTAGTATTTATTTTAGTGAAAGTATTTTTATTGAAAGTATTTTCTTTTGCAACACTTTTGTGAAAAATGTTTTTCGAGAATGTGGAAAAGTGATTATAATAATGTTTTTGATAATATATTGTATAAGTATAAAATATTTTAAATAATAGTAAATTATTAAAAAAGAAAATATTATAATAAATTGAAAACTTTTATTACAAAAATGTATATATATATTTATATTGTAAAAAAAACGTAAAAAAAGAATTTTATGAAAGGGAACTGAAAAGGGGAAGAGGAGAGTGAGAAGGAAGTGGATAGTGAAAGAGAAATGGTTTTTCTTATAAAAACACCTCTCCAATGCTTTTCTAAAAAAACACTTCAAGTTTTTTTCTAAATTTTCAAAATTAATATTGTCAAACACTTTTTTTTTTTTTTTTTACCTTAAAAACATTTTTATAAAGCATTGCCTATTTCCTATTCATTAATGTGCTTTTACGAGGGGAAAAAAAAAAGGATTCTATTATGATTTACATGTTGACGTAATTATCCCCATTCTTTATAATGTTTTCATTACCAACACAAAACAAACACACTGACGGATATAACGAGTTAAACCAAATTTAGCTTAATTAATTACTTTGTTTTTTCAAAATTTAAAATTTTATTGGATTAATTTAATTTAAAACCAAAACTTTTGATTCAATTTACTGATTATCAACATTTAACCCTAACTCAATTTAACTAAATTGTACCAACTCCTAATTTGGATTATTGATTAACTAATAAAAATTAAAAATACGTTCTTATGGATTTGTTAATGTAAAACCAATTATTACTCGATCCGATTAACTTTTTTTACTCCGTTGTTACACGAACCTACAAAAAGGAGTAACCTAATGGTTGTTTCGGGCACGTCTCTTTGATGGCTAAGTTAACTTCAAGAATTCAATAAAGTTTTAATATAAATTAGCATACCTACCTTTGTTTCCGGTCATAATGTCTTTTTATAGTGACGAATCTTGTAACGTTATTCGAACATTTATGAATGATATTTATTAATGCTTTAATACACATTAACGCTTAATCGTCGATTACTTGATCATTAAAAATGATAGATGATTGAGGCTATATGGTGATTACTTGTCTTAAATAGCGCATAATGGTTGCATTTATATCCTGATAGTCCAAAGGACAATTAAGGTGTTTGATCGAGTTTTACATCGGACGGACGACACAGTCTGAGGAAGCCAAAGGGCTGGTAGGGCCCACATTTTAATTTCTTTTCTGAGTTTTCTCTACCTAACATGAATTCTCTTCATTTCTCACATTCTACAACGCATCTTTAAAGAGAGTTAAAACAAACCCTTGTGTATGATTGGCATGGAGTCTTATAAGGGTAGTTGACTCTCACGGTCTCCGTCTCACCTCACTGTTCAACGTCAGTCGGACCACACGCTTGCCGGCTTGTCGTGGCCTCTTTGACGGTGCCATCTACCCATGAACCGTTGCAGTTTGGAGTACCGAAACTGCCCTTAACTTTCTCACAAAATGTCCAAAATCCCATGTGAAAGTTGGCCCTCACCCCAATCGATATCGCAATCATTCAGGGCAAGGGTGGCCCCACGGGCCATTTTTGTTGCATTCGATTTGGTAACCACTCCCCATGCTATATTTTAAATTATGATAGTTAAAAAATTTATTTTCAAATGTAGGGTATTTTTAATAATATTAATAGAAAATTATTTTTTTAAAAGGATAACTTTGGTTTAAATATTAAAAAAATATTTTTTAAAAAAGATAACTTCAAATTTTAATATTTAAATTGAAACTATTTTTTCAAAAAACAATTTCCTATTTGATTTCTTTCCATTATTTTAAATTTGAAAATATTTTTTACATTGTCATATTTTTAAAAAGTACTATGATTTTTTTCAAAGTCCCATAATCTATGTGCTTAAACTTCACCTACACTTTCCCTTTGGTTTTTAAAATATTCTTTTTTTATCAAAAAAATTCAACAAATAATTTATTGCCTTAATTTGGATTGATTTTTTTTTTTTTTAGTTTTTTTTTCTCTCTCTCTTTTATTTTTTATTTTTAAAAAATTGTTAAATAAAATAAAAAAAAATAAAAGAAAAAAGAAAAGGTAATAGAAGAAGAGAAAACGAAGAGAAAAAAATGCTTCTAAATGCCTTTTTCATTAACCCTAAATATTTTTTTAGGAGAAAAACACCAAATACATCATAGATTATCATCACTAATTGTGTTTATAGTCATCCACACCTTTCCATATTTACATCTCTTAATATCTCCTCCTCATAATAGCATGATTTTACTCTTCACTTTTGTTGCTTGAGAGAATTTTAGTGTAAAGTATTATAATGTCGTATCTTAACTTCTTCAATGTAATAGCTATTGATACTTTTGTTAATAGATCAATTAGATTATCATTTAACTATATATGTTGAATAATAGTTTCATCACTCTTTCTTAAAGCTCATGAACATAAAAAAACTTGAAATAAATATGTTTAGTTTTATTAGCTTTAATATATCCCTTCCTTAATTTGTACGATGAATAAAATATTATTTTCATATAATATTATTGGTTTGTCTAGGGTTTAACCCACATCCATGAATTCAAAGATAAAGTGCATACTATCTTTGGTGATTTGAAATGGTGTTAATCATTATTTTTTGTAGTGATTGTCATGTTGCTATGGTACTATCACATAGAAATACATATCATGCTTGAAAACAAACATTATAAGGATCTAAAAGATAACCAATATCGGCATATTTAAGCAATAATGACACTAATCCTGATGAATAAAAAAAACTCATATAGGTTGTCTTATGTAGAGATCATAGGACATATTTTACTCTATTCCAATATCTTCAAGTTAGTATAGAACTATATATTGCTAGTAAATTAATAGAAAATGCTATGCTTGGTTGTGTATAATTTACTAGATACATTAAAATATTAGTTACATTAAGATATGGTAACTTTGAGCTAAGTAACTTTCATCATCTTTATGGAGAAACGGGTCTTCTTTCATTTAAAGTAAGCATACAACCATAAAAGAACTCAACAAGTATGATTTTTCCAAATGAAAATGTTTCAAAATTTTTTCTATATATGTAGACTAGACTAGTGGACTGATCCATTTAGAAATATGCAATCACTAAGTTGAAGCTTAATTCTTTCTTTAAATAATTAATTTTTCTTGCGAGCTCTTCTGCATATATTAAAACAATTACAAATTTAGAATTGATCAAGCATATATATTTTATCATCATAGATTGATTTAGAATGTTATATGAGTTTTTCACCAATTTCTTTAAATATCTAATCCTTCAAGAAATTATTTGTTTCATGCATTTTGAATCCTTTATGTATCTAAGTTTATTCTTTATTCCTTTGGTTTCACACTATTGAGATAATATCTTGGGTTCTATATAAGCTTATTCATTTGTTTCTTTGGTTTCTCTTCAATAGGACGTCATCCTAGGTTTTATCTAAGCTTATTCGTTTATTCCTTTGGTTTCTTATCATTGGGGCGACATCTAGGTTCTATCTAAGAGGGTGTTTGTTTGTTTTTTTTTTTTTTTTTTACCTTTTTATTGGAAGCAATTTGTTTTCAGACTTTAATTCATTTGTTTATTCTACTTTTTTATGACTCATTATAAATTTTTGGTTGAATAGACAAAACAAAATATTTGACTTTTTCTAAATGAAAAAAGTAACATATTGTTTTTTCTTTACTTTTTAATGTTTAATAGAAATAAAATATTACAAAAGCAAATAATCTAATATTTAAAACTATTAAGTATTATATAGTTTTAAGTTCTATTTGGAACTAAGTAAAAAAAAAAAAAAAAGAATTAAGTAAAAAAAAAAAAAAAAAAAACCACCTAAGTTTATTCATTTTTCCCTTTTGTTTATATTCATTAGGATGACATTTTAGGTTTTATCTAAGCTTATTTGTTTGTTCCTTTGGTTTCTTATCATTGGGATGCCACCATAGGTTCTATCTAATCTCATTTGTTTGTCCCTTTGGTTTGTCATCATTAGGGTGCCATCTTAGGTTCTATCTAAGTTTATTCTTTGTTCATTTGGTTTCTCATCATTGGGACGCTATTCTAGGCTCTATCTCAACTTATTTAGTTGTTCCTTTGGTTTCTCATTATTAAGACGACATCCTTGCTTTTTCCTAAATTTATTCTTTGTTCTTTTTGTTTATCATTATTAGGCTTTAAGTTCATTTCTATCCAATAGTCTTTTTTCCTTTCTAAGTTTATGCCTTATTATTTCTTGGTATAAAGACAAGTTAGTTTTTTGTTTTAAATTACTTTTTTCCACTTTGACCAATTATTTCTATGTTAACATTCTTGGACGATTCATGATTTAGGTCATTCATAATTCTTTATGATGTGTTAAGGGTCATGGAAAGAAGATACATTATTAACGACAACATTATTTTGATATGATCATCTTCCTCCCATCACATACATAGCTAATTGAGATCTCTGTATTTTGAAGTACCTATGCCTCTTTAGGGGCTATCTTTTTATTATTCCTTGTCTCTTATAAGGAGTTATTTGTTTTATTTATGCATTTTTAGGGACAACTTTACCTCTTCAAGAACTATTTATCTCATCAATTCTACATTAATCATTCGTATTGTTTTTTGTATAGCTATAGTCTCTTCAAGAACACCAACCTTTGCTTGCACATGTATTTTTTTCTTATGAGGAATATATCTTTAAATTTGACATGTTACAAAATTTTAGGTATGTCTTTAATTCATTTGTTGTTGTACTTATTCCTTATCGTACTAAGACACCATTGTCATACTTCAGATGTGTCTTAGATATATTTGCTAAAATCTTGTCGATTATTTTGCAGTGAAATTAATGTATGATATAGATTGTTGACAAATAAATGATTCTAAAAGCATTCCAAGAGATTTCACGATTCAAAGCTTTCTAAAAAATTTCATGCCATTCTCCGATATACAACTTCCTTTCCTTAACAATGAAAATTGTTTCATGAGAGCTACAATTTGAATTGTGGGGGTATAGATGGATCAAAATTACTAGATAAAAGAAACTTTTTTTTTTTTTTTTAATGTATGTTCATGTAATTTCACAATGAGTTAATGCATTATGTCACAATCTTAGGAGGACAAATTGGTCATGTTAAATTCTTTTGGATCCACCAAAGTAAAAAAGAGTCATTCATATGGAAGCATGTGCCATTAGTGACATAATGCTAACTCTTTTATAGTCTTTAAGAAGGTTTTCATAACATAATATGATAGAGACATCAGTCTTTATGCAATTAATAAGACAAACATCTTGTAATATATCTATTCAGTCATTGATATTATGTATAGGAAAGTAAGAATAATTAAAATATATGCATGTATTAGAAAATATGACATATATTATGTTATTTAAAATGTCAATATTAAAGATAAATATTTTCATTCCTACTTAATTGGTCAATTCTACCACTATGATTTTTAAAGAAATTAGAACCATCCAAAGGAGTGATGTCAATTGCAACACCTTTATCAAGAAAGTTTCATTTTTGCCTCCTTTCCTTTTCCCTTTATTGGGGCTTGGTAAATATCAACCAAAAACTTGGGCATATAACAATTACGAACCCTATCCCTTTTATCCCAGATTTATAATAATTGTTTTCATCATAATTATTTTTAGACTTACTTTGAAAACCTTTCCCGATTTCTTTATCATTTCATCACTTTTCTTTTTATGAGAACGATGGCCACCATAGTGTTAGTTATTCTTTTATACCATGATTTAGATCACAGTCCTATCCATGTCCATGTTCTTAATAAATTGTATATGCTTCAAGAATGATGTCGACCTAGTTGAATAAGACTTGTGATGTTTTATTGAAAGCTCATTGTTCTCAACTACATTAAGTTATTGCGAGCTTTTAAGAAGATCATAATCTTTTGGTTGTCGTATCTCTCTTTCATATTATTTCTTAGAATGAAAGGAACCTTTATTGTGAGATATACTTCCATAGAAAAAATAGAGAAGGAAGTCAAGGCTTTTAAGCTATTATACGAGAATATTATATTGCATTCATAGTTATTGATTCAAGTTTCATCATAATAAGATGAATTTTCGTCTCAAGTCCATGAGATAAATTGTTTATGTAAAAACCTGCTCCTAATCATGTAGATATTATTCGTTCTAGGCCCAAAGGGACCCTTGCGACTTTAAAACGCATCTATTTGGTTAAGATGAGTTTATACTTATATAGTGTTAGGAACTTTCCCCCCTATCTGATGTAGGATATCACAAACACCTTTCCATGCAGACACAACGTTCTTGTTGTGCCCCATGGTATTGTAAGACCAAACAGACAAACACCTCCTACGTGGCCAAACAAACCCCCACACCGGGGTTAGGGATCGACTTTGATATCATTTGTAACCACCTGCTCCCAGCCGTGTAGATATTGTCCACTCTAAGCTTAAAGGGGCTCTCACGACTTTAAAACGTATCTACTTGGTTAAGAGAAATTCATATTTATATAGTGTCAGGAATTTTCCCTCCTATCCGATGTAGGATGTCACAATTTAAGTTTAGGATAAACAAATTGGACCTCAAATATTGACTTCAAGTTTTTTTAATATTTATCATTATTTAGAAACATTTGAAATATGACCAAATAATACAATTAAAATTATTTATCAACTAAATGCCTTGAAAAATTGTCTTCTAATGCATCAAACAAACGTTGTACTTCAATTGTATAAAAATTATAAGTTACAACAGACTAAATAAAACCCAGTGATATTAAAATTAAATATATTTGTAAAATATGAAATACTTGTGACTATACATGTTCTAAAAATAAACATTGCTTTAGAAACAATTTTTTTTTATGTAGTGTTACATTACTTCATTTTCAAAGTGATTTAATTTTTTCACAATATAAAGCTTAATATTTAAGAGATTTCAATCTCTATAGGTAACACAAAGAATAGCAATAACACATTCAAATCCAAATCATTACAAATTAAGAATTCCAATAGTTAAAGAGTATATTTTTGTATAGTTTCTAAGCATGAAATGTTTACTCATAAATTTGCTTATGAGATAATATGATCCCAACATAGCTTCATAATTTCTAATTATGAGATAGTACGATACACATATTTACCTTCTAAAGATGAAATATTGACTTGTAACTTTTGGTAATAAGGTAATATTATATCATCATATAACTTTTAGCTTTGGTAGTTGTCTTCATTCCTTTTGTCATATCTTTATGCTTTATATTGGTACATGTAACTTTTTGGGGTTTTTGAAACTCTTCAACATTTTTGGATAGTTGTTTATAACTTGAAGTTATGAAAATTTCTTATCTATATACAATTCTTTGTAACTTCAAGCTATAAAAATCATAAATAAATATTGCAATGAAATAAAGTAAGTTGCAATTTATAATAATAATAAAATAAAATTTATATATAAATTTTGTGATATAATTTCAAGGAATCCGTTGAGAGTAGAATGAGAGATTTAAGAAAAATAGAAAGTTTCCCCACTCTACTTGAAATGGGAAAAAGAGAAAATAAAGAAAAGGAAAGCAATATGAATAAAAAAGGCAAAAAAAGGTAGAGTCCAGAATGTTTTTAATTGCCCCTTGACCTAGCTTTGGGGAGATAAATAGACATGATAAAGTTTGATACGATTTATCAATATGACTGGAATTGAACATGTTTTTTTTCATGGGATTGGGTTGAGTATAAATAGGTTTTGGCTGAATTTGTGTTGACCTACGTAATCCGTTTAATAAACAAATAGTTTTTTTGATCAATTTATATAATATGAATATGACCCGAATTCACACATTTAATAATTTTATTTATAAATCTAATTATATTTTTAAATTATTTAACCCATATTTAACTAATTTTAAATTTATTTTTAAATAAATTGAACGATTAATATGTTTAATTGAGACATTAATCATATGGACATATACCAAACCTAACTCAACCTAATTATTAAATTATTGAAATAAGTTAGGTAGTATTTGAATTTATATTTTTCTATACTATTATTATTCATGTTAGATTTACGTTGACTTATTATACCTAGGATTTGACACAAGAATACCACATAATAACATGAATTGCCACCCCAAGAGATATGCGTTAAATATATTAGAAATTATCACCTCTAATCATGTGTGTGGTCATTCACACTTTTCCATGGATATAATGTAATTAAAAAAAAAATAAATTAATTAATATAATAATTTCAAAATAATAAAATACAAAAGACATGCTAATAAAATTAAATATTAGATTTTTTTTCATTTAAATATGTCTTTATATTTAAATATTATAAATGTTCTATTTAATCAAATTTAAAATATTAATATATTTATATTTCTTTTCATCATTTAATTTGATATGTCAAATATAAAAACGAAATATTATTAAAATTTTTAATTATATATAATTTTAATTTCTTATAATTATTTAAAATTTTATATAATATATAAATTATTATTTATAATATCACTGATTCGACTATGGCTCAACCACTAGTCCAACCAGTGAATATTAAACCGATAACCTTTTCGGTTCAATCACCAATTTGATTCTAAAAATATTAATAAATATAATGACAATAATAACATTTCTTACTATAATATTCATATTCCTCTATATAATAGGTCAATGGAGGTGTTTCAAATAATCTTGCTAATATTTGAGTGTCTTTTTGGATAAAATTTTTGTTTTTTATTTTTAAATAAGAAATTTTTATATAAAACTAAAACATCTTGTAAAAAAAAATTTATTTTTATTTCTTTAAAAATTATTTTTAAAAATTTTAAAATTTGAGGTAGTAAAACTTTTTAATACATTAATTGTACGTATATATAAGTCTTTAAAAGTTATTGTAATTTATACAAAAGTTAATATTATTTTATATGCAAATCTAAAATGAGTTTTCAACTTTTTAAAATATTTTCATATCTAAGGGTATTTTCACATTCTCACCTTTTTTAAACTTGAGATTTTGAAAAATGAAAATATGACTTAACATGATTTAAACATCTTCAAAGGCTTCTTGCTTTTTGTTTTTGTTTCAGTCTTTTTTTTTTCTTTTTTCTTTTTTGAGATTAAAAACAAAAAATTAGACAATTTAGATAAAATACACTTAATATTATAAATCAAAATATAGATAGCTTAACATTATTAATCACATTAATAATAGGATTAATTGATTAAAAATATGAAAAGATCCCAAATTTGTAAAACTAACTTCACCCATTTTTGACATAAATACCCTTTAACATTTTTATTATTTACATGTCTTTTAAAAGAAAATATTATTTAAAAAAAAATGAGGGTATTTTTGTCTAAAATAGGCTTTTTTTTTTTTTTTTGGTGGGTAAAAAATGTGCTAGGTTAGATTAGCAATTCCATATTTACAAATCCTTTTTAATCCGTTGTCCCATTAATAATAATTTGAGATTTATACTTTATTTCAAAGCTATACATTCAACCACTAATTTTGAAACATTATATTCTATTTTTTGAATGGTTTTTAAATATAAGAAAATAAATGAATATTTTTATTATTATATATTTATTAACATTGTTAATAAAACAATTTCATTGGACATAGTCATATAATAAATTAAAATAAGAAAAATTACTCAATTTCATCTTCTCAAAACTCTAATGCAGAAACTTTTTAAGAAAATTATTCCAAAACAAATAAAAATAAAGTTTCATTTTGTTAAAAGCTAATTAATTTCCTTTTAATTAAATTAATTCAGAATAAATTCACAAGGTGATGACTTTTTTATTTTATTTTATTTTATTATATTGGAATGGTCCTAACCTTCAAGTTTGGCAGGTTGCCATCAGAGACTTCAAAAGTGTTGGTCTGCCAACGGGGGCATGGTAGAATTGGTGCATGAGACCAACGGTCCATTTTAATCAATTAATCAAATGATGTGAAAGGAATGATTATTAATTAATGCTTTTCACATAAAAAGTGATATCTCAACCTACTAAATCAGATCAATAATTAAAACCCACCATTTTCTTTTTATTTTTTTTGTCATTTCCCACCAAACTATGTCTGAAAGGCATTTAAAAAAGGGTCTTCTAATAATTTTTTCCATGGGCCAAGCTTCAATTTTCCTCCCCTCAGGATTCCAACATAATCATTTGGCTAACAAGAAAAATGCTTTTAAATTACAACAAGTGCAAATGTCTTTAAGTTGTTTCCAAGCTATTTTTTTTCCCACTCTATTAATAAAATACTTTATTTATTTTTTTTATTAAAGAAAATAAAATTTATTTTCTTAAAATCAAAATTTATTCATATTAAAAGTTTAGAGTATGTTTGATAATTATTTTTAAAGATAATTCTGAAAAATAATTTTTTAGAACTATTTTTGAAAATTATTCTCCAATTTTGTGGAACAAAGTTTTTTTGGAAACCTAAAATATTTTTAAATTGTTTTTAATAATTTTTATATCTAATGTTTTATTTTTAATTATTCTATATTTTTGTATAATTATTTCTTAAAACGGTTTTTAGAAAACAAGTGAAAATAACAAAAAAACAACTAAAAGATATTATTTGAAAACACCATATTTTCTGTTCTTAAGAATAAAAAATAAAAAATAGTTTTTAGTTGTCAAATATATTTTTTGTTCTAAAGAACATTATTTTAAAAAATAGTTGCCCAATACATTCTTAATTTTTTTTATCAGGTGATGTTATGATTCACTCTTTTTTTCAATTCCTAAGTTTTTTTCCTTTTTCCTACATATCAAATATAATTAATATATATATATATATATATATATATATATATATATATATATATATATAGCCACTTATGAATATTATGGATAAAATACAATCTTTTATATTTTTTGCCCCAATAACATCTATGATGTCCAAGAAATTTTAAATATTAAAGCTTCTCTAAAGGAAATTCTTATTCTTATTCTTAATTCTCCAAAAAAAAAAAATCAAAATCAAAATTTAATCATGCCACCTAATAGTTAAAATTGGTGCCTCTTTGTTTATCTTTAGTGGCAACGGTCCAGCCAAAATTCAGAAAGGTCCAGTTGTGACAAACATTGTACTCCATCTAGTGTGGTCCAACCTCGAAGGACTATGCTGACACAAACGTAGGAGATGTACTACAATTTTATGGACAGGAAATTGGATATGTGCATAAGAAGTAGCATATTTACTTCTATGAAAGGGTGAGCATTCTGTCCAAAGGAAAATGAGATCTTCCATTGTGACTAGGTATTGTTCCTCACCTTAAGCAAAAGCCCAACCTTTGTTTTAATAGGGTTTCTGCTCTATCTATGGTCTTCCCCTTATTATCTCATAAAAATATGCAATATAAGACATGTAATAAAATAAAAGTTGTCAAATCACATTGTGACATGTGTCATATGGGTCCCACATAAAAGGAAGACAAATTATTTTTAATTAATTAAATAAATAAATTAAGAATTTTGAAAATTAAAATATAATTATCAAAATAAATAAAAATGGTGAATTTGATATGTAAGAATGTAAAATTAGAAAACATCCGATTATGCTTTGCCAAGTTTCCTACATATCAAATTTTAATTAAAGGATAATATTTTAAGGGTCAAGACTATCCCAATATGTCTCAAGATCTCCATAATTATTAATTTTAATTAATGAATAATATTTGTAATGAATAAGGAAAACTATCCAAATATGTCTCTTTTTAGTCCTATGTAAATAGGGGGGTGTCTCGTTAGCAATAAATAAGGAAGACTTCCATACTTGAGAAAAGTGGAAGAAAGGTTACCTCAAGGATTCAAGTTCTTCAAAACCGTCAAAAATTCAAAGATTAAGGTTGGAGATTCAAAAATCAAACCCAAAGATTTAAGGATCACACTCGAAGCTTTGAAGCCTAAGTGTGAAGATTCAAAGATCTAACTTTGAAAATTTGAAGGTCAAGTTTGAGGCTTCTTCAATATGAGATTGAACATTGGTGACCTTAGTAAACATGGGCCAATCAAGTCTAAGACCAAGCCCAAAACACATTGAAGTCTAAGCCTAAGTTCAAGACATGTCAAAGTCCAAGCCCAAGCTCAAGACAAGTTCCTCATAAGAACAATTAGATGACTAAATAGAGATTGTACTCCATCTTTTAAATTAATCAAATTCAATTTGGCCACATATCTTTTGTTAGGAGAAATCTATGAGTCCAATTTTTTGGTATGCTTGATGAGACAATCTCTACTTCTCATCTTTTCTTTACAAGTCAAAAATCTTTATATGAAGTCTAAGAAAAGTTATGGCTCATAACTCGAAGCAAAGTGAAAGCAACTTTTTAACGACAAACTAAAATTGCTTATTTCTCTTATCAAGATACAAATTATGAAGTAGCTTTTTTTAAGGACCCACTCATTTCATTAACCTTGCTAAAGGCAAAGAAGAAACACATGGTTGAGTAAGTGATACCACACTTGTTAGCCTAAGGGTTCTCTTAATTATGTTTTGATGATAACAAACCATGGTTAAGTTACAAATTGGTTTGAATTATACAGATTTTGAGGAGTTAGTTTGGAAATTCATCAAAGAACCTAATGGATGCAAGATCAAGACTTTTGAAAGACCTTTAATCATAGGAAACATATGTAAGATGAATGCATGATTGCACTTAGGATTTACATATCATTTTATGCATATTTGAAAAACTCGGTTTATGCTTTAAAGTTACATTTCCATCAAAATCCAAAATCTATCAAATGAACCTTAGGCAAAACATTTCAAACTTGACATATAATTTTACCTAAAGACCTTGCTTAAGTGCTAGAAGCAAAAAAACTAGAAAAAGATAGGTTTTCAGGAAAAAAAAATGGTGAATCGATCGAGGCACTAGCCAAACTGGCTTAACCGGCTAGGGTACCGATCGACCGGTTACTCCTTCTCGGTCGAGGTCCGATCGAGAGATGCAAAAAACTCTCTCTCTTTTCTAGTAGCCTTTCTTTCCAGGTTAAGGGATTTGCCTTCCCGGTCGAGTTCCGATCGAGGTTTGGTCAAGGGTAACTGTTACCTGCTAAGCATTAAATGCTCCAATAGCTAGTGAACCAATCAACCCCCAACTCGATCGGTCGAGGCTGCTTTTTGGTTTTTTTTGCTCATGAGGTTAGAAAGCTATAAATAGAAAGCTCCACTTCATTTATGAGTAAGAGAATACTTGCATTTATTTGTTTACCTACTTGTTCTTGCCTTAAAAGCTCTCATTATTTTCTTGGTGCATTAAATCTCCATTTGCATATTCTTTAGTGCACCTTTGTGATTCATCCTAGCCTTGAGTTGTATTTGAGTCATTGTTAAGCTAGGTTGAGAGACTTAAACTTATTATTTGAGTGATAAAGGCTTCAAGTGAGTCGAGACTTGAAGAGATTGTGTAAGCCCATTGGATCCAGAATCCAAGTGTAAAGGTGATTAGAAGCTTAGTTGAAGCTTCAAGTTAGTGGAACCCTCACTCGATTAGGAGCTTGAGGAGAGTGGACATAGGCAAGGAAGTGTCAAACCACTATAAAATCTGAGTTTGATTTCTCTAATATTATATGTTTATATTTGTTCCTTTTGTGCTTAAATTTGTTGTATTTAAAAAGATTTTTTAAATCCCAATTCACTCTCTTGGGTGTTTTCTCTTTTAAGATTAGCCTTTATTTTCTCAGTTGGTATCAAAGGTAGGCCTCTTGTTTAAGACTTAATTGTCTAAGAGGAAATGACTAATCCATCAAGCTCATCTCACTTTGAAAGTTTTTCAACCAATAGACCTCCATTTTTTTTTTTGCAAGAATCCATTAACTTTATTGGAAAACTAAAATGACTTGGTTTTTACAATCAACTGATTTAGACGTATGGGACATCATTGAAGATGACCCAACTTTTCCTTCAAAACTAGTTGATGGAGTCATGGTTCCAAAACCTAAGCAAGAATGGGATGAGCGTGATAGAAGAAATTTTCAATTAAATGCTGAGACCGTTTATACTTTGTAATGCTCTATGGATATAAATGAATATAATAGAATATGTCAATGCAAATTGGCTAAAGAAATTTGGATATTACTTTTCATGAAGGAACAAATCAAGTTAAAGAATCAAAAATCAATTTACTTGTTCATAGCTATGAATTGTTTTTGATGAAAGATAATGAAACTATTGTTGAGATGATCACTAGGTTCATCGACATTGTCAACGGTTTTGAAGCCTTAGGAAAGACCTACAAGGAATCCGAAAAGGTGATGAAGATCTTGAGGTCACTTCCATCAAAGTGACATACAAAGCCGCAATTAAAAAAGCCAAAGACTTGACCAAGCTACCTTTAGTGGAGCTCATAGGGTCATTGATGACATATGAGATCAATTTGGCAAAGAAGCAACAAGAAGGTGAAGACAAAAGGAAGAAGAGCATAACTCTTAAAGCTACAACTAAGGAAAAAGAAGAAGTTGAAGAAGAAAAACAAAGTGAAGAAGATGAAGATTTAGCCCTCATCACAAGAAAATTCAACAAATTCATGTGGGGTGAAAGGTTTAGAGGAAGAACGTTCACTTCTAGAAGAGACTTTTCTAAAAAGGAATTTTCATCCCAAGGTGACAAGGAGAGATGGGAAGAGAAAAGAAACTTGGTGTGTTTCAAGTGCAAGAAACTAGGACACATTAAATATGATTGTACTCTATACAAAAGTGAAGCCAAGAAGAGAAAGAAGAAGGCAATGATGGTCACTTGGAGTGAAAGTGAAGATGAATCATCCAAAGAAGAAAATGAGAAAGAAGTGGCAAACATGTGCTTCATGACAATAGATGAACTTGATGAGGTAAACTCTAACCTTAGTGATGAAGATATACATGATGCATTTGAAGAATTGTATGAGGATTTTGAAAAACTTAGTTTGAAAAATATTTCTCTTCAAAAGAAAGTTCAACAATTTGAAAAAGAACTTGGAGAAGTAAAAGAAAAATTTTCAAATGTTAAAGTTTCTAAAACTCATCTTGAAAAAGAGAATGGGATTCTAAGAAAGAAAAATGAATGGTTGTCCCTTTAGTTTGTCATCATTGGAGCGCCATCTTAGGTTCTATCTAAGTTTATTATTTGTTCATTTGGTTTCTCATCATTGGGACGCTATTCTAGGCTCTATCTCAACTTATTTAGTTGTTCCTTTGGTTTCTCATTATTAAGACGGCATCCTTTTTTTTTCCTAAATTTATTCTTTGTTCTTTTTGTTTCTCATTATTAGGCTTTAAGTTCATTTCTATCCAATAGTCTTTTTTCTTTTCTAAGTTTATGCCTTATTATTTCTTGGTCTAAAGACAAGTTTTTTTTTTTAAATTACTTTTTCCACTTTGACCAATTATTTCTATGTTAACATTCTTGTATAATTCACGATTTAGGTCATTCATAATTCTTTATGATGTTAAGGGTCATGGAAAGAAGATACATTATTAAAGACAACATTATTTTGATATGATCATCTTCCTCCCATCACATACATAGCTAATAGAGATCTCTTTATTTTGAAGTACCTATGCCTCTTTAGGGGCTATCTTTTTATTATTCTTTGTCTCTTATAAGGAGTTATTTGTTTTAGTTATGCATTTTTAGGGACGACTTTACCTCTTCAAGAACTATTTATCTCATCAATTCTACATTAATCATTCTTATTGTTTTTTGTATGGCTATAGCCTCTTCAAGAACACCAACCTTTGCTTGCACGTGTTTTTTTTTCTTATGAGGAATATATCTTTAAATTTGACATGTTTACAAAATTTTAGGTATGTCTTTAATTCATTTGTTGTTGTACGTATTCCTTATCGTACTAAGACACCATTGTCATACTTCAGATGTGTCTTAGATATATTTGCTAAAATCTTGTTGATTATTTTGCAGTGAAATTAACGTAAGATTTAGATTGTTGACAAATAAATGATTCTAAAAGCATTCCAAGAGATTTCACGATTCAAAACTTTCTAAAAAAATTCATGTCATTCTCGGATATACAACTTTCCTTTTCCTAACAATGAAAATTGTTTCATGAGAGCTACAATTTGAATCGTAGGGGTATAGATGGATCAAAATTACTAGATAAAAGAAACTTTTTGGTTTTTTTTTTTAATGTATGTCCATGTAATTTCACAATGAGTTAACATATTATGTTACAAACTTAGGAGGACAAATTGGTCATGTTAAATTCTTTTGGATCCACCAAAGTAAAAAAGAGTCATTCATATGGAAGCATGTGCCATTAGTGACATAATGCTAGCTCTTTTATAGTCTTTAATAAGGTTTTCATAGCATAATATGATAGAGACATCGGTCTTTATGCAATTAATAAGACAAACATCTTATAATATATCTATTCGGTCATTGATATTATGTATAGGAAAGTAAGAATAATTATAATATATGCATGTATTAGAAAATATGACATATATTATGTTATTTAAAATGTCAATATTAAAGATAAATATTCGAATAAATGTTTTCATTCCTACTTAATTGGTCAATTCTACCACTATGATTTTTAAAGAAATTAGAACCATCCAAGGGAGTGATGTCAATTGCAACACCTTTATCAAGAAAGTTTCATTTTTGCCTCCTTTCCTTTTCCCTTTATTGGGGCTTGGTAAATATCAACCAAAAACTTGGGCATATAACAATTACGAACCCTATCCCTTCTATCCCAGATTTATAATAATTGTTTTAATCATAATTATTTTTAGACTTACTTTGAAAACCTTTCCCAATTTCTTTATCATTTCATCACTTTTCTTTTTATGAGAACGATGGCCACCATAGTGTTAGTTATTCTTTTATACCATGATTTAGATCCCAGTCCTGTCCATGTCCATGTTCTTAATAAATTGTATATGCTTTAAGAATGATGTCGACCTAGTTGAATAAGACTTGTGATGTTTTATTGAAAGCTCATTGTTCTCAACTATATTAAGTTATTGTGAGCTTTTAAGAAGATCATAATCTTTTGGTTGTCGTATCTCTCTTTCATATTATTTCATAAATGAAAGGAATCTTTATCATGAGATATACTTCCATAGAGAAAATAGAGAAGGAAGTCAAGGCTTTTAAGCTATTCTACGAGAATATTATATTGCATTCATAGTTATTGATTCAAGTTTCATCATAATAAGATGAATTTTCGTCTCAAGTCTATGAGATAAATTGTTTATGTAAAAACCTGCTCCTAATCATATAGATATTGTCCGCTCTAGGCCCAAAGGGACCCCCGCGACTTTAAAACACATCTATTTGGTTAAGAGGAGTTCATATTTGTATAGTGTTAGGAACTTTCCCCCTTATTTGATGTAGGATATCACAAACACCTTTCCATGCAGACACAACGTTCTTGTTGTGCCCCATGGTATTGTAAGACCAAACAGACAAACACCTCCTACGTGGCCAAACAAACCCCCACATCGGAGTTAGGGATCGACTTTGATATCATTTGTAACCATGTGCTCCCAGCCGTGTATATATTTTCCGCTCTAAGCTTAAAGGGGCTCCCACGACTTTAAAACGTATCTACTTGGTTAAGAGAAATTCATATTTATATAGTGTCAGAAATTTTCTCTCCTATCCGATGTAGGATGTCATAATTTAAGTTTAGGATAAACAAATTAAACCTCAAATATTGACTTTAAGTTTTTTTAATATTTATCATTATTTAGAAACATTTGAAATATGACCAAATAATACAATTAAAATTATTTATCAACTAAATGCCTTGAAAAATAGTCTTCTAATGCATCAAACCAACATTGTATTTCAATTGTATAAAAATTATAAGTTACAATAGACTAAATAAAACCCAGTGATATTAAAATTAAATATATTTGTAAAATATGAAATACTTGTGACTATACATGTTCTAAAATAAACATTGCTTTAGAAACAAAATTTTTTTATGTAGTGTTACATTACTTCATTTTCAAAGTGATTTAATTTTTTCACAATATAAAGCTTAATATTTAAGAGATTTCGATCTCTATAGGTAACACAAAGAATAGCAATAACACATTCAAATCCAAATCATTACAAATTAAGAATTCCAATAGTTAAAGAGTATATTTTTGTATAGTTTCTAAGCATGAAATGTTTACTCATAAATTTGCTTATGAGATAATATGATCCCAACATAGCTTCATAATTTCTAATTATGAGATAGTACGATACACATATTTACCTTCTAAAGATGAAATATTGACTTTTAACTTTTGGTAATAAGGTAATATTATATCATCATATAACTTTTTGCTTTGGTAGTTGTCTTCATTCCTTTTGTCATATCTTTATGCTTTATACTGTACATGTAACTTTTTGGGGTTTTTGAAACTCTTTTAACATTTTTGCATAGTTGTTTATAACTTCATATGAAAATTTCTTATCTATATACAATTCTTTGTAACTTCAAGCTATAAAAATCATAAATAAATATTGCAATGAAATAAAGTTTCAATTTATAATAATAATAAAATAAAATTTATAGATATAATTTCAAGGAATTTGTTGAGAGTAGAGAGAGATTTAAGATAAATAGAAAGTTTTCCCACTCTACTTGAAATGGGAAAAAGAGAAAATGAAGAAAAGGAAAGCAATATAAATAAAAAAGGCAAAAAAAGAGAGAGTCAAGAATGTTTTTAATTGTCCTTTGACTTGGCTTTGGGGAGATAAATAGAAATGATAAAGTTGATACGATTTATCAACATGACTCGAATTGAACGCATTTTTTTTCATGAGATTGGGTTGAGTATAAATAGGTTTAGGCCAAATTTGTGTTGACCTACATAATCCGTTTAATAAACAAGTTGTTTTTTTGGTCAATTTATATAATATGAATATGACCCGAATTGACACATTTAATAATTTTATTGATAAATCTAATTATATTTTTAAATTATTTAACTCGTATTTAACTAATTTTAAATTTATTTTTAAATAAATTGAATGATTAATATGTTTAATTAAGACATTAATCAGATAGACATACACAAAACCTAACTCAACCTAATTATTAAATAATTGAAATAAGTTATACCGCATGTCAACTATATAATAGTTAGGTAGTATTTGAATTTATATTTTTTTATATTATTATTATTATTATTATTATTATTAATGTTAGATTTATGTTGACTTATTATACCTAGGATTTGACACAAGAATACCACATAATAACATGAATTGCCATCCCAAGAGATGCGTTAAATATATTAGAAATTATCATCTCTAATCATGTGGTCATTCACACTTTTCCATGGATATAATGTAATTAAATATCTATCTATATATATATATATATATATATATATATATATATATATATATAAATTAATTAATATAATAATTTCAAAATAATAAAATACAAAAGACATGCTAATAAAATTAAATATTATATATTTTTTCATTTTAAAAATGTCTTTATATTTAAATATTATAAATATTCTATTTAATAAAATTTAAAATATTAATATATTTATATTTCTCTTCATCATTTAATTTGATATGTCAAATATAAAAATGAAATATTATTAAAATTTTTAATTATATATCATTTTAATTTCTTATAATTATTTAAAATTTTATATAATATATAAATTATTATTTATAATATCACTGATTCGACTATGGTCCAACCACCGGTCCAACCAGTGAATATTGAACCGATAATTTTTTTGGTTCAATCATCAATTTTATTCTAAAAACATTAATAAATATAGTGGTAATAATAACATTTCTTACTATAATATTCATATTCCTCTAGATAATGGGTCAATGGAGGTGTTTCAAATAATCTTGCTAATATTTGAGTGTCTTTGTGGATAAAATTTTTGTTTTTTATTTTTAAATAATTTTTTTATATAAAACTAAAACATCTTGTAAAAAAAAATTATATTTATTTCTTTAAAAATTATTTTTAGAAATTTTAAAATTTGAGATAGTAAAACTTTTTAATACATTATATATATATTTATTTAAAAATTCTTGTAATTTATACAAAAGTTATTATTTTATATGCAAATCTAAAACGAGTTTTCAAAATTTTAAAATATTTTCATATCTAAGGGTATTTTCACATTCTCACCTTTTTTAAACTTGAGATTTTGAAAAATGAAAATATGACTTAACATGATTTAAACATCTTCAAAGGCTTCTTGCTTTTTGTTTTTGTTTCATTTTTTTTTTTAAATTAAAAACAAAAAAAATAGACAATTTAGATAAAATATACTTAATATTATAAATCAAAATATAGATAACTTAACATTATTAATCACATTGATAATAGGATTAATGGATTAAAAAATGATGAAAAGATCCCAAATTTGTCAAACTAACTTCATCCATTCTTTGCATAAATACCCTTTAACATTTTCATTATTTACATGTCTTTTCAAATAAAATATTATTTTTGCAAAAAAAAAAAAAAGTGAGGGTATTCTTGTCTAAAATAGGTTTTTTTTTTTTTTGGTAAAAAACTTACGAGATTAGATTAGCAATTCCATATTTATTTTGTCTTTTAATCCGCTGTCCCATTAATTATAATTTGAGATTTATACTTTATTTCAAAGCTATACATTCAACCACTAATTTTGAAACATTATGTTCTATTTTTTGAATGGTTTTTAAATATGAGAAAATATATGAATATTTTTATTATTATATATTTATTAAAATTTTTATTAAAACAATTTCATTGGACATAGTCATATAATAAATTAAAATAAGAAAAATGACTCAATTTCATCTTCTCATAACTCTAATGCAGAAACTTTTCAAGAAAATTATTCCAAAAAAAAAAAAGTTTCATTTTGTTAAAAGCTAATTAATTTCCTTTTAATTAAATTAATTCAGAATAAATTCACAAGCACATGACTTTTTTATTTTATTATATTGGAATGGTCCTAACCTTCAAGTTTGGCAGGTTGCCATCAGAGACTTCAAAAGTGTTGGTCTGCCAACGGGGGCATGGTAGAATTGGTGCATGAGACCAACGGTCCATTTTAATCAATTAATCAAATGATGTGAAAGGAATGATTATTAATTAATGCTTTTCACATAAAAAGTGATATCTCAACCTACTAAATCAGATCAATAATTAAAACCCACCATTTTCTTTTTATTATTTTTGTCATTTCCCACCAAACTATGTCTGAAAGGCATTTAAAAAAGGGTCTTCTAATAATTTTTTCCATGGGCCAAGCTTCAATTTTCCTCCTCTCAGGATTCCAACATAATCATTTAGCTAACAAGAGAAATGCTTTTAAATTACAACAACTGAAAATGTCTTTAAGTTGTTTCCAAGCTTTTTTTTTTTTTTCAACTCTATTAATAAAATACTTTATTTATTTTTTATTAAAGAAAATAAAATTTATTTTCCTTAAAATCAAAATTTATTCATATTTAAATTTTAGAGTATGTTTGATAATTATTTTTAAAAATAATTCTGAAAAATAATTTTTTAGAACTATTTTTGAAAATTATTCTCCAATTTTTGTAGAACATGCAAAAGTTTGTTTGAAAATCTAAAATATTTTAAAACTGTTTTTAATAATTTTAAAAATAATTTTTATATCTAATGTTTTATTTTTAATTATTCTATATTTTTGCATGATTATTTCTTAAAATGGTCTTTAGAAAACAAGTGAAAATAACAAAAAAAAAAAAAACAACTAAAACATATTATTTAAAAACACCACATTTTCTGTTCTTAAGAATAAAAAATAGAAAATAGCTTTTAGTTGTCAAATGTATTTTTTGTTTTAAAGAACGAAAAACTATTTTAAAAAATAGTTGCCCAATAGATTCTTAATTTTTTTTATCAGGTGATGTTATGATTCACTCTTTTTTCAATTCCTATATTTTTTTTTCCCTTTTTTCTACATATCAAATATAATATATATATATATATATATATATATATATATATATATATATATATATATATATATATATATTATAGCCACTTATGAATATTATGGAGAAAATACAATCTTTTATATTTTTTGCCCCAATAACATCTATGATGTCCAAGAAATTTTAAATATTAAAGCTTCTCTAAAGGAAATTTTTATTCTTAATTCTCCAAAAAAAAAAAAAAAAAAAAAAATCAAAATTTAATCATGCCACCTAATAGTTAAAATTGGTGCCTCTTTTTTATCTTTAGTGGCAACGGTCCTGTAACATCAAGTGTGGTCCAACCTCGAAGGACTATGCTGACACAAACGTAGGAGATGTACTGCAATTTTATGGACAGGAAATTGGATATGTACATAAGAAGTAGCATATTTACTTCTATGAAAGGGTGAGCATTCTGTCGAAAGGAAAATGAGATCTTCCATTGTGACTAGGTATTGTTCCTCACCTTAAGCAAAAGCCCAACCTTTGTTTTAATAGGGTTTCTGCTCTATCTATGGTCTTCCCCTTATTATCTCATAAAAATATGCAATATAAGACATGTAATAAAATAAAAGTTGTCAAATCACATTGTGACATGTGTCATATGGGTCCCACATAAAAGGAAGACAAATTATTTTTTAATTAAATAAATAACTTAAGAATTTTGAAAATTAAAATATAATTAACAAAATAAATAAAAATGGTGAATTTGATAAGTAAGAATGTAAAATTCGAAAACATCCGATTATTCTTTGCCAAGTTTCCTACATATCAAATTTTAATTAAAGGATAATATTTTAAGGGTCAAGACTATCCCAATATGTCTCAAGATCTCCATAATTATTAATTTTAATTAATGAATAATATTTGTAATGAATAAGGAAAACTATTCAAGTATGCCTTTTTTTACTCCTATATAAATAGGGGGATGTCTCATTAGCAATAAATAATGAAGACTTCCATACTTGAGAAAAGTGGAAGAAAGGTTACTTCAAGTTCTTCAAAACCGTCAAAAATCCAAAGATTAAGGTTGAAGATTCAAAAATCAAACTCAAAGATTTAAGGATCATACTCGAGCTTTGAAGCCTAAGTGTGAAGATTCAAAGATCTAACTTTAAAGATTTGAAGGTCAGGTTTGAGGCTTCTTCAATATGAGATCGAACATTGGTGACCTTAGTAAACATGGGCCAATCAAGTCTAAGACCAAGCCCAAAACACATTGAAGTCTAAGCCTAAGTTCAAGACATGTCAAAATCCAAGCCCAAGCCCAAGCTCAAGACAAGTTCCTCATAAGAACAATTAGATGACTAAATAGAGATTGTACTCCATCTTTTAAATTAATCAAATTCAATTTGGCTACATATCTTTCGTTAAGAGAAATCTATGAGTCCAAATTTTTGGTATGCTTAATGAGACAATCTCTACTTCTCATCTTTTCTTTAGAAGTCAAAAATCTTTATATGAAGTCTAAGAAAAGTTATGGCTCATAACTTGAAGCAAGGTGAAAGCAAAATTTTAACAACAAACTAAAATTTCTTATTCCACTTATCAAGATACAAATTATGAAGTAGCTTCTCTTAAGGACCCACTCATCTCATTAACCTTGCTAAAGGCAAAGAAGAAAAACATGGTTGAGTAAGTGATACCACACTTGTTAGCCCAAGGGTTCTCCTAATCATTTTTTGATGATAACAAACCATGGTTAAGTTACTAATTGGTTTGAATTATAAAGATTTTCACCAGTTAGTTTGGAAATTCATCAAATAACCTAATGGATGCAAGATCAAGACTTTTGAAAGACCTTTAATCATATGAAACATATGTAAGATGAATGCATGGATGCACTTAGGATTTACATATCATTTCATACATCTTTGAAAAACTTAGTTTATGCTTTAAAGTTACATTTCCATCAAAATCCGAGATCTATCAAATGAACCTTAGGCAAAACGTTTCAAACTTGACATATAATTTTACCTAAAGACCTTACTTAAGTGCTATAAGCAAAAAGACCAGAAAAAGATAGGTTTTCAGGCAAAAAATGGTGAACCGATCAAGGCACTGGCCAAACCGACTCAACCAGCTAGGGTACCGATCGATTGGTTACCCCTTCTCAGTCAAGGTCCGATCGAGAAATGCAAAAAACTTTCTCTCTTTTCTAGTAGTCTTTCTTTCCTGGTTGAGAGATTTGCCTTCTCGGTTGAGATTTAGTTGAGGTTCAATCAAGGGTAATGGTCACCTGTGATAAGTCAATTTAGAGTGACTTATTATCTATGATTTAACTTGATATTTCATTAGTTTAAAAGTAATTTTATCTCAACAATCATTATTTTTATTATTTTAGGTCTCAAATAGTCAAGAGTATGAAAAATGAGCAATATAAGGCAAAATTGGAAGAAAAATATGAAGTTTGGTGAAAATGTGAAAATTGCCACGACGAGAGCTCTCAGGCGCCGCGATGGCCTCTTATGTGACAATTTGCATAACTCACCTGAGAGGAAAGCGCTGTTGCGGGAATGACTTAAGCGTCGTGACGTAAGAATGTGGAAAATCATAGTTGGGGACCCAAGACAAAACCGCCAAGGCTGGAGGAGCTTGTCCGCCGCGACGCTCGAAGGAATTTCTGAAATCCTGGGAACCCAAGACTAAAGCGCCGCGGCGGGAGACACTGAGTGCCACGACTTGATATTTAAAATTTGAAAATTATTTGTCCTTATTTCATTCTGTTCAGGTCCGAATTAGGTGGGATGTCAGTTTACGATACTGGGGCTATAAATAGACGAAAGTATGGTTTATTTGGGGATCTTGGAGACTTGGGAGAAGGAGTATCTTGAAGATCTAGGAGAAGAGAGAGCTTGGAGAACAAAAAGAGGATTTGCAGATTTTCTTCTATTTTTATGGTTTATTCTTCCATTTTCTTTATGATTGTAATTCAGGATGTTTTGTCACGCCCTAAGACCCACTTCAAGGGTGTGACGGTCATTTTACACCTCAAACCAGAAGGCTTAAAGTGTAACATGACCCAAACAATCATATTGTAACTGGAAGTAACCAATTACCAAAAACCTGTTCAGAGTAGCGAAACAAAATTCTAAAATCTTCAAACTTAACTTTAAAACTAAGTATCCATCAACCAAAATCCATTATCCAAATAGATTGCAAACTCAAATAAATCAAGTGCTAACAATTTTTTTAATAATCTCCAAATCTCAACTTCAAACTTATATATAAAAAAAAAATATTTAAAAGCTCAATATCTAAATAGAACCAAATAATCCAAAGGAACATAAACTCATAAGCTAACAATGTCCAAATAACATCCTAAGCAAAATCCTAATGATGACCATTCCTCGACCTAGCCATCACTCCTCACTCGAACTAAGGGTGCCTGAAAAGTAATAAAAAAATAGGAATGAGCTCAAAGCCCAATAAGGAACATTAATGCAGTCAATGGATCAAACATTTCAAAGTCACTTGCAAAATAGGAGACATTATAACTAATTATTCTCATAAACCTTTGAGTCAGTTTTGCCAATACATTCAAAACTTTTAACTATACACTTTCAATTCTGATTCAAACATTTTCATATCAAATTCAATCAAAACATTCAAAACATTTATTTACTCTAGTAATCAAACATCAAATAGTGCCCAGTTAGGTAAGACTTTTCAAATAGGTGACTAGCCTCAAATTGTTCCTTTAAGGTGGACGGAACCAAACACTACTAGTACTAGTAACCTCTAACCAAACCCCTAGAGGCTAGGGTCCAAATCAATTACATTCCCCACCAAGAAATGTAAAGGTCAACTATTATATCCCGTTGACAAGGGTCAAAAGGTTAAAAGTCAACTATTATATCTCGTTGACAATGACCAAACAAACCAGAGTCAAACACTTATTTCAATTATTCAAATTTTCAAAACATAATATATCCACCTTTCTCTATTGTAAATAAAATATGGTTCTAACATACTTTTCATGCAAAACATATTTGATCCATGCATAAAATGAATAACAACTCAAAATGTTTCCAAATGATGTATATAAAAATTTGTTTCTAAAAAAAATAATAATTGCATTAATTTCCCTTACCTCAAAAGAAGTCCTCAAAAACTTTGGAGAAAAATAATCTTGAAAATCTACTCTTCACCTAACAAAATATAAGAGAAATAACCATTACTATTTATCTAAAATTATAGGTTTGTCAATCCTAAAATTTTAGGTATTTAAATTAATGTTTTTAATTATGAAAGATAATTTAATCTATTCATATTTTTAAAAAAATGATAAATTTTTAATTCACATAAAACTTAATTTATTTTTAATTTATTTCTTGGGACACAACTTAATTTAATTAAACTATAATTTATTTCACTAATTAATTTCTATATTATTTATTAACTTACACTCATCATTAGTATAATTATAATACCAAAAACTTTACTTTCTTTTATTTAAAACTTCTATTCTCTCACTTTTTTTTTTCAAACATAAACTTTATCACCAACAATTTTCTGTTATTGCCACAAATAACAATATACTCATTTACTCTCATTTTTTTTTTAAATATTAACCCTAGCCTAAATCGAAATCTTCCAAATGATTTTTTTTTTCATCTAAAAACTTAAGATTTCCCAATTTCCAACAATAAATCAAAATCTTAAATTTTCACTATTTTGTCATTAAAACGAATTAAAAAAAAAAACCTAGCCCTAATCTAGATTTGGGTTTTCCAAAAAATACCTAATGTGCTTAAAATTAACTAATGAATCTAAAATATTAATTTAGGGGTTAAAATCTTACCTATAGAGATCTGTTCTTCAAACCCTGAAATCCGACTCCAATCTTACGTTTTTTGGAACTCTCTATGAACAGGAACGCGTTTTAGAAAAGAACATGAAGAATGGAATCCTAATTTTTACCTAGGGTATTATTCATAAAATTACATTTTCACCCATCTTCCATTTTATTAAAATAATTAATTAATTAATTTAATATTATTAATATTTTCCTAAATTGACCCTAAAAAAAAAAAAAATTAGGCGTTACATGTTCGTTCTTCATCTTAAGATGAACTAATTTCCTTTGTCTAGGGCTGAGATGTAGCTCAATCACGATTTATGTTTTTGATTGGTTTAAATTAATTCTCTATTTTGCATCAATTTATTTGTGTATCTATTTTGCGCTTAATGCTCTTAATTCTTAAGGGCCCAAGTTTTGATTGATTTTATGATTTAGGTTGATAATGAGAGTTAGAATCTAAATTAGATCCATAGAATAGATTACGTTAGAATGAATGAATAGTATAGATACATTACCATGTTCTAAGAGATTAATAGTTAAATCTATAATAATTCCATAGATCTTAATTACTCCTTTAGACTTAAATTCACATAGAGATATGTTGGGTTAGTAATTTAAGGAGCAATCTGATATATTTCGAGAGAAAATATTGGTTGGCTTAAGGAATTAAATCTCCAAATAAAACATAACAGGAATTAGGTTAAGCAATCAATTGCATGAAAAGTGTTTGTAGTGAAATCAAATCAAAAGCCCTAGATCGTTTAAATCATAAGAGTTTGAATTTATTTTCTTTAATTGTTTAAGTTGCTTTCTTCTACAACTTTAAATATTCGGTTGATCAAATAGTAGTGGAAATAATAAATTTTAGTAATTAGTAACATAGTCCTTAGGGGTTCGATATCTGTACTTAGGCATAATTACATTACTTGAACGATTCGTATACTTGCGAACCAACACATCAACCTGCCAAGCATTAAATGCTCCAACAACTAGTGAACCGGTTGATCCCCAACTCAATAAGTCGAGACTACTTTTTGATTTTTTGGCTCCCGAGGTTAGAAACCTATAAATAGAGAGTTCTGCTTCTTTTATGAGTAAGAGAACACCTGCATTTATTTGTTTACCTACTTGTTCTTGCCTTAAAAACTCTCATTATTTTCTTGGTGCATTAAATCTCCATTTGCATATTCTTTAGTGCACCTTTGTGATTCATCCTAGTCTTAAGTTGTATTTGAGTCATTGTTAAGCTAGGTTGAGAGACTTAAACTTATTATTTGAGTGATAAAGGCTTCAAGTGAGTTGAGACTTGAAGAGATTGTGTAAGAGCCCATTAGAGCTAGAATCCAAGTGTAAAGGTGATTAGAAGCTTAGTTGAAGCTTCAAGTTAGTGGAACTCTCACTCGGTTAGGAGCTTGAGGAGAGTGGACGTAGGTAAGGAAGTGTCGAACCACTATAAAATTTGAGTTTGATTTCTCTAATATTATATGTTTATATTTGTTCCTCTTGTGCTTAAATTTGTTGTGTTTAAAAAGATTTTTTAAATCATAATTCACCCTTCCCTCTTCTTGGGTGTTTTCTCTTTTAAGATTAACCTTTATTTTCTCAATTGGTATCAGAGTTAAGCCTCTTATTTAAGACTTAATTGTCTAAGAGGAAATGACTAATCCATCAAGCTCATCTCACATTGAATTTTTTTTAACCAATAGACCTCCATTTTTTGCAGGAATCGATTATTCCTATTGGAAAACTAAAATGACTTGGTTTTTACAATCAACTGATTTAGACGTATGAGAGGTCATTGAAGATGGCCCAACTTTTTCTTCAAAACTAGTTGATGGAGTCATGGTTCCAAAACCCAAGCAAGAATGTGATAAGCATGATAGAAGAAATTTTCAATTAAATGCTAATACCATTTATACTTTGCAATGCTTTATGGATAGAAATGAATATAATAGAATATGTCAATGCAAATCGGCTAAAGAAATTTGGAGATTACTTGAAATAACTCATGAAAGAACAAATCAAGTTAAAGAATCAAAATTCAATTTACTTATTCATAGCTATGAATTGTTTTTTATGAAAGATAATGAAACTATTGCTGAGATGATCACTAGGTTCACCGACATTGTCAATGGTCTTGAAGCCTAGGGAAAGACCCACAAGGAATCCGAACAGGTGATGAAGATCTTAAGGTCACTTCCATCAAAGTGGCATACAAAGATCACCGCAATTCAAAAAGCCAAAGACTTGACCAAGCTACCTTTGGAGGAGCTCATAGGGTCATTGATGGCATATGAGATCAATTTGGCAAAGAAGCAACAAGAATGTGAAGAAAAAAGGAAGAAGAACATAGCTCTCAAAGCTACAACTAAGGAAAAAGAAGAAGTTGAAGAAGAAAAACAAAGTGAAGAAAATGAAGATTTAGCCCTCATCAAAAGAAAATTCAACAAATTCATGTGGAGTGAAAGGTTTAGAGGAAGAAGGTTCACTTCTAGAATAAACTTTTCTAAAAAGGAATATTCATCTCATGGTGACAAGGAGAGATGGAAAGAGAAAAGAGACTTGGTGTGTTTCAAGAGCAAGAAACCAAGACACATTAAATATGATTGTCCTCTCTATAAGAGTGAAGCCAAGAAGAGAAAAAAGAAGGCAATGATGGTCACTTGGAGTGAAAGTGAAGATGAATCCTCCAAAAAAGAAAAGGAGAAAGAAGTGGCAAACATGTGCTTCATGGCAATAGATGAACTTGATGAGGTAAACTCTAACCTTAGTGATGAAGATATACATGATGCATTTGAAGAATTGTATAAGGATTTTGAAAAACTTAGTTTGAAAAATATTTCTCTTAAAAAGAAAGTTCAACAACTTGAAAAAGAACTTGGATAAGTAAAAGAAAAAATTTCACATGTTGAAGTTTCTAAAACTCATCTTGAAAAAGTGAATGGGATTCTAAGAAAAAAAATGAATGTTGACCTCCTCTCTTTCAATCTTTTCTTGTGGAAATATTTTTTTTTTTTGAAATGATTCTAACTAGCCAAAAATGTGTTTTTGATAAATAAAGGCTAGGATTCAAATCTTCAAAAAATCAAAAGTATTTTAAAAACTATTTTGTAAAGGAATCCACAAGTACAAATCCTTCAACTACTTGCAACTTTTTTAGAAGAGGAGGGCACATTAGTAGTACATGCCCTTTAAAAAATGGTTCTCAAAAGAATTGAAATGCAAAAGCTAAAAAGATTTGGATTGAAAAATCCAAGGTCACTAACCCTCAAGGACCCAAAAAGATATGGGTACATAAATCAACTTGAGTTTTATGTTATAGGGTTCAAAGAAGGATAAGTGGTTCTTGGATAGTGGATGCTCAAGACACATGATTGGAGATAAATCCAAGTTTGCTTTTCTTACAAAGAAAAATGGAGGATATGTTACCTTTGGAGACAATGCAAAAGGAAGGATCATTGGTCAAGACAATATTGGTAATGACACATCCTTTCTCATTGAAAATATTTTATTAGTAGATGGTTTAAAACATAACATTTTAAGCATTAGTCAACTTTGTGATAAAGGTTTTAAAGTGATTTTTGAAGCATCTCATTGTATTATTAAGGATATTCAAAATGATAAAACCATCTTCATAGGTCATAGATGTGATAATGTTTACGCTATAAATATTTCAAAATATGATGGCCATGATAAATGCTTTTCAAGCATGCATGATCAAAGTTGGTTGTGGCATAGGAGGTTGGGACATGCTAACATGGACCTCATTTCCCAACTCAACAAAGATGAACTTGTTAGAGGCCTTCTCAAAATAAATTTTCAGAAAGATAAAATTTGTGAAGCTTGTCAAGTGGGAAAACAAATAAAAAAATCTTTTAAAAAGAAAAACTTCATTTCCACATCTAGGCCACTTGAGTTATTGTATATGGATTTATTTGGTCCCTCTAGGACACCAAGTCTTGGAGGAAAGTCTTATGCATATGTTATTGTGGACGACTTTTCTAGATGCACATGAGTCTTGTTTTTAAGTCAAAATAATGAAGCCTTTTATGAGTTTTCAAAGTTTTGCAATAAGGTTCAAAATGAAAAAGGTTTTGCAATTACTTGTATATGAAGTGATCATGGGAGAGAATTTGAAAATATCGATTTTGAAGATTATTGCATTGAGTAAGGAATTAACCACAAATTTTTGGCTCCTAGAACTCATCAACAAAATGGGGTAGGTGAAAGGAAAAATAGAACCCTTCAAGAGATGGCAAGAACCATGCTAAATGAAAACAACTTACCAAAATATTTTTGGGCCGAAGCAGTTAACTCATCTTGTTATATTTTAAATAGAGTATTATTGAGGCCCATACTTAAGAAAACTCCCTATGAGCTTTGGAAAAACAAGAAACCCGACATTAACTATTTCAAAGTCTTTGGATGCAAATATTTCATATTAAACACCAAAGACAACCTTTGAAAATTTGATGCAAAATCAGATGTTGGAATTTTTCTTGGTTACTCATCTTCAAGTAAAGCCTTTAGAGTTTTCAACAAAAGAACTATTGTTGTAGAGGAGTCCATCCATGTTATTTTTTATGAATCTAACAATTCTCTCCAAGAAAGAGAAAGTGTTGATGATGGTTTAGGTTTGGAGACCTGCATAGGAAGATTGCAAATTGAAGATAGAAGACAACAAGAAGAAAATGGAGAGGATCCCAAGAAAGAAGAATCTCCATTGGCACTACCTTTTCCTCAACAAGTGCAAGGTGAATCAAGCCAAGACCTTTCTAAAGAATGGAAGTTCATCATCAATCACCCATAAGATCAAATCATAGGTAATCCATCTAGTGGGGTAAGAACTAGATCCTCTCTTAGAAACATTTGCAATAATCTAGTTTTTATCTCTCAAATTGAGCCTAAAAATATAAATGGTGCTTTAGATGATGAAAATTGGATGATTGCTATGCAAGAAGAGTTAAATCAATTTTAAAGAAGTGAAGTATGAGAATTACTACCAAGACCTTCAAATCAAAGTATTATTTGAACTAGATGGGTCTTTAGAAATAAAATGGATGAAAATGACATAATTGTTAGAAACAAAACAAGGTCGGTAGCCCAAGGTTTTAATAAAGAAGAAGAGATATATTATTAAGAAACCTTTGCCCCCGTAGCTAGGTTGGAAGCCGTTAGGATGCTACTTGCCTTTGCATGTTTTAAAGACTTTGTTTTATATCAAATGGATGTGAAAAATGTTTTTTTAAATGGTTTTATAAATAAAGAATTATATGTTGAACAACCACTTGATTTTCAAAGTTTCAATTTTCCTAACCATGTTTTTAATCGTAAAAAGGCACTTTATGGTTTGAAACAAGCACTTAGAGCATGGTATGAAAGATTAAGTAAATTTCTTTTGGAAAATGGTTTTAAAATGGGAAAAATTGATACAACTCTTTTCATAAAAACCAAAGAAAATACTATGCTCTTAGTTCAAATATATGTTGATGATATCATTTTTGGTGCTACTAATGTCTCTCTTTGTAAAGAATTTGCTAAGTGCATGCATAGTAAGTTTGAAATGAGCATGATAGGAGAACTCAACTTCTTCATTGGACTTCAAATCAAGCAACCAAAGGAAGGAACCTTCATCAATCAAGCAAAGTATATAAAAGATCTTCTCAAAAGGTTCAACTTGGAAGAAGCCAAAACAATGAAGACTCCAATGAGCTCATCCATCAAGCTTGATAAGGATGAGAAAGGTAAATCCATTTACTCTACTATGTATAGAGGCATGATAAGTTCTTTGCTATAATTGACTGCTAGCAGACCTGAAATTATGTATAGTGTATGAAAAGTGAGCTAGGCAAAGCGAGATTGTGGGCTAGTGCAACTTTCAGCTTACACGAATTTGTGGTGTTCATAG
The DNA here is from genome assembly GCF_004353265.1 of Vitis riparia. Lineage (NCBI taxonomy): Eukaryota > Viridiplantae > Streptophyta > Magnoliopsida > Vitales > Vitaceae > Vitis > Vitis riparia. The sequence goes on along the minus strand of NC_048432.1, from coordinate 10,533,208 downwards.
CATTAATATAATGAGTAAGGTCTTAAACAAAGGGTTAAAGCAAGCCAAAAAAAAAAAAAAAAACAAAAGAAAAAAAAAGTCAACAAAGTACAATTTGATTGTACACTACCTATTGTAAAATATAAGGCCTTTGCATACACCATTAACATTTGGTGGGCCCATTTTCTTTTTTTATTAAATGCTCTCATATCTTTCTTAATTCTCAATTCACGTTTTTAAATATTAAATTTCAAAACTTAGGTTTTTAAATCTAATTTCCAAAATCTCAATTCTCAAATAATTTTTCAAAAAATTCCAAAATGTTCTCAATTAATTTTCAAAACTCCAATTTCTTTCAAAAATTAATTTTTAAAATCCCATTTCCTAAATTTAATTTCCAAAATTCTAATTTCTTTCAAATTTAATTTTCAAAATTCAAATTCTTAAATTTAATTTCCAAAATTCCAATTCTAAAATTTAATTTCCAAAATTCCATTTCCGGAATTTAATTTTTAAAACTCCAATTTCTTTCAAATTTAATTTCCAAAATTTAAATTCTTAAATTTAATTTCCAAAATTTCATTTCTTTCAAATTTAGTTTCCAAAAGTCTGATTTCTTTTAAATTTAATATCCAAAATTCCAATTCTTAAATTTAATTTTCAAAACTCTGATTTTCAAGTAATCTTTGAGACTCCAATTTTCAAATAAATTTCAAAAATCCAATTTTATCTCGAACAGTTTTAATTCTACTCTGGTTTTCAAATAATCTTCTATCTCTCTTGATTTTATATAAGCAAGAATGAATTTTTCATAATTCCAAAATAATGGAATTTGTGATATTAATTCATGCAAAATAAATCGGGCTTTGGTGGGGGCCCAACATATGTGATTTTATGATTGACTGATTTAATTTGATTGCTATACATGATTGATTCATTATGTTATGTGATATGCACATGATTATTTCGAGTTTGTTCACTAACCTTTACTTCCCATGAAATAAATCAGTTCATCACTCATGTACGTTCTTTGCCTCTCATATTCATTCAAGTATTTTGTTGTGATTTTCATTTAGTATTCATTGATTTACTTATCAATTGCCGTACTTGCCTAATTTTATTAGTAGAGACCCATATTTAGGGAGTTAGAGGGGTGCTACGGTCTTTACCGTACCTTCCCGATAAGTAACTTGACCCCTGAACCCGATCTGGTTTTTTTTTTTGTAGACTACCTTTTCTAAAATAAGGAGTCATATTCAGAGTTTTCTTTCTTATTTTGTTTTCCCTTAAAAAAAAAAAAAACAAAAATAAGTGGCGACTCTAAGTCATTTTTCAAATAAAAGTGAGCTCGCCATCGAGTGGAAGCGCATGAGCCGAAATGCAGGGTCCACATATATATTAACAATTTTTTTGATATTCCATTGATTTTTCCCCTAGTCGATTATGGATGGCCGATTTGACCACCACTAATAACTGATTTTTCATCGATATTTCAACGATAAAAACCAAATTTTCAAACCTTGGTTTTATGCTTTTGTATGAAGAAGGCCAATACTATGGTTCTCGCATACTTTCATGCTATTTTTTTTCTTTTGTCTTATGCATTCATAATTTAGATTTATTTTTATGCTTTCACACGAAGAACATGATAAACCTATTTTTATATTTTGTATAATTAATATAATCCAAATTTGAATTTTTTAATAGAATAAAATTTAAAAACAAAATAAATGATTTTAATTTAAAATTTTAATTCTTTTATAATTATATATTATTTTATTATTAATTATTAAGGATAGTTTAGAATATTGACATTAAAATCAAGTACCTTTAGATAAAGGCATACCGTGGTACCTTTTATGGGATGTAAAAGATTAGGTAAATAATAGATACTTATACTATTATAGAATTTACTAAAAGTTTTATAAAAGTTTATAAAAGTTTTTATAAATGATTAATTTTTAAAGATATAAATTTATTGTCTTATTTTGTCATGCTCCAAAACCTACTCTATGAGCATGATGGTCATTTCACACCTCAAGCCCGAAGGTTCAAAGTGTCAATTACCAATTACAAACATTCATCTTGTAACTGGAAATTACCAATTACCAAATTCATGTTCATAGTAAAATAAATAAATTTTATAATCCCCAATTCTCAAACTTTAAAAATTAAAACATCAACAAAGTGTTATTGTCCAAATAACTCCAAACTCAAATAATTCAAACAAGAATTAAATTTTAATGTCTAAACAATGTCTATAATAAAGTTTAAACCAAAATCTTAACAAAGAAAAATTCTCTAGCCTAACCATTACTCATCACTTAAACTGAGAGTACTTAAAAAATTATCAACGAAGGGGCATGAATTCAAAGTCCAATAAGGAATATTAATACAATTTCATAGATCAAATAATTTCAATCATACTTACAAATAGGAGATTTAGTGTAAAATCATTTTCATAAAAACATTTAAGTACATATATGCTAATACATTTTAAAGTGTTTATTTCCCTATAATTATCTAAAACTAAAAAAATAACAACTAACTAGTCCACCATCATACAAGGTATATAAAACTATATATATATATATATATATATATATATAAATTTTTTTGACAAAGTATCACCAAGGCAACAAACTAATGACTTCTGGATCAAACAAACTAACAAAATATCAATCAAGAACTAACATCTAGAATTCGTAAACACATGAACTAAGATAAAATTAATTGATGGCAAGTATCAATGAATTTTAAAACAAAACTAATAACATATGATCAATTATATTTATGGACTAAAATAATAAAAGCAATTAAACTAACTAAATGAATCAAACTGAATTAAATAAAAAAAACATCAACTTACTCACATGGGATCAATTAAACCGATTAACAAACTTAAAAACATGAAAATAATAACATGAGATCAACTAATTAAATTAATTAACCAAAATTTTTTAAAAACACATGAACTAAAATAGGACCAATCGGGAATTAAAATTAACAAAATTAAAACATGAGAATAATAACACACCAAACTAATTAGCTAAAAATTAAAGGATCAATATAAACTAACGTGGATCATTAAAATAAATAAACTAAAAACTCGGGGATATGCATAAATTAACGTGGATCAACCAAAATAAAAATTAATGATTCTAAAAAAATAGTTAACATGGATCATCATATTAATAATAAATGATTCATCAAAATTTCAAACTAATGATTCTAAATTAAATAGTTAACACAGATTATCAAATTTTATAATAAATGATTAAAAAAGTTATTTTTATAATAAAAATATAGTTTTAGATTTTTTTTGTTATTATTTACAAAATAATTCAATTTAATTTTACTCGCAAAAGAGTGATTTTATTGATTTGTTGTTAGAAAAGATCATGATTTATATATATATAAATGCAACAAAAGATTACAGGGTTTGAGTTTAATATTAAATTACAACTTACAAAACTAAAACTCAGTATTTGATCAGAGTCAAAGATCTAAGCCTAGAGCTAATTATAAAATATTATTCGAGCCTACACCCATTATAAAATCAAGCTAAATAAAGCAATGACCCTTATAGTCCACATGAAAATTGTCATAAAGCCCGAATTAAAAATAAGTCAACTTCAAGAACCCATGTTCGGATGTATCAACGCAACAAAAAAAAATAAAAAAATAAAAATAAAAAATAATAATAATAATAATAATACATATAACACGTTAAACCCATTTTGACTAAAATACACTTTGAGAAAGATTATCAATTTTTTTTTTTTTAAATAATCACCTTAAATCTAACACACAAAAGCCCCATTTGACCATAAAGCAAAGGCCTTGTTACTTGAAATATTATAATGCAATTCATACATGAAACTGCCACCACCACCATACAAGAACAATTATTAAAAAGTATAATAATATAGTAATTAAAAGTATAATCTAATACAACAACTATTATTAATTAATGGACTTTGGGATATAATATAATAATGAAAACTAACTCATACCTTAAAGAATTGGCAATTATGTTATCTGTTGCAGTAGAAATTTAATTAATGATGGTCGTGGGAAGATGGAAAGAGGTTGTTGATGGTGTGTCGGTCCTTTCAATTCTGGTGGTGCGCTCTAGGACGACGGCTCTTCATCGAAAATTTTGATTTTTATCCCCAAAGTTCTTGACGAAAAATTCTGATTTTTATCTCCTAATCTCTCCACTAAAATTTTTTATTTTCATTTCCTAAGCTTTCAACCAAAAATTCTAATTTTTATATCTCAAAGTCAAAAAGTTCTCTACCTTTTCTCTCGTTGAATCTGGTATCATGCCATCCAGAAAATTATCTCAACCAAATGCCCACAACTTTTCATTCAATCATCTTCCTCTTCACTTCATATCTTTACTTTAAACCAATGCACTCATTTCCAACAAACAAAAAAACCTAATTTTATATTCCATTCCTCCATCAAGCTGTGCACTCACATTCACTAAAGTCTAAGGTCTTCTTATCATCCATTAACTCAACAAGATCATCCCAATTCAATCATTAAAAAAAACGAATTCACATATTCATTCTTCCACAAAAAATCACACACCCTCCTTTCCAATCCATCATTCGGCTGCTATTTCTCATTACCATATGTGTGTGTGCTTGCTGTTTGTGGGTGCAACCCATGAAAAAAAAAAAAAAAAAAAAAAATTGTGCATGGAGCTCTTTGGTGTGCACAACTTCTTTAAAAAATTCTAGGGTTTCCTCAAGCGAGTGAACTATGTGGGTGTTGAAACAATTTTCAATGGATGCAGTTGTGTTCTAGATAACCTTCCATACCACTCTCACGCTAAAGGGCGTGTGCTATGTCTTTCTTTTGAAAACCTCTTCTTCCCTCTCAACAATAACAAGAAACTGAACAATAGACAGAAAAGTGCAAAAAACATCAACGAAGCAGGTAAAAAAAAAACATAAAAGATAGTTCTCAAGGAACAATTTTAAAGGAACCCATGCATAAAATATTTATAGGAGAGGTTAAAAAAAAAACACAGTAAAACCCAAAACAAAGCATGTGCATACATAATCATATTCCACAAGCTAAACTTCAAGTAATGCCTAACAGAGCAATGAATGTATCAACAACAATAATCATGCAAACACACCAAAGATTTGCAAAGCTCAACATGCATCCTCTATTACCCGTAACCAAATAGACAAATAATGTCTAAGTAACAAGTAAAACAGTGGTAATGAGGAATAATAATAATAAATAAAAAAACTGCAAAGAAAACATACCTAAAGGTGTTCTTTTGTTCTTCCCCCAGATTGGCTAGTTTTTCTCGTTCATTCCTTCCCCTTCAAGATAATCTTTTTATGTCTCCTTTTTGTTTCTCTTTCTATATCTCTCACAACTTTCTCTTCTCCTTTTTTTCAATGTCCCCTCAATCCTTTCTTATATATTTTTTTCACTATTTTCCAAGTGTTTTTTTCAATCCTCCAATTCCTTAGAGAACCAGTCGTTTCCCTAGCAGCTACTGGTTGTCATGGTGTCTTTCTCCTCATTTCATCTTCTCTTGCTTCCCTAGTAAGTCTTCTAGATAATAATAAAAATAATAGAAACAATAATAATAAAAACAATCTTAATAGTGATAATAACAAAAAATAATAAAATAACAAAAATAAACAATGACTAAAAAAAGTACATAAGAAAATGAATAAATAAATAAATATAAGTACGTGATATATATTCATAAAGAAGATCATGCAAGTTGCATAAGCCATACATGTCATGCAAGTTATGTAAACTACATGAGCCATGCAAATGATTTAGGGGTGTTAGGGCAAGCCTAAGAGGACTAGGTATACTTAGATGGGCCAAGTGTGCCTAATGGGCCTAAATATGTCTATGCAAACTGTCACAAAAGTGTACCTAGTATCTAGAGTGGCTCAAAGAGGTAAGCAATATGGGTAGTAATGGGTCCAGAAGAACTATTGTGGAGTACTAAAAGAGTACTTAATAAGGGCATATGCCAATTAGACAAAATGGAAGGTCTACACCTAGATGGGTTGCACGCCTCAAAGGAGGCAAAACATTTTTGTTGATATGTAAAAATCGTGTTTTTATCTCAGAATGATTTGTGAACTCCAATTCTTTGGAGTATAGGATTTTGTTGCAAAAATATGTTTTTAATCACTCTTTGTAACCCTTAGGAAGTATGAAATTAATCCAAGACATCACAAATTCATTGTGTAGTACCTTATCGGAAAAGAGAAGTTTTTGCAAAAAAAAAACCATTGAAAAAACTTGAGAACTAGCTCTCGAGTTTTGGAAATTTACAACTCTCAAGCAGTAGGATTAGTGCTCGAGTGCCTCAAGCAATCAAGCATTGGAGTTAAGCGCCAGAAGCTTCATTTAAATCCTCAAGCACTTGAGTGGTACATCCAATAGTGGTAAGTTGCATTTAACAATGACGTCATATCTAGTGTGCCATAAATTCTTAAAACGCCTTTGAAAAATTTTGGGTGTTTACCAATAAGGGTAGTTTTTGAAGATTTTTTCCAAATTACTAACTCTATTTTGTTCCAAGATTAGTTTGATATTTTGGATTTTGGAATAAAAATTTTTGGGTTACCAAATAAGCAACAGGATCCATAAGGCCTTAGGATTCAATTTACAGTTTTATCATTTCATTTTATTCTTATATTTTATATATTGCATGTGTTAGGAAATATTTAGAAAATATTTTGTAATGTTTTCAAAATGGTAATTTTGGATTTTCTTAAAAGAATAAATTTCATGCGATATTTTTCCATCATTATTTATTTAAGGAATTGGTTGTTGCCATTTGGTATTTCAAATTCTATTTGAAACTTTCCTTTATTTGGGATAGGTGGTTCTTCACGCTCTTCTCCCTAGAAAGAAGAAGAACAACACCTAAATTGGTCCTCGAGGCTCTCATTTCCCTTCTTCCGAGAGGAAGAAGAATCCATTTTGATGGAAAATTAAAATTCAAGGATAAAGAATATGAAAGTTATCCTTATTTGGCATATGAGTTCTAATTCAAGTAATAAATAAAAGTATTGAAAATTCACATGATGGATAATTTATTTTAAGACGGTTACGAAAATTATCTCAAAGTCTCTCATCCAAAATATTAAGTGGGAGTAAGCCATAGACAATTCCACATGCTCTAAGATCGAGCCCATCTTGATTTTGGGTCCATCACCATCCTAAAAATAGGGTGACCCAAGGAATCAAGGGATATGGACTATCCTAAAAGGACAAGACTATACATGTTTATAATGGGAGTGACCAATTCTAAAGATGGAACTTTTCACTTGGTAACATTGATGTTAAGGATCTTGGTTATACACTCAACTTAGACATAAAGTGGTGTCACTTGCATGTGCTAAGAGCTGAACACAAAGGTAAGTTAATTAATGCCTTAGGATAACCTTTTAAGGTTTAAGGTATGTTGATTAATTAGAAAAGGTTTCTACCTAGTAATAAGAATCATGACTTGCCTAAAGTAAACTTGATTCTTATGATACTAAGATACTTTGCATAAATAAATGTAGTTTGAGAGCACTGCATTTTTGCTAAATTAATTACCATATTTGCCTTAAGTGCTTAGTTTCTTTATTAATACATGGATTTTTTTTTTTAAATATTATTATAAGAATCATGTCTTTTAATCCTATTACCCATATTCTTACTGATAATAAGTTGACTAAACCTAATTATGTTGACTGAAAAGAAACCTGAATATAATGCTCACAATAGAACAATTGAAATGGCTAACTTAGGAAGTTGTTCCACCCATTCCCAATAAGCATTCCACATAAGAAAAGAATGATACTCATTCCTAATGGCAAAGGGCAGATGAAAAGACTTGTTGTATTATACTTGGGTTTCTTAGTAATGTGTTGCAACAACAACAAATGGGCATTGACACTACTTATGAGATTTTCTTAAGCCTGCAATAGATGTTTGGTGATAAGGGTAGGCTAGCTAGGCAAACTGCTTTAAGAACCATCATGAGCACCAAAATGATAAAATAAACTCTTGTTAGAGATCATATGATTCGTATGATCGCACTTTTTAATGAGATGAGGATCTTTAGAGCTAAAATCAATGGGAAAACCCAAGTCGATATGATCCTAAAGACCTTAGTAGATTCCTTCAAGTAGTTTAGGCTCAATTATAATATGAATAAGTTAATGGTAAGCTTGGAAAAATTGATGAAAAGACTTCCGATGACAAAAGGGATTCTCAAGGATCCTAAGGGTGTTCACATGATAGTAAAAGATTATTTAGGTTCTTCTCATAATAAGAAGAAGAATTCTTTCAAGAAATCCAAATAGGGAAAGAACAAGGCTGGGAAAGGAAAGAGCAAGGGTAAGGTCAAGTGTTTCATCTATGGCAAGAACAGTCATTGGAAGAAAAAATACCCTAATTTCTTCAAGAAAAAATAAAGTATGTCTCATTTACTTTTAGTTGAATTGTGTTTAGTAGAGGATTCCATTAATTTTTGGTGGATAGATTTTAAGACTACTAATCATATCTGTAATTCTTTAGAGGTTTCAACTAAGGAGAAGGTTAAATGAGGGAGAGATGTACTTGATTCTAGTATTTGCTGTGAGAATAGTTGTGCAAGTAGTGAGAGATGTTACCTTAATATTAAAGAATAATAAATATCTAGAACTCAAGGATTGTATTTATGTACCTAAGTCTAAAAAGAATTTGATTTTGGTTTCTAGTTTAAATAAATTGAATTATTCAATCTATTTCAATAAAAATGTTTTTATTAGAAAGAATGATTCATTTATTTGCTCAAATATGTTGGTTGATAATCTCTTTTGTATCACTCCTACTTCTTTGTTATCTGTTGTTAAAAATAATCATGTCTCACTTAAGAGGAAAGTGTCTAGCACTAATCAGACCTATCTATGGCATCTACGCCTAGGTCATACTAATCTAAATAGGATCCAAATATTGGTAAAGTCTGGAATATTACACTTCTTAATTTCAGAAAACCTTCCAATCTGTGAATCTTCTATAGAAAGTACAATGATTAAGAGATCATTTACCGCTAAAGGGGTTAGAGCCAAAGAATGTCTAAAGTTAGTGCATACTAATATGTGGACCTTTTAATATCCAAGCATATGGAGGGTATGAGTATTTCATCATTTTCATAGATGATTACTCTATGTATGGTTATGTTTACCTTATGCATAGGAAATTCAATGCCTTGGATAAATTCAAGGAATTTAAGGCGGAATCGAAACAATAGTTAGGTAAACACCTTAAGGCACTTCAATCTGATCAAGATGGAGAATACATGTCTAATTATTTTGATTCTTCCCTAAAAGAGCATAGGGTTATATCCCAGTTGATTGCTCTTAGTACTCCATAACAAAATGGAGTGACAAAAATAAGAAATTGAACTCTATTGGACATGTTGAGATCCATGATGAGCTTTTCAACACTCCCTACGTCCTTTTGGAGATATTCCTTAGAAACTAAAAGATTTCATTTTAATCTGATTTCATCTAAATCAGTACCTTTGACTCCTATGGAGATGTGGACTGGACGTAAACTTGGTTTACACCATGTTCACATATGGGGGTACCCAATAGATGTGCTAAAACAAAAGGTAGAAATGTTGGAACCAAGATTAGAAGTTTATCAATTTGTTAGGTATCCAAAAGGAACTAGGGTTTATTACTTTTATAATCGGGTCAACCAAAAGGCATTTGTGAGTAAAAATGTCAATTTTTTGAAAAATGACACTATGATGAGTAATAATGTTAGGAGTGAGGTCGATTTGAGAGATCTAGATAAGACTCCCATAATAGCACATAATACTATGGATCCTAGTTGATTGCTAAGATTATATCCCACAACTAGGATTATATCCCAATTGATTGCTCTTGGTACTCCAGAATAAAATGGAGTGGTAGAAATAAGAAATTGAACTCTATTGGACATGTTGAGATCCATGATGAGCTTTTCAACACTTCCTACATCCTTTTGGGGATATTCCTTTGAAACTATAAGATATCTTCTTAATCTAATTTCATTTAAATTAGTACCTTTGACTCCCATGGAGATGCGGACTGGACGTAAACTTGGTTTACACCATGTTCACATATGGGGGTGCCCAACACACGTGCTAAAACAAGAGGTAGAAAAGTTGGAACCAAGATTAGAAGTTTATCGATTTGTTAGGTATTCAAAAGGAACTAGGGGTTATTACTTTTATAGTCAGGTCGACTAAAAGGTATTTATGAGTAAAAATGTCAAATTTTTGGAAGATGACTCTATGATGAGTAATAATATTAGGAGTGAGGTCAATTTGAGAGATCTAGATAAAACTCCCACAACAGTACAGAATACTATGGATCTATTATCAATCATTCTCATTTCTAGTATAACGGTGCCTCATTGTAGTGGGAGAGTTGTTATACAATCAGACTGATTCATGTATTTAGGAGATCTTTCAAAGCTATTCTAGATGAATATGAGATCGATCCCACAAATTACAATGAAACAATGTGCGATGTGGATGCACATCTTTGGTAAAAGGCTATGGAGGTAGAGTTAGAATCTTTGTATTTTAACCAAGTCTAGGAGCTTGTAGAAGCACCTGAAAGGATAGAACCCATTAGAGTGCAAGTGGTTCTACAAGAGGAAGATGAGAATAGATGGAAAGGTTGAGACTTTTAAGACTAGATTTGTAGTGAAGGGTTTAAACCTGGTTTTGAATATGAGAAGACCTTCTCGCTAGCAACCATGCTCAAGTCCATCAGAATACTTCTATCCATTGCAACACATCTCGACTATAAGATATGACAAATGTATGTCAAGACTACATTCTTGAATAACAATCTTGATTAGAGCATCTATATAATTGATGCAACCAGATAGTTTCATTGCAAAGGGCTAATAGCATATGGTATGCAAGTTGCATAAATCCATTTATGGATTAAAGCAAGCATCCCTCTCATATAATAAATGTTTTGATCAAGAAGTCAAGTCCTTTTACTTTGATCAAAATGAGGATGAACCTTGTGTGTACAACAAGGTGCAGGAAAACATGGTGGTCTGAATGGTCTTGTCATTGATGACATTTTACTCATTGGTAATGATATAAGACTATTATTATCAATCAAGATTTGGTTGTCTACTCAATTCGAAATGAAAAATCTAAGATAAGTGTAGTATATTCTTGGGATTAAAGTCCCTATGGACCATAAGAATAAGAAACCATCATTGTCTTAAGCTACCTACATAGATAAGCTTTTGGTCAAGTATGTGATGCAAGATTTCAAGAAAGGTTCGTTACCTTTCAATCATGGGATTCCTATTTCTTAGTATCAGTGTATGTCCCAAGACACCTAAAGAGAAAAAGCGCATGTAGGCAATACCCTATGCCTCTATAGTAAGTAGCCTTATGTATGTGATGCCATGTACTAGGTCGAATATGTGCTTTGCAATGGGCGTGTTGAGTAGATATCTATCAAATCTAGGTCTAGAACACTAGAAAACTATCAAAGCATATACTCAAGTGTCTTAGGAGAACAAAGGATTATATGGTTGTGTTCTAGAGTGACGAGTTAGTACCCGAAGAGTACACAAATTCAGACTTCTAGTCTAATAAGGATTCTCATCAATCTACCTTAGATTTTGTTTTACTTTTGGTAGTACGACTATTAGTTGGAGAAGTATAAAGCAATCTTACATTGCTAACTTCACTATGGAAGCTGAGTATATTGCAACTTCTAAAGCAGCAAAGGAAGTCGTCTGGTTTAAGAAGTTCCTCATGGAACTTGGGTTTGTTCCCTTGGCTATACAACCCATGATTCTATTTTATGACAATAGTGGGGTTGTGGCATAGTCTAAAGAACCAAGAAACCACTAAAAAGGTAAACACATTGAGATTAAGTACCACTTGATTCGTGAGATAATTCAAATGGGTGATGTGGTGGTTAAGAATATACTTTCTATGGAAAACCTGGTGGATCCCTTCACCAAGATGTTGACAGGAAAAATATTAATAATAAATTATCCATCTTATAAATTTTCAAAATTATTTATTATTCCAATTGAGGATTAGTGTAATAAGAATATTTTCAAAATTTTGAAAAATAAAAATCTAGAAAGCATATGTCCAATAAAAAAACTTTTATTCTACAAAGATTCTCATAAAACAAATTTAAGAAAAATATTATAAAATCCTTTAAAATAAATTTTCAAAAAGATGTGTTGTTTTTTTTTTCATTTTATTTTCACAAGTTTTACTTCCTTAATCTAACTATTAAAAAATTTGATAGATAATAACTCTTGGAATCCAATCTTCAAGAAAATTTATTTCCATTAAGAATTACCAAAAAATCAACTTTTATGTAAGACATACTATATATATAAAGCATAAACTATGATAAAGGAAATTAAAATAATTTCTCATGGCTTTAGGAATCTTGTTATAGATTTTGATAACCAAAATTTGGAATCCAAAATATTAAAATTTACCAAAATACCCATGTAACAAAAAATAGGTTTAGAAAATAAAAACCCAGGAAAAAAAAAATCCTAAGCTACCACATTGTCACCAGAAGAAGCAATTAAGTGCACGAGATGCCTAAAGGATTGCTTGAGCATTGTTAAGTTCGCTTGAGCACACGATGGGAATGCTTAAGCACTGATCTAAATATTTGAGCATTGTCATTTCAACTTCTGCACTTGAGGTACTCTCTTTCACCTTTTCCAACCACTTTTTCATTGAAGAACCTACTTTTAAGGACTGATTTCTCTTTATGAAATGTGTTTAAATGTTTGGAACCTTCAATCTCCTCTCTTGGGTCACCATAGACGGATAAAAACAAGATTTATACTTTGAATGAAAAATCCCACACTCCTTAAAAATGGGGATTATAATTCATCTATGAACAAAAGAATAATTTTACGTTGAAAATAAAAATCCTATACTCCTTACAGAGTTTACAACTCAACCTAGAGAAAGAAAAATTCAAACCATTCATTATCTATTCTTTTAAAAGAAAAATATTTAACCATTCATCATTGGGGTCATGGGATGAATAAGAACTGCAAATCAAAACATGTTTTTTCCTTAACCTAAGACTCTGATACCACTTGTTGAAATATCTTGATTCCTCCATGAACAAGAAACCCTATAAAAAAAGGTAGCGCCTTAAAAGATTTTAACATGTTTTTCTCTTACTTAGGGCTTTGATACCAATTGTTGGAATATCTTAATTTCTCCACATCAAGCCTTGTGTCATTGAGGTGCATATTGCTACAATTTTAAGAACACTAGATCTATGCAACAGAAGCAATAAAAACAAATAATTGTAGATATGAGATTTTAAAAAACATTCATTTGATTTGGATATTCCTAAATCAAAATTCAAACAAACATGAAGATGACACATATCTTGAAAGCCTTGTGATCTTTGGTCTGTTGGCTTTCTCCTGGACCATGACATGTGAAGATGGTGACATCCTTTCTATTGGGATATAGGCCAAGGTTTTCTCTCTTTAGAAGACAAAATAGTTGAAGATCAAAGTGCTAAACCCTTAAGGGGGTTGTATAGCCACTTAATTTAACCCATTATGTCTTAATTAATTAATTAGGTTTATTAGACTCTAATTAATTAATTAGTCCAAGAAAAAAATACCATTCATGAGCTTTTGTGCAACCTTGCATATTTATCACACATAAATAAAGATCCAAATATCCCTTGAATAATATGCTATTAATAAATATAAGCTTAAGTGGGGACCATTGGGACCTATAGAAAAATGTTGGCTTTCTTAAAGTCAAATTCTAAAGTTCATTCAACACCCCACTACAAAGAGTTAACCGCACTCCAACATCTTATGATATTAAATCGAAATACAAAACTTAGGTTCAAAACTTACTAACAACTGCATGCAAGATCCCCATGAATTGATGTTTATAATTTAATGTGGTGTCTATATTAAGAATACTTGTTGCTACCTACCATAATTAATAGTGACCCAATCTATAGGTTAAAGTCACTAAAGACCTCAACACTAAATATTTTCTCAAGATTGAGAGGTCATGCAATATAGTAGCTTGGTGAAGTCATGACTATATGATAATCAATGTCATGAGTCACTATAGGTCTTATCCTATGTGTAACCATACATACTAGTACATTCACCATGGAACTCCATTCCGATGACCAAGACAAGCGATCCATCTAATTAGGATGTAGTGCACTACAACCTTAAATGGCTTGCTTAAGTCCATAAACCAACTATGAACAACTCATCTACTTGTAAGGAACATATGAATTGAATCTTTTTGTACAACTTGTAACACATATAAGTTATGTACAATGCAAGTGACGTATACCTAAATGTTCAACATAGATGATGCATATATAAGATAGTGAAAAGAGAATTAGAATGATCAATGAATATTAATGAATTTCATTTATTGTTACATCACATTATGCTTTTAAGAGCTCTATCCTAACACTTAAGGACTATAAAAATAGGATAATTGCATCATCTCAAGCTGGCTACTTTGACAAGCTTTTGGTCAAGTATGTGATGTAGAACTTCAAGAAGGATTTGCTACCCCTCAGCTATGGGTGTTCTTCTTTGTCAAGATTAATGTCTTAAGATATTTGAGGAGAAAGATAACATAAAGGCAGTACCTTACGTCTCTACAATGGGTAACCTTATGGATGTAATCATATGTGCTAAATCAAATATTTGCTTTATTGTAAGGACGGTGAATAGACTAGTTCGATCCAAGTCTAGAACATTGAATGATAATCAAACATATGTTAAAGTATTTTGAGAGAATGAGTGATTATATTCTTATGTAATATTGTAATGGGTTGATATCCCTTGGCTACACAAAATCAAACTTTCAATCAAATAAAGACTTTTATTGGTCTAACATAGGGAATGTGTACACTATGTGTACACTTTAGGTGATATTTGTTATTGTTTCTAAAGCATATTTGTTTTTTAAAGTTATTTGGATTAAGAAGTTACTTATGAGACTTAGGGTAATTCTTTTGGTTGTTATTGTACATAATCTTGTTTTGTGATAATACTACGTCGATGACATAGTCTACAAAACCAAGGAACCATTATAAAGGAAAACACATTAAAAGTCACTATTATTCATTGATAAATCCTTTTTAACCAAAATTTTATTTCATTATGAGATGTACCAATGAATTAATTAAAATTATTCAAAATTTTCTAAAATGATAAGTGTCCATTTTCTTTTAATCAATATCCTTGATTGAGCATTATTTGGATTTGACTTTTTATTTTATAACTTTAATACTTCTTTTATGTGATTTGTCAAAATATGCAAAGGCATTATAAATATAGAAAAATAAATATAATAACAAAATACATACATCATAATGACAATTATTTGACTTGTTTTTATCACCAATGATTATTTGTGATTTATTAAAAGAGGCGAAAATAGCCTTAAAAATATCATCTATGTAATCAACGAATACGATTAGGAGAATACATCAATCCATGAACCTATAAATTCAAGGGAGAATTGTGTTTTGGACCCAGTTGGGCCAAAAATTAACCTTTGATCTATATAAGTTCACCATTTAAGCCCAAGACCTATGAAAGTGTCGAAATTGAGAAAAATGATATCAATTTTTAATCTTTCTGGAAATGGCCTTTGCTGGCTATGAAAAAACAAAAATCCAAGTTGGAATTCCACGTATCCTGTCCTAATTTCACTCTCTCTGAAGTATTTCATTTCAGCCCTAGACATTGATTGTTTTCCTCTCTCCTGATTTCTCTTCTCGCTACTATTTCATTTGAGGCCCAAACATTACCTTAATCTTTGTGCCAATTTCCTTTTCTCTCGATTTCGTCTCTCCCGACCATTTAATTTTAACCCAAATACATTGCCCTAATCTCTCCCCTGATTTCAGTTCCCCATCTATCGTTCCCTTGTCAATCTTGACTAGTGTTGCCCTCCATGTCAATCGTAGTTGGATATTTGAGGTTAGTAGGTTATCTAAATCTTGCCCTAGATTTGATTTTCTTTCAAAATCGCAATGTTCCATACTATTTTGAACAATATTTACTCTACCATGCATTAGAATCTCCATATCTATGATCGATCCTATAGTTGTTTAATTCTATATTTTGGTAATTTTTGGTCCCATTGTAGTAGAAACTAGGAAGTGATGTTTATTTGTATTGGTTGATAGACGGTAGTCCTACTACATACTGAATCATGGAATCAATTCAATATTCATACCATCCCTTGTATTGCACACTGTTTTTATGTCATACACACTCTAACGGCAACATTCAACTTTTAATCATGTGTTTTTCTTTTGGCTCATATCTTAACCCCAATGTGGTGGTAGATAAGAAAAGGTAAGTGAGAGATCCAATAGTCAACTAGGGTTTTGAATAAACACACTATTCATTTACTCATCTTGTGAAGATAATGGATTATCCTAGTTAAGTGGTTTCACACGGTCACCATCATCATCTTTATCATGTCTCGTTTCTCATTGGGATTAGACATCTCCACATTCTTGGTGCTGACCCCCAATCCCTATCATCTTTCGTCTTTGTTTTTTTATGAATCATGCTAAGATGGAAGGAGTTTTGTAGTGTTCTTGGAATACTTGAGAGATGACCTAACTTTATTTTCCTCCATTCCCATACTTGAACTCAAATTGGACTATTGAAACTACAACTCAAAAATTAACCAAGATAGTTTTTTCCACTTAAAACATAAATTGTGGGCGTGGGTGTTTGGGAGTAAGGTTGGTTGTGGATTTGATTTAAGATGTCAAAAAAAGGCTCACAATAGAAACAATAAAAGAAATAAATGTTAATAATGTGAGTTGGTGGCTAGGTAAAGATGAGGATCAAGTGTTTACAGAATTGCAGAGTAATTAGGAATGTCTAACCCAGTCTCTGTAGTGGTCAACCTACCAATTGAAATTATCCAAACTCCTCAAGGTAGGACCATCACAATTGAACCTGCTGTGGAGGTTGAGGTTACTATTGCAGATTCTTAAATGTACTAAGAATTTCCTTTAGCTTTCCTATGTAGTCTATTTAATTAGAAGATTTATTCCTTGTAGCCATCTTGGTTTGGATCTATATCCTAGGCCTTGAGGGTTCAAGGTTGTTTTAGGCTCAAGTGGTTCTTGTTTGAGCTTTATAATTTCAAATTTAAGAGTTTGGTATGAGGAGAGGGATTCTTGCTTTCTGTTAACCTTTTTGGTTATGAAGTCAATTTTGGGTGCTATTAATATTTTTTTGCAAACCTATCTTAGAATGGAATAGTTATTATTTATTGTTGTGTTTTTTATGCTGAGATATATAGGTGACTTCTAAATTTTCGGTGTTTGGCTTTTCTCTTTTTACACTCATGGATTTTTCTAATAGTTGAACCAAATTTTGGGAATGGAATGTTTTGAAATTATGCACCATCCCTACTTAATTTTTGGATAGTAGTATTCATTTGTACCTGATAAAGGGTTTGCTTGAACAATGTTAAGTGTATTGACTAGACTTGGTTCTCTTAATCAAGTCTCTGAATTAGTATCAAGTTTGCTTTAATAATAGTCAGTTTTTTTTTAGTCTATTAGTAGTTCTAACTCATATGCGCATGAGCATAAGTGCAAATGATGCTATGAACAAGCTGTGGATCCTCAAATTATTTCATCAATATTATAAGGTTGGAAACCCAGTAGGGTACTTCATTTATAGGACCCTAAATTGGTTTTATGAAGATTATGGAGCATAAGATCATATATGTTATTAATAAAGTTGGGATTTAGGGTCTGACAGTTAAAAATTGTAGTAGAAATGATATTCTGATGCCTAGGTTAAATGTTTCAGCAACTACTATGTCTCATGTATTTGCCATTTTCTTTGTTTCAATGCATTGTAATGATTTTAGGGAATGTTTTATCTTTTTCCATGCTTGTCTTTATGAAAAAAAAAACTCTCAAAATTGACCAACACTAGGCATGCATTTTTCTTAACTTTCATAATTTATGCTTGATATGAATAAATGTTGATTACTTGGGGTTTGTTTGGATATATTTATTGGCTATTTTTGTGTTCAAAATCATAAATCAGAGCATAGTATGAATTTTTATAAAAGATGCAAAAACTCTTTAAGGTTTATATTTACAAATTGTGGAAAAAATTAATGTATTATAAAACTTTAAATATTTTAAATTTTAAAATATTTAAAAATGATTTTTAAAGACATAAGATAAAGTTATATTTTTTTATATTAAAAATATTATTTTTAATATAGATTTTTTTTATGTATTATTCATTAATTTTTAGAAAGAGAGCATGAGAAATGTATTTATATTAGTTTACATGATGCGTTTTAAGAAATGTACATTGTAAGGCATTGGGAGTGTTATGCAACTCGGGCTATAAATTATGCAATTGTCAAAACTAGAAAATTGTCTTAGTTGATAAATTGGGATTGCAATATGAATTATGCAGTTATCTTATTTTATTTTATTTTCTATTGAGAACATTAGAAGGCAGAAAAGAGTTATACATTCAAATGACTTATGTCATATTTTCTAATATTTGTTTTTAAAAATTGTTTTTAAGATAAAGAAAAAAAATATAAATATAAAGGCCTTCAACAAGCCTTTAAAAAAATAATAATAATAACAAGTTTTCTAAATAATTTTTTTTTAAAAAAGTTGTTTTTAAAAATAAATTTTGAATTATGGGTTCTCGTTTTACATATATTTTAAAATAAAGACATGAAAACACGCTTTTATTTAGAATTCTAATTTCATTATATATAATTAAAAAATGGTTTTATTTAAAAAAAAATCAATTTCAACAATTAAAAATAGAATTTAATTTAATATAATTTTCATAAATCAACCAATATAGGTTTATTATAATTTTGTAATTTTATTTTATTATATACATAAAAGATAGTTATAATCTATTAAGGAGGATATAGCATAGAGTGGGTTGAGGGGGGATACTTTTTAACAGCCACAAATGAGTGATAAGTATCTTAATACATGAGTTTTAATAGAATGAGTGATAAAAATCTTTGAAGGATTGAGGTAGATGTGAAAAACTTTTTGTATGAATTTTTATATTCTATTAAATTGATACACGTGGATTTTATGTAGGGATGACAAAGTTTGATATGATTCACCAACATGACTCGAACTCAACATATTTTTCACAGGTTTGGGTTAAGTATAAATGAGTTTGAGTTAAATTCATACCGATTTGCATAACCTGTTAAATAAATAGGTAGTTTTTTTGGTCAATCAGCATAAAATAAATTTTATAATCTCGTTGATTAACCTAATTATATCTTTAAACTAGCTAATCCATATTTGATTAATTTTAAATTTGTTTTTAATAAATAAATCGAGTCATAAATATATTTGGTTGAAATATTAATCATATAGACATATATAAGACTTAATCCGATTATTAAATAGGATGACCTAATTATTAAATGGGTTAAATAAGTAGTTCATTCCTTTTACTTTTTCTCTCTATTTTCTTTCTCTCACATTATCCGGGAAGGAAACATACTATAAATACTTTTCATCTTTTTGTGTAATGTGGAAACAAAGAAACTCTACTCTTTTTTTAATATAGTTTAATTTTCTCTTTGGTATGATATTTTACATCCCAACCATTCCCTTATGGAGAAGCAAGAAAATGTATCATTTTTTATTGATTAGTCTTGAATTTGATTTCTATTAAGGTTATGATTGATTCCTGGAAATTTTGAAGGAAAATGCAAAGGAAAGAAATATAAAGGAAAAATAGAAGGAAAGAAAAAGTGAAAGAAAATAACAAATAGATTAAATAAAAATCAATAAATTATTTTTATTTGCTACTGTAGACTCATTCATCAATATAAAAATTAAATATAACTTTAAAAGGCATAAATTTTTAACCAGATTTTATTATTATTTTTTTCGTTTCTATTTTTCATAGAACAACTAAATATGATAAAATCATTTTTCTGAACATTTTTTTCTTCCTTTAGTATTTTTCAGGAGCCAAACATAGCCTAAATGAACAAAATTTTACAAGTACTTCATCCTTGCTAAAGATAAAATGGATATATCATTAGGGGTCCATTGATGCTTATAATGACATGATCAATGGCCTTAACCCTAGTATAATCCATTGTGATTGATAGCAGAGGAGAGAGAATTTATTGGATGAATGGGAGATTAATTTGCATGATAAAAGCAAGAAATGTTTAGCCTATAATTTATCAAATCAAAGTTAGGAAATGAAATTCATTGTTTTGATCAAAGCCCCAAATTTGAAGGGTCTACAGAGATACTTCTTTTTTGGATAGACTAAGTTTCCTAACCAAGATTATAACCTAGCAAAGAGTTATCGAAAATTTGGCAAATGAATTTATACTTGAACTCAAATTGGACTATTGAAACTACAACTCAAAAATAAACCAAGATAGTTTTTTTCCACTTAAAACATAAATTGTGGGTGTGGGTGTTTGGGAGTAAGGCTTGTTGTGATTTTGATTTGATATGTCAAAAAATTGCTCACAATAGAAACAATAAAAGAAAGAAATGTTAAAATGTGAGTTGGTGGCTAGGTAAAAATGGGGGTCAAGTGTTTGTATAATTGCAGAGTAATTGGGAATGTCCAACCCAATCTTTGTAGTGGTCCATCTACCAATTGAAATTGGTGATGGCAAAGGCCATACTCCTCAAGGTAGGGTGCATGTGGTGGTTGTGATGATACCACCACCTTTTCCCAAATACCGAATAAATACCACCATTATTAGATATGTTTTATATTTCCAAATGATGTACAATTTGATAACATCCACTATTAAAATTTAAGCTTAGTTGCACTTGAGATGGACACATAACCGCTCATGTGTCAATCCCTATCGTGCCCGCCTACTTTCTCTTCCAAGCTCTTAACTAGATAAGCCTGTTTGTCTGCCTAAATGCCTGCTATGTGAGAGTGACTCTACTCTCTACTCTCTCATCTGTATAAAAAAGTGATGCTCTGTGGCGAAAGGTGGTGGTAGTCAAGATTCAAGCTCCTCATTTATTTGTATTTGCACCTGCACCTTACCTACTTTTCTTTTTAGTGCCAATGTTCACTTCATCATCCTCCTAGAAAACCCTAGAAACTCAAATTAAGGAGAGGTGTAGATGCAAGTGCAGACAAATGGCATCTTGATTTTATCATGATCACCAACAACATCCCCACTTGACTTGCCTCATTTGCTTTTCTACCTTCCATTTCACGTGCTTCTTCTTAATTGCTCTCTGTTGCCTTCAAGTTCAAGGTATGAAAAAATAGGCCTCACATTTCATATTTATTTATATTTTCTCTACCATTTTTCTTGTTTTGCTTCCTCTACCCATCATGTTGTTAAGTGTGTTTTTTATTTTTATTTTTTTTGTTTGCATGTTTATATATATATATGGACTACTTATTACTATTTAATAATAATTTGATATAAGGTGGAGAAAGAGAAAAATAAACATAAGATATTCACTTTTCACATAAGAAATTAATATGATGAATATCATAGACTAGTTAAAAAAAAGTCAGAGATTCAATTGGATCATAGCATATTTACTAACATAATGAGTTTGCAAACCTACATTTTTAAATTGTGGATTTAGTATAAATTTAAAGACTCTAGTTTGAAACTATAGGTTTAATAAATATTTAGATATTGTAAATCAAGGTTAATTTAAGGAAAAACACTCAAGAAGAGAGTGAATTAAATTATTAAAACTTTTTTTAAAATTATTTAAATCGAACAATAATTGAAGTAAATAAATAAATAGACAAGAGAAGAGAGATGAAAACTCTTTTTTTTAGTGGTTCAATTAATCCACTTACATCCATTCTCCTAAAATTCCTTTTCTAGGTAAGGTTCCACTAGTCAAGATGTCAAACTAAACCTTTAATCATATACTTGGATTCATAGCTCCAATGAGCATTACACTTCATTTCAAGTTCAAAAACTAACTTCAAGTTTTAATCAGTCAACCTTTCCTTAATAAATGAGATTTTATGACACTCAATCCTAACTCAAGTTAAACTCAATACAAAGAAATGGTAGGATAAATACAAGAGGGTGCACTAAATGGATTTACAAGTGAAAAGTAAATGTACTTGAGTTGAGAGCTTTAAATGAGAGAAAATGGTATGTAAGCAAATTAATGCAGATGTTATTTGATCAATAACTACATAAGAGCTCTCAATTTACATAAAACATTCTCAAACACCTCATTTAGCAAAAGTAAGCCTCGATTTATCAAACTCTGATTCAATTGATTAAGTAGTTGTTGGAGTATTTAATGCATTGCAAGTGGTTGTTTATTAGACTTGTTTGATTTTGTTTGAACAATAGATCTTGGTGATAAAATGATGGTGGTACTAATTCGTATGGGAACATTACATATTGTGAGATGAAAAAACTTTTCGAATGACATTGAATATGCATAATTGTTTGTTCAACAATATGAAAGTTGTGCTTTGTTTGAATAGGTTGATGGACGCTACAAATAGGATATACTATTACATTTTCCTAGTAGGCAAACTTGTCTAAAAAAATGATGGGCAATTGGAATATATGGGTGGAAGAAACAAAGGTATTCACATATATAAAGGAATGCCATTTGAAGAATTTACTCGAAAAGTCTTAGAAAAATTCGACATCTCCCTTGATGTGATGAGGATGCACTACACCCTCAAGTTTAACCCTAGAGTCATCCAAGATTTAGAAGATGAGGATGACTTGGATAACGTGGTTTCCCACAATGATAACTTTGCAAATGTGTACATAGTAGAGTCACCATGTGTGGTAGCCATTGAGGCAAATATACCAAATACATAGTTGGCATTTGGGTAATGCGCTTTCACATGAATGTCAAATTATAATATTGTGAATATCAATTTTACGCATGATGTAGTCTAATTTTGTTTATGTATGTAATATGAAGAGGTCCACTTCCCACGTTTCCTTCCCCTAATGCATCATGCGATGCAATTCCTAATACTATGATGCTATCAAGAGGTTTTGCATCACGTTGTGTAGAAGGTGAGTACACCCCTTTGGAATCGAATCGGTTTCATGAGACAATATTAGGGATGGGACATACTTTTAAAAATATAGAGGAGTTTCCTAATGCAATATACCATATGTTATTAGGTGGGAGGTTTCAATACAAGTACAAGAAAAATTCACCTACCTATATGTCAATGAATTGTTCGATTGAGGGTTGTCCTTGGAAAATAATAGCTCACACTGTAAAGGGGAATGAAATTTTATGAGTTCATACTTACCAAGTTAATTATAATCATATAGCTCAAAATGAGTGTTCATCTAAGGTGAAAGTTTCTTTAAAGAGACGCATTGTTTTTGTTGAAGATGTGTTTAGAACAACTCCAGACTATCTTCCCCGTCAAATATGCAAGGATTTTGAATGTCATCATAGAGTTTAATTGACATATAACCAAGCATGACACCTTAAAGATAAGGCAAAAGAGCGCATATATGGAGCTCCACATGACTCCTAAGTGTTTTTGCCTTGGTTATGCCATAGGCTACAGGAAATAAACCCTAGAACTATTGCAGATTACACTTCTCATGAAGGTCACTTCATGCAATTGTTCATTGCCTACGCATTTTCAATTCAAGGGTTCATCATGGGGTGTCGAACTATATTGGCTATTGATTCTTGCTACTTAAGTGGCCCATATAAGGGAGCTCTTTTGTCCATCATTACATATGATCTAGACGATGGAATGTTCTCTCTAGCCCTTAGTGTGGTCAATTCAGAAAATTGAGGACTGGTATTAGTTCTTGAAGAAATTAAAAAGGGTCATAGATAGTAAAGTTGTTATTATATCAGATAGAAATTAAAAAGGGATATTGCGTAGTGTTTTCAAGTTGTTCGAAACAAAAAATCATGCATATTGTTATTGACATGTGAATGAGAACTTTTCTATTTTCTTTAATAGGCAAAACTTTAGAGGAAATAAAGGGATAAAAGATGTTTTGTTGCTTTTGGACAGCATTGCGTATGCTAGGTTGGATATAGACTACAACAAGGCATTTGAAAAACTTGTGTGCTTCAATGACAACCTAGTAAAGTGGGTTGCAAAAAACAATCTTGATCATTAGGCGATGTCAAAGTTCCTTAAAAAA
Organism: Vitis riparia; assembly: GCF_004353265.1. Classification (NCBI taxonomy): domain Eukaryota; kingdom Viridiplantae; phylum Streptophyta; class Magnoliopsida; order Vitales; family Vitaceae; genus Vitis; species Vitis riparia. Next base: position 10,508,979 of record NC_048432.1, on the reverse strand, counting down.
CATTGGGATAAAATGACAACTAATATTACAAAGTCCTTCAATACGTGATTAAGAAAGAAGCATCACCAAAAAATTTATACGTTGTTGTTGATGCACATGGATAAGCTTGTAGTCATGTTGGACACACATATGCTTGGTATAGAAAAGTGGAAGAGTGTGGTTGGACCGAAAATAGTGGAAAAGTTAATGTCAAATATCATGAGGTCTGGTTCGATTAGTGTGATGCCCTATATGGGGGGACGTTTAAGATGTTTACTAGGAAGGTTTATTTGGTTGTGGATATGCAGCAACGTACGTGTACTAGTGTGACATGGCAAATGTCCATATTGCCATGTGCACATGTATGTGCTATCATCCGCACAATGAGACACGATGTGTATGAGTATATCGACCCATGTTTTCATGTCTCCACTCAACAATTGATTTACTCGGGTCAGTTTCAATCATTACCAACGCACAACTGTGGACCCCACATTTTTAATGATGCGTTCCCACTCGATTGGCGAGACTCGCTTTTCGTTTATTTGGTGAAAAATATGTTTTTTAGAAAAGACTTGGAGTTGCCACTTACTTTTATTTATTTTTAAAGGGGAAAACAGGTAAGAACAAAACCCCTAAATAGACTCCTGATTTTTTTTATTTTTTATTTGGAAAAGCTGTCTACGAAAAACTTGAGTCTAGGTCCGGGGATTAGGTTACTTATTGGGAAGGTACGGTAAAAACCGTAGCACCCCTCTAAGCCCCTAAAAAAATGGTCTCTACTAAATAAGGAGAACCAGACATGGCAGTTAACTAGGAGATCAATGGATACCAAAATGATTATAGTTCAAAAATAAGTCATGATAACGAAATAATAAACAAAGTGAGAGTGAGAGTGTACCTTAGTAGCAGGTAATAAAGCGCTATCATGAAAACAAGGTTAGTGTACAATGACAAGTGTAAAAAAAAATCTCATACAAAACCAAATCAAAATCAAACAAAATCAAGAGCACAACTTACTTGAATTATTTTAAAAAAAAATGTTATGAATGTCGGGCCCCCACCAAAGCCCAATTTATTTTTGCTATGAATTAATTCTCATAAATTCCATCATTTTGGAATTATGAAAACTTATTCATTTTTATATAAAAAAAATTTGAAAATAGGAATTTTGAAAATTAAATTTGAAATTTTGGAAATTTTTTAAGTGGATTCTTTTTATTAAAAAAAAAATATATAAGTTTGGAAATTTTGGAAATCTATTTGAGAATGGTATTTCAAAATAAAATAAAAAATAAATAAATAAAAATATAATAAAATAAAATATAAAAAATAAATAAATAAATAAATTTTAAATTTTGGAAAATGGGAATTTCGAGAATGGAATTTTGAAAAAATTAAATTAAAATTTTGGAAATTTAGAAATATTATTTTGAAAATGGAATTTCAAAAAATTAAATTTAAAAATTGGAAATTTGGAAAATTGAAATTTCGAGAATGGAATTTCAGAAAATTAAACTTAAAAATGAAATTTTGGAAAATTATTTCGAAAATAGAAATTTTTGGAAAATTGGAATTTTTGAAAATTGAAACTTGAAGATCGAAGTTTTGAAAAGTATATTTTTGGCGTATGAGAATAACAATAAATAAATAATAAATAAATAAATAAATAAAAGGATGGTACGTAGTCGGTGGGACTCGCATCCCAAAGGTGGCCATGCAAAGTGTGGGCCTAGGATGGAATATCTTATAACATAATAATAATAATAATAATAATAATAATAATAATAATAATAATAATAAAACAATCTCAACCTCGCATACTTTAATACTATTTACACATGAAATATTGAAAACTGACAACTGAATATCAGAACATGAGAAAATTAATTAAGGGAAACTAACCCTAAAATTATTAAGAGTATATACTAACATGAAACATTAAAATAAATCAACAACTAGGGATATTAAAAACCTAAATTAATGGGGAACAACCAAACTAATGCTAGAGATAACAAAGAAACATGAACTAATTTAGGTTCAATAAGAATGAATAATTGGAAAATAATAAAAACTAACATCTAAGGATATTTAAATTTCAAACTAATAAGAGGTAAATAAATACTAAAACCTTAATATTTAAAGAAAACTATTGAACAACAATGGATCAACCGAAATATCAATTAATCATTCAAAGAGCAATATATGTCAACATGGATCAGCCCAAACCAAAGACTAAAATTCAAGAAGCAATATATACTAACATGAGTTATTAAAATCAACAATTAAAAACTCCAAAGTATATACAAATTATCATAGGCCATCAAATTAAAAACTAAAAATTCAAAGGACTACAAAGAATTAACATGGGTCAACCAAAATAACAATTAATAATTTTAATGACAATGCAAATTAATGTGGATTGACCAAAAATAAGAATAAAAATTTAAGGAGCAATATAAATTAACAACGATATTTAAAAATTAACAACAAATGATTTTATGAAAATGAAGAATAATAATAATAATAATAATAATAAATAAACAAACAAAATTTCATGAATATTATAAAGCTACATGGATATTAGTTTTCATTTCTTTCATTTTAAATTTATAACAATGTAAACCAATAACACCATGATCCACCACATTCACTTGAATTTTTAATTCAATGAAACAAGCCACTAACAAACTTGAAACATCTCATGGCCGGCCATTAATCTTACTTTGAATTTTTTATATTAAAAAAAAAACAATACTCAAGCTTCCACTATTATTTGAAATTAACCAAAACTAAGAAAAAAAAAATCCTATTTTATAGTATTATTTTTTTTATATAAAAAAAAATCTAATTTTCCATTATTATTAAAATTAATCAAAACTATTTTTTTTTTTTAAATTCCAATTTTCTACTATTATTCAAAATTTAACCAAAACTAAAATTAATTAAAAGATAGAATTTAAGAAAATTGATTTACCATGGACCATTGAGATATAGCAATTAAAATGAATGTTAAAAATAATTGTCTTCATGTTCAAATGAATTTACGAGGAATAAAACAAAAATTCTTATGCCGTGAGATCAAACCGAACACTTAAAATAAAATGATAAACACGTAATAGCTTAGAACCTAAAATACAAGAGCCTATAAAAATAATAAACATTGTTCATGAACTAAGCACCTCATTGTTTCATGCATGTTATAATATAAGTCTACACGAAATGCTATATCCACTATGCATCAACAATTCTTTAAACAATAAAAGTTAGTGGACTTTGAATGTCATGCAATACTATAATAATTAATAAACATTGACAATGGTCATTTGATGCATGCTGGAAAACTTTCTTGTGCCTGTTGCCAAAAAAAACTTTGGTTGAATGCCCCACTTCCAGTGTCTCTCGAGTTGTGTGTTTGGAACCCTTTTTCGAAAGTACAAACTCTTTCTCTATTATCGGCAGCATGCCAACGTGAAAGAGAAGTACAACAGTAAGTTTCTCTCATCTAGACACATCCACCTAAGTTTTCTGCCCAAGAATTTCTCATTCAATGTGATAAGACAAACCCAAGAATGTCACTCTTATCTATCCTAGCTATGTAGACTAAACATAGGATAGGGTCCTCGTGGCCATTGGAAGATTTCGGAAACTTGGAATGGGAATTTTTTTTTAAAAAAAATGAATACGGAATTTTGGAATTTTCAGAAACTTTGGGTACGAGAATTTTTTTTTAAAAAAATGAATCCGGAATTTTAAGAGAAATGGAATTTTAGGAAAATTAATTTTGAAGTTAGTATTTAAAAAAACTAGATGTGGAATTATGCAAGTTTGAGAATTTAAGAATGGTGTTTTTTAAAAAAAATAAAAAAAAATTAAGTTTTGAGGACTATTCAAAGTTTGAAAATCGTATTTAAAAAAAGGAAAAAACTAAACTTTAGAAGACTATTCAAAGTTTGTATTTTAAAAATTGAGTTCCAGAAAGTTTAAAAACTATTTGAGGACTAAAAAAAAAAAGATTAAATAGACAAAACAAACAAGGATTTTAAAACACTATTTGGGCCAGAAGAGTAAATAAAATACATGGTTTAATAGTTTTTTCTTTCTTTCTTTTAGTTTCCTTTTGACTTTGACAGAGGAGCAAAGTGAATGGACTGCATGAAGACGAGCTCTTGCATGCGACATTGGAAAGCGATCAGTTTGCTACAGCCAACGAGACTCGCATCTAAAGACTACCCGAACACTCCTATGTATTCTGGCGAGGGCAAAGGAAGTCGCTACAACTGCTAGTAGGGTTGCAACCAAGGCCAGCCACCAGAAAAATAAGCTGTAGCCACCTCCATACGCAGCTAAAGCGAGCACCTGGAGAGGGTTTCATCTCCAGCTTTCAGCTGCTGCCACCAACAGTACAGGCACCCCGTTCAGACACCGCATGGCTGGTTTGAAGAACATGAACATGCCTAGCTCCAACAAAAAAGAAAACGGTGCCTAGCTCTTAACGTTTAGACATCCTGTTCAAACACTACATGGATATCATCTCAAGATCATCCACGACTTCTCAACATCCCCTATTCACAGGGTCCAACTCTCCATGGCCAGACATCCAGAAACAAAGGTCAAACACCTAGAAAATAGAGCACATAACGAAAGGGATGGAATGAACTACCCATAATAGCATTTTATGTCATAGCCAATGAGCTCAGATTGGTGGGATGGAAGCAGGTGAGTCCAAGTCCAAATAGAGACATAAAGTAGAAAATATCCAACAACCAAACTAAGGCTACATATTCATATTATATTTCTGAGCAAGACGGCAGAAGTAAAAACAAAGATGCAACAATGGTAAATAGAAATATCGGAACTAGATTCCCATAGACAACAAGCATTCTTCACTGTCTATTCTCAAGCAATTTAAAATATCCAGGAATCATGAAAGAGAAAGGAGAGTGACATGGCATGCAAATTAAACATCAGGAATAATAAAATCCATACCTCGGAAGTCCTCCCTGGCTATGTGAAATATCAGTTTCCAGCTACCCCCCTCTTTTCCCGGATTCCTCCTGTCAACTCTTTGTTTTACTTTTCTTTCTTTCTCTCTCAAAACCTTCCCTTTTACTCCTCTCAAACTTCTCTCAAACTCCTCTTTTTTCTTCTTTTCTCTCTCTATTTTTTCCTTCTTTTAATCTGAATGTTTTTCTTGAAAACCTTTTCCTCTCCCTTTCCAGACTTCACCCTTAAGACTTCCCTTACAGCTTCCCATGTAGCTCCATTTTCCCACAGCCTCTTCAAAACCCCCCACCCCCCCACTTTTACTTTCTCTCCAAGAAATCTCTTTTCCATTCTTCCTTTCTTTGTTTCTTTTTTTAAAAAAAAAAACAACTTTTAATCCCCATGCATCTTGCTGGCTTCCCAAGTATCAATTTTGACTTTTAATTTTTCCATAAAACATATTTTTTTTTTCTTCTTCTTCTTATGTAGTCCACCGACTCTCCTTTTCAATTTTTTTTATATAATAAAAACAAAGTAAATAAAGCAATAAAAAAAACATAATACAATAAAAAAAATGAAAATAAAATGACACAGTAAAAGCATAATATAAATAAATAATAATGGTACTAAGAATAACAAAGATAACGATAAAAAAAATAATAATGATTATAATAATAATAAGGATAATGATAATAATAATAATAATAATAATAATAATAATAATAATAATAATATTGATAATAATAAAAACAACTAATAATACTAGTACTAATAATAATAATATAAGATCCCTAGTCACTTGCAATTTTCTGAAAATAAATAAGTGGATCAATGAACAAATAAAGTAGGAAAAATAAATAAATACCATACGCACATAACAATAATCTAAATATTAAACTAAAACACAAATGAAAAAATAAGATAAAATGAAAATAAAAATAGAACATCAAGATGATACAATTAAACATCGAAAACTCATCTCAGACAATCCAAATAAAATAATAAAGAAATATCAAGATGAATACTCACCTAGTCTCAAAAATTCATCAATCAAGAAACTAATCTTAGAGAATTAAGCTTACAAAAAATAAAATAAAATAAATCCAAGTGACTTGGGTGACCTAAGTGGAAAGTGCCAAGGTGAATTAGGTGGAAACTAAACCAAGGAGATGTCCAAGTGATAAAAAAAAACATGCCAAGTGACCTTGAAGGTTTTTTAAAAAAAAAACTCAAGTGATGTAAGGTGATTAAAATGTGTCAAGTGATCTAAGAGTGTACCTAATGGGCCAAGTGCATCTAAATGGGCCTAGGGTGGTGCCCAATGGGTCATCAAAGAATTATCGTAAAGTATCAAATGGACACGTAATAGAAAATGTGCTAGTAGGACAAAATAGAGGGTCTACAACAACATGCCTAAAGTTTGTGCATATGGGAGTTTGCAAGATAGAGTAGGCAACTTATTTCCTGTTCTCCAACCCCCACATGTGAGACATCCTCCAGAAATACCCCAACAAAGGCGCATTGAGTCGCAATTTAGCCATAAGAGAGTTATTCATTGCTCTTGATGCAATGACATAAGTCACAACCTATCTAAATGTAATAATTTGTTGTGGTGAAATGTCCCTTTTTGTGCTTGTAAGGTTTTCATCTTTTGTACCATCCCTCATTATTCCATCCTATGGTATATGGTCGTAGGGTAGTTGCTTTTGGTACTTATGTATTGGTCTTGTTATAGGCATAATGAACTACCTTTTATTTTCACGATTTGGAGTTGCTTTCATTAATGAATTAAATTGAAAGTGCAATTCGAATGTGGTATATTTTCACTTGTATAATTTCATAAAGGTGTTTACATTATGGCGTATTTACTATTTTGAGGTATCAAAATTATTTTAAGAGGGAGTAGGGTTGTTGAGGTTGTGGATCTCAATTTTAATGAATTACAAGGTCTAAGTGTCCTCACATATTTCATTAGTGAAGATCTCTATTTAGCTAGAATCACTAACTTTTAGTGAACCAAATGAATAAAAGAGCTACAATGTCACATTTACAAGTAGTTCTAATGCAATCTAGTATAACCAGTTTTGTACATCTTGAATGGTTAGATGAAAAACACATCGTTGGTAGTCCAATGGCTTTTGTTGGACATGATCTTAGAAATATTGGTTTTAAGAAAAGTGCAAATACTATCTCTTTCTAATTTAATTAACCGTGCTCTATATGTAAATAGTTTTCTTGCTATTGAACTATAAAGTAGTTGCAACAATTGTCTTGTTGTGTGAACCACCACATGGGCCAGAAAATTAGTGCACCATTGTATAATATTGTATAGTGAACCATGTAATTGATTGACATGTCACTATAGAATCAATTTGTTAACCATATATAAACTTCTATGCATTTTAATATGATATTGTTATGTTATTCTCGTCCCTATGGTTCATTATATTGAATTAATACACATTAGAAAGTGTCAAATTTCTAATTTAATTTAATTAATAATTTCATGAGATTTTTTTTTATATAGAGCATATTGTATAGGGGTATTTTCCTTTATAACATTCACATAGAAAACAATGCACTTAAAAGTTACAAGAGATAAAGGACTACCTTCAATTCCCAAACTGACATAAGTGACCCAAATGAGGATCTAAGTTCTCTTGGGACCTTAAATAATTAATTTAGGTTTTAGTGTATGTTTATGAAAGTAAGAGTAATTTGTAATTTCCATACTACTAACATGAAGATTGATCTTAATAATTTAGTTAGCTATTTATTTATTCTTAATTCATATTATTTTAGCTTTTATTTAGAATTCTTCTTCATATTAGGAAAGATAGTTTTATTCTTATTAGGAATAGTTCAATTAATCTTCAAATCATTTTTAATAATAAAAAAAAAAAAAAAAGCAATTTCATAGAAAATGTATTCTTTAATAATGCAGTGATTAATATTGGGTAATATATACCTCTTTCATATGTTGGTTGAATTTGTTCAGGTATTTTTTTTTTTTAACACCTATGGAGAGTGCTTTGAACACCTTAGAGAGTTTTACTAACATCTTCCTACATTGTTGAAGCCTACATGGATATATATTCATTCTTCAATGACCTCTATGGAGGAAATGCATTCTTTCATGTTGTTTATTGTCATCTATTCTCTTTGGAACTTGAGAATTTAGCCTACTCAACACAGTAAATTCCATTGCCTGTTAAGGATTGTTTGGAAGAAGTTTGGGATGGTGTGAAACACAAATATTGGAAACTAGATACCTATTACCTTCCTGTTTCTCAGTCTTTACAAAATTCTGAATCTTGTACAATTTGCTTTGTTTTTTAATTATCTTCTTGTTTTAAATCTCCAAAGTGCTCAAAATAGAAACTAGAAGTCTATACCACTGATTCTATAATCTATCATTTTGTAAGCATAGCTGGTTAGGAAACTATGACAATGAATCCTTACAATTTCTCTAGCATATTTTTTTGTTTCTGCATCTAATTTTTTATATCTCCTCTATGCTCGGGTTGTGGCCCGTTATTTGTTGGGTGTGTATTTGTACACTTACTCTTATTTGTCCTTCATCTACCCCATAAATAAATGAATAAAAAATATTTAAAATTAAAATGAAAGGAAAAAAAAAGGCTTTTGATTTTGCCTACAAGAAAATACACCTTTTTGCATTACATATCATTTATTATGTATGTTCTGTATTGATGCTTGATACCATTTTGTATATTTTCCAATGAAAATATTAAAGGAAGTGAGTATTGCTAGAATCTATGGAAAATACCCTCTCTTTTTTTCATAGAATGGGAACCAACATTGAAAGATACATATTTTCTTTAAACAACTGAAAAGATAAATATGGTCTAGTAAGGGTTTAAATTTCCAGCAAATTGTTTCCCAAAAGATACCAAATGTCTTTTTATGAAAAAAAAAAAAAAAAAGGGTCTAATTAATAATGATATGGACTTCCTCTCCAAATCACCAAATTAAATAAAGCAATATCACCATGTGGACCTCTAAAATTGACTAAGAAAAATGGTAAAATACTTGAAGAAAACCTATATACCACACAAACCATCCACAACATCACAAAACCAACTTGATAGTTGAAAATTTTGGGTTGCCTCAATCCACAATCATATCTTAGAGGTTCCAAAAACAAAGCAAAACTCCCTTGTATATAGGAATCTCTAGCAATGTTAGATAAAATATTAAAATAACTAGGATTGCAACCTTATACAAGATTCATTGGTATAAAGGCCAACCCAAGGGTTTAATATGTTGCTCAATCCATTCCATAGATATTGAGCCTACTACACCTCAAAACCTTTGCTTTAAAGGAACTCTTAGGTAAGTTCATTGTGTATCTCTTGTTTCATCTTCACTACCACTATTCTTCATCTTCTCCTCTTGTTGTTTGAGGCTTTGTTTGTTTGCTTGGTTGTGGACAACAGAGACCATATATGAGTTTTGTTGATTTCTGATTTGTTCATATGCTCATTATTATTGTTTTCGATCACTATTATTTTTAGTATTACTTGAATACAGTTAACCCCTGTCTCATTTTGCCTTATTTGAAGATATTGGCTATCTTTTTCTTGTTTGAATCTGCTAGTACTTTTCCCACCAGTTCTAAGCTCATTAAAAGAGCATGAAATTCGCTTTTCTACATCCAAATATGAGCAATAAACCTATAATGACCAAATTATCAGAGTTGTTAACTTAACACATTATCCATAATAGATAATACAAATGTTAACCACAACACTTAAATAATTACTCAAAATATAACATGTCAATGTTTGAGTATTCATGAAGATTTTTGCATACTAATAAATATAAAATTCATGTCTTCATTCATTTTGGAAATTGGAATATGGAGATTGAAAATGAGCATCTAGAAAACCAAAGTTCTCCACATAGTGTCTTTCTACAACCACACCACCACCATCCTCATCAGTTACAAAAATATTGAATATATATCAACAAGAAATCATTTTTGAAGAAAAAAAATATAATTATTGAACTTTTATAAGTTTAAATATTCTACTAACTAATATGAGAACTTGAACCTTCCACTTCATTTATTGGAATTGACCCTTCTTGATATAAAAGATTTTCCTCTTCAACATCCGACTCTGCTGGTTGATATTTATAAACTATCCAAAAATTGGTCTCATCAATGCATGCATAATCAATGGGATCATAGGTTCTTTTCTTGTTATAGAACCTAAACTAGAAAAGCATATAATTATTCATAATTGTGAATGAAAGAATTTAAATTCAAAACAACTAAGAAAACATTTATACCGTTTTTTTAGTCGCAAATTGTAATGAACGTATACAAGATCATTAAGCCTTTAATGTTCCAATCTATTTCTTTTTTTAGTATGTATACGTTCAAAGACACTCCAATTCCTCTCACATCCAGAAGACGATGTAGCTTGACTCAATATTTGAATGGCCAACTTTTGCAAATGTGGTGCACTGTATCCATATAGCCTCCACCATTCATCTAGTTACCATTTTCACATTAAAAATAAGAAAAAAAAAATTAACAAGTTTAAAATATTAAATAGTAAGTGGGTAACTAATGAAAAAGAACAAACACACTAATAAATTAAAATTATCTTTTACCAGGTTGAAGTACTTCATGTGAAGAATAAACAACGTCTCTTTCAAAACTTCCCAATCAATTATGAAACAACTTCATTTCATTCATCATTTCAAGCTTGCCTTTCAGAACTTTCTGATCAATAACATCCATGACACCTCCAATAATAGTTGGCTTATTACAAAAGTTTTCCTAATCATATTGGAAACATGGATTCAACCAATAAGTTGTTGAATGAATGTTTTTCTTTAGTTGTTGATCCCAACATTGCTTTATGATATCTGTATAAGGCTTGTATATTATTTTGTTGTGGTTAAATAATTTCTTGATACCCAAACAAACTCTATACACGCCTTCATACACATATCCCATCGAAGGCCTCTTATCACAATCAACAATATGCAATAAGCACATTAGTGAAGACATAAGATTCACAACTATTAAATAATCATTCCAAAATCTATTATCTAAGATGATAGAAATTGAAACTCTGTTTTTATTATCCCTCACAAAGAACCTGCTAGTCACCAAAGCTTGCAAGTTATGTTTATGATCATGAAGACTCTTGAGTGCAATGAATGTAGTAACAAAGCGAGTTGCACTAGGTTAGAGAATCTCTCTTCATCCTTTTTTTTTCTTAACCAACTTAGCAAAGCAACATGATTATACAAAAAAATTATCACCTTTGATGCACGTCTTATAAGTTCAGCAACATGGTCTATCTTACCAATATCCTTAAATATCAAATTAAGACAATGAGCCACACAAGGTAACCAATTGATGTGTTTATGCTTCTAAGAAATCAATCTCCTTACGACCACATAATTTGATGCATTATCAGTCATTACATGAAATACATTGAGTGAACCCACCTATTCAATCACCTCATCAAATAACTGAAACAAATTAGTTACATCATTGACAATGTCTGAAGCATCAACAGATTTCACAAACGATATTCTTTCAAGACAATACATAAGAAAGTTGATGAGTATTCTTTGTCTATTATCTATCCAACCATTACCCATTATTGTACACTCAACTTTTGCCTAAATTTCACAATAAGAGTCCACAACTTACTAAACTTTCTTCTTAGCATCCTTTAAAAAATTAACCCGCAATTGATGGTAATTTTGTTAAGCCTAAAGATGTAATTAGTTAGGATATTCTTTTCTCACTAGTCTTATAGCTCCACGTGTACAGTTGGTTAGGATGTGTATCTCATGCTTGTATATAATGTCTGCTCTATTATTGTAGAAGATAATTGAGATAAATAATATCAGCATCTTTTCTTCTCATCTCTCTCTCTCTTTCCTTTTGTTTTCATCACCTATTTCATCTTGGTATCAAAGTTTCCATGGCTTCTTTTAATGAAACCTCCGAATCACCTTCTGTTAGCACTGTGAATGTGCAAAACCCATTATCTCAGTCAAACAACCTTTCTTCACCAGTAACCACACCCTTTTTCTCTTTTCCGTCTATGAATCAACCTCTCACAATAAAGCTGGATAATGGGAACTACCTCATATGGAATAATCAGCTTCTGAATGTCATCATCGCTAATGGACTCGATGATTTCATTGATGGATCTCAACCTTGCCCTCCTCGATTCCTCGATCTACAACAACAAATCCTCAATCCAGAGTAGTCGGTCTAGTAGAGATACAATCGACTTCTGATGAGTTGGTTGTACACATCCTTGTCTGAAGATATAATGGCTCAAATTGTTGGGTATTCAATAGCTGTGGAGATTTGGAACGCCCTTAATCAGATTTACTCTACCTCTTCTATGGCGCAGGTTACCGAGCTTCGCACCAACCTTCAAACACTCAGGAAAGATGGACTCTCAGCTGGTGAATATATTCAAAAGCTCAAATCCATTTGCAACAGTCTTGCAGCAATAGGAGAACCAGTTTCTAAGAAAGACCATCTCATTTATTTGTTTAGTGGATTAGATCATGAGTATAATCTTTTTGTTACCTCCATTCAAAATCAATCTGACCAACCAACTATCGAGCAAATCCATAGCCTATTGCTTAGCTATGACTTCCATTTTGAACAACAAAACTTTGTTTCTCATAATTCTACCCAAGTCCATTTGGCTTATCTAAATAAGAAACCTTATAAATCAACTCCTCAACCTACATTCAATCACATTCACATTCAACTTCGATATTCTTCTCCATCTTTTAAGTCAACCACTAGTCAATATCAACACAGCATTTTGGGCAAACCACAACCACGACAACCTCAACCTTAATGGAAACCACATTTTTCAATCCATAATCAAAAACCTCAATGCCAAATTTGTGGTAAATTTGGACACACTGCTCTTAGTTGCTTCCATCGCACAAATTTGAACTATTCACCCTAAGCTTCTCCTAAATCTTTCAATACTGTTCTCACCATAAATTCCTAGCTCTCTAATCCTCTAGAATTTTCTTATCCTGCAATGGCTCATCCTACTGCTATGCATAACACTGTTCTTGATACAAATTGGTACATGGACTCAGGTGGTACACATTACTTTACTTCGAACATCAACATGCTTGACACTGTGACACCATTTAGTGGTTCAGATCAAGTGATAGTTGGGAATGGTAAGCAACTTTGTATCTCACATCTTGGTACTACAAAACCACCATCCTCATATTCTCTTTTTGTTCTACATCAGGTCTATCACACTCCAAAAATTTCAAATAATCTTATTAGTGTTACAAAATTGTGTTCTGATAATAAAGTTTTTGTTGAATTTTATGCCACTCATTTTCTTGTCAAGGATCAGGTTTCGAAGAGAGTTCTCTTTCGGGGTCAACTTGATAATGGCTTATACAAAGTTCAGTCATCATGCTCTCCCTCTGTTGTTTCCTTTCCTCCTCGAGTTTTCATAGCCAACATCAAGGATCCAAATCTATGGCATAAGAAACTAGGCCACCCAGCTTTATTTGTTGTTAATCAAATCTTGGATTCTTGTAACATTACTCGAACACAGAAAATTCGTCTTAATTTTTGTAATTCTTGTCAATTAACAAAGAGCCATAGGCTTCCTTTTTCTCTATCTCCATCCATTGTAGTAAAACCTTTTGAGTTAATTTATACAGACTTATGGGGTCCTTCTCCTGTTCGCTCTATTTCTGGTGCTCGTTATTTTTTACTTTTTATTGATGATCATACTCGTTTTACTTGGTTTTATTTGCTCAAAACAATAGATGAAGCATATCCTACTTTTCTCAAGTTTCAAGCTCTCATTGAAAATCAATTTAATAGCAAGATTAAGGTTGTCCAATCTGATTGGGGAGATGAGTTTTGATCTTTCTCCATATTATTTTCTAATCTGGGCATTGTCCATCATTTATCTTGTCCATACACATCACAATAGAATGGGCGGGTTGAGCAAAAAAAATCGTCATGTGGTTGAAATAGGATTATCTCTTCTTGCTCACTCGGGTATGCTCCTATCTTATTGGCCCTATGCCTTTCAAACTGCCACTTACCTTATTAATTGTCTCCTCATCCTTGTGCTGCACCATCAATCCCCTTACTTTGCACTCTATCACAAACTCCTAGCTTATACTCATCTTAAGGTTTTTGGTTCCTTTTCTTTTTTCCATATTTGCTCCCTTATAATACCTATAAACTCCAATACAAGTCACTGGAGTGTGTTTTTCTTGGTTACAGTTCACACCACAAAGGTTATTTATGTCTTGACATTCACCCGGGCAGGGTGTATATTTCTCACCATGTGATTTTTAATGAAGATTCTTTTCTATTCAAGAATTTGTCATTTTCTCCCTCTCAGTCTATTTCTTCTTCCTCTTCCTTATCAGTTCCTTTGTTCATTCTCTTACCTCTCATCTCCCCATCTCCTCCTACTTCTACCTCTAGTATTTGTTCCCCTCTCATTGCCCCTACCCCACTTTCCTCTTTTTCACACTCTGTGTCTCCATCTGTTGCACATATTTCTCTCCTTCCTCCTAGTGTGAACTTGCCTATACCTTGTGTGGATACAAATTTACTTCATTTTTCTCGCACTCACAATATTCATCCTATGGTGGCCAGTTCTAAGGCTGGTATCTATAAGCCTAAATTGTTATTGAGTGTCTTCATAGGTTCTCTCACTGAGCCTACTTCCTTTATCCAAGTTATTAAAGATCTTTCATGGAAGCAAGCCATAGAATTGGAATTTGATGCCCTTCAGCACAATAAGACCTAGCATCTTGTTCTTTCACCTTCCTCAGGCAAGATAATCAATTGTAAATGGGCCTATAAGCTAAAGTTCCAGCCTGATGGCCAAATTGAGAGATACAAAGCCCGCTTAGTAGCTAAGGGTTATCATCAAACTGAAGGTATTGACTACTTCGAAACATTCAACCCTGTTGTCAAGCCTCCTACTATCCGTATTGTGCTCAGTCTTGCTCTTTCACAGAATTGGTGTATTAGACAGTTGGATGTTCATAATGCCTTTTTACATGGTGACTTGGCTGAAGACATTTTCATGGAAAAACTACTTGAATTTTTATCCTATATATCCTACTCATGTCTGCAAGTTGGATAAGTCTCTCTACGGCCTTAAACAATCACCCTAGGCCTGGTATACTAAGCTTAGTACTTCTCTACTACACTTGGGATTTGTTACTTTCAAGAATGACTCTTCCTTATTTATTTTTCATTCTTCTCATTGGTTACTTCTTGTTCTTGTCTATGTGGAGGATATAATCGTCACTGGGAGCCACTCTACTCAGGTTACTCACCTTATCCAACAGTTGCATCTTCAATTTTCTTTAAAGGATCTTAGTCCTCTACACTATTTTCTGGGCTTGAAGGTTCATCACACCTCTACTAGTATCACCTTAGCCAAGCAAAGTATATCACAAATCTACTTACTCGGACTGCTATGTTGGATGCCAAGCCATGTCCCACTCCTATGTCTTCTAACACAAATCTCTCTTTTCATGATGGTGTGGCTCTTGAAAATGGTTCAGATTATCGAAGTTTTGTTGGTGCCCTTCAGTATTGCAGTAAATAAAGTGTGTCAATTCATGCACCATCCTTATGATGTTCATTGGCAGGTTGTTAAACATATTCTCCGGTACTTAAAGGGCACATCTCATTTTAGTCTCTTTCTACAGCCTTCCTTTGACTTCAACATTACTTGCTATACAGATGTCGACTGGGCTTCCTGCCCTTATGACAGGCATAGCACCAGTGGCTACTGCCTATTTCTTAGCTCCAATCTAGTTTCTTGGTCATCTTCCAAACAAAAAATGGTATCTTGGTCCAGCACCGAATCAAAGTACCGAGGAGTAGCAAATGAGGTTTTTGAACTTGCTTGGATTGAATCTCTTCTTCGTGAACTTCCCATTACTCCCACTCGACCTCCTCTCATTCTTTATGACAATATTAGTGCAACATACTTAGCTGCCAATCTTATTTGCATGCCTGAGCCAAACATATGGAAATCAACTACCACTTTGTTTGGGAACGTGTTCTTCAATGCTCTCTCTTTGTCCAGTTCACACCTTCTGATGATCAGCTTACTGATTGCATGACCAAGCCTCTTTCCACCCAACATTTCATCACTCTACGTTCCAAGCTCACTATTTTCACTAGACCATTGAGCTTGAGGGGGGATGTTAAGCTTAAAGATGTAATTAGTTAGGAAATTCTTTTCTCACTAGTCTTGTAGCTCCACGTGTACAGTTGGTTAGAATGTGTATTTCTTGCTTGTATATAATGTCTACTCTGTTATTGTAGAAGATAACTAAGATAAATAATATCAACATATTTTCCTCTCATTTCTCTCGCTCTTTCCTTCTGTTTCATCACCTCTTTCATCTAATTTGGACCCTCATATCCATGACCAATTATAGATATAGCATCCAACATTGACTTAAAGTAGAAGGCATTCACAACATTAGTAGGAATGCATGCATCATAAAAGAATCTCCCAGCCGCCATATCTGCTCTCTAAATAGTTTCTTTCCCAACTAATACACTTTTCATGGAAGATTGAGCTCATTAAGTATTTCTTGGTGCAAAATACTTATCCATTGTTGATTTTTTTTTTCCCACTACTAGCTGCCATAGGATTTTGCATTTCTTGAACCTCTTCTTCACTTTCTACCATATCCCATTCAAATTGTGACACATTAGGACCATAAGGATTTCTATATTTATATGCTTCTTAGGTTGCTTTATTGGAATTCACAAACTCTTGCAAAGAATTTTTCATTTGAAATCTGATATCAGGAAGTACCAATTTACACGGACTAATATCCCCTTTCATTCCAGCAAGATGTTGCTTCATTCTATGAATACCCCCACTTTTTACAATCTTTTTACAATACAAACAAACAAGAGTTTTTCTTCCATTTGTATATCTTTCCTCATAAACATGCTCTCATACAAAGTCAGTCTTACTTCTAGTCTTTTGTGAATTAGCAGTTAAATATTGACCAAAGAATAGGGTCAAGTTTGATTCCATTTTTATTTCTCCATCAAATTGGAAACAAAAATCACAATTTTAATCATAAAATTAAATAATTAAGTCATCAACAATTTAATTAAAAAAAAAAAAATCAAGTCATCAACAATTTATAAAAACCCCACATTAATCTGGAGAATTAAAGTCATCAACAATTTGAAAAATCAAAGAATTAAAATTTTTGAAATTTATTAAAGAAATTTTTTTCAAAATGAGAAATTTACTTTCAAATCAAATATTTATTTAAATTTAAAAATCAAAATATTATTTGAAAATGAATAAATTATTTTAATTCCTAATGTTTTAACTTTTCAATAATTTGAATAAATTAAAATGTGCAAATTGCAATAAATAAACAAAAAATTATAAAATTATAACAATTAAATATTAAACATAATATCAAAATCATAATCAACAAAAAAAAATAACATATTAAATATAAAACATAAAAAATAAATTTCAAAAATAAAAATCAAAACTTTTGGAGCTATTGCCATTGTTGGTGGAGCTAAGGAATATGGCATTTGTTAAGTTGGTGGAGATACCGAGGGTAGGGGTTTTATAGTACCTGCAAACCAATGGGAAAAAGGCGTCACCACAGGGGAAAGGGGAGTGACGTCGGGGGAGCAAAGTTTGACTAGTAGGAACTTTGTGCCACCGATAACAATGGGTGGCTCCAGCAAGGGTAGCCACATGAGGGGTTGTTGGTGGGAAGAAGAATGGTGGAAATGAGATTTTATACTCGTCAAAATGGCATCGTTTTTTAAGTTGGGGAAAAAAATAAAATTAATTGAACTGTTTAGTTCGAATGGAACCAACCAGTTCTTCCAATTCGATTACGGTTCAACCTATTTTTAGCCCAATTGACCGGACCGAATCGAAACCGTGATCAAGTGACGATTAGACCGGTCGATCCGGTCTAATTTTTAAAATCATGTTATTTTCTATGTGTATCTCAACTAATGTATCTTCAAATGCAAATATTCTTTTACGATGCATTTAAACTGCAATTAATAGGGGAACCTCAACACATAGTTATTGTAATTCCATGACTAAATCAATTTGTCTGTACACCCTATAAACCCACTCTCCATGCATTATTCGTAATTGCTCATTGAAGTTAGCGTTGTGTGGAACACTTAAGATGTCGTCAACTAGGATCTAATTCCTTCTTGAATCCATCCTCTTATGAACGAATAAATCGAATGATGGCAAAATTTAATGGTATAACACAAGAAACCCTTGTTATAAGGCAATATTGTAAATGTCATGGATAGAGTTCTATATATATAACAAATGTAATAGAAACATTCATTTCATTGAATCTCCAATGTAATGAAGAAAAGAAAAAAAGAAAAAGATGATGGGTTTTGACAGTAGTATGTTATAATGACTACACATACATATTTTAATGACAAGACAACGATGTTCTCCATTTCCCAATAACATTAAAAATTTGAAACGTTACAATTGTAATGAAAATTTGTGCACATAAGTGTTAATTTAAAGTGACAACAAAAAGTACTATCACGGATTGCCATTGATGCATGTGTCATTCTGAAATTGAGATGACAACACAAAAGACTCATCTGAAGTTGACAATATTGGACTAAAGTACTTTGAATAGCTCGTGAATCACTTTTGAGATTCATTGTACGCAATTGTCATAGAAAAGAGTGAAAAAATGAGATGATATGTACACAATAGAGACATGACTAACAAGTCAATTCAGCACATTGAAAAAACATAAAGCTAACACTACGAGTATGGATAGAAAAGAGAATAAGATATAGGATACATAATCTTACAAAATATTAGCACGTATAGTATCATGTTACCATAGTATAAATAAGGGGTTCTGCATCGAACCTCTTGTGACTAAGAAGAAAGTAGAGTGCTTAATTTTCCATCAATCACACCTATCATCTTATAACTTTTAACTTTGGTACAAAACTTCTTCATCATTCTGTTATGGTTGCACATTGTCATTAACTTTCTCATAGTAGTCACTTACTATAGCGTCTTTTTATTTGAAAGTAAGGAAAATGAAATTTTTACTATTTTTAGTCGTTAATCAAGATTTTAGGCATATACACACTTCTCTAGCAAGATCAATAGTTGTTGCAGGTCATGGACAATAGAAGGGGTAGACACCATTTTCACTTAGGGAAGTAATACTAGCCCAATGATATATTTGAGCTATCAGGTTGATATTGGGCACTAGGAAAGGATAATTTCATGTACTCACTAAAGCCATCGAAGAAGTATTCTAACGTGACCATGTGCACCATGGAAAGTGAGTGGACACATCAAGTGGAGGAATCAACAAATCTAGTCCAACAACTAAATGTTTTAGGTATACGTGTACCACGTAGAAAGTCGTTGTCTATTCATCGATACGATCACATCAATTTATCTGAAGCACTTAATAAGATTAAGGAGGAAAACAACATGATGGCAATTTAAAAAAATAGGGTAACAATGTTGGAAGAGACACGGAACAAAGCACTAGCAAATAGTAAAGAACTCAATGAAGGGAAACAAACAGAAATTCTATCTCTAGCGTAATGCAAATCAGATTTTGAAATCTCTGATGAGGAGTAGTAACATATGAATGACCTTACCTAAATAAACCCTATGTAACGTATGTAATATTGTACTCCGAATTTTGGGATATTTGTTGCAACTTAAGTAAGCAAATGGTTGATAATTAATGATCAACTTTGTTGTTAGCATCCCATTATAAATTGACCACCCCATGGTATAACATTCAAATTAGCATCACATTTTGTTAGTCTTACAATCAATTTTAAATAACATTCACATATTGCATGTCATGATGTATCGAATATATTCATTTTGAACACATTATAGGTGAAATAGACTTTGGTTAGGAAAAATTAATAACAATCTTTTTTAATTTACTAATGATTCACATTTTGTCACATTTGCTCTATATGTGGTAGCGAAATTAAATAATAATAATAATAATAATATTTTGCATGTCATAGCAAACCGAATCAAATATATTTGTTCTGAAGATCTTTCGAGATGACTAAATAGGACATTATACTATAGGTGAAGAACACTTTTGTGTCTTGTACTATATTTAAAATTTTCATATAGTTCTTGTACTTTTGTGTCTGTATTGTAAATAGACCCTCATGCCAATATTACGACTAGGCCCTCCAATCAATCTTCAAACTATATAAATGGTATAACCTTACTTTAACACCATTGTCTAGTTCAAAGCACTGTGTAAAGAACCTTTATTCCAAACATATATCAACCATATTGTTCAAGTATGTTTGAAGGCATAAATTTTATATTTCATTTCTTCAATTAAGCATATTATCAATGTTTTAGGCAAATATGAAAAAAATACTCATGCACAAATTATTTATTTGTTTGCATCAATATAAACATATACATGGCAAACGAAGACAAGTTCTATGTTGTTTTTGTTAGAAAGAGACCGGGTGTATACACAACTTGGCCTGAATGCCAAACTCAAGTCATTGGTTGCAAGGGTAACGTTTATAAATTGTATAGAACTCATCATGAGGCTATATCAGCATGGGTGATGTACGAGCCTCGATGGAAAAAACTTGATGCACCTATTGAATCCTCCTAGCCTAAAGAGGTTAACCAGGCTATTGGCCAACTAGTAGATAACCAACTATTAAAGAAGACTCAAGATTGGAAACAAAATTTCCTTGATCTTTTTTCCTTCAGATGTGTTGTAACATTCATGATCATGTTTGTCGTTCAAAAGTTCTTTTAGTTATGCTCAAATGTGGTGCAACTAAGCTACACGTTGTACTTGTATTATATGTCTTGAATGCAATGGTACTCTGGTCTTTCATCTTTCATTATTTATTTCAGTTTTAAAACAATACTAAAACAAAAAACAAAATAAAAAGTTACAAATTGTGGATGATGAGATTTAAGGGAGAAATGAGCGAGTAAGTTCTTCAAAAAAATTTAAAATCCTTCAAGATAGGCTATATTATACACCCTTGTACAGTTAGCACATGTACCTTGTACACTCAGTGTAAATGTCTTGTACACTTGCACAATTTACATACACCTATAATGCAATGTGTGCATATGGGTGGGTTAACTATGTTTCCATTATCATGGCTCAGGAAAATAGGTAAAAAAAATGAAATTGAACCCAACCATGTATCCTTAATCATCATTTATGAATACAAGGTGATGGAATGAACATGTATGAGGTCAAATAAATGCATATGTTGCACATGATCAACCAATATATGTGAGGAATGTCTCTCATCCTTGGAAAAGGGAAATGAGCGAGTCAATTCCTCAAAATCATTTGAAATCCTTCGAGACAGACACCCTTTTACACCCTCATATAGTTACCATATTTGCCTTGTACACTTAGTGTAAATGCCTTGTACAATGACAAAAATTCCATAGACTTACAACACATGAATCCACATGGGTAGGCGAACCATGTTCCAATGTCATGATTGAACAAAATTTGCAAAAAATTGATGCCAAATTACATTCTTATTCATCATTACTATGGTAAGTAACATGATGAACATGTACAAACTCATAAAAATGAATGGGATGAGTATGTGATCAAGTAATGTGTGTGACGAATGTCCCTCATCATTGGAAAATGGAAATGAGCAAGTGAGTTCTTTGTATACCTTTGAAATCCTTATGGATAGCTACCTTGTACACTTAGTGTACATGCCTTGTATACTTGAACAATTTACATACACCTATAATGCAATGTGTGCATATAGGTGGGTTAACTATGTTTCCATTGTCATGGATTAGGAAAAGAGGTAAAAAAAAAAATTGAAATCGAACATAACCATGTATCCCTAATCATCATTTATGAATACAAGGTGATGGAATGAACATGTATGAGGTCAAATAAATGCATAGGTTGCACATGATCAACCAATATGTGTAAGGAATGTCTCTCATCCTTAGAAAAAAGGAAATGACTGAATGAGTTCCTCAAAATCATTTAAAATCCTTCAAAACAGGTAGCCTTGTACACCCTTGTTCAATTACCATATTTTCCTTGTACACTTAATATAAATGTCTTGTACAATGGCAGAAATTCGACATAGCTACAACTAAATGTGTGCATATGGGTGGGTTAACCATGTTCCAATGTCATGCTTTAGGGAAAATAGGCAAAATTAAACCCAAATTAGCTTTGTATTCATCATTAGTGTGGTAGGTTATCTAATGAACATGTACGAGGTGAAAAAAATGAAAGGGATGAGTGCGTGATCAAGGATTTTTTGTGAGGAATGTCTCTCATCCTCACAAAAGGGAAATGAGCAAGACAGTTTTTAAAAAAGATTTGAAATCCTTCAACATAGGTACCCTTGTACACCCTTGTACATTTATCATATTTACCTTGTACACTTAGTGTAAATACCTTGTACAGTGCCAAAAATTCAACGTAGCTACAACTAAACGTCTGCTCATACATGGGCTAATCATATTTGCAATGTGTTGGTTCATAGAATGGGGAAAAATTGAAGTCTAAATTTGTTCCCCTAATACTAGTCATCATATTATTCAAAAAAAACTACTAGTCCATGATTCTTACACAATAATCATACAAACAAATCAGTGAATGATGCAAAAGAAAAACTCTTCTACTAATTTCCAACATGCCTAACATTTGATATTTAAAAACAATTTTCCCTATTATTATTCTCCTACTTAAACATAAAGGAGTTTCAATCATACAATTAATAGGGTCCCAAACATAAAGAATTTTAACAAATATGGATATGACAATTCATCCCTAAACCTAATAAAAACACACCATTAATCCTCCACAAACTTGGGTTCCAATTCCAGAAACTATACTAACCCGAAAACCACTTCAATAGGTGTGGACCCCGCATTTCGTGCTCATGTGTTTCCCACTCGATGGCGAGCTCGATTTTTATTTGTGAAAATTTTGATTTTTATTTGATTAAGAAAACTGACTTGGAGTCGCCACTTATTTTTGTTTTATTTTTAAAAGGGTAAACAAAATAAGAAAGAAAAACCCTAAGTGTGACTCCTTATTTTGGAAAAGGTGGTCTGTGAAAAACCGAATCGGGTTCGGGGGTCAGGTTACTTATCGGGAAGGTACGGTACAGACCGTAGCACCCCTTTAAGTCCCTAAAGTCGGGTCTCTACTAATAAAATGAAGCTAACGTGGAAATTGATGAGCAAATCAATGAATACCTAGGACGAATGGTGCACATACGAGAATCAAAACATGCAAAGAAAATGACTAGGATGCGAGTGGATGTGTACCTGGGCCACGAACAATCAATGTGCTATCATAAAAATGAGGTTAGTGCACAATTAAGAAATAATTTCGAGCATGTCATAGAGCAAAATAACATCAATCATGCATGGCAATTAAATGAATCAATCAGTCAATCAATCGATCATAAAATCATGTATGTGGGGCCCCCACCAAAGCCCGTTTATTTTTTAGCGAATTAATTTCAATAATCCCATTATTCAGAATTACGAAATTTAATTCTTGCTTATTTTAAAACATTTTAAAAATCAAAGAAAATTTGAAAGTGGCTTACCGGAAAGAAAATGGTGGCCAAATTTTATTGAAAATGGGATTTTGGTACTTAAAACTCTAAGGATGAAAATTTTGGAGTTGAGATCATTTAAAAAACCTGGATTAGAAGAATTATTTGATAAAAATGGAATTTGGAAAACTATTTGAAAGCTGGAATTTGAAAAAGATTTGAGAAATAGGAGTGTGAGAGATTATTTATAAAAACCAAACAATGATGAAACATAGGGAGGAGGACACGTGACTCAAAAGTAGCCCATACTAAATGTGTCCATGCATGACCTGATAGGAATGGGGCCCAGTGATGTGTCTAGTATTGCACTCTCACTTGTTCCAATTCAATCTTCTGCACATATCACAGTTTCTTTTGTCATGTGGGCCATTGATCACCTTGCTTGCTAAGATAGCTCCATCGGGTATTTTTAATTCCACCCCAGCCTTAGCTTCAGTAATTACCTTCTCTTGAGAGTAACACCAAGCCTAAACCATACGTCACAGGCTACCTTGAGTCTATCCAGCTCCACCAAGCACCAACATACTCTAGGTCAGCAGTTTTGTCCATTCTCTTGAAAATGCCAGCGATAACCTTTCCAGGCCCCAATTCGTAACTCTTTTTTTTTTTCTTTTAGTCTTTTGATTAGGAAAGTCTTCACTGTTGTGTCCCATAGAACCGAGGAAGTCACCAGACGCGCCTATATCTTCTTAATCGCATCGGGATCTGCATGTGGTTGTGCATCATCGTTGGACATAACTGGGATCATGAGAGTTCTGATTTCTGTAGATGCCACTGCTGCCGCCGCTGCTGCTGCTGCTGCCACTGCCGAACCTGTTGGGACCATCACCAGCATCCAGGGAGTGTAAGAACCAGCACCAAGAGTGGCTCAGTTCAGTCAGAAGTCCTCCTCTGTGGACAAGCTTCCATGGACGGGAAGGTTACTCACCTTTATGCTCTCCTCGGCGGCATTTTCTATGCTTTGTTTAGTATCTGCCAAGTGATTTACATCCTTTTGGTTCTTCATCAAACTTTTTCCATGTTCTGAAGCACTGCCTATAAAATCGTCAGCCACACGGACATCCTTAGGAAATGGAACCGCACCAAGCAGAAGGAATTAATCAACTTCATCCCACTATTTAAACTCCGCTTGAATCTTGTTCTGAAACACATTATACAGAAGAGTCGAGTAAAAGAGGATCCGAGCCCCCACCCCGACCAAAGCCATCTTGGCATCAACCTTAACAACCTTTACCAAATTGTACGAAAATTACACCAAACAAAAGCAGAGAAAATGGATTCTCTACAGCAGCATATGATATTGGAAGGCTTTTAGTGATTCTCCTTCAAGAACTGGCAATATTGCTGCGATTCTCGGTGTCTTCAGGATCAAGATTGAGGAAGAAACGGTCATGTGGAAAACAACCTCAGCTTCTTGACGGGCATTAAGTATTTGAGCCTTGTTTCGAAGGTCAGCAGATACATATCCATCACGGCCAGATTGCAGAGCTTCAACATTTTAACAGGTTGAGATCAGAATTGCTGCAAATTAAGGATGTTATTGAGTCTTGATTGGCACATGATTCTGGACATTTTCATAGCAGTGGAGGAATCTGGATTTGGGAGTACTGCAAGCCCCCCAAATGGAAGGGCTCATCACACCTTGAACCAGCTCTTCTCTTATTATTATAGCCCGAGTAGTCCTCTCTCTCAAAAACAACATACTCAAATAGCACTAGAGAGTTTTGAGAAGCAAGTTCCTCAAGATTCCGGTGATGGCGGAGGCGTTTCGCCGCCGGCGTCGTTCGAGGACAGCTTTGCTTGCTTTGCAGCTGCCCGGGCGAATTCCAGTGAGTTTGGCAATGATTTCCATGTCAAGGACCACAAAGCCATGGTCGGAGGTTGCAGAAGGAGTATCCATTGAGTGTAATTCACTTTGTAGATGAAATTGGCAATGACAATCTCCACACGCCAATACTCTCTTTTTCACACATAAGGGGCAACCTCCCATGATCAAATACCAAAAACGGATGGGGGTTGCAAAACAGAGCACAGAGCAGGAACAAAAAGGGGCTCATGAAAGCTGCGTTTCATATTTCAATTAACGAGCTCATGACGCAAAGGTGGATAAAAAAAATGGGTTTCAAATAGTTTGCAAAGAGAAGTTAAAACAAAATGACCAACAACTCATAAAACAGAGTCCAGATGACAAGTTAGAAACCAAACGCAGGATGAGGGTGAGCGAACACAAATATTGAGAGAACATAGGTAGGAGTTTAACCTGCTTGCATTCATATGTCAAGAATCATAATAACCAGTAAACATAATAAAATGCCATGAACACAAAAGAATCCTCAGATTACAAGAATAATACCTGTATCACCCTCTTCCAAGGCTATTCCTCTGTGTCTTTCTTCAAACAGCTTTCATGAACTCTCTCTAAATAGCTGAAGATATCTTTCATCTGCTCATTTACTTTCCTAAAGGTCTCTGCTCCCTCTATGGCTCCTTCCTTACCCTCAAAACTTTTTCCTCTCACAAAAATAACCCTCAGCAAAACTTGCCTCCAGCATCTTCTTTCATCTCTTCCCCTCAAAATTGCCCCTCAAACTCAATGAACACCCTCAAAAACATCTTTGTAAAGCAACAACCACAAATGCCATTTCCTTTGCTCCCGTTTTCTCTCTACTCTCCCTGTTTTTCCTCTCCTTGGCTCCCCTTTCTTCTAAGCTCTAGGAATCTTCTCTATCTCCCCCCCCCAAAGCTCTCTGCTACTACTCACCTCCGATATCTCCAGGCAGCACCACCTCCTCAAAAGTAGCCTACCATCACCCCAAAATATCCCTCAACTAACACGTCCAAAAAGCACCTACCCTCCTGCAGCTCCAAACGCTCCTCCATAACGGCCATGAAGATATTAGAATATCCTCTTGCCACGTGTCAAACTCTGATTTCTTACCTAAAAGATCACTCCTCTCATGTCACCCTCTCATACCAGCTGCCAAAAGTTCCTCAAAGTGGTGAAAATATGCCCTCAAAATACCCTAAAAATTTATAGACCAAAACGAGGGTCTACAATAGGTGCAACATATTTTCATGTTCAAAGGAGGTCACTAGGCATATTCCCCTACTACCAATGTTGTAGCAGCTTTAGATCTTTAAGGGAATTCTTGCTTTTGAGATCTATTTGACCCAAAGGAATTATGGAGGAATTGCATGATCTTCACATAGTCTTCTTCCCCAAAATTCACCCTCTCTCTCTACGAACCATACCCAAATCCTCTCTCTGAATTTATTTTATTGGATAATAGACCCAAGTTATAGCCACATACACATTTTAAAGAGATCTGACATGACAACTTCAATTGACCACGTATGAAACCCAAATTTTACAAACATCTAATATGGAAATTTGAAGGATATATTTGTCTCTTGATATTTTATATTCTCCCTCTCAATTATGCAACTTATATGGCCCAAAGGTTAATTTTTCATTGCAAATGAGTGTGTGGGTTCTTCAAAAGCATTTGAAATCCTTTAAGATAGGTAGCCTTGTACACTCATGCAGATAGCACATTTGTCTTGTACACTTAGTGTAAATGCCTTGTACAGTGGTAGAAATTCCACATAGATGCAATTGAACTAATGCATATGGGTGGATAAACAATGTTTCCATTCTCATGGATTAGGGAAAAAGAGGAAAAAGTTAACCCTAATTTTGGTTCATATTCATGATTCGTGGAGGAGCTAATAGAATGAATGAACAAGGTGGACATCAAATAAAATGCATGCAATGAGTGTGTGGTCAAACAATGTGTGTGAGAAATGTCCCCCATGATTGGAAAAAGTAAATGAGTAAGTTCTTCAAAATCATTTGAAATTCCTTAAGATAGACACCCTTGTATATCCCTGTACAGTTAGTACATTTGTCTTGTACACTTTGTGTAAATGTCTTGTACAATGGCAGAAATTTGACATAGCTACAACTGAATGAGTGCATATGGGTGGGTTAACCACATTCCAATGTCATGGTTGAGCAAAAATGGGGAAAATGAAACCCAATTTAGGTTTTTATTCATCATTAGTGCGGTAGCTCATCCAATGAATGTGTACGAAGGGAAATGAAGAATGTCTATGAGGAATGTCCCCCATTCTTAGAAAAGGGAAATGAGTAAGCCAATTTTTCAAAAGGATTTGAAATCCTTCAACATAAGTACCCTTGTACACCCTTGTACAGTAAGCACATTTGTCTTGTACACTTAGTGTAAATGCCTTGTATAGTAGCAAAAATTTGACATAGCTACAATTGAACGCGTGCATATGGGTGGTTTAAACCTTTTTCCAATGTGATGCCTAAGGGAAAAAAGGGAAATGAAACCCAATATAGGTTCTTATTCATCATTAGTATGGTAGGTCATCCAATGAACATGTATGAAGTAATAAAATTGAATGAGATGAGTGCGTGATCAAGAAATGTGTGTGAGAAATGTCTCTTATTCTTACAAAATAGAAATGATTTTAAAAGGATTTGAAATCCTTTAACATAGGTACCTTTGTACACCCATGTATAGTTAGCACATTTACTTTGTACACTTGTTGTAAATGTCTTATACAAAGGAAGAAATTCTATACAACTACTACTAAATGTCTGCTCATACATATGTTAACCATGTTTGCAATGTTTTGGTTCATAAAATAAGGAAAAATTGAAGTATCAATTTGTTCCCCAACTACTAGTCATCATATTATTAATCTTCTACTCAAACATAAAGGAGTTTCAATCATACAATTAATGGGGTTGTGCTTTGGATCATAACAGAATAATTTTCACAAATATGAATGTCACAATTCATCCCTAAACCTAATAAAAACACACTCAATCCTCCACAAACCTAGGTTTGAATTACGGAAAATATATTTACCCCACAATTCTACTCCAAAAGGGCATATACCCTATTTAACATATTTTCATCTTTACGGGAGGTTGTTGGGCCAATACCATCGTGATGATCACAGTTCTAGCCACTTTAGATCTTCATAAGAGTTCTTCATTTTCTCTGTTTCATGTGGTGGACCAACCTCACAATCATGACAACCATCTTCTCTGCTTTCAAGATTTGTTTGATCCAAATGATAGCTATTCGGGAAGAATTGCATCATCATCAGAGAATTTTCTTCCCTAAAGCTCACCATCTCTCTCCGTGAACCATACCAATTTCTTCTCTCTCGATGATAAACCCAACAAGCAGGATTCTAAAGTCAGATTTTTAAGACAAGGGACATGACATTTTTAGTTTACCACATATGAAACTCATTAATTTTTAGTTTACCCCATTATGAAACTTATGTGGACTTAAAGGTTAATTTTGGCCCAGCTGGTCCAAAACACAATTTTAAATTGAATTGAATTTTGTGAATTCGCCAGCGTCCGCGGCTCTGCCTTCGTGTCTGTGTCTGCAGAGCCATCATGAGAAGGGGCAGAAGAGGAAGAAAACAGGGCCGCCCTGTTCAAGCAGACGATAATTGGAGGCTCAAATCCTCTCTTCACAATCAGAGCCAACCCGACACCACTTCTCATGAAAATCTCCAATCCCCTCAACCCACACACGATTCCGATTTTCATCCCAAATCTCAAAGTCGCCCAAACTCCAAATGGGTATCGCGGAATCAGCGTGCCCATGTCGCCAAAACCACGTTTGTTAAGAAATCCGAAGTGGGTTCCGGCAGTGAGGTGAACGAACAAAAACAAGAAGAAGATGAACAAAAACAAGGGGAAGAAGAAGAGGGAGAAGGTCCTAGAAACGAGCAGACTGATTTGAATGAAGAGGTGGTTGAGGCTTCTGACTTTACCCATGATGTTGATGATGTTGGAAGTAGATTAGAGAAGTTAGTCGTGGGAGTGGAAGAGCCAGAATTGTCGGAGGATCGGCTAAGAATCAATGCCCAGTTGCAGGAGGACGAGGTATATCTATGAATTTGAGGCACCAATTATTGACTCCTGATTTGTCTGAGCATAGTGTATCTGTTCGATGAATATATTGGCTTGCACTGCTTTTTCCTGGTTTTTGAAAAGTAAATAAGAGGTTTACACAAATTGTACTAGCTTAAGTATATCTCCTTACCTGATAACAATCTCTTGTGTTACTCTTCGATTGATTATTGCTCACTACCTAGTAATGGAAGCTATGCATTAGCTCTCTACATTAATCGAAGCTCGCGGGTTTCTGTTTTGCTCCATAGTGCTAATGGATTGCATGATAAAATGTGATACGTAATTGTATCTTACCATATATAGCCATGCCTGATGCTATATAGACAATAGACTAAGACAGAGGAGCATATTAGACTATTGTTAACAGTTTTTTGAAAATTGAAAACTCGAATTTTTCTTACATAAGAGTTATTTAATTGTTTAAAAGGTAGATCAAAAGTGGATGATGAAAAAGAGTAATAAGAGAGAATGAATCCTTGAGAGGACATCATACACATGTTGCTAAAACATGCATGTAAAATTAAAGCTGAAGTTTAATTAGTTGGAACAAGGAGAAATCATATAATGTTGTCAAAGACACCTATGGAAAATTAAAGCTCAAGTTCATTTGCTTTTCCAACTAACATTGGAGTGATACTGTTTGAAAAGTATATGTTATGAGTTATTGAACTTTGGGATGATAGTGAAGGAAGAGTGACAACTTTATGTTAAGTTTTGCTTTTTTCAATTTCTTTCCCTTCGAAGAGGGATGATAATGAACTTAAAATATATGTTGACAATTCATAAGTTAAAAGTTTTGAAAGCTATTTTGCAGATTTTATAATAAATTTATGCACTATGGTGTCATGGTGTGTCATTTTGATTTCGTTGAAACATTAATATTCAATGCTTAAATATGTATGATTTTGGTGAAGGCTTGTATTTACTTCTTTTAAGCTTGAAGTTTTTCTTGAAAATGGTTGTACATTGCTCTCAGGTTCATTCTTACAACATTAGTGTGTTTTGTTTGTGTAAACATGATTTCCTATTTCTTGTAAAAAGAACTTGTGGTGTATGCTATGATGATACACAATACCAAAAATAGGAAAACCATGCATGATATGGTTTGCAAGTTGACTGGTATCATTTGTTGAGTTCTTGGAAGGGGAAGTGGTCATAATATGGACATCAAATTGTAAGAAGAAACAGTCTAGAATTTTGGCATGATCATAAAAGAAGTTAGTAAGCAAAATTTGGGAGGGACAGGCAGATAATTAATTTCTCTTGATAAAAAGTTGAAACAGGGCTACTGCTGAAAACTATCAGAGGCACCACTGATGACATGGTTCATGTTGCTGATACTTCTAGATCAAGGGGAAGACTAGGAAGAACATAGGTTGAGTTTTCAGAATGGAGATGTTGGCATATGATCTGATTCATAGTTTGGCATGGAATGGCAAATCAGGATTCATGTAGTAAAGTTGAGAGTTGAGCCTAGCTAAAAAAAGAAGGGGGTGGGGGTGTTTAGGTTGTTGGAAACTTGGGAATACAGACAAGAAGGGCCTTAACTAGATAGCATCCTGTTTTTTGTTATATGATTAAAGTTAGTTCATTGTGTTGTTCAGCTAAATTATATGTTTATAAGAACATATTAAATGAAAAGAAAAATATGATGTTGAATTGCAACATTGGCAGAGATGCATTAGATTTCAACAAAGTGACTGGATGACCTCAATAAAATTGTTGGGAATGCATCAAATCCCCCATGAAGCTGTTGGGATTACAGAAAATGGAGCTATCAAATTGAGTTTTAGAGACCCATGGGCCAGGCAGTCCATTGAACTCTTAAAGGCAGCCTCCTTGTGTGTAAAGTAGGTAGATTTCCAATATAGCAACAGAATGTTGGAGACTACAACTTTGAATTCCTTTGAGGCAAATGTTTAAGAGTGTTGCTATGAAGTGCATACTGTCTCATAAATTATCCAGATATTTTCTCCATTTTTTTAAAAATCATAAATTATCCAGGTATTTTCTCCATTTTTAAAAAATCATAAATTATCCAGGTATTTTCTCCAGTTTTGAAAATTTTTGGCATTCCTCTCCAACCAGATCAACTATATGGTAACAAGGATGGTTCTATTTCATGGTGCGATCCCTCTATGATGACACTTCTGAAATCCCCATAATGAGATCACTGGCAGGTCTGCAATACCTCTCTGTGTTACCCATGCAACCTCAGCTAAAGAAAGCAATCTGCCAAATCTTCAAAGGAGCAATGCAAAGGTGATCATTAGCCTCACCCTTCCTCAAACATAGAAAACAGAAATTTGGGCCTATAGGGTAATGTGGCCTCCTCAGCCGAAGATGTCACTGGCATTAACCTTCTTATTTGCCGCCAACCAAGCAGAAACTCTTGACTTTTGTGTTCTTTGAATTCTGATGAAATTGGTTTGAGGTTACAAAACCTATGAATGGGCTTTCAATGGAGCAAAAAAGAGGGGTTTGGAGGAGAAAAGACCATTAGGGTCCAAATGCCTCTCATCTGCAATCTAAGGTTTAAGAAACACATTCTGCAGGTGCACTTAAAGGGAGGGTGGCTATACAAACTTCTTGGTCCCTTATACAAAACCATGGTTCTAGGAAGAAGGGTTTTAAAAAATGGAGAAGAAATTTGCATAGGGGATGCTTTCATTCTTGAAATGAGGTATAGGCAAAGATAAAGTTGCCATATAGGTTGAGCCCCACCAAATGTCTTCCTGGATGGAACCTTGACTATTGATGAAACAAATGTGATGGGCACAGACATGATAAACCTCAGTGATAGCTTTCCTAGGGCATCTATGCATCACCCTACCCCAAATCCCACCAATTATTCTGCAAATCTTTAATGTTAATGACAACCTACTGCCATGGGTACTTGAGCTTCCTAGGGAACCGCCATAACCACTTGCTAATAAAAGCTGTATTCCTAAAAAAATATCCCATTTACGGTAAGTTCTTCCTCTAATTCACACCTAGAAGCTCAACTCCATCCACTTAGATGGTCTCTCTCCCCTCTTTGGAACCAAACTATAGAAAGCACCTTCCAATTTTCTCAATTCTAGACATCACATCCAATATAATTTTAAAGAGTGGCCAGGTAGTGGGTTTGGCATGCTCTAGTCAAATTTGAATCAAAGTGATCCTCGAGGCTAGATAGAAATAGGCTTTTTTGCATGCATCCAATCTCCTAAACAGTTCCTCTAGTACACGATCCCAAAAAAAATGAGTGGCCCTAGGGTTTCTTGTTTGCAAGAGAATGAGGTAGAACATCAGCCACACACCAGCCCACCAACCCACCTAGAAAGTTGTTAGAAGAATTGGGATGGCTTGTTGACCATGTATCATCGTTTCCCTAGTATTGTATAGTTGTACAAAATTATGTAGATCCTAAAGTTTTGATAGGATTAATTTGTTTCATTGTTTAGATTCTTTGTTTCCTTGCTTAGATTCTAGAGTTAGAACTTTTGTTCAATACATAACCTTGTACCATTACCTTAGAATGAAGAGAAAGAATTATTTTCTCTCTAACTTTAGCATGGTATTAGAGCCCATCTAAGGTTTCTGAGATTTTTTTTTTTTTTTCCAAGTATTTTTCTAGTGGCCTTCGTTGCCATCATATCTCACACTGGTCGCCTTTCTATCACTTTTAGCATTACATGTGAGGATTCTTTTTAACTTTATTTCACATTATCGTTGGAATCCATCTTTTTTTTTTTTTTTTTTTTTTTTGCTCATGCTTGAATATTTAAACCTGTTACTCAAATCAATGTCTTCCTCCAACGAGGCTTCTATCCACAATGAAGATTCAACCCTTCAAATCACCACCTCCAAGTTGGATGGGCGAAACTTCATAGCGTGATCACAATTAGCAAAAATATCCTTGAAGAGCAAGGGAAAGATTAAGTATGTGATGAGGACTGCAAAACCACTAGCAGAGGATGACTTGAAATATGAAGTTTGGGATGTAGAGAACTCCATGGTTCTAGTTGCTTCACTCAATGCTATCAGAAATCAGTAAGACTTACCTGCACCTATCTACTGCTAAAGACATTTGGGAAGCAGTGTCAAATATCTACTCCAAGGTAGGTGTTTCTTCTCAGATAGTTGAGTTGAAATGACAAATTATTAACACCAAGCAAGGGTCCTCAAGTATTATGACAATACTCTGAAAGGATTGTTGCTTGAACTAAATTTATATGAGAACCTAGAGATGAAATCAGCCACTAACACAGAAATTGAAAGAAATTATGGAAAGGGAGAAAGTATTCGAGTTTTTTGTGGGTCTTAAATCTTAATCCAGAGTTTGATCAAATGAATGGTCAAATATCAGACAGAGAACCATTTCCATCTCTAGATGAAGCATTTGCCCATGTTTGAGGGAAAGAGAGTCATAAGGAGCTAATGGTTGGAAATCCTAGAAATCCTATACCTAATAATTCAGATTTGGCAATCTCAAAACCCCTTTTCTATCATTGAAAATTATAAGGGAGAAGGCAAAAGAATGGTGGACGAGGATGATTTTTGTTGTCCCTCTATTCTTTTGGTGGGGTCTTTAGGTGTCCGTTGTATACTTCCTATGTACTTTATGACACTCAGTTGGCATTTCTTTTTTATAATATTGTCTTGCTTACCCATCAAAAGGAAAGAGAGAGAGGGAGAGAGAGAGAGAGAGAGAGAGAGAGAGAATGGTGGACAAGGATAAATTATGGTGTGATTATTGCCATAATCAAGACATACTAGGAAGATATGCTAGAAATTTCATGGGAAACCTCAAATTTTGGAGGGAGTTGGCAGCAAAGGAGGACACCATGTAGCAAAGTCTGGGGAAGCACACAAAACAACAGATATAGAAGATTCTCAGGAGGCCACAGTGTTCAGCCAAAGAGACATTGAGAAGCTAAGGAAGCTATTAAACCAGTCTGAGGACTCAGTTTATCCATAGATTAAACAGGTAATAGTTATGCTTCAGTTACCTCCAAAAATTACTACTCGATACGTGGATCATTGATTCACATGCTTCATCATATGACTAGCTCCTCAAAGGATCAAAGTGGCTGGTGGATCTTTTTCTCCCATTGCTGGAAAAGGCACTGTCTGGATATCATCAATTTTGTGTCTAAAATTTGTTCGTCATTTTCCAAATCTATCTTATAATTGTTGTCTATAGGAAAACTCTATAAAGACTTAAATTTCAAGGCTGAG
Organism: Vitis riparia; assembly: GCF_004353265.1. Classification (NCBI taxonomy): domain Eukaryota; kingdom Viridiplantae; phylum Streptophyta; class Magnoliopsida; order Vitales; family Vitaceae; genus Vitis; species Vitis riparia. The sequence goes on along the minus strand of NC_048432.1, from coordinate 10,474,108 downwards.
CTAGGGAAGATGATTGGGCATGATGAGTTAAAAGATGAGCTCTAGTACTTGGAAGCAAATTTGGTGAATAAAAGTCTAGGGTCTCAAGGCATGGTTTGTACAACCTATCAAGAGAGGAAAGATCAAGTTTCTCTATATCATAGACGTTTAGGACATCCTCCATTTTCTTTGTTGAAAAAGTTGTTTCCTTGTTTGAAAACAATAATGTGGAAATTTTCCATTGTGAAATTTGTGAGTTTATTAAACATCATCGTGTATCTTTTCCTTTGAAAAATCCAAAAATTTTATCTCCATTTAGTTTGAAACATTCCAACGTTTTGGGTCCCTCGCATGTTACTGATACTTTTGGTTCTCAATGGTTTGTCACTTTTATGGATGATTGTACTCAAACTACCTGGGCGTACCTAATGAAATCTAAGTCTGAGGTTTCATTCATTTTTTCCCTACCTTCCACAAATTCATTAGCACTTGATTTGGGTTAAAAATACACACACTCAAATCAAACAATGGCAAAAAATACTTCTATCAAGACCTCATCACTTATCTTCAAAAAGAGGGTATGTTCATCATTCATCTTGTGTTGGCATACCTCAACAAAATGAGCTTACAACAAGGAAAAACTGACATCTTGTTGTTGCTAGGTCACTTCTTTTCCAAATGGAAGTCCTAAACATTTATTGGGGGAAATGTTATTCTTATAGCTGCATATTTTACCAACTGAATGTCATCTCATGTTCTTGACTGCTAGTCTCCCTTCAGTAAACTCTCAACTTTGTTTCCTAATTTCCAAGGGTTCAGGTCTCTACCTCCAAAAATGTTTGGGTGTATTTGTTATGTGCACATTCATGGTCACTTATAGGGGAAATTTGACCTTAAAGCTATCAAGTGTTTTGTTTTTAAGCTATTCATCCACTCAAAAGGGATAAAAATGTTTTCATCCTCCAACCAAAAACAAAATGTCTCCATGGATGTTACCTTTGTGGAAAATCAAGCATACTTTGGGGACACCCATCTTCATGGGGAGAGAGCAAACTAGGAGAAGATAGGTGGTGAGAGTCTAATCAGCCTTTACCTATACCAAATGTGGTATATAATCCCATGTCAAGTGCTATTTCTGGTCTCAGTACCCATTTTGATACAAATTCTGATCTTGGTTCCAATTTTGGTACAATTTTTGGTCCTAATGAGTCATTGAGTTATGATTCTCATAGTCAAAACCAGTCCATTAAATCGAATGAGATTTTAAGGATTGTAAAGTCTCAAGAGACTAAGAATGAGTGACCTGAAACTCTTATCTGCAATGCGTATTCCAGGAGGAAAAAATCCACAATAACCTCACATGTTTCAATCTTTGTACTTGTGACACAGGTAATGAAAATGAAAATCTGGCTTTTGATATTAATGATGATTTGAAGTTGCTTATTACCATTAGGAAAGAAGTTAAGTTTGACAACCATCACTCTATCTCTCAACTTGTTTCCTTTCAACATCTTTTAAAAGAGAAAGATTTAACCATTCATCCCTGGGGTCAGGGGATGAGTAAGAACTGCAAAAACAAAACAGGCTTTTTCCCTAACCTAAGGCTCTGATACTAGTTGAAATATCTTGATTGCTCCATGAACAAGAAACCCTGCAAAACAAAGGTGAGGACACCTTAGAAAGGTTTTAACATGCTTTTTCCCTTACCTAGGGCTCTAATACCAACTGTTGGAACATCTTGATCTTTCCATCAAGAGGAAAACCTGATCCAATTCCTCTACTGAACCACAAACCTTTTCTCACAAAGGCATAATCCATGAGGCCTTATTCCACATATGCCTTTCCGAAGTCCACCTTTTGCACAATCAATGCATTCTTTGATGGTCTGCTATCATTCAAAGTCTCATGGACAATTAGTGCTACATTGAGGATTTGCCTCCCATCCATAAGGCACCCAAGCCCAGAGAAATGGTTTCATGCAGCATTGTTCTAAGACGTTTCCGTAATAACTTCAGAAGGACTTTACAAAGGTGTGTTACTCGACTAATGGGTTGAAAATCCTTAATTTCCCCAAACACTCCCTACTTTGGGACTAGAGTGATCAAAGCAAAGTTAGTACACATGTTAAGTATTTCATTGTAGTAAACTTCCTCACAAACCTGGAGTAAGTCCTCCTTTAAGAGCTGGCTGACAATCTTGACAAAATACCATGGAAATCCTTCTGTGAGCTAGGGGCCTTATCCCATTCCTTTGAAGCATGGTGTCCCTATCTCAGACTGTCTTCACTGGAAATACTTTCAGGTTGATGTAGTTTTGTTGATTATGCATGTAAACTATGACATAGATTACATTCCACTAATATGGACTAAATAGTATTTTTCGGTCATCTGTTAGTTATCTTTTGAGTAATTTCTATTTCAATTGCATGGGAGTTGAAATAAAAAAAATGGAACTGAAATTTTGAATATTTATTTCTATAATTTTTTTCTAGTTACTGAAAATGTTCTGTGAGAAATTGCTTGAAAACATAAGCAATGTGGAATATTTCAAAATTTCCTTGAAATTTTAAAACCTTCTCTACAAGATGGATAAAAAATTATGATTGCTTCCCCTTCTATCCCTTCTGATCTCCAAGTTGTGTTTTGTAGTTACTTGCTATGCAGTCCATATATGGTGACAATGTCTTTATCCTTGATAGACAGCAAGGACTGCAATCTTTTCAGGTATTGCTATCACCAAAAAATCTCATATCATATCTGTCAAGAGGTAAACATTTGAACACCTGTCTATCATTTTGCAGATCCATGTACATATTGAAGCCCTGGGTGAACTTACTGTAACTGCAAAGCTAAATTCATCAAGTGGCCGTACAACTGAAAGTGATGGTTCAGATGATTTCTCTTACTCTTTCAATGTTCAGTATCTCCCACCAATTGTGTTGACATGTTTGCTACCCAAAGCATACCCTAGTCATCTCCCTCCTTATTTTACCATTTCTGTTCAGTGGTTGGATTCCATTAGTGTTTCCAAACTCTGCTCTATGCTGGATTCATTGTGGAAGGAACAACCACGACAGGAAGTTTTATACCAGTGGGTGGAATGGCTACATAGTTCGTGTCTTTCTTATCTTGGATTTGATAAAGAAATAGTTCTTGGTCCTTATAACATGGGAAATTCTGAAGATAGGCGTGCGATTTCAGGAAGTGTTTCCCTAGATGTTGATATTCCTTCAATGAAGAGTTACAATGATGAGAAACGCCATGAGAATTTTTCCAAAAACTTTCATGAATGCTGCATCTGTTTCACTGAATATGCAGGTATTTTTTAACCTTTGCTAGGCATCATGATTTCTACTTAAAGAAAAGTTTTGGAAAAATTGTAACTTTGGTTTATGTGCCTGTATCTGCGATCATCTTCTGGCTATGTTTGATACTCTGAATAGAAAATGGGAATGGGAAATCAATTCCAGTTTTTATCCATTAATGTGTTTGGATTGTTTTTCAGAATGAAAATGGGAAGAAAAAATTAGTTGTTATGGAAACCAAATCTTAGTCTCACATTGTGATTCCTCTCTTCTACATGGTATTATGATCCATCTAAATTCCCATCACAATTCTCATCCTATTCTTATTCCTATTCCTACAAACCAAACACACCTACAGGGTTTTTATACATAGTAAAGTATTTCTAACCAACCTAAGTTCATTTTTTTTTGTATTTTTTATATGTTTTGAGTTTTTCCTTGTTAGGACTTGAACTTGGAACCTCTCGCATCCAGATTATTGAAAGATTCATTTTGCCTCTGGTCTAGATATTAAATACTAATCTAAGAATTATTCAGTCTTTCCAAATGCTTGGTAGTTCTGAATACAGGGGAGACAAATCATACTGACACCACAACTGTAGACAGAGTCTGTAATTTTGTCAAAAACTCAAGCCAGTTTTCAGCTCTTTACAGAAGTTTTATAAATTATCTGAAGTAGTTTGTGAAAATAGTTCTTTTCTGAACTTCAGTAGCTTAGACAGGCCTCCTTTTGCCTCACTCTTTTGAGGGAAGTGAAAATTGAACCACTCTATGACACATGTCCAATCTTACAAGTAATCCACCTTTGACACGCTTTTATTAGTTGTTAGAAAATTAGGTCCATGTCTCTCCTCAACTGTGATTAGTTTCATATCTCCTGCTGGACTTTACTCTATTGCCATTTTTTATCATATAGTTATATTGCTCTTCCATCAAGTTTGCATTTCCTTTGTGCCATCTTACTGATAAAGGGCTACATACCCATTACTATGCTGAACTGTAATTTTGACAGCATTTTAAAAATAAAATAAAAACTTATACTAGCATTCCTATCTATGAACCCCTGAAACACCAAACAAAATGATTTCAAATAATGGCTTCAATTGTTTTCATACTAAGATATGGTATGTTTCATATGTAAACAATATGTATTGCATTATAGATTACATTTTGAATACTAATTACCTTGTATTATTTGATGCATTACCAAACACTATTCAGATAATACATATGATAGTGTACAATTTGACTTATTTTTTTTATTTCTTTTAGTTCTTTAAGGTTAATTTTTCATGTTATTTTAAATTTATGTAAATGTTCTAAAGGTGGTTGTGTTTTTTTTTTTTTGGTGTGTGTGTATGTGTATGTGTGTGGTGGGTGGATGGGTGGGGATGGTTGTGCATGAAGGTGCATTGTGTCTTATGCAAGAAAAAGGTATACTGTTGGTCTTAGTCTTGGACACCATCTTTGAATGTTCTCTACACTAACAATTTTAAATATCTAAAACAAGAAAGGAAATTCTCATTCAGGGTCAAATTCTCCATATCACGGACACAGGACATGGACTGTAATAAATTTAACTTATAGAACACAAGCAGATAGTTGTACTCGTTTGGAGTTTTTTTTTTCAATCAAGTAATGAAAAACCTTATGAATTTGAAAACATGACGTCTCTTTAATGCTTAGTTTTTCATGAAAAGGCATATTTGTCGTCAATTTCCAAATATTGTTTATACCTCATGCAATCATTTTTTTTTTTTTTTTTTAAACTCGTGTAGAAGTTTGAGTGTATCTTCTGATACTTGAGAAAACCATCTATATGTATATGTATCTTCTGAAGGGAATGCTTCACCTTTTTAGAGAAAGAAAGCATTACAAGAACAACTGAAAATATCAACAGTAGAAAATTGTTAAAAATGATAACAGTCATTCACTTGGGAAATACAATAATAAGCAAAAAAGACATTTGATATAGGCAATATACATGAACGTCACTCATGTCTAACCATATATTTTTTTGATAGGCAAAAAGAGGACTTGATAAAGTGCCTAAAAGATGGCAAAACAAGTACACACGAAGTATACAAACAAAGCCCAATAAAGGCAAAGATGTAAAAGTAAAAAAAAAAAGCCCTTCTCCTTACCTGACATTCAACCAATCTATAAAATCTAACAAAGACAGCGTGTGATCCTCTACATACACCCTAGCCCAATTCACAAAAGTATAAATGAAATTAGATTTACTAGCTTGGTTGGGGTGCTTAATGTCATTGAAAGCTCTTCTATTCCTTTCCTTCCAAATGGTCCCCAACTAGCACAAAGGAGCACCCCTCCATGCTTTCTTCTGCTTTTTACCCACGAAAGAGTTGTGCCAACCTAACAGATTCCCTCTAACCGAGGAATGCAAAACCCACTATGCACCAAAAAGGGAGTAAATCAAGTTCCACAATATACTTGCCTTGGCGCAAAACAGGAGTAAGTGATTTGTAGTCTCCCCTTTTTTGCACAAATAATACCTAGTCAAGATCTTCCAACCCCTCCTTTTGAGCTAATCAAGAGTAAGAAGTTTGCTCCAAGATGCTTCCCAGGCAAAAAAACCCAACCTTATATGATGTATCCTGAAAGATTCAGGTGGTTGGAGTTTGGAGCTTTTTTGAATCAAGTCGAGTTCCTATGTTATCCTACAGGTCACTTGAAAGGAAGAAAATCGCTACATTTGCTAGCACTTGGAAACTTCTGCACTTGTGCTGGAAGAGCAGATTAATTGTCAACTTGCTTTTTGGTTTCAGATGTTACGAAACTTTAGGAGTTCTTGACTCAGATCTTCATAAGAGAAACAATTTTTTTGCTTTTCTTTAAGTTGTGTAGGTTTTTATATTCCTATCTGATAACATAAAACTTAATACTATTGTTCATTTTTTTTAATCGAGAAACTTAGAGCAAAAAAAATAAAATTATATTCAATATTGTTTTATAACAAAGTAAATCTATAATGCCTACCATCTTCAGTTACAGGTTTGCACCTCTAGATCCTACATTTAAGGATTTTCAGTTGCAGTTTGTTCCTGGAAAATTATCTACTCATGAGCTGTTTTTAAAAAAACTATATGGATTTGAAGTTGTAATGTTTTCAAACTTAGCATGATTATGATTCATGAAATTATTTCTATTATTTTTTCTCCAATAATGATCGCTTCTGCTTATTTAACCATATTTGCACTGATATTTCAGACTTCATATCTTTATGTAGACCCTTAGAATTTATAACCACTTAAAAGACTGATAATTATATTATTTTTCTCTCTATTTAATTGGCCTGACCAGGTACTGAATTCGTCAAATTGCCATGCCAGCATTTCTTCTGCTGGAAATGCATGAAAACTTATTCTGAGATGCATGTAAAGGAAGGCACCGGAAGCCAGCTTCTTTGTCCAGAAACAAAATGCAGGGCCATGGTTCCACCTGTTTTGTTGAAACGATTGCTTGGTGATGAAGAATTTGAACATTGGGAGTCCTTAATGCTGCAGAAAACACTTGAGTCAATGTCTGATATGACCTATTGCCCGAGATGTGAAACAATCTGCATAGAGGATGAAGACCAGCATGCACAATGCTCAAAGTGCTTCTTTAGCTTCTGTACACTTTGCCGGGACCGACGCCATGTGGGATTAGAATGCATGACTCCAGAAGTGAAGCTTCATATCTTGCAGGTAAACATTGCTGGTTAATGGTCATCCTTGAGATTTCTGCAGTTTGGTGATTTTGTATGCATGTGATGAGGCAGACCTATCATTTCACCAAAAGCAGGACATCTTAGAAAATAATAAACTACAGTAACGGTCTTGATCTAAAGTTGTACATTGTGGAAGGATGTCTTGTTCTTCTTAATCTTTTTAATTAATGGAAAAGATCTATTGGGTTTCTGATCCAAAAAACAACAACAACAATAATAATAATAATAATAAAATAAAAAATAAACTACAGTCTACAGTAGCAAACCATATGTAATGTAACCTTATAATAACCCTAACACTCAACTTTACAATAACATCCTCACTGATCATCTTTATTGTGGAAGGAAGTCCCGTCATTCAACTGCTTTAAGTTTGAAATGACCCTAACACTCAAATTACAATAATATCCTCACTGATCATCTTTATTGTGGAAGGAAGTCTCGTCATTCAACTGCTTTAAGTTAGAAATGACCCTAACACTCAAATTACAATAATATCCTCACTTATCATCCTTATTGTGGAAGGAAGTCTCGTCATTCAACTGCTTTAAGTTAGAAATGACCCTAACACTCAAATTACAATAATATCCTCACTGATCATCTTTATTGTGGAAGGAAGTCTTGTCATTCAACTGCTTTCTGTTAGAAATGAGCCATAACCTTTGTATGAGGCTGTAGCATGCTGTGATTTGGAATCTAGTGAACTACAAAAAGGGGAAATGGAAGTAACAGACTGTTGCCTGATATTTATCTTCTTGACATAATAAGAGATGAGGATAAGTAATGCCTTCAAAGATTTGCATAATGGACTTTGCTAGTAGGTGCTTTGGAAGCCTACCAAAAGGGAAGATTCTTTGGCAGGTGGTAGAATGCTCCTGGCTCCCTATTCATCCCCTTTCCCTTTTCCTGCTGTTGCTGTTGCACCCCCTACCCCAAAACCCTACTTTAAATCTGGGAATTATAACTCTCTCTGCAGAGCACAATAATCAGTTGGAATGTGCAAATCTTTACTGATGATTACTGCTCCGTTATAATAATTAAATTCTGGCTTCTATAACATGTGGTCGTCCAAGCTCATCTTGCTTTTATTCTAAACTTGTCTTAAAATGTTTTTCACAGTGTGTCTTAATTGAGGGAACAATAATAAAATTTGTTCTTTTTGCTGTTTGAAACTCATATCTTTACATGGTCCTTTCAGTTGGAAATGGGAACTGACAGGACCTCTTTGCTATGTTAGTCTCAAGTTATTTGATGTTTTCCCTTGACATTAGTATATGGTATCTTCAAATTTGTTTTATCTCTGATGTTATTATTCTCTTTTTCTCCTGCGTAACTGACTCCCTGGTTCTTAATGGCTAGATCATCCAAGCATTTTGATTTTGAGGCTATAAGCAATTGCTTGTTCTTTTGTTAGCTTGAACTTTCAGATTACTTGGCTTGATTCATTCATGTTATATCCAGCTGTTGCCATGCCCTTTCAGAACCTTGCTCTTGTATATCATAAATTTTCATAGATAACCTGTGAAATTATAAGTTCTTAGAAACTTAGGTTTTTCCTTGCAGGGGCGCCAGCATTCATCTCAGCTGAAGGATGAACAAAGGAAAAAGGAGCGTGAAATGATCAATGAGCTTCTTAGTGTTAAGGAAATACTCCGTGATGCTAAGCAATGCCCATCTTGTAAGATGGCAATTTCCCGAACTGAAGGTTGCAACAAGATGGTCTGCAATAACTGTGGCCAGTATTTCTGCTATCGCTGTAACCAGGCTATTGATGGATATGAACATTTCAGGTTAGTTCTCCAATTTACACATTCAAGATCGACTCTTCATGCTTGTTTTGTGTCTGAATGAATGCCCATTTCTTATTTTATATAGAACTGATTAGTTTGTACTCATTGAAGGGATAGTGCATGTGAACTTTTCCCACAAGAAATGATTCAGAACTGGGAATGGGACTGGGAAGCACGGCTTAATCAACGCCAAGTTGTGGGTCAGATTCAGGCTGAACTCTTTGCTGATCGTGGTCACTCATGCCCCATATGTCGTCAAATCAATGTAAAGGTGAGTAGGACCTGTTGATAGCTTATATTTTGATGGGATTTATGTATGTCAAAAGTTGCTTCTATAAAGTCTGCACTAGAATTAGCTTGTATGTGGGATTTGTCAGATCTGGTATGGTTTTAAGTACTCGTGTCTGGCTCTTAAACAATTTGGTATATTGGTCCAATGTAGCAATATGTGAAAAAATACATTAAAATTCATTCCTAGAAACAAAGTTTTGAATTGAAGAATGAAAACCAATCCCACCTTATCAATCTAAGCAAAGAGAAGTAATTCATCTTTTAAGAACCAAGAGTCTATTCTGTTTAAGTTGATAAGGCTAAGAGAAAATTTGCTCTCTGCAAAAGGTAAGAAACAAAATTTCTATTGCCATGAGACATACACCTTATGCATAATTGCACAGTTGTTCCTGAATAGGAAGCCATATGTACAAGTATACATATACCTGATATTTTGACCACTGCAATTCAGACCCAGTTGGGTCTAAATAAAATATATTCTCAAGTCCCTCTTTATTGCTTTCTGGTTAAAATTGTGTAGGGTATAGATCTACCTAACATTGTCAAATATGTTAAACCAGGTTGTTCATACTGGACTGATTGGAATATACCATAATTATGACTTGAATAACTACTGGATCTATGGATATAAACACATTTTGAACATTCAGTCCATGAGCAGGACTAGTGAAGATAAAGTCTCTTTGCTCAAATGCATTATTCAGATCCATCTGATCGCGTCTACACAAAACTGATGGAGCTCTCTGTTTCCCTTACCCTTGGTGCTGTTACAGGTCGGCAATAACAACCACATATTTTGTTGGTCATGCCAGAGCCACTATTGTTACTTATGCAAAGAGATTGTGAGGCGCAGCTCTCAGCATTTTGGGCCCAAGGGTTGCAAACAACATACGGTGGGATAGCTGCATCGACAACTAGAGAAGCTATTCAAAAGGGAAAACCAATCCAGTTGATGATAACTACACCCTGGTAGCAGCTGACTGGAAAGATGTGTTGGAGCCATGGGGATATAGATTATGACTTGAAACTTACCAGAAGCAACATCCTCACTTGGCTGGCCATATACGCTTTCTTGGATTCCTCTTCTGGGTGATGATACATCCTGTTGCAAGTGTACTCTGCTCCATATTTTTATCTTTGCTTTGCTTTCTTTCTTTCTGCTTAATTCTTCTTCAGTAGTGGAGTGCACATTTCTCTTTACTTGGTTGGTTCCCAGTCAAATCTTAGCTACCAGAAATGATGTATATGTGAGCATTTGGTGAGCATGGCTTCCCATTGTCGTGATTGAATCGTGTTTAGCAGGAAAAGAATAAAAGGAAAAAGAAAGGGGAAAAAACCAGACTTGCCATTTAGAGAGAATTATACACTGGAATTGTACATTCAGTTAATAAATATGCCATTGAATGGATGATTGTTTCATTTACATTTGTGTTAAAATGTCACTGACCCAGAGGTAGAAAGGATGATTTCTTCATGAACTATATACTATCCCTTTTTGTTTTCGTTTGTTTTCTGCTGCACTTTGACTTAAAATCTGTGCTTTTATATCGAGTAAAGTGAGTATGGATCCCTTGGGGCTGTTTTGAGGAGGCTTATCATTTGCTTTACAAAAAAACGCATTTTGGAGGAATAAGCTTTATAATCACATATGGTTAACAACTTGGCTTGAATATTAGGTCACCTCAGCTCTTTTTGGAGTGGGGTTTGGCTACGGTATCAAACCGGTACCTACTGAAAAGTATGATCATTCAAGTTGTGTCATGTGTGTATTTCTATCACATTGTTTTGTATCTTGGTCTTATTCATTTATATCTTAATCTCATTATTTATAGTCATCTTCATCGAATAATCTCTATTCTTTTGTCAACTTCAATGATGAATATGGAGACCTCCATGGTTATTGAATCAGGTACCATAGTTTTTTCAGTCTCAGTGACTTGACTGTGGCCTCCTGTATAAAAAATTTTCTTGGTCATATGATTTTAGTATTGATGTTTACAAGTGTTATATAGCTGGGTTATTCTATGATATCAAAGTAGAAATAAAAATTGTCATACATTTTAAGATTAGTTAGGATTTTATTACCGTTTGAATTTTATAAAAAAAAATCCTAGTTTTAAGGATTGGGTTCTTAAGAGTTGGGTTTGTTTATGATTTTGTTCCTAGTTTGTTGGTGCTCTTTGTTTTTGTGATAGCAGGTATCCTACTTATTTGTAATCCATCCATTATTATAAATAAGGGGAAAAAAAAAATTCTCCTCCAAACCTTCATGGTATTAGAGCTATGTGTCACGGACTTAGTCTTTTTCTAAACTTGTGCGACACTTAGACAAGTCAAGACCCTTGATCTTGCTAAGTCAGCCTTACTCCCAATGCTTAGCTTACTAGGCTAAGACGCTCACAACTTGGAAGCTTTAGAAGACGTAGTAGGCCACTTTAAAAGAATGGAAGTTTTTATTGCTTAAAAGAAGCTTTACACTTGCTTTGGGAACTCACTTGCTTGATGTCTTGGCCAAATGAGGTCCTCACCTATTTATAGGCACCAACAGAACACTCTGGAACCTTGGAGGGTTCCATACAAATCAAGAATATTCTAGAACACCCTATACAATTCTATGTACAAGCCTATGTACAAGAATATACAAGAGATCTCTATAATTCTCTAGAAAATCTTGGACTCCTCTCATGCCTTCCACCATAGTGTAAAGATGTGTGGACTTCTCTAGGCATCTTTAAAACCTTCCACATTCTTCCCACTAATGGCTAAGTGTAGGAGTCTCTGGAAGCTTCCTGGGCTCTATATAAACCCATGGGGAGGCTCATTTGAAGCATCCTATGACACTCTCCTCCACCTAAGCCACAGACGTCCTCGTCGCGCCTTCCGCCCGCAATTGCTCAATCTGCTCCTGAAACTACCATAGTGCATTTGCTGGCTCCCAATTAGCCTCGCTCTCTGGTAGTCCCTTCCACTTCACTAAGTACTCTGTAGCAGGAGGCACACCTCTTCTCCTAATGACTTGATCTACAATGATGTATTCTACCTCCTTGTCATAGGAAGTCACGACCGGTGTAGGTGTCCTCTTAGACAAGGATCATCCTTGTCTTCGTGATATGGTTTCAAGTAACTTACGTGGAAGACAAGGTGAATCTTCAACCTTGGTGGTAACTCAACCTTGTAGGACACCTTGTTGACCTTCCCAAGTATGGGGAAGAATCCTTCCAACCTTATACCATGTGTGACGTAGCTTCTTGTCAGCCTACTTCTTCATTTTTCTAGCGGCCTTATCCAAGTATGAGCGTGCTATGTCAACTTGCTCGTGTCACCCCTTCGCGAACTTGAAAACTGTTGGACTTTTTCCTATATAGCCTATCATTAGTGTGTGAGGATTTAATGATTGTTGCCTTGTGGCTAGCTCGAACGGGCTCTTGTTGGTTGCCTCACTCCTTTGCAAGTTGTATTAGAAATGGGTTATATCTAGCAACTTAGCCCATTCCTTCTGGTTAACACTCATGAAGTGCCTCAAGTATAGTTCTAGTAAGGCGTTCACCCTCTCAGTTTGCCTATCTGTCTGTGAGTGAAAGCTTGTGGAGAAGTGAAGCTCCGAACCCATAAGTTTGAAGAGCTCCATCCAAAACTTCCCAGTGAAACGCGGATTGCGATCACTAATAATGTACTTAGGCAACCTCCAATACTTGACTATGTGCTTTAAGAATAGCCTTGTCGTATCCTCCGCAGTGCAATCAATCGGGATTGCTATGAAGGTTGCATACTTAGAGAACCTGTCCACTACTACTATGATAGAGTCATTGTCCTCCGACTTGGGTAGCCCGATGATGAAGTCCATGGTGACACTCTCCCATGGGCGCTCTGCTATTGGTAGTGGTTCCAACAAGCCTCTAATATGTCATTGCTCCACCTTGTCTTGTTGGCACATAAGACAAGTCCTCACATAGGCCTCAACTTCATCTTGTATTTGAGGCCAATAGTAAGTTGACTCAAGTAGTGCCCTCGTGCGTTGTTGCCCGGGGTGCCCAACCCACTTGGTGTCATGGCACTCCTTAATCAGATTCCGTCTTATGTTCCCCCACTTAGGCACGTAGAGTCGTCTCCCCTTAGTGTAGAGTAGGCTATCCTTCACCTAAAACTGCTTAGTTTTTCCTTCATGAGTCAGGGCGATGAGGCTCTTAGCCATTGGATCATGTTGTAGCCCCTCCCTTAGAAGATCTATTATGTCTCCTTGGGGCTGGCTTGTCATGGATGTTAGTTCTGCCTTATGGCTTAGGGCGCTAGCTACATGATTAGCGCTTCTTGGCTTATATTCCAGCGTATAGTCGAAGTCAGTCAAGAAGTTTTGCCACTTAGCTTCTTTTGTGTTTGGAAGTAGCTAGTAGCAACATTGTCAGTCTTCACTATGAAGTGAGACCTTAGAAAATAGTGCCTCCAGGTGCGCAAGCAATGGATGATGGTGGTCATCTTCTTTTCTTGCATCGTGTAGCGCATCTCCGTGTCATTTAGTTTACGACTCTCAAAGACGATCGGATGCCTTTCTTACATAAAGACTTCCCCAATAGCGAAGTCTGAGGCATCTGTGTGTACTTCAAAAACCTTGGTATGGTCGAGTAGTGCTAACACCGGCTCCTCAATCACTGCCTTCTTTGGATTTTCAAAGGCTTGTTGGCACCTTTCGCCCCATTCTCATACCTTGTTCTTCTTAAGAAGATCAGTGAGTGGAGCTGCCTTGCCAAATAACCCTTGATGAACCGTCGGTAGTAATTAACTAAACCAAAGAAAGGTCTTAGTTGAGCTACCTTGGTTGGTGGATCCCATTCCTGGATGGCTTTCACCTTGCTATCATCCATCATCAGCTTGCCATATTTGATTTGATGCCCTAGGAAGCTCACTTCTTCCTTAGCAAATAAGCATTTCTCCTTCTTTACATATAGCTCGTTCTGCCTTAGGATCTTGAAGACCTTCCTTAAATGCTTTATGTGTTCCTTCAGGGTGTTATGTAGATGACTATTTCAACCAAGTACACCACCACGAACTTGTCTAAATATAGGTGGAAGATCTTATTCATGAGTGTGCAGAACGTCACTGGGCCATTGGTGAGGCCGAAGGGCATCACTAAGAACTCGTATGAGCCATACTTGGTCACACATGTAGTCTTCGGCTCGTCCCCCTCCGCAATCCTTACTTGGTAGTAGTCCAACCTCAAGTCTAGCTTCGTAAAGTATCTCGCCCGACCAAGTTGATCGAACAAGTCAACGATGAGCAGAATAAGGTACTTGTTCTTTACTGTCACCTTGTTGAGTGCCCAATAGTTAATGCACATTCGTAGGGACCCATCATGCTTCTTCTGAAACAAGACCGACGCGTCATAGGAAGCCTTGGATGGTTGGATGAACCCTGAGTCCAACAGCTCCTTAAGTTGTCTACTTAGCTCCTCCACCTCGAGCGGTGCCATCCTATATGGCCCTATGGCAGGGGGCTTAGCTCCCGACTCCAAATTGATCTTATGATCTTCCTCTCTCCTAAGAGAAAGTCTCTTAGGCAACTCGGGCGGCATCACGTCCTTGAACTCATCAAGGACTCCCTTGATTTCCATAGGCATGGGCTCCCTCGACCCATCATCATTTTCTTCCTTAAAGATGGCAAGGTAAGTCACCTCTTTCCTCTTTAACCTCTTCTTTACTTGCATAGCCGATAACATAGGGGTCTTGGGCGAACATTCGATGATCGTAGAGACCATGCATGGCTTCTCCTCCTCTAAGATAGCCATTGAATTTAGGAAGAGTAGTGGCACAGCCTTGACCTTCTCTAGGAAGTCCATCCCTAGTACCATCTTGAAGTCGTCCATAGGTGCCACTGTGAAGTCGACCCTTCCTTTCCATGAGCCAATGTGCATAGTCACCCCGCGAGCTACTCCATGTGATGGCTTGGCAGTTGAATTGACTGCCTTGAGCCAACCACATTCCTTGGATGCTTAGAGCTCTAGCTTCTTTGTCTCATCCTCCGAGACAAGGTTATGAGTGGCACCAATGTCCACCAGGGCCTTGGTGGCTTTCCCATTTACAAGGGCTTCTATATACATTAACCCTTTGTTTTGAGGCGTCTTAGGCACCGGCTTGGCCTTGAGGGCGTTTAGGAGTTGTAACAATCCCATATGAGCATCGCCCTCCTTCTCCTTTTCCTCGATCATAGCATTTAGGGCTCTCCTCTTGGGGCAGTCTCACACTTAGTGTGGCCTATCACATAGGAAGTAATTAGTCCTGGGTGTGAACTTTCTGTTTGTCTCCTCCACCTTTAGCATGATTACCCTTAGATTGTGGCTTGGGCTTGGAGGAGTCTCCCCTTTTATATTCTACTAAGGACTCTACTACTATCATGGTTGTGGCTAGGTCTTAGTCACCACGTCTCCTTAACTCTTACTCGGCCCAGCTTTGCAAGTTGTCCATGAAGTTAAACAGTAACTCCTCCTCGAACATGTTGGGTATCTCAAGCATAAGCGTAGAAAACTCTTTGACATACTCACGAATCAAGCCCATGTGCTTGAGATGCTTCATATTCTTCCTTGCTAGGTAAGCCACATCCTTAGGGTAGAATTGCCTTTTGATTTCTCACTTAAAGGCATCCCATGTGTCTATGGTGCACGCCTCTTTTTCTATATCAACAAACCTCTGACCCCACCATAAAGTATCATTATCAATGAGGTAGAGGGTCATGGTGTGTACCTTAGTGGCTTCATCCATCAGTGTGATAGCCTCAAAGTAGTGCTCCATATGCCACAAGAAGTTGTCCATCTCCTTGACATCCCTCTTGCCACTAAACATATGTGGCTTGGGCACCTCCACCTTTGGTGCCTCCTGAGTAGCAATGACTCGGGCTGATACGACAGTCTTATAGATGGTCAGGTCTTGTCGAACCTCCTGATCCCGGGCCTCCATGCGCGCAGCCAAGGCCTCACCCTTGACTTCATACTAGCGAACATGTTCATGACCTTGTCTTGCAAGGACATGAACTTTTCATGTGACACCGACTGAACTTGTGAGCCTAGCACTCCCTCACGAAGGTCTTGGATCTGCTCCCCTAGATCCTCTAAGCCCTTCTCCATACCTTGCTCGATCAAGTTCACCCCTTCTCGAGTGTCTGCCATGGCTAGCTCCACCTTGGTTAGTCTTGCTTCCATGTTGGCTATGGCATCACGAGATTTATCCTTCCTCCTCTGCCCTGTGTAGTAGGCTCGATCTCCCTTCCACGGGTTTGCTCGCTAGTCTCCTCTATGATGGAGCCAAACATGCTTCCTTTACTATGCCTACTTCGTAGCCACGCTCTGATACCAATTGTCGCGGACTTAGTCTTTTCCTAAGCTAGTGCGACACTTAGACAAGTCAAGACCCTTGATCTTGCTAAGTCAGCCTTACTCCCGATGCTTAGCTTGCTAGGCTAAGACACTCACAACTTGGAAGCTTTAGAAGACGTAATAGGCAACTCTTAAAGAATAAAGCTTTTATTGCTCAAACAAAGCGTTACAAGTACTTTGGGAACTCACTTGCTTGGTGTGTTGGCCAAATGAGGCCCTCACCTATTTATAGGCACCAATGGAACAATCTGGAACCTTGGAGGGTTCCTTACAAATCAAGAATATTCTAGAACACCCTACACAATTCTATGTACAAGCCTATGTACAAGAATATACAAGAGATCTCTAGAATTCTCTAGAATGCCTTGGACTCCTTTCATGTCTTCCACCATAGTGTAAAGATGTGTGGACTTCTCTAGGCATTTCTAGAACCTTCCACATTCTTCCCACTAATGGCTAAGTGTAGGAGTCTCCAGAAGCTTCCTGAGCTCTATATAAACCCATGGGGAGGCTCATTTGAAGCATCCTGTGACATACTGTTGAGTTGTAAATAGGATAGGAGAATTATTTTCCTATTATGTTAGTTTCCTATTTCCGTAAATAGATAGTTTTATGATTTAGGAATAAGTTAGTTTAGGAATAAGTTAGTTCCCTATTATATATCTTGTTTCTAATTTCTTCTCTTGTAATCTCCTATATAAATTGTGTGTATAGTCAATCTAATAGACAGAACTTATTATTTTTCATCTCATATTTTGTGTCATGGTATCACAGCTGTAGGTTTTTAAGACTTGAGCATCATTTTAGCTTTTATTGCCATTTTTCTGACCTTCATAGCTGGATTTTTTTTACTCACGTATTCTTTTACCAGCCTTCACTGCTGTTGGTTTTTTTTTTTTTCACAATCGGCCTTAATTCCCAAGAGATCAGTTTTTTTATGGAAAATGTCAGAGGTTACAGAGACAACTACTATAGCACAATCAAGGAGATTGTTTGATCTCAACAACCCAGGGAATTGCAAAACATTCAGGCTGCGTATAGGCTAGATGGAAAAAATTACCTTAAATCGTCTCAACTTGTTCGCATTGTGCTAAAAGGGAAAGAGAAGATCAACCATCTTATGGGTACAGGGCCGAAACCAGAAGATCCCCGTTTTGAAGCATAAGATGAAGAAGATTCTATGATTATGGCGTGGTCGTAGAATTCATGACTCCCAAGATTAGCGACACATGTTTGTTCTTGGCTACGGCTAAGAATATTTGGGACGCAATCCAACAGACGTATTCAAAAGCTAGAGATGCAACTCAAGTATATGATGTTAAGGTGAAAACGATTGCTGCAAAACAGGAAGTAAAACAGTTACTGAATATGTCAATCAATTCAAAGCTTTGTGGTAAGAACTTGATCATTATAGGATGATAAAAACCAAATGTCCTGAGGATGCCGCTGTTCTAAAGGATTTCATTGAACAAAATAGAGTCTATGATTTTCTTGTGCATAACACTCATTTGGCTTTTCTCGCCTCGAATTAGTGCCACCACCTCATTAAAGCATGGAACCTCCTGCTTGCCAAGAATCTGGATTCTCACTTGATCAAATTCTAGGTTAAGCTTGAACCACAAACCTTGGATGGATCAATCCTAGTTGCAAAAACAGAATATTCAGAGCAAGGAAAGAATGATTTGCCTAAACACTTAGGTAAAGACAATTAGTGGAAGGAGAACAAGGACAATCTCTGGTACACCTTTTGCAAGAAACCAAGGCGCACAAAAGAAAAGTGTTGGAAGCCGAATGGTGAACCACCAAGTCGTGAATGGGGAAACCGTGGAGGTCAGCAAAGGCCTCAAGCACACATGGTAGAGTAACCCAAAACTGTGGAAAATTCAGCAACAGGTAGGTTCAATAGTGAAGAAATGGAGAAGCTGAGAAGCTTGTTGGGATCCCTTGACAAACCTACTTGAACTTGTTATTTGGCTCTTTTAGGTACACCTACACTCTCTTTTTGCATAAATGTCTCACACAGGGTTTATGATGACTCTTGGATAATAGACTCCGATGCCACAAACCATATGACCTCCAAATCTCAACTTTTCCATACCTATACCCCAAGCCCAAGTAACAAGAAAATTGCAGTGGCCAATGGCTCTTTAGCTACCGTTGCAGGTTTCGGAGACATATACATCACACCTACCCTTATTCTTAAAAATGTCCTTTATGTACCAAAATTATCGACCAACCTTGTTTCCATTCAAAAGCTTACCCATGATCTTAAATGCTATGCTATTTTTTTCCCTTCTTATTGTGTTTTTCAAGAACAAGGCTCTGGGAAGAGGATTGGACTTGCTAAGGAAATGAGCGGTCTTTACCACCTTGAATCTTCTCAGAAAACTAATAATAATATGTCGTTGTCTTTTCTCAGTTCCTCAAATAAAGATACCATTTGGTTGTATCATCTACGTCTAGGTCATCCATCTTTTAGGGTTTTAAAGGTCATGTTTCCTCATTTGTTCCAAGGATTAGATATTTCTGAGTTTCATTGCGAAACTTGTGAATTGGCAAAACATACTTTGTATCTTTTCCTATTAGCAATAAAAGAAGTTCTCATCCTTTTCATTTGATTCATAGTGACATATGGGGTCCTTCAACTATACCTAATGTTTCCGGGGCTCGTTGGTTTGTATCCTTAATTGATGACTACACTTGAGTTACATGGATCTTTCTTTTTAAACAAAAATATGATGTTAGCATTGTTATACCTAATTTCCACTCAATGATTCGAAACCAATTTGGGGTTAAAATAAAAAGCTTTAGGATGGACAATACTAGAGATTACTTCAACCAGATTTTGTCACCCTATTTTCAATCACAGGGCATTCTCCATGACTCATCATGTGTTAACACGCCCCAACAAAATAAGGTAGCCGAGAGGAAAAATTGGCATTTACTCAACACAACCTGAGCCTTACTCTTTCAAGAGAATGCTCCTAAGTCCTATTGAGGGAAAGTTGTTCTTACTGCCACATACATGATAAATAGAATTCCCTCACGAGTGTTAGACAACAAAAGCCTCGTAGAGATACTTAAGAGTTTCTATCCACACTTCAGAACCTCAAATGGGCTCACTCCTAGGGTATTTGGGTGCACTACATTTGTTCATGTCCACAGCCAACATAGAGACAAGCTAGATCTCCGAGCCATAAAATGTGTCTTCCTAAGTTACTCATCCACTCAAAAAGGATACAAGTGTTACAATTCTTTAGCCATAAAATTTTACATTTCTGCAGATGTCACCTTCACATAAAATAAACCTCTTTTTCCCAAGTCCTCTCTTCAAGGGGAGATTTCAATTATGAAAGATAGTCATTGTGAGTCCTTTGAACCTTTTGATCTTCCTCATGTCTCAACCCATGGTGATGAAGAACCCGTGTCATCCCTTGTTCTAGCTAGTGTCACTTGCAATTTTCCATAGTTTCCTAAGGTGTATTCAAGGGAAAAAGTCATTCCAGAACAAAAGCAGGTCCAAGAATCCAACTCAGACGTTGGGAATGAAACCACGGTAAGATCAGACCCACCTTTACATACACAACTTGGTGAAACTTCCACTGACTCAACAAACAACCTAGACTTAGACCTTCCAATTGCTGTTAGAAAAGGCACCAAAGAATGCACTAACCGACCACTCTATCCACTATCACACTATGTGTCTCTTAAGCACCTATCACCAGCCCACAAGAATTTTATCGTGAGTCTAAACACCACTATCATCCATAACACTATTTCTGAGGCATTGACAAAAATTGAATGGAATGATGCTATGAGAGAAGAGCTGAGTGCATTAGAAAATAATAAAACATGGGAGATTGTTGAAAAATCAAAAGAGAAAAACATTGTTGATTGCAAGTGGATTTTCACACTGAAATATAAGGCTGGTGGATTTCTTGAGAGACATAAAGCAGGATTGATAGCCAAATGGTACACTCAAACTTATGGAGTTGATTATCAGGAGACTTATACTCCAATTGCAAAAATGAATACTGTAAGAATCTTGTTGTCACTGGTTGTCCACTACAATTGGCAACTCCTACAGTATGATGTTAAGAATGCATTTCTTCATGGTGATTTAGATGAAGAGATTTACATGAACATCCCATCGGGATTTGAGGGAAACACAGGTAACAAGGTGTGCAAGCTGAAAAAGACCCTTTATGGGCTAAAACAATCTCCTAGGGCTTGGTTTGGGAGATTTGCAAAAGTCATGAAAGAGATTGGGTACAGACAAAGCCAAGGTGACCACACTCTTTTCATTAAGCACTCAGTTGCAAGGGGAGTAACTGCTCTTCTAGTCTATGTTGACAACATCATAGGGACTGGAAATGATGAAAGAGAAAAGCATGAAGTGAAGTAGAGATTAGTAACAGAGTTTGAGATAAAAGAACTAGGGAAACTGAAGTACTTCATCGGTATTGAGGTGGTATATTCCACATAAGGGATCCTCATCTTTCAACAAAGGTATGTGATTGATTTATTGGCAGAAACAGGAAAGATTGGGTGTAAACCAGTCTCTACCCTAATGGATTCAAACCACAAGTTGGGAGAAGCTAAAGAAGAACCAATGGTGGATAAAAGAATGTACTAGAGGCTGGTTGGTAGGCTCATATACCTTGCTCACACTCGGCCAGACATCGCCTACTCGATGAGCGTGATCAGTCAATTCATGCATGATCCAAGAGAACTTCATCTTCAAGCTGCTTACAAGGTGCTGCATTACTTGAAAGGCAACCCCGAGAAAGGAATTTTGTTCAAGAAGAACAATACTCTTGCTCTAGAAGCATACATCGACGTTGACTATGCAGGTTCCCCAGTGGATCGAAGATCAACTATAGGGTATTGTACTTTTCTTGGAGGTAATCTGGTAACATGGAAAAGTAAAAAAGCGGAATGTGGTAGCAAAGTCATCTGCAGAATCAAAGTTTAGGGTCATTGCTCAAGGGTTGTGTGAACTACTTTGGCTGAAGATTATTCTAGATGATTTGAGAATCAAGTGGGATGGTCCTATGAAGCTCTATTATGACAACAAGTCAACTATCAATATTGCTCATAACCCTATACAATACGATAGGACAAACATACTGAGATTGATAGGCATTTCATCAAAGAAAAATTGGAGGAATGAGTAGTGTGTATGTCCTACTTTCAATCATAACATCAATTAGTTGATATCCTAATAAAAGGGCTAAACACTTAAATGTTTCACAATCTTGTATTCAAGCTGGGAATGGAAGACATCTATTCCTCAGCTTAAGGGGGAGTGTTGAGCTGTAAATAGAATAGAAGAACTATTTTCCTATTATGTTAGTTTCCTATTTCTGTAAATAAATTAGTTTTATTAGTTTCCTATTTCTATAAATAGATAGTTTTATGATTTAGGAATATGTTAGTTTCCTATTATGTCTCTTGTTTCCTATTTCTTCTCTTATAATCTCCTATATAAACTGTGTGTATAGTCAATCTAATAGATAGAACTTATTATTTTTCATCCCATATTTCCTGTCACATACGACTCTTGATCTAGGAAAAACAATGGTGAAGATGGTGATGACCAATGCAAACAAATCCCAATCCCTATAAGAATCAACATCCAAAAATACCCTAACAAC
Source organism: Vitis riparia (assembly GCF_004353265.1). NCBI lineage: Eukaryota > Viridiplantae > Streptophyta > Magnoliopsida > Vitales > Vitaceae > Vitis > Vitis riparia. Next base: position 10,451,994 of record NC_048432.1, on the reverse strand, counting down.
TCCTCTCATTGTCGGCATTGATCAATTGACACCAAGTTCCTCCTTACAAATCACCATTCACAAATTGAATGGTAAAAATTATCTTGAATGGTCATAGTCCATTAAACTTGTGATCAATGGTCAGGGAAAATTAGGATATCTCATTAGAGAAGTGAAGCAATCCGTAGCATATGATTCAAGTTTCAAAACATGGAGGTCAATAAATTCTTTGGTGAGAGCTTGGGGTGGCGTTTGGAAAGTGTTTTTGAAAATAGTTCTTGAAACAGTTCTTGAAAATGTTTTTTTATGTTTTCATAAACAAAATTGTGTTTGAGAACTGAATTCTAAAAGACAGTTTTTGTTCTAAAAAAAATATATGTTTGGTAGAGTTAATAAAAACATAAGAATGAATAAAACAAAGTTTAGAAGTTGTTGTTGTTGGAATTTTTTTTTAAGTTGAGTATTTTCTTTTATTAACTTGATATTGTATCTTACATTCACACTTCATCAAAATAAAAATAAAATGTTCCATTTTGATCATTTTTGCATCAGTTTTAATTTTTTAAAATAAATTATTATTTTGTAAACATATCTTAAGTATATTTGATTTTAATAATTGGTAAAATATCTTATCAAAATATCATAAATTTGTAAATGTCAATGATTGGATTTTATGAAGATATAATTTATGCTATCAAACAGTAATGCATTATATTTGGAAAATTATGATCAAATTTTTCTACTTTAAATGTAATTAATAATATAAAAAAATTAAGTTATAATGATATATTTATGATAATTTTTTGTTTAAAAATATTTATAATTTTATTTAAAATTAAAATTTATTTTATATTTAATTATTATACAAAAAAAAAAATCTTAAAGTAAATCAAATTTATTTATTTATAAAAATTTAGTAATTTTTACTATTTTCCTTATATATAATATCCATATTGGGACAAAAATCAAGATCAAGATAAGTTTTTATTTCCTCTTATTCTCTATTTCTCATCCAAGATCCAAACTTTTATTCATTAAAGTTGAATTATTTCTCTTTCTAATATCAACCAGATGTTGCAGAGATTCCTAGTTAGGGTTTCAGTTTTTTTCCTTCTTTTTTATTTTTTTTCATTCTTGGTCTTTGTGTTTTTGTTTATATTTTGTTTGGTTTATGGGAAATCCTAGAATTTATGTTGTGCATTATAGACTAGGTCATCCAAGTTTTCATTATTTGAAATATTTGTTTCCAATTTGTTTCTTAATAAAGGTTCATCCTTATTTCAATGTGAAATTTGTGTTTTGACTAAACAACCTCGATCCTCTTATTCCCCACAACCATATAAACCCACTAAACCATTTTCATTAATTCATAGTGATGTTTGGGGTCTCTCAAGGATCATGACACTTTTAGGAAAAAAAAAATTGGTCTATCACGTTTATTGATGATCATACTAGAGTAAGTTGGGTTTATTTGCTATGAGAAAAATAAGAGATTGAAGGAATTTTAAAAAAAAAAATACACATGATGCAAACTCAATTTCATGAGAACATCCAAATTTTTAGAAGTGATAATGGCAAGGAGTTTTTTTAATAATGTTTTGGGGCATTTTTTTCATGGAAAATTGTGTTATTCACCAAAGTTATTGTGTTAACACCCTCGACAAAATGGGATAGTTGAAAGAAAAAAATAAGCATCTCCTAGAAGTGGGGAGAGCCTATGTTTTTCACAAATAATGTTCCAAAATATTTTAGGGGTGATATAATTCTTACAACAACTTATCTCGTTAATTGACTGTCTTAAAAAATTCTACATTTTCGAACTCATTTGCAAGTTTTTTCAAAAAATTGTTTGACCTCTAGGATCTCATCAGAATTACCAATTAAGTTGTTTGGTTGCACTGTGTGTGTTCACAACCATGATTAAAAACATGGGAAGCCAAATCCTAGGGTCATAAAATGCATTTTTAGGCTATGCACCAACCCAAGAGGGTTACAAGTGTTATGATCTTGTGCAGATTTTTTTTTTCAAAATTCAAATGTGCGTAAAGATTTAAAACATTTAGTTGAAGGTAATTTTCAAAAAACTAGGGTTCCTAAAGATTCTAAAATTTTGGAATTATCCACAAATGATTTGAGGTTGTTTTAAGATGATATTATCCAGATTGAACAAAATTCAAATTTAAATTCTAGGCCAACAAATCTCATTTTTTTATCAGCGCCCAACAACCTTAGACTAGATTCAAACCCAAAAAATAAATAAATAAAAATCAATTGAAAAACAATGCATATTCGAAAAAAATACAGCAAGTCATGAGCATGAAAAGTCCCCAATTAAAAATTCGATCCAAAGTTTCTTAACAAGGCCATGAGTCCGCCCTACAGGAGAACCAAAACTCACTTGGGATTCCTCCAGTCTTGAGTCATATTCCTAAAAAATCCTTTTTTGATGACTTAAATATTCCAATTGCTTTCTGAAAAAGTGTCAAGTCATGTACAAATTACCAAATGTCCAAAATTGTGTCCTATGAAAAAATATCACCATGTTTTTTTTGCTTTTACCACTCAACTCTCATTTGTGGAGATTTCGAAGAATGTTCAAGATGTTTTATAGGTTCCAGAGTGGAATGAGGTAGTTCCAAAAGAAATGAGGGCACTTTAGAACAACATGACTTGGGAAATAGTAGACCTGCGAAAAGGAAAGAAGACTATAGGATACAAATGGGTGTTTATTATGAAATACAAGTTAGATAGATCCCTTAAAAAATATAAGGCTCGTTTGATGGTTAAAGGCTTCACTTAAACTTATAGAATTGATTACATGGAGACACTAACACCAATGATGAAACTTAATACTGTGAGATTGTTGCTATCAATCATAGCTAACCTGAACTGGCCTTTGCTACAACCGGATGTCAAGAATGCGTTTTTGAATGAAAACTTGGAAGAAGTCTACATGGATGCACCACCGAGTTTCAAAAGCTTTGGCTCAAAAGTGTGTAGACTGAAGAAGTTTTTGTTTAAAAAAAAAAAAAATTTCTCAAGCAATCACCAAGGGCATGGTTTGAGAAATTCACCTATTTAGTGAAAAATCAAGGATACACACAAGCTCAAATCAATCACACAATGTCTTTTAAACACTTAGTAAGTAGAATATTAACTATCTTAATCATTTATGTTGATGACATTATCTTGATAGGTGATAATTCGATAAAAATAGATCGATTGAAGATGAATTTAGCCACAAATTCGAAATCAAAGATTTGGGATCTCTCAAGTATTTCTTAGAAATAGAGGTTGCTAGATAAAAAAAGAGTATTGTTGTGAGTCAACATAAATACAGTTTAGATCTTCTTAAAGAGACATGAATGAGTGGTTGTAGACCAGTAGACCCTAATGTGAAGTTTGGAGATAGCAAGAAAAGAGATCCTATAGACACTACATAGTACCATTTCTTAGGAATGGAGGTTGCTAAATAAAAAAAAGAGGATTATGGTGAGTCAACATAAATACATTTTAGATCTTCTTAAAGAGACATGAATGAGTAGTTGTAGACTAGTAGACCCTAATGTGAAGTTCGGAGATAACAATAAAAGGGATCTTGTAGACACTACACGGTACCAAAAGTTGGTCTTGAAATTGATTTACTTGTCTCATACACAACTTCACTTAGTCTTTGTAGTTAGCCTTGTTAGTCAATTTATGCACTCTCCATACAAAGAGCATTTAGAGGCCACCTATCATATTCTAAGGTACTTGAAGAATTCTCCAAGAAAATGCTTAATCTTTTAGAAGAACACTCAATGAGGTATTGAAGCCTATACTAATGAGGATTGGGTAGGTTCTTCCATCAATTGAAGGTCAAGTATAGGATATTGTACTTATGTGTGGGGTAATCTCGTTACTTAGAGGAGTAAGAAGTAGAATTTAGTAGCTCGAAGTAATGTTGAAGTGGAATATAAAGCAATGGCCAATGGAGTTTGTGAATTGATATGGCTATAACAAATCCTGGCTAAATTACAAATGCTTGTGAACACTTCTATGAAATTGTATTGCGACAATAAATCCGTAATTAGCATTTCCAACAATTCTATGCAACATGATCAAACCAAGCGTGTTAAGATCGATTGACATTTCATTAAAGAAAAATTTGAGGCAAAGATTATTTATATCTCACTTGTTCCAACTTCACAACAAACAACATATATCCTTATAAAAGGATTGTTCAAATCTAACTTTGAATTTCTTTTTAGAAGTAGGCCTTGATTGATATCTTTGTGCCAACTTGAGAGAGAGTGTCAGAAAGATAGAATTAGCTAGGATTTTATTCTTGTTTGAATTAAAAAAAAGAAAAAAAACACATTCCTACTTTTTTAGAATTTGATTCCTAGGAGTTAAGTTTATTTCTTATTTTGTTCCTAGTTTGTTGCTACTCTTTGTTTTTATGGATACTTGGTGTTCTATTTGTTTATAATCCACGCATTATTATAATAAGGGAAAATTTTATTAATTTTTTCTCCTCAAAACCTTCAGTGGGCATATTTGATGATAAGCTAAACACGTGTGAATGTAAGTGACAAGAACAAATAATAATGTGCTTAATATACAAAATAAATAAATAAATAGAGAAAAAGAAGAGAGATGCAAACATAAGTTTATGGTGGTTCAACCCAATCCCAGTGTATGTCAACTCTTTTCAAGTTCCAACTAAGTTGAAGATTTCAATATTTTCAAAGTTTCAACCAAAGTACTTGACTCCTTTATACTTGGATTTTAATTCCAATAGACCTTCTACACTTTTTCCTCAATGGTATCTCTCTCTTAAATAAATATCACAGTTTTAAGAGGTAGGAGAATGATCTTTCATAATCATAGTGGACAATTGGACTCAAGAGATTACAAAACGAAGGCTGATTGAAGTGTAGTACTTTCATGTATGTAAATTTGGTTCTAATGCACTCAAATAATTAATTGAAGGTCGTATTTTAATAATGAATAGTAAAAACACAATGCTTTCTTAGCAATAATTCCAAGTTGTGACTCTTAAAAGAGAAATAAGGTCAAATTAGGGCATAATTTACCTCAATCCACTGACTAACACATCATTTTAGAGGGACATGCTCAATCAAAGGTGAACAATTGATGGCTCAATCGATGACTATTGCTTGTTTCAACTTGAAAACAAATACCTTCTTGAGTGGTTGACTACCTTGTGGTTTTGATAATTTTGAAAGATATGAAAGTTTGAACTCTAAATCTTGAAAAATAATTGACTAGACATTTTCATGTACATTTGAAAAACCTTTGTGAAAAAGTTTTTTGTAGTTTGGATTTTTGCTTTAAGTAATTTTTGTCAAATGAACAAATTATTTATTTCAATTTTGAAAGTATTTTGGATGGATATAGGTGCTTAAATGCATGAAAAGAAAATATAGCCCTAATGCAACATTTTTTATCTTATACAAGGTTCTTAAAGAGGCTCCATAATGTTGAAGTCCTTATATCTCTATTTTGATCTTGGGTTAGCTTTTGACTTGAATTTCTTTAGGATTTGAAACTTTTAGACTCAATTAAACTACTAGTTCTTTAATCTTATTTTATTACCATTATAATTGTGATTATGGCAAATTTTAGGTTAAAAATAAATAAATAAATAAAACTCTTATCCCTTATAAAGTAATCCCAAACCTTTGATCCAAATCTTTGAAACCCCCAAATAAATAACTGGGTGACCAAGTAAAAGTTGGTTTGTAAGCTCCCTTACGAAGACTGAATTTTGCAGAAGTCTCACTTATTAGTAAAATGTTTTTTGGAAAGGAGTGAAAGTGTTAGATCTAATTCTCGACCTGTCTTACTTTTTCATTTAACCCTTTCTTATTTTATAGATATTTCTCTAACTCTTCTAGTGAGACCCCTTAAAAGGGTGTAACTATATATGTGCTAGAACACAGATTTGAACTTTCTTCAATCTCAAACTCTTCAACAAGAGGGAGCTTCGCTCAAGGACTTTTTACACCAACAAAGCTTATATAGAAGAAAAGAGGTTTACTATAATTATGTAAGGACACCCGATGGGTGACCTTTGGCTGACAAAAAAGCTGAATAATCACATATCTTCTCACCTTGAAGATGTGTTGGCTTTTTCTTTTCAACCAATCAAGCCTAGATCACTCCTAAGGCCTTGATCTTCAGTTAGCTTTTGACTTGAATTTCTTTAGAAATTGAAAATTTTAAACTCAATTAAAATATTAGTTCTTTAACCTTATTTTATTATCATTAAAATCATAATGGAGGAAAATTTTAAGTTAAAAATATATAAATAAATATAAAACTTTTATAATTTCCGTCATCACGCCTAACAAACATTAAACTTTTTGTCATTTGGTTTGAATCTGATTGAATCCCTGAGTAATGTTAAACCCAACCATTTGGTCTTAAGGAAGACAACTATAATTAATTAAGTGTAATTTGCCCATTTACACCGACTCAGCCCAAACCTCATAGAGAGTTTGGGCCAAAATGGCCCTTAAGCCCAAAATAATAATAATAATAATAATAATAATAATAATAACCCAAACTCGTATCAAATCATATATTCGCCTTCCCAAACTTATATCAAACTACCTCTTCGATACCATATCTTATTTTTAAAATTTGGTTTCAGTATAACTTTAAAAAAAATGAAATTAAAGGTTAATTAGATAATAAGTGGGAAATTCCCTATGAGGCCCACATGTGATATTTTGTGGGCCTTGAGAGGCCCGTTTGGGTTTTGGCCCCAAACCACCCCGCACGCGCCGCTAACTTAGTGTTTAGAAACGAAGGGAGGGAAGGCGGAGGGAAGAGAGGCGGCTTCGCAGTGACGAGGGAATGGGAAATCCCCAAGTATGATTTCTTTGTTGGAGAATGGTTTCTCTGCTAATCTACACAAACCTTCAAAAGCTTCAAAGCTTCCAGTACCACTCCTTTTCATAACTTTGCTTTTATCATTTATTGTTATCTTTCGGGAGCCCAATTCGCTTCATCACCAACAATATTGTTATGGGTATCCTCTGTTATCGATTGGTACGTGTTCTTGATCCAAAATATGGCTTCCTCACGCTACAATGGTGGAACAGCGTTTGTTTTTTCCTACCTAGAAGACTTGGGATAAGGCAGTGTTTGTATGATGACTTTGGAAAGACCACCCCAATTTTTTCTTTATAGTTATGTGCTCAATTGCAAGATTCTGCTTGGTGGAACCGGTTTTGTTGCAAATTCGAGTTGTTTCTAATCTAAAATGCCTCTTTAGAGTGTACCGTACGGCTTCTTCGGCGTTGTTGTTGGATGACGACCATGTGTTTGATACTAGTCCTGGTGTCCCAGTTGATGATCTTGTTGAAATTAATATTCAGAAATGTCAGCTGCGTGTTGGTAGAAAGCGCAATGAAATTAGGGTTATGAATCGTCGGTCTCGGATCCATAGAAAGCATGTATTATCTCCTGTGGTAGTTAAAGTGTTTAAATCTTTGAATTGGGAAGTGGCCAGGCATATAAAGTTTTCAAAAACAATGAAGAAGTATGGGTTTTCTCGTTCCATTGATGCATTCAGGACAGTTGTTAATGTGTTAGCTTTGGCGGGGATGCACATGGAGGTGTATGCTTTGCTTCGAGATATTGTTTGCTATTATAACAAAGTTAATTTGGATGCTTTTGAGTTGTTCCCCATTTTGTTGGAGTCGCCTAAAGATGCAGCAAGATCAGTTATTGTATTTGATTTACTTATTAAGGTTTTTGCAGCAAATTCAATGCTTGAAAATGCTGTGGACGTATTTTTGCAAGCTAAGAAAACTGGGCTGGAATTGAGTACTCGCTCCTGCAATTTCTTGCTCAAGTGTCTGGCTGAAGCAAATAGAAGGGAATTTCTCAGGAGTTTGTTTGAAGAAATGAAGAGCACCGGGCCACCACCTAATGTTTTCACTTACACCATTATGATGAACTTTTACTGTAAAGGAAATTTTGGGGAGGCAGACATTGATACTCGACAAGCAACTGAGATTCTAGAGGAAATGGAGAGAAATGGGGAAAGCCCAACTGTTGTAACATATAGTACTTATATTTATGGACTTTGTAGGGTCGGTTATGTTGAGTCTGCATTGGATTTTGTTCAGAGCTTGATATCTGCAAATGGGCTTGTCAATGTTTATTGTTATAATGCTATTATTCATGGGCTTTGCAAAAAAGGTGAACTAGATGAAGCTTTGAAGGTGTTGGAAGAAATGAAGAGTTGTGGAATATCACCAGATGTTTATACTTACAGCATCTTGATTCATGGATTTTGCAAACAGGGAGATGTTGAGAAAGGTCTTTATTTAATTGAGGAAATGAAATACAGTAACCTGGAACCTTCACTGGTTAGCTATAGCTCACTCTTTCATGGTCTCTGTAAGAAGAGGCTCTCGGATATTTCACTAGATATATTCCGTGATCTTGGGGCTGCTGGATACAAGTATGACCAAACTGCTTATAGCATCTTAATCAAAGGATTTTGTATGCAGGGGGATTTGGATTCTGCCCACAAACTTATGGAGGAGATGGTCAGAAATAATTTGGCTCCTGATCCTTCTAATTTTGAGAGTCTGGTTCATGGCTTTTGCAAGATGGGGCTCTGGGTTAATGCCTTGGAATTTTTCAATATGATGCTAGAAGGTGGAATTCTGCCTAGTATTGCAACTTGCAATGTTATTATTGATGTGCATTGCAGGGAAGGCCGTGTGGAAGAAGCTTTGAACCTTATGAATGAAATGCAAACACAAGGGATTTTCCCCAACTTGTTTACCTATAATGCTGTCATCAACAGGTTGTGCAAGGAAAGAAAGTCAGAAAGAGCATTAGAACTTTTTCCTTTAATGCTAAAGAGGAATGTTCTTCCTAGCGTTGTTGTTTATAGCACCCTTATAGATGGTTTTGCTAAACAGTCAAACTCACAGAAGGCCTTGATGTTATACGCAAGAATGTTAAAGATTGGAGTTACACCAGACATGGTTGCCTATACAATTCTTATCAACATATTATGCCACAGGAGCAGAATGTGTGAAGCATATAATCTGTTTAAGAAAATGACTGAAAATGGTATGACTCCAGATAAGATTTCTTACACATCAGTTATAGCTGGGTTTTGTAGAATCGGGGACATGAGGAAGGCATGGGCATTGTTCAATGAAATGTTACAGAGAGGTCATTTGCCTACTGTTGTTACTTATACCTCTCTAGTTGATGGATATTGCAAGATGAATCGCATTGATATTGCTGATATGTTAATCGATGAAATGAAAAGAAAGGGGATCACTCCTGATGTGGTGACTTATAATGTTCTCATTGCAGCACACAGGAGACGTGGAAATCTTGACAAAGCACTTGAAATGCTTAATGAAATGAAGGAGAATGGTGTTCTCCCAGATCATATGACCTACATGATGCTGGAGTGGCTACTGAAGGCTAAGAAGCTGAAAACAAGATGTAGCAAAGACTAGATGGTAACCACATCAACCACTCTTCTCTTTTCCATTCATTTCTGAAAATTTGTGACCAAAGATAATTTCATTTTCATTGCAGTGATATACTAGTATGTATTTAGCAGAGTTAAGCTTCAGATTCTTATTTAGATATCATGACAGAAACACCTGATTAACAGCTTATGCATGAGACCACCTTCTGTTTTATTTTATTTGTCTGAAAAGTTTGATGGAACTTGCTTTATGAAGTAGACAAATTCTTTAGCTGATGCACAATTTTGGGCACTTTGGAGAATGATTTGATTCTTTTACTTGTTTGAAGTTGGTGAAATTACCATAACTTGATTTTTATATGCTTCGAACTGTACCTAACTTTTAATTTTTTCCATGGATATCTGATCTTTCTCTCTTTTTATATACTATGACTTACGTCAATCTTTTATGACACCCTAAATTGCTACTATTTCACTGAAATATGTTCCTGATTTTATCCTTGTCTTATAGTACTTCAGAAATTATTAACAATGTTGTGGGGAAAGTTTTAGGCCTGTTTGGTAAGGGAGATGAGAACTGTTGTCTGTTTTTGAAAACAGAAAAATAATGAAAATGACACAACACTTTTAAAAACCCATTTTCAAAAACTGTTTTTGGGAAAATTTCCTGAAAATGAGTTATCTTTAGAAAATTAAAATATTGTTTTCCAAATTTTGAGAAGTGTAAGCACTTTCAACAATTGAAAATAATCTGAATATGAACATGTTGGCTTTCAGAAAAAAATGAAAGCATTTCCTAAAGAATTGCGTTCATTTTTTTTCTGTACCAAACAGGTCCTTTATCATTTTAAAGTATTCCGAAGTGACAAAACATGTGTACGTTTTCTGATATACAAACAAACACCATAAAAAATGCTGCCAACCACTTCCCCAATTCCATACAATACAGAACTTTGTTACATAAATGGCGGAAGATGAATGATGAAAATCCTTTAAATTAATGAACTCCACCAAGATGAAAAGGGAAAATAGCAAACATTTCTTAGGTATAAACAATGAAACCTTTCGAGAACCACATAGGAAATAGTTCTACTCTAATCGCTTCAAGCATGCAATTCCTCTCTTGGCTTAGAAGTCAGTCAGTCAGATTCATAATAGCTCCCTCTAGCAATCCTCCTTGCACTATGCTCTACCTCAAGAATGCATCCCTATTCCCCCTCATCATACATCATTATCTCCCAAATCTCTGGATCATCTGGTCTGTCTATGAGATGACAATCAAAAGCCAGTTGTCAGCAATATGTCTTTATCAACTGCCCTTGACCCCAAGCTCAAGTGGCAAGGTTTGGGTCTCCAAAGGGACCAAAAGAAAAAACAAAAATGAAAAACCTTTAAAAAAAAGAAAAAGGAAAATCTCTATCAACTGCTTTCCATGAAGAATTGTTTTCCTCTTCTTGAATTTTATTCTTTATTTGGTGTGTTCCTTATGTTATTGGGAATTGGGAAATCTTGTAATTAAAATTGGTGTTCTATCTTTTCAGCATAACTTCAAATAATTCCAAGTTTTTTTATCGTCCTTGGTGCCAAATGTTCCTTGACTTGAATTTTTCACTATTCTAAAGATTGGACGTTTGCTTGCCAAGTCTTTTTCAATTTTGAAAATTTGTGGGGAAAGGATGTGCTCCAAATGCATGCAAACCTGCCTCATTTTGTTCTTTAATTCTTCTATATCTTCAAACATGTAACTTTTGAGTGCTTATGTTGAATATATCTTCTAAATGCTTTACAACTTGGAATTGACTTGTTGCTTACAGTTTATGCAGTTCAAAGGATTCTCATTTCATGGGATGAAGATGAGCATCTTTTTGGCCAGTATGTGTGCCAGTTATAGTCAGTCAACACAACCTGGTAAAATATTGCGGGGCTGTTAGAAAATTATAATCTGCAGATATTGCTTAATCTTGTCTTTTAAAATGATTAGAGAATGAAATGGTGGCTTGTCATTTTGATTGTGTGCCACATACACAGAATTGGGTAAAGCTCATGGGTTGAGAGCAGAGCAAATGACCAGGCAAAAACCACCTTCGTAAGTAATTAGACCACCCATCTTTTATATATGTGTGTGTGTGTGCACATATGTAATATACTTTTATACCTTTTATAACTTAGTTCAGAGGACAAAATGCATGATAGGAATGACTCATGTGCATATTTTATTATATGAATTCTTTGTCATTGTATATTATGATATTGTACTTCTCATTGTAACCTCTAATTGATGGTAGAATGCGTCTTCAGTTTTGTTACAGCTACTATTGAACCACAAACCTCTTAAAAGGGGTTTCCAGCTAACCTTGTTCCTCTTCTCATTTTTTCTTGCTCTCAAATCCTATTTTGGTTGGTTTCCATCCTAGATATATCCCCTTTTTTTTTTAGCAATCGGAAACCTAGATCTGTCAGTCAGGGGTTGAAAAAAACAAGATCTTGGGCTTGAATTGAAGAATAAGGTTACTTGGGCCATGACAACTGCATCTTTCATGCTTTTGTTGTTTATTAATTTCAGTTTTTGGTTTAATTTGGTAACCTTTAGATTCTTTACAATGATTTATAGAAAATTAACAATTATGATTTGGATTTGAGTGTTTACTTATTTTTTTAGTATGAATATATTCCTCTGGTCTCTATAATGCTGAGAGACAAGTGCAAGTTTTTTAAATTCATGATATTACCGCTCCAAAAATTGTATGAATAAGAAAAATAGAGCTCATGCAACACAAATCTCAGTGTAGGATCACCTTAATTTATTTATAATTTTACCTTTATAATGTTGACTTATTTCATTATTTAATAATAGAACTTAAAGAAGACTGAATTTAAGAGTCTTCTCTCAATCTCCAGTCAAGGTGGCATGGGAATTTTAGGCCACTTCTCAAGTTAGCTTCTTTGCTCGGAAGGCCGGTGAGAGTAAGACACGACTGACCCGTTCATGAGACATGGGAAGATTTTGTAAATTGGTGCTGTTCATGTAAGCAAGGGAAGGAACCAGCAAACAGTATACTTCTACATTTTCTTGGTGCTGATGGGCATTTTTAGAGTGCATTTGGTAATGTTTCTACTTGAAGTGTTTTTAGTGAAAGTGTTTTCTTTGAAAGTGTTTTTAGGAAAATCACCTATCAAGAATTTCTCTAGGAAACACTATAAGTGATTTTTCAACACTACAAGTGATTTTTCAAATTTTTAAAAGTGTTTCATAAATTTTGCCAAACACCTGATTTTTCTTCAAGAACACTTTTTAGGTTAAAAGTGTTTTTTAAAAACACTGCCAAACAGACTTTTATTCTTACTGTTTGGGGTTTGTTGGGTTTCACCACCTATAAAGAACAATTTTCTGGGATGTGTGTTAGTTATGTGGGGAAGCTGGCTCCTCTCTGCTTGTTTTGTTACATATGTGAAAGGCATAAAGGGGGATCTTTTGTTGCAATATTCCAATTTAGGAATGACTAACCTGTTTCTCAAATTATTTTTTGGGTTGTTGATGGTTTTGTATGGAGATGCCAAAGTTTCCTATCTAGATTTTATTGACAGCTTAGGTGTGATATAAGAATGAACAGCCTTATTTAATTCTTTTCTTTTCTTTTCTTTTCTTTTCTTTTTGCCTTCTTTTGCTTTGTATACTTCCCCTGTTCTTGGGTTGCACCCCCACTTTGATTGGCACTATTAGTATAATATAATGCTACTTGCCTATAAAAAAAATCAACTTAACTAAATTTAATCTCAGTATTTTATGTTGATTAATGAATACTTAGAAAAGGTCTCGGTTGAATTTTTAGAAAAGGTCCCTGTTAGCACAACGTCTTTAATATCGAGAAGCTCTTTATGATTATTTAAGAGGTTAACAGAGTGTTTAATGCAATTAAAGCACTTTAATATAGAAGAGGATTGAAGAGATGTTTTGTAGAAAGAGGCTGCAAAATTTAAAATTTTGTATTATTAACCAAAATCTCTTTATATAAATCCTTTTAAAGAAGCGCTCAAATCAAAGCAATGGTCAAGCCATATTTTTCCATAAGTATATTATGATCATGTGATACAAGCCATATTTGCCTTAAGTATACTATATACTTCAGTTATAATTTCCCACCCCATGGTACCCTAATTTTATGCTCAACATCCCCTCTTCAGTGTTCCTCTCTTTGTAAATAGTGGGTTTAAAATAATGATGCTTAGCGGAAGCCTTATAAAGAGTGAAAAACTGGGATCTCGAGCAAAAGAGCTTTTGATGAACATATCTGTGAAGAACGACTGGTGTGAATTTATGAAGTCACTGTCCTGCTTAGTCTCCTTGGATTTAGTTTGGTGCATTATGAACTAAAATTTTGAGAATTTTAGAGGTTGTGGCAGACTTTTTCTGATTAAGAAAAGATGGTTATAAATAACTTTGGAGGAGACTAAGATGACTGGAATCTGGAAAGCTTTCAATTCCTCAAGAATCTTAGCTATGAACTTTGTTTGGAGTGGGGCCATAGATATTCTTTGTTAGGTATTTGTGGTACTGAAGTCTTGTTATTTATCTTATAGCCATTTTGGAAAATTTCTCCTAGTTTTTAAAGAAATATCAAATATGAATGAGCTTTGTAGTGCCCTCAGTAACAGAAGTCATCTCCAATTGCTAATTATCAATGAACTAGTTATGCTTATCATGAATGTTGAGTAATTTATAAATCCTGAATGTATTATTGAACATGTGAAATTTTTAATTTTTTATCCCAGAAAAAATGTAGTTTTGAGTGATTTGGCAAGAGACTGTAAATTTCTCTGATGTCATTTCCAAAGACTGAATGTGTTTTCCTTTGTTTGGTGCATCATAAAGGTCAAGGAATGATGGTGGAGGGCTAAAGGAAGTAGGCGATCTTTTACACGAGGCAACTTTGGGTGAGTTCTTCAACGAGTATGACATATTCCCCAAGAATTTTCAGGCATTCATCATCTAAATCATGCCAAAAACTTTCCACCTTTTGTTACAATCTCTCCAAGTGGTTGAATTCCATCGCTTGCTGTATTTTGGAATCATTTAGATGGGTTGACTGGGGAAAGGCATTTCGTTCGATTTGTAGAATGGATTAGAAGTCCTATCTTTTTACTTAATGTTGAATAAAAATTTGTTAGCTGATATACATTGCCAGATACTCTGATGGATTATAACTATGAGAAGCTGCAACAGATATTCTGAAGTTACTGCAAGAGCTGCATCTGTTTTAGTAAATAGAAAGACATCTCTCTCATCTCTAAAACGTTTAGGCTAAAAAACAAGTTCAACATCATAAACTATATTCTCTTGTTTGTTTTCTATTCCATTTATAAGAATTAAAATTGTAACATATAAAGTACCTTTACCATCAGGCAAATTTCAATTCATGAAGAACCTTTATTTCATGTATTGGTATCCTAACTTTGACTTACTGATATATGCTTTCAGGCTATTATTATGGAAATTCATACTGCCAACATGATCAAGGTAACCCTACATATATATACATACATATATATTCATATATATATATAGAAATGTTACTGCAGATCAGTGATGCTATAAGCCATAATGCTGACACTATTTGATCCAGGGTGCTCAGCAATCAGGAGATAGATGCTGATGTGTGAACCAATGCCCAACAGTTCATTATTTTCCTCCAATGGCCAAGTGCTGCAGAAAATGCTCAATGAGAGAGTTCAGATTGGGCAATTGGATGGTGTTCAAAAAAGCTACTGTATGTAGAGCATGATCAGCATGTGGCAGCAGCTTGTTATGATCTGGTATAATGTGGCCCATGAAGGTGAAAACCTAATCTAACCATAAGATTGAATCGACTTGAAATTTTGGAGTACTTATCTATACCCTTGATAAACTTTCCCATACATTCGACAATTGCTTCAAATTAATTTTAGGAAATGACACATGATATCTCAGTTGTTCCCCCTCTTTCTGTAGAAGACATGTCTATGAGATTTGATGGACACCATGTCAGATTTGGTCACTGTTTAAATCACTAACACATGAACTTGTCCAGTAAGTTGTATATAAGTGGCCCTTTTTTTTTTCCAGGTTTTGATGGAAGATCCTCTCTTGGCATGTTTGGGCTTCAAGCTTCCCTACTGGGATGGAAAGACTGGATTCTTCTGAGCAACATGAGAACTCTTGTATACTATGTACATGCAGAATTTGACTCATTTACAGTCTAAACTAAGCCTTCTACTATGATATGATTGATTTGAGGATGATATTTTAATTTTCTCTTGCTTTTAAACAATTCTAGCCATGAGTTCATATGCATAAAGATTAGCATGCAGGAGATCATTTTTATCTGAGATTTTGCCTCAGTAGCATCTTGTCTAAAATTATGGAATATGGACTCTTGGGTTGTATCAAACAAATTTGAGAGAGATTTTTGTGGAACTTCACTTTACCCAAGATATCTGTATTCAAGTCTCATGGTATCATCCCTAACAACATCAACAAAAGCCTAGTTTTCAACTACCTACTGCATGAAGTGTAGAGTGGTTAGCTTAAGCAATAAACATTTTGCATTATAGGATAACAACATCCCTCAAATAAGGAGCTGTGATGGGCTGACATTTTAAAGACTGACAAACAAAGGGTAGAAGTAAAAATATTTGGTAACAAAGTGAAAGATAATGAAAAATAGAAAACATGGAAAACATCAACATATGCGTAAGGCTTGTTCAAGTGAACAAACTGAGATTCACTAAAACAGTCAGTCTCCAGCTATAATCACAAATTAGGATGGAAAAATCTTCCTAAAAATGCCTAGGAACCGTTTTGGATGTCTTCTTCATATTCCTCTGGCTTGACAAAGAACTCGATGTAAGCAATTCGACTCGGTTGCTGATAGCCAGCAGAATCAACATGTGGATGTGGAATAGATGGTCTTGCTACTGAAACTAGATGCTGAACTTTCAACATCCCACCTCTCCCAATGGTCAACTTGCTTCCTCGGTTATCTCTGATGACACTGCTGGGTATGTTTGAAGTTGTTGCACGAAGAAACTTATACTTGTATCTGTCCAGATCAAGGCAAGAACCAACATGGTTGGATAGGTGGTTAGAATGAAATGCTGTATTAGATGTAATCATCTAAGGAGGTCAAAAGATATCTAGTGATACCTGTAAGAGACTCTGTGATCACAATGGAAAGCGATCAAAAGATCGGTGTTCACGTAATACATGAAATCTATCTGTGACAAGGGCAAGTTAAAAGTTAAACCTACAAAGAGGATCAAATCATGCAAACAAATACGTGTCCTGTTGTCCATACGTGACAGTCAAACCTCACCTGTAAGTCTCCATGGCCTTCACCTCTGAAGGTAACTGAAGGGGGAACTGGTTCCAAGGTTATCTGGATGCTAGATCCTGGCCATTCAAGGTCATCAATGGCTTCTTTCAGTGCTGCAGACTGGGGATTGAATGCCATGACTTGAAAGAATCAGGTGAGCATCACCACAAAATAAAGAAGAGTTATCTATAAAGAAATGTTTTGTTTTCGAATCTGGGCTTAAGAAATTTCCAAAATTTAATTGGTCAGATCATTACTAATTTTCGTAATACATGAGATTATTTTGAGACTTGCCATTCTAAAAACCACCCACATTTTCAGAAGTGCACCTACCCCAGGCCATCCATTAGAAGTAATCATAAATCATCTAAGCCATCCATTAGGAGTAATCATAACTCATCTAAGTGGAAACACAAATTATCAATAATTGGAGATTTTTCTTTTTCAAGGATTATCTGTCAGTATCTTTTTCTGCATACTGCAAATATGACTTTATTTTTCACAAATAGTGTTGATAATAACTTACTTAAAATCTTTTAGATGGGATACCAAAAACCAATACCCTTAAACATAGATTCTTGTGATATCGTAACAAAAGAACTTATGGTATGGGAGAACTTAGCATAAGTGAAAGTGAAACACAAACTTAACAAAAGGACTTTAATTTTTTCATGAGGCAGTTTTCATAAAAAAGAAAGGATTATAATAATCATAATTTCTGAATTAATAACACAATACCTAAGTACATTTCTAGTAGTACTAGACTCCTCAAATTAATGCATTCTAACTACTAGTACAAATGTTTTTGGTCTTTCAACTCTACCTAGAATGAATATAATATTAAGACAATTGCCCAATTTCATTGATAAGCAAATCTTGCAGACTGCTAGATGGAACTTATGATCTTAGGTGTCATTTATCAGGAAGGCCTATCATTTAAGGTTCATTTGGTATGTGCAAAGAGGAACGGAAATAGGATGAAATGAAGGTGAATCATAATATCATATAGAAGAGAGGAATCAAAATCGTAATGAGAACGGGATTTGGTTTCCATAATAATGAAATTTTTTATCCTCGTTCTCATTCTAAAAAACAATCCAAACGCATTAATGAATGAAAATGGAATTGATTTCCCATTCCCATTCTCTATTCCAGAGTTCCAAAATGTCACCTATGTTTGAAAGAGATAAGACAAGACCTTGACAGTAAAACTGAGAGGAGTACTTCCAGCAGGTTCAAAGTTGTAGTCCCATGAAATTGTATCCGGGATCCTTGTTCTGATCTCTGCATAAATGCAAGCATCCATGGAATCAACAGACCTAAGAAAACATTGAAGAAATTAAAGTATTTAGGATTTGAAGTCAATGCTAAATATACGGACAAAAACAAATAAAAAGATGGATTTTTTCTGTTGTAATGAGCTGCAGCAAATAAAAAACTCAACTAAACCAGATCGCTTACTCACAGTTAAGTGAAGGCTTTAGTTTGTGAGTATCCCACGTGATATAAAATCTAAGTTTCAAACTTGAAGTTTTTTTCCTTTTTTTTTCCAATGCTTTCCCAGAAAGCAAACAGAATAATGAATCAGGTTTTATCTTGAAATGCTGTCATGTAAATTCATATGCCAACCCAATCAATAAGCAAACTAAGATATAAATCCACATGAACATACTTGAGAAGAAGCTGCATATCTGGTCCCGGATACCGAATTTCAATCATATTTGAGCGCCCGGGAACTGAGAAAGTGTTGAGGCAATTAACAAAGAGGCTCAAGCTCACTCCAAACCGAGGCCGCCCTTGAGCACTGTACTCGTACTGAACGAAAAGCTACAAAATGGAGATCGACATTTACTATTAAAGTAGAACAATTTTCCTCGAGGATAAGAAAAATAAAAATAATCCCGTCTGGTTGCCAAGAAACTAAATTGAGGGAAAATAAAGGAAACAAAGTTTCGGAAACTTTATCATCTATACTTTATGTTTCAGTTTGTTTTTCCGCCCACTTAATGAAAAATTCAAGGTGAGGCTTGTGATTTCTTTACTTGTCCTGCATTTTCTCAGAAACCAAACAGAGGATAAGGATTTTTGGCAAAAAGGAAAAGTGTGAAGTGAATGCCTCGCGCTGCAGATAAACTTTGGCTTGGAGACAACGAGTCTCCTCCACGATCAAGACGACGCCGTGCTCCGATAATTCCATGACCGCGTCCTAATTGTGGAAAACAGTTGCAGAGAAATCCACACACAACTTCAGTAATCAACAACTCCCAGGGAGGTAAAAATGTAAAAACCTAGAACTCCGTTTGGTTGTCGAGAAAGAAGGAAATAAAAAATCATTTTGTGATTATGTTTCCCGAGAAACAAACAGGGGAAGTGGGGGGAGAACCTGATGGCGTTTCCAACGGACGGCGGTGAGAGCATCGACCATACCTTGGACGTTGTCGAGTTGGCACACCAGATCGGGACCCGATGAGCTCATCTTCTTTCCCGCCAAATCCCTAAACCAGCTCTTAACATTCAACCTTCCACCGTATATATACAGAGAGAGAAAAATAATTTTTGACCGGAGAAAAAAACAAATATATTTTTTTAAATCATTTTTCAAAAAATAAAAAATAAAATTTTAAAATAATTTTTTATTTTGATTTTTTGAAAATATTGTAATTTATGTTTATATAATACTAATTAAATTTAATTAAAGTGTTATTAAAAATAAATTTTAATTTTATAAATAAAAATAAATTAAAAAATAAATAGAGTTTAGTAAAATATGAATAATAATACTATAATAAAATCATAAATTATAATTTTTTTTTATTTAATACTCAACTAGAGAGAGTATTATACAATACTTTTGATTTAGTTTACAATTAATCAAATTAATTTTTTGAATTCTAAATTATTCTTACAAATTATTTGCAAAAATTATTAAACTTATTAATAAATTCAATACAAAATATTGCTTTATTTCAAATTCATTTTTCTAGAAAAAAAAATTATTAAAATATAGTTATGTGCAAAAAAGAAACAATAGTGACTCGACTAATTTTTATCCATATATTTTTTATATTAATCGGGTCATTATATGAGTTTTAAATTATTTTAAAATCATTAAACTTGTTAATGAATTTAATGTATTAAGTCTTACTTAACTTGAAGTCTATTTATCTAATGAAAAAAAAATTGAAACAATATTGTTATAAGCAATAGAAGAATAATAGTCATTTTCAGTCAACTTTTGTTCATAAATTTCTAATATTAATTACTTCATTACCTGACTTTCAAATTATTTTTAAAAAATATTATACTTGTCTATAAATTTAAAAAAAAAAAAAGCCAAGAAATCATGGTTGTATGCAAAAGAGAAACAATACAATTTGTCCATAAATGTTTAATATTAATTGGGTCGCTACTTAAGTTTTAGATTATTTTTAAAATATTAAACTCATTAATAAATCAAATACATTAAGTCTCAATTGATTTGAAGTTTATTTACCTAATAAAAAAAATTCACAAATATATAATTATAACACAAAAATAGCAAAATCATCCAAAAGAATTTTAATCTATAAATTTTTAATGTTAATTGGATCAATTTTGAATTTCATAACTTTTTTGTACTAATTGAATCGGCTTTTAATTTTCAAACTATTTTGAAAAATTAATAATCTTTATGTATCAAGGATGGTTTGCTTCGAAATATATTTGTCTAATAAAAAAAAGTAAGTAAAAAAAAAAATCAAAAAAAGATCATATTTGAAAATTTTTATACCCGATGGCGGAAAGAGAATAACAGAATAAAAATGTTTTATTTTATTTGTTTTTATATCATTTATTCTTTTATTATATATATATATATGAAAACAATTTTTACTTATTTTCTAAAAATTGTACTCTATTCCACTTTATTTTTAAAAACCCTTTCCAAAAATTAATGACTAACCAATGTTATAAACTTTTAAAAATAATATTTTTTTAATTAAAAAAAACAATAAAAATGTTTAAAAAGTACATTAAAAATTATTGTATTACATATGAATACATCATGCATTCATGAAAAATAAGTCGAAGAAACTTTTGTTATATTCAAATTTTACTCCTTGAAATAAAAGAAAATCATTTTTGAAAATTGCTCTTTAAACACTGTTTTTGAAGAAGGGTGAATTGTTTTTTCAAAAAATGGATCTTTGTAAGCACTGTATTTAAAGAAGGCTCGAGAAAACATTGGCAAGCAAGCCCAAAAATGGGCAAAATCAGGAGACACTTGACATTTTGGTAATCGAAACAAAAACTTAAATCATAAAAGAGTAGTGTTTATCAACCATAACTACAATTTTTTTTTCTCTTTTTTTTCTTTTTGGAATAATAAATTCTAACTATGCTCCTCAGTTAGGAATACTGAGATCCCAAAATACATACAAGCATAAGACAGAAAACCAAAAAAGGATCACAAAACTGCTACTAAAGCCAACTAAAATATAAGGTTACCTTCTCTTGGGTGCTCTTGATAAGTCAAGTGCTGGAAGCTCTAAGCTTTCCAAGATCCTCCACCCCAACCTGAAAATCGTCCAAACCTATACCTCCCCCATTGTCCTACTCTTAATTCTCTTCATCTGTAAAAATATGCTCCACAGCCACTCGCATACGCCTTAGAGATTTGAACAGTGTTGTTTCATTTGTGAAAAGCTTGTATTCCATTCATTTGGGATCATGATGAATCATCAACCGTCTCGTCTTGAACCTTTTTGCTTCTTTTCTTGGGTTTCGGCTTCTTGCTTCCACTATGCTTTGACGATTTTTTCTTTCTTTTCAGAGGCTGCACTTCTTCCTCATCACTCTCCTGGGTCTCATTCATATTTTGTGCTTCAGTTGGTGGATCCACTACAGAAGATGGAACTTCTGGTCACCACCAAAAAAATTTAAAAAAAAAAAAAAAAAACCTGAAGATTAGAGCTATGTTCAAACAGAATCTTTGACAATCACATGAGAAAAAATGAAATGTTTTTTTCTATTTCTAAAAGACAGAAAATTCAACAGGAGAAGAAAAAGAAGGCAACCCAAAGATTTGGGTCAAGCAAGCTAAAACAAAAGCCATGTCTCCAAGTCTAATCTTAAGCAGATTGGACCCTTAAGAAAACCCATATATCAAACACAGCATGACTTTTTATTTCTAATCCAGCAAGGTGAATATACTCACCACAAAACATGTGTCAGTGTGTGTGTCTGTGCAAACAAATATTTGTTTAATATATTCAAAAACATTAAATTTTACCTATCAAAACAAAGAAAAAAAATAAGACAAAGATCTGTTTAAATTTCTTTGCTGTTGTGGAACAGGCCCCAAAGGAGTGGAAACAGATGATTTGACAACATCAAGCTCATGTAAAGTCTTGGATTCTAATAATGAAGTTCTTTTATTTACCCCCAAAAGATTGAAGGGAAAAGATCATCCTAACCAACAAATAGGCATTTTCATTTCTTTCTAAACCAAAGAGAACAGATCTCATCATTGAAAATTGATTGGCTTTGCAATACATTTTTTTTTTTTTTTTTTTTTTTTTTGTAACAACTTTCTAAGAGAAATTTCTACCTTCAAATGCTATGAACAAAGAAATGGGAATGCTTCAGAATTCATTGGAATTCTTTCTATCCTAATTGTAGGCATAGCATAGGTTATCTAAATGAGACCCGCTAACATCCATCCAGTCCTTCCACATTCCCCACATGTAAATAATGTGATTGGTAACCAAAATACAATTACTAATCCAAGCCCCTGAAGAAAGACATGAGAGAAGCTGAAACAGGAATACCGACCTTCCTCAGCAAAATTAGAATCAAAAACAACATTTGTAAGAGGCTGCTTCAGGAAAACCTGCATCAATGATGTAGATAGTTATGTTCTTATTTACCTATCAAAAAAAATAAAAATGATGTAGATAGTTATGCAAAGTTACATGTGTGGCATGTTTGTACAAAATGTCACTTACTCATATCCCAATAAACAGAACCTCAGTCACTAAATAAGATCCATAAAATTCCTTATAGTGGTCGTTTTGGAATCACGTCTATAGCAGATTTTAATATTATTTAAGACCACAAAATTCTTAGACAGTACACCATATTATAAAACATAGCAATGTCATTTAGGCAGGTGGAACTTCAGGGTCATGTTCATATAGGTTTGTGCTTTTCTTTTTTTGTTTGGTTGAATATCTTGTTTGGTAGCAAATGACAGGTGGAACTTCAGGGTCATGTTCATATAGGTTTGTGCTTTTCTTTTTTTGTTTGGTTGAATATCTTGTTTGGTAGCTTGGGCGGCAAATTTTCTACATACTTATTTTATGTCAATCTCTTAATCCAGTAGAATGCATTTGGGCCCACCTAAACATTATTAGAAACATCAGCAGCATGCACATTTAACCCATTAGTTACAAAAACAAAGATATCCCTCTAAGAACCTAAGTACACTTTCAGGTTTCAATGTTATGTTAGTGCTCTACTAGTTAAATGAATCATAAATGGATATGAACTTTCCATGATGGGCAGAAGATGGAGGATGTTTTCTTCTTTCAGGATCAGGACTAAAAAAATTGGCAGGCTTCTGATCAAGTAAAAGTGAAATGCATATATGGACACACACACAAAACGCAATGGTCTTGGTCCAAGCATTTCAAGATTGACATTTTCACCTATCAACAATATTCTTGATGTCTTCTCATCAAAATACAAAAAACAAAATTCATGATGTCATCATGATAATTGTTAATAGGTCCAAATGGCAAATGATTCAATTACCACCTCCCCATCAAAGGAATTAAATACTACTCAAGAGGTGTTCCACCACTTCTTATATTTAATTTGTCTCAGCAAGGTTCCAGGGAAGACTGATAGAATTAGACTTTGTGGATGTATACAATACAATCAAAATAAAAGCTACCTTTGGCCCACTAAAAGCAGTAGCTCGCTCTTTTCATTTTATTAATTGCACCATAACTTTGCACTTTTAATGTTTAGTGTGTGAAAATTTAATTCATTGCAAGATGCAAGTGCAAGACAGCTCTATGAAACTGAGACAGAAAGGACCCATATTAATCCAATTTAAAAATATGGGCCACAATAATTTATTGAAAACACACCATTTTGCAATAAACTTAAGAATCCAGAAGTATACTGTTATAAGGCCTTGCCCTTTGACAAAGCTTGTCCCAAGGCCCAGCAAATGAGAAAGTTGAAGTAGGTTAAAAGCCAGTGTAAAACATTAAGCCATAACTTCACCAGCATAAATTCTGAAAATCTTTTGAATGGAAAAGAAGGATTTTGGGTGCATTGAGTAGTTGGAATTTCATCAGTCCAGTTTAATTATGTCAGCCCTAACTCCTTAGTCAGATAAATTATACTGTAATTAAGCTTTCTCGATATGATGGAGAGGCAAGGTCGATGCACAAAAAAACTGACTCATGAAAATTTAGCATATAAAGTTATATACTCCAGCATATAGCAGAGGGAAATGCCAAATCCTCAGGAAGACAAAGGTTCAACTAAATTCTTGAAGAAAAGACTCCAAATGCGTCATATGTTTTTTCCCACTGTGAAAAGAAAAGTGCCACTGGTACAAATTAAAGCACAAAAGATGTCACTGGCCTAAAATTTGAGTTCCCATAATTGATAAGGGAGTTTAGTGTTACAACGTCAAATGTGGAGGCTATGAATATGAAATTGCAATTAATTTTTAATAACATTCAGCACAAGAAGTTCACAACATAACAGCTACGAAAAAGAAGATTTAAGTAATTGCTCATAACAATAATCTGATAACATACCGCAGAAAGAAGCTTCCTTGTTTTTATATCCCAAAAGCGCAAGTAGCTATCCAATCCTATAGAATAAATAAAGTCCATCACTTCAGCATTACTCAAAGAGAAACTTAACCCAAAAACACAAGCACACTTAAACCATAAAGGCTATAATGCAAATCATGGAACATCCAAGCCACAGACATGCTGATGCTAGATTCACTCACCATGATTATTAAACAAAGATGAACAGAAGAAATTACTTGGAAAAAGAGATTCATAATACATAAATGGCTCGGTAAGTGTTGACACATCATTTCATATTTTTCTCTTTCTTTTTTCTTTTGGTTCTTTAGATTACAAGAATGCCCCAAAAGTTCCTACCACACACTCCTACCCTACCTCACCCCACCCAGGGGCCATCTTCTCAAGAGGTCAAATGACTGACCTCCTTCAGTAGACAGGAACATAAAACAAACATAGGAGAAGCTTTTTGTAAATGATTACAGCGTAACTTGTAGCATAAAATCAAGAACAATGCCCCAAACATCCCTGAAAAAGGTAAACATAGATAATATCAATTATTTATTTACGTATAGAAAACATACTCACCACATGATGCTATCACAGGGAGCTCTGGATGCCTGGCTATGGATCTAATGCTTCCAGAACACTTTCCCAAAAAGCATCCTAACAATTTCCCTGCATACCAAAAGCAACCAAACAAAAAGATAAAAGGTTAGAGCACTTAAATATCGAGTTCAACAACCTGCCAATGATACAAATTTCAGAATGGAATGTAGTTCAATCCACCAAAAGGTTGTACTTCAAAATTTCAAAATCAATCCTTTCAGAAATCTACAAGTCAAATAAAAAATTGAAGTGAAAACCCTTACAAGAAAAAAAACAATTCACATCATTCAAAAAATTTAATTCAATGATAGCAAAAGTAATTTGAAGACATCAATACATATCTGTATGTGCAACTGTACATGTGGCTATAATAATAATATATGTAAGTGTACGGATGTATTTGTGTAAGTGTACAAAGTCAAGACAGCATCTATCATTCCAATAAAGAATTATTAGCTCAATTGAAATGTAAAGCCACTGGGTTTTTCTTCCCTCCAGTCTCATCATTTATTTATTTATTTGCTTACTTCTCCTTTCTTTCTCAAACCATCAAAAAACAAATAACAAACAGAAGATTTTTCTTTTGTTTTCCGTTTTTTTTTTTCATCACCAGATCATGGAAAGTCCCTCCACAGACCCCTCCCTCTCCCACCTTCTCCCGCCACTCCTTCCCCACCACCCTCATTCCCTCTGCACCTTGCCCCCTCCCTCTCTAATAATAATTTTATTTTTATTCATTTATTGGCTGCTCTCTTTTCTCCTCTCTTTCTCAAAATATAAATAAATAAATGACAAAATGAGAAGAATTTTCTACTTTTTTTCTTGAGGTTTGGGCGTTTGATATGTTTGATAAAATGCCACTTAGAGAGTATCACTCTCTTAATCGATCAAACTCATGGAGAGGCATGGAAGAATGCCTTACTCTCCCTCTCTCCCTTTTTTTACCCTCATCTTAACTCTTTCTTTCTCAAAATATCAAAAGAATAAATGAAAAAGTGAAGATTTTTCCTTCTCTAACTCGAAGCTCGACATTCTTTTGTGTTTAATAACATCACTTTGTTCTGTTCTTATTTTCAAGAATACAAGTAAAGGCTACACCAAGTTTGGTATTGTAAAAAGTTACATGTTTTTGGGAAATCTAAAATTATGATCATCAGTTTATGGCAAGTAGATTCTGGTTGGAGGTTTCATGGGATACAAAAAGACGCATCAATGTCAAAAATGCCAGTTCATCACCTCAACTCTTAGAGCCCTAAAACCCAAGGTCAAATTTTCTTCCACAAACGGATCTTGATGCACTTGGGGCTTAGGAAAAAGGTATAGCAAGTTATTAGTTCTACTGGTTCAAGAATATTAGGAATCTTTAATTTAAGAATGTTACATTATGTTAACTTTTGAAAGTTTTTAGAGGTTTTAAGAACCAAATTTGAGCCCTCATATGTTACTATGTTAGTAAAGAGAAGTTTTAGAGTGTCCTTACTTGTTTTAGCCGTTCATGAAGCCTAAAAAATGTTTTTCATTTTTTGGAGAAAAATAAAATTACGCTACAAATACAACAGAAAATTGGAAAGGATGGACTCTATAGTAGATTTTGCAGATGCATGTTAGAGCCAATCAGGCTAAGTTTGATACAACTCAGGCCAATTTGATTGGCTACATTAAACCAGAATATATTGATGCATGCTTGACCAAGTTCACAAGAAAAGAGTTGACTTATTCAGAATAGATTTCCAGATAAATTTCAACCGGTTATCCTAGCACCCAAACTGGTTTAATTTATAATTGTGGGCAGAAATGCAGAGCATTAGGCTAAGGTCCTAAGCAGATAACAATAATAATCATATTCCTAAACCAGAACATAAAATCCACAACACTGTGTGTTTGCATGACATCACATACCTGTGCGCATGTCGACAGAAGCAAGGTCACCTGATCCATTTCCTATGTAGATGGTATAGCCATCTTGATCTTCAGCAACTGCTTTAATAGGGGTCTCCCGGAAATCAAATGATATAACAGGCCTTCTCTGAGCAGAAATATCATAAAGGCGAACCTGTTGTAGTTAACCATAAAACCGATTACTCAAAGGAGCTTCTGTGATAACAAATATGAAATAGAACTTCAAGTACTTAAATTTATTAACTAAAATGATAAATATGAACACAAAATCAAATTCTGGGGAACAAATTTGGTAAAATACCTAACAGGCATTTTAGAATAGCCTCTAACCATGAAAAGCTTTCAAGAGCTTTAGATTTTATTAAATGTCACAAATATAATGTACATATATACAGTCAAAATCTTTTAGCTCTTCCGACATAACATCTGCAATTCTCTGAAGCAAAGTGGAGTGAAGCACATCTGACCCCTATTTTCTCACAACATTAGCACTATTGGGGCCCAAGGGCAATAAGGAATTTCTCCTGGTTATAGTTAACACATCATATGATCACTCATCCCTTGAGAGATGAAGTACAAACATGCAAGAAATCACAAGATCCTGAAAGAACAGGTCAAAATGGTTCAGAACATAGCAAAGCTGTCTAAGGGTTTAAGCTAAAACTTGGTCTTCTTTTTATATAATTTAAAAAATAAAAATAAAAAGATTGGCTGCCTCATTCACACCAGGAGATATATTTAACAGTATTTTTCCATATATTGTCTAAAAATTAGCCAAGAAAGAAGCCCGCAGAAAATATTTATAACATACATATATAAATGAATAATGCATGTATCACAAAATTTTACACCTCAAGGCACATCAAATAACAGGATATTCCAGAAATCTGGCATTTCTGGTACTGCAAATATTGGGAGTAAACATGACAATGAAATCAAATTGACCATCCAGACTAGCAGCACTAAAACAGAAAAGGATTCTCAAAAAGGAATTGTCTTAGAATAAATATTTATCTAGATTTTTTGCTCCTGACAGTTACCTAGACAAATATTATTTTCCTTGGAAGACATTTGAGCATAAAAGAAGAATTTTCCATGAGAAATTACCTGATGACTGTTTGTGCCAGCAACAAATTTACGGTGGTCATCTTTACTTAGGAAAGTTGCAGATGTAAACCAAGTTGGAGTGAATAAGCCAAGGCTGTTTTTTGGAGGCTGCACAAAGTAAGTATAATTAGATGAATGCAAGGAAAAATAGCTTG
This sequence comes from Vitis riparia, assembly GCF_004353265.1. NCBI lineage: Eukaryota > Viridiplantae > Streptophyta > Magnoliopsida > Vitales > Vitaceae > Vitis > Vitis riparia. The sequence continues at coordinate 10,423,598 of NC_048432.1, read as the reverse complement.
AGAGTCTTGAGGGCACTAAATATTTGATGTTACACATTCAAGAGCAATAGTAGAGATGTAAAGGCTTACAGATTTTGCAGTCCAAATCTTAGTACCCTGTTCAAGATCCCAAACATTAACTTCAACACCCTTCCTGAGTGAGAAAACAAGGAAGTTGTCATTCCTCACACCCAAAAGCTAGAGAACACTATAATGTCCCATTCCTAACTGAAGATAAACATAATTCTTCGATCCTGTATTGAAGAGATATGCAATATATACACTCACCCGCCAAACAAAGCATAGTTTTCATTTCCATCCACTTGAGAACATAAGATATTACCAGAAGCACATACATTCCATGTTCTTGAAGAAACACTTGAGGTGGAATCCGCATGTGAACTGGTAAGTTCAACAGACCTCATGCTTGCATTTCCTTTTGTTGTACATGTAAGCAAGGTGCGTGACCTAATCATAGACAAGGAAGACAAGTGATATCATAAACACCATGCATAGCACATACAGTATAGCTACTAATTAAGAATCATATGGATCACAAGCTACAGATAAAGACATAAATGTGGTGAAGAGTATCACAAACTTGGAAGACCAAAACATAAATTAATGATTTATTGCTTTGTAGGTCTGCATTTGAATCTATGTGCATAAGGCATGGCCAAAAGGCAGCAACAGTTACTACCTTGACGATAAGTCCAAATTTTGCTTTTTGAACAAATGCAACCCAATGATAGCATCATCTCCAGGCTGAGGGCCATTATCAATGATATTGGAGATTGAAAGACAAGGATGCCCATTAAGAGGGTTAAGAATCTCAATCTGCAAATGCATAACTGTGGCATAAATATCCAAAAGAGCTTGAGTGATCCTAAAATTCCTAGCAATAATTGAAAACTAAAATGCATTCCAAGACTTCATGGTTTCAAGAACTCACCAGACCACCTTTCCTAGCAATAGCTAACAACTGCATCAAGAAGAAGAAGAAAAACAGACAAGAGAAAAATCAAAATGAGAAGAATTCAGCAACTTAAATAGGAAATAATTGTTTCCAAACAGAGAAACTAAATGGTTGTGCCCAGCAAGAACGCAAAACCTGTAGTGATGCGAAAAAGAACCCTCCCATAAAACGTACTAGTCATAATGAGAATACGCAAATTAATTATACAGCATAGTCAAGAATTAAATTGTCGGAAACATGACATTGTCAAGCCAATGGCATAGCACCTGAACCAGAAATAGGCATGTCTTCACCCACTGCATCGACACAGTCAGGCCAATTGCATAATAAACAAGGTGGTCTTTTATTTCCAATGGGTAAAACAGGACCACAATGAAAAAAAATGTTAAAAAAATGTCTAAGAGTAAATTTTATCCCCAGTTACAAATGCAATTTCACAGGTAGCTGAACAAACATACCACCTTCCTATTACTCTGAGAGCCCAACCCAAGCATTTTAAGTTTCAAGGAGAACTTCTTATGCAAAAAGAAAACGAATCAGATTAAAATAAGCATCTCCTGTGGACATGTGCATATTGCACTTTCCAATGACACAGCACCTACATTCATTGAAACTAATGCAACAGGTCCATTACCATCCATATTATATAAGAAAGCGAGATAAGAAAAAACCCTAAGCCTTCCTTTTCATTCTTCTCTTATTTCCTATAGCATCAATCATGAAGTTGATTAACCTAGTTTTCAATTGACAACAGGAATCAAAATATTCCGGTGCAAGAAAATACATTTCGCATAAAATTTAAAAAGAAAAAAAATTGCATTCCCACTCATGTATACTTAACAACTCATATAACACAAAAGTAACATACAGGGCCAGATTTGCGGTCATCAATAGAAGCAGCAAGTATGCATTTGGATGAGTCGGGCTCCCCCCATCTATCCACCACCTTGGGAATTCCTCCTTCCTTACTACGAGCTTCAGTAACTACAATCATTGCAACAGCACATTGATAAGAATATAAAACAACAATTAGTTCAAACAGATTAAAAAAATTGAGGAAATTAGAAATCACCTTTAACAAGACCCAGGACATCAAATGTTAAAGCTCTGATTGGAGGACAACCAGGGCACTCCAGTGTGCTAGTGCGCGGCATTGCCTATTCTGCAGGCTCCTCTTCTCGAACGAAAAAACCAAGCAAGAAAGTCACCAAGATACCAGCTTTGGATCAAAGGAGGTCTCCGCTGGTGCAAGACTGAGATTCAATAACCAAATGCACCACTGAATGAACCAAGCCCTATCGCCTCAGCTCTGCATCTGTATGGGAAAAATCAAGTACAAAAACACCAGTTTGAATGCAAATTTTAGATATCTTCTTCCTCTTCCTCGACAAAGACTGGAGTATTCATAGCCAACAGGGAGGCTAGGGCTTTAGACACACAGGTTGAGACGTTAGGGTTTTGACGGAGGACTCCTAGTGTGTGTCGCGTAACACCGTAGCATTCCCGAAATGGCCCATCCACCAGTTGAAAATACCATTTACTAGTTAACTCCTTTTGCATTAGAAATATTTAATTAATAGGATGAAATTATTTAAATTGTAAATCTAATCATTGTGATGTTTTTTCTTGAAAAATAACTTATTTTTTATACAAATATCTTTTATTATTTTAAATATTTATATATTGCTTTTAAAAAAGAGTTATTTTTACGGGAAAATAATAAAAACATTTTTGTTTAAATGAGACAAAAAAAAAAATAGTAGTAGTAAGAAATAATAATAACCGGAAGAGATACTAACCCTAAAGATTATAAACTTTACATAAGTGGGTTACAATTGTCTAATGAAAGGAATGGAAAATATGTCGAAATCCCAAATATGTTTTATAATTTTAAAACTCAAAATCCCTACAATCTTAAAATATTTGTGTAGACCCCTTTTGTGGATCAAGGGATATTTCCTACCACCTCAAGAGAGAAGGGTATTTTTTATTTGAGAGAGGAAGTGAACGTTCTTTGGACGGGAAGGAGTTGGGCATTTCATTTGGGGGTGGGAAATGATTTCCATAGGTGAGCAAACTGCTTGGGACGTGTGGCAAAGACATGACCACCTTGCCATGGTGGTGGTTAGGGATGGAGACTTTTTTGTTGAACGAGGAGCAGTAGAGCAGTTGGGGAGGAGAAGGTGAAAACATGGAGGAAAAACATACCAAAAAGGGGAGAGAGAGAGAGAGAGATGGTTGGAATGGGGGGTTAGAGGATGATGAATTGGGCAATGTCTTTGGCAAGAATAGCTCTATAGAGGTGAAGAGGCCGAAGCAAAGAGAAACAAGAAAAAAATGAGTCCATAACAAGGAAGAAGATCAGCCCTAGGTAAGTTTGTTGTGGGTTTCTTGCTTATTTTGATTAATATACTTCTCCTTTCTTTCCCATTGTTTGCTTTGCATTACTTGTCGATTTGGGTGTTGATGATATGAGTTGCATGCTAAACTTTGTTGTTTTCTAGATCATTTTTATATTTTGTTGTTGTCGATCTCTCTACTTTTTTATGGGTTGGCTTGGGATTACTGTGACTTTATTTCATATACACTGTGTAGCAGCAATCTATATAGATAATTTTCATTCATGCTTTAAATCTAGCTTAAGATTTCCTTACCTGTTTCAAGCCCATAAAGGAAATATGAAATGAAGTTTCATACATTTAACATTTGTTTGGTTTTCTGTTGGCTTTTCTCTAGTTTGTACGTTGCTTTTATCTTAGCTCGTTGTTCCTCTATACACTTTCTTGGGAGTCTTCTATTGGGTTGTGTGATGTTTGAGAGGAAAGAGTATATGAGGTTGTTGAATGTTGTTGTGAAGCTGTCATTAAGTTGGGCAAGTGATACCAGCAGATTTCAAGGATGCTTATGGGGAAAGATTTGAAGAGGATGGATGATTAGGTCCAGTAGGGTGGTGAGCAGTGGTGTGCCAGCGGTTTAGAAAGTTCAATATTGAAGGTTGAGTTATGGCGGATGCTCCATAATTTGAGGACTATATATCTGCAACCTTTCATCTTGAAGGTCTATTTCTCATAATGGGTACATTCGAGGCTTGTTAAAATTAGGAATGTAAAGAAGGGTCAGTCAAACTAAGAACTAGCTCTACATGTGAATCTTCGAAAATTGGTAAAAGGAAATATTTGGGGCCCAATGATGTTACAACTACTTCAACTATGGGCATGTATTCTGCTTTTGATATCTGTAAACAAAGAGGCTTACACGCAAGAAGTTTATCATCTGAAACTGGCAATGTGTTGGGCATGGAGTTAAATAGGAGTGACAATGCATGTATAGTGAAAAAGAGATTGAAGCTTGCCCTCTTTGCGTTGCCCTCTTCACGTTGAAGAAATGGATTAGATTGATCAGCAACAAAAGCCATGCAAATGTGGTTACGAAATATGTGTTTGGTGGGGTCTGCTGAAAGCAATGCAAGAAATCATAGTGTAAATGAGATTGCTTCAGAAAGTAACCATGGAGAAGCTCACAAATTCTCTCACGATGCACAAGCGGATCATACTGTGGGATGGGGAATCTAGGCATGACAAACTCTCATTTGAATCTGATCATATTAACAATATTTTCCAAGCAAAGTGCATGGCTTACATGGGTAATCGAAAGCATTGTTACTTGCACAACAGATGGGCAAGCAAAGTTCATAATTTTTTTTGGTGATGTTCATTCCCACCAGCTTCCATAGTTCTGACCACTCTTGATTCAAAGGATGGTAATTCTACTTCTAATAAATCACCTAAAATCCATTTCTAAACAAACATTGATGAGGCCACAAGCTATGAAGGAAGGCCTTCTTAAAAAATATGCTAAAATAGCTTATACCATGGAGAGCGGTTTCTACCATTTCAACAATTTTTAGAACCATCAGTCTTTGTCATGTCACAAGAGTCTCTTGAGATTTTTGTTTCTCACATTTCATTTGGGCACAAGTCACCTACATTGGCAATTGAATTTGCTCCATTTGTTGGGAAACTAAAAGCGAAATCAAGGAAGAGATGTACAAAATGGGCAAAGTTTCTTTTCAAGTCAATCAGTTTCCTTGACCACAGAAGCAGACCAGTAGACATACAGCCATGTCCTTGGTCAAAACAGCAGTCTACTCCCTCAGAGTTGAACAAGATGGACACTATTGAGGTTGAGAATGGCCCACTTCTCAGCCAACCAAAAATGGCCCCACCAACTCCTTTATATCTTTCCCACTTCTACATGCACACATGGCTCCCATTATGCTTTATTTCGAGAGACACGTGGCTTTCCTTCAATCTTTTCATATCTTTTTTTTTTAACTCAATTTTAGAATCCCACCCTCTATGAATCATTCCCAAAGGCCACGTGTTCTCATTTCTTTAATTCTTCATTCTTGCTTTCAAAACTTTCATTTTCAAATAATTTTCCAAAGTTCCAATTTTCAAAACTTCCATTTTCAAATAATTTTCCAAAATTCCAATATCCAAATTTAATTTTTAAAAATTCCATTCTTAAATAATTTTTCAAAATTCCAATTTTCAAAACTTCCATTTTCAAATAATTTTTCAAAATTCAAATTTTCAAATTTAATTTTCAAAACTCCCATTTTCAAAATTTCAATTTTTAAATTTAATTTTCAAGATTTCAATTTTCAAAACTCTAGTTTTTTTAAAAATAATTTTAATTTCACTACAAATTTCAAATATTTTTAATTCTACAACTTTTCATCATTCATTAGGGTTCTAGGTCACCAAAAATCTTGAATTTAATAAACTTGTTGCCATTCTCCTTCTAGCATGCACTTTTACAAATTTTCTTTGATTTTTAAATATTTTTTTTCTCGTTTATATATATAAATGAATAAATTTTCACAATTCCAAAATAATGGAATTTATGGGAATTAATTCATAATAAAATAAATTGGGCTTTGGTGTAGGCCCTACATATGAGTTTTCTCTTTGGATTGTCAACTGTTATACTTAACGAATATTGTCTAATCTTTGTTCTACTCTTTAACATGCATGTGCTAATTTTATCATCACATGTTAACCTTATTTCCATGAGAGCATGTTCTTATTTGCTACTAAGGTACGTTCTCACTCCATCTTTATTTATTTATTCATTTTCATGCTCGATTTGTTTTATTATTTGATCATTTCATTGGTATCCATTGATTTCCTTATCAATTGTCATATTTGTATCACCTTATTTAGTAAAGACCCGTTTTTAGGGACTTAGAAGGGTGCTTCAGTCTTTTGTCATACCTTTCTGATAAGTAACCTGACCCCCAAACTTGTCTTTGTTTTCAGAAATTGTCTTTTTCAAATAATGAGTCACACTTAGTGTTTTCTTTCTTATTTTGTTTTCTCTTCAAAAATAAAACGAAAATAAGTGATGACTCTAAGTCTTTTCTAAAAATCATATTTTTCACCAAATAAATAAAAAAACGAGTTGCGCCATCAAGTGGAAACGCATGGAGCAAAATACGAGGTCCATAATTTGCTATTATTTTAAATTTTAAAATATATTTTTTTTTACTACTATACATTTTAAAATTTTTAAATACTAAGGTTTCTTTTAAATACATTTTTTTATTTTTTTTAAAATATAAATTAATAATAATTTGTATAGCTTAAAATTTAAAATTTCTTAATGGAAAATATAAGCTTGTTGATGTCCTTAAAAATTACTTTTAAAATTTTTAAATTTAAGATAGTAAAAAAAATTTAATACCTTAATTTTTTAAATATTTTTTAAAATCATTACCTTTTTAATGTAAGTCTCTGACATTTTTTTATATTTTATATAAAGATTACAATTATTTTCTATTTTTAATTTTTATCTTAAAATTTAATTAAAATCTTTTGATTATCTTATTTGTTTTAAACATATTTACAAATCAATTGAAAGATAAAAAATTAAATTTATCATTTTTTTTCTTCCATTTTTAATTCTATCTTTAAAAAAATAAAAATCTATTTTTATATTTATTGGATTTTTTAAATTTTGAAAACAAAATTTAATATTTGATTTTTTTATTGTTATCTTATACTACTATAAAAAACATAAGATGTTTGTTGACAATTTTATTCCAAAAACACCTTTCATAGATTTAAATTATCACATTGGTATCTTAGCTCAATTTAATAGCCAAACCCATAGCTTCCCATGGCAACAACGTCTAATAAACACATTGACATCATTGAAGTCACCTTCTCAACTTCATAAGGCAAAGGTGTCACTGTAGATGACTGCATCTCTCAATCCTTTATAGCCATCAACCAAATCATGGCAACAACTTGGGAAAACAAACATGTCTTCCATCTCTTTGTCCCTGTTTCTCATTGCTATGAGACAACTAGAAACCAACTAGAACCCTAGCTTCTAAAAGCCACCAATTGGATTTATTGCAATTTCAGGTACGCACCACTCAATCTTCTCAATTAATTATTCAGAATCAAGTTATCGTTCTTGATTAATTAGATTATATTTGTTAGCAATCATTCGGTCTACCATGCATCGATTACCATTGCAACCATATATATGGATATTGTCTCTTTTTTTATTCTTCTTCTAACTTTCTACATTCTTCCCTATTTTTCCACATTCACTTCCCTTTCAATCTACTACTTTCATTGTTTTTTTTTTCCCTAAAAAACTTTGTGGTATTTAGGTTATTACTTTGGCAAGAAATATGCTAAGAATCGGGAGTAGATATCTTTTCCAGAAAGTGGTCGAGTTGCTCATTGTTATAGTGAGATATTTTACAAGGTCAAATTATTTGAATGAATTTTGATGAATTATAAATTGTTTAATTTGGTTTGTTTTCAATTATATTACAATTTACCTCATGTTTTGAGGTTATACAACATGGTTGTTGTTTTTTGCTTTTCGATGTTAAATATTCTAAATTCTTTTGTTGATTTTGCCTTCCTAATGTTAAATGATGTTTAATATTCTGAATTTTTTCTGTTGATTTTTGCTTTCTAATGTTAAATATTTTGAACTTCTAATTGATGAATTTTAGACGAAAAAATGCAGTTATAGATGTTCCTTGATAGGTTTTCTTTGCTCAATTCAAGCTTTGATTTGGGTTTAGTTTTTTAGCTTTGTTTTTCAAGATTTCTGCATCCTAATGGTGCAGAGTATCTGTTATAGAGATTGAGGCAATAACACTATAGGCAAACGTGGGAGTCTACCATTTTTATATCTTCAAAATATGAGGAAAAAAAAACACACACACACACAAAGCTTAAACACCAATTTTTTTTTTCCAAAAACCTTGTGGGAATTTGGATTATTCCTTTATTTCTTAGGTATTACATCACATTATGCTATCAAATATAATTTTCTTTTTTAAGAAAAATTCCTTCATCTTTGAATTTGGTATAATAAACTGATTGATTGCATTTTTTAATGTCAATTCTCTATTTAATTTCTTTTCATATGATTTCTCGGCAGCCAAGCAGACTATTAGGAGTTTCCTTTTTCTCTTTCATAGAAAAAGATGGAATAGAAGCTTCTTTGGTATAGGTTTTCATGTGATCAAAACATTCTATTATAATGGCGATGTTTTTTTGCATGTTGTAGTGGGTTAATGTAATCTTTAACAATGATTTGTACTATTCCATTAAGTTTTAGTATGAATTTTAAATCAACTTTGTATGCATTCATGAATATATTGCACTCTTGGAATCATATGTTCTAGGTCATAAATAATTTCAATACCTTTTCTTTATATTTCTGTTGCAATTCAAATATTGAAGACCCAGAAGGGAAATCTTCTTATTACTATCGTAGCTCAAATAGAGTTTTCAAATACTGAATGGTTCAATGGAATTGATTTCTTAGTTTTTCCAATTTTTTGTTTATTTTGCTTCATAATTTTCCAATGTTATGAGAAGGGTTTACACAAGTTTAGTAGGTTAGTAGGAAATTGTTTCAAATGTCTATGTAGTTTAATGTTAGATGTTAATTGGATCCTTTTTGTTTCTTTGTTGGTGAAAATATCTATTTAGAAGTTATTATACCAACTAAAAGTCGTCAAGCATTGGATGTAATTAACTGCTACTCAGGTATGGGAAAAAATTGTACCGTAAATTGATTTGTTTATGCTCCATTTGGTCCCAAAAAATTTAGGAAAAATTACTGGAGAATGTTGAAAATTAATTACAAGAGACTATTTTGGTATTTTTCTTTCTTGCCCAATGATATTTCTAAAACTTTCTAGATGAATCCTTAAAATAGAGTTTGTCTTTCAAATAAAGACCTTCTATGTTTGTTGCCTCGCCAAGACAAAGTGGAATTCTTAGGCTTGGGAGAGGGATATTTTTGTTTTGTTTTGAAATTATCAAATGGTTTGGCATCTTTTGTTGCATATGAAACAACTTACAGAAGTATTGTTCTTATTTTGGTTATTTTGAAAGTGAGTTGTTGGAGCTAAAACATGTTAGATGATGCATTATTGTGCATATATCTAAGGTGTGCTTAGTGGGACATGATTGCATTCGTTGTTTATTGGAGCTAAGTTATTGAATTATAGAGAGCAAGTAATAATAAAATTTGGAGTCATTTTCTAAATGTAGATTAGATATATGATTCACTTGGCTTTTTTCCTTTTTTTTTTTTTTTATCATGGAGTACGGTTAACCTTGAAAATGCATTTCATTATCCTCTATTGAGTAACTGAGCTTTCCTAATGAGATAGTAGTTGACAAGTGAACTTAGTACATTGCATTATAAGGTGTTGTTGCCTATCAAAACAATACTAATAATAAGAATAATGTTAAATGGTCGAACATCACACTCAAGGTTTAAAATACCCATTAACATTGATGAATCCAATTTTAATAACATAAGCAAACAGAGTGGTACTACATAATTACTTAGAAAAGCAAAATTGATAATATGGGATGAAGCACCAATGGCAAAGTGATGGGATATTGAGGCATTTGATAGGACTTTAAAAGATATTATGGATACATACACTTAGTATTTGATGGAAGGGTTATTGTATTTGGAAGAGATTTTCGACAAGTACTACCAATTGTACCTCAAGGCATAAAAGTTAAAATTATTAATACAAGATTAGTCATGTCTTATCTTTGGCCTAAAATGAAGAACTTAAGATTAACTACAAACATGAGGGCTCGTTCCAATACCATTTTTAGTCACTTCCTTTTACATGCTGGGAATGGTGATGAACCCACAACAGATGAAGATATGATAGAAATCCCTAATGAAATGTTGATTAAATATGGAGATGAAGAGAATCTAGAAGAATGCTTGATTAACAATGACTTTCCTTTACTTAAAGATCATGCACACTCAATTGAATATATCACAGAACGAGCTATCCTTGCAACAAAAAATGACAATGTTGATATGCTAAATGAAAAGCTCATTGAAATTTTTGCAGAGGAATCTAAAACATATTACTAATTCGACTCCGCAGTTTATGATACTCAAAATTGTTACCAAGAAGAATTTTGAATACACTAACACCAAATGGGCTTCCTCCTCATAAGTTAGTCTTAAAAAAGAATTGTCTTATCATGCTCTTACGGAACTTAGATCCATCAAATGGACTTTGCAATGGGACTAGAATAGTGTGCAAAGATTTTGAGTCAAATGTAATATCTGTAGAAATTATAACAGGAAAATATGTTGGAAAACAAATGTTACTTCCAAGAATACCTCTTTCACCTATAGAAAATGAAGGATGCCCTTTTCATTTCAAGTGATCCTAATTGCCAATTCAACTTAGTTTTGTAATAACTATAAACAAAACATAAGGCCAAACAATCCCATATATCGGGGCACATTTACCACAAAATGTCTTCTCGCATGGTCAATTATATGTTACATTATCACATGGTACTTCAATGACAATAACAAAAGTTCTCATTAAACAAAGCACTCCCAAATATATCATTAGCAAAGGATCTTATACTATGAATGTGGTATATAAAGAAGCTTTAATTTCAAGAAGGTCATGAACCTACCCATGCTTTCTATTTTTCATTATTTTAATTAATTATTCCTTCTTCTTTTTTTCATATAGTTAGATTAGATTTCTTGTCCTAACTAATTTCATTCTTTAATATTTTTGCAGCCACAATGTCTAATGAAGAAATTTATTCCCGAGGTTTTATACCTCTTAGCATGCTTCAACCTCTTCATAGGGATTGGACTATAAAAGCACTTGTTCTTTGTCGAGGATCAATAGAATTGTATAATACTTCAAAAGCATCTGAAAAAATTTGGAAGATAATATTAGTGGACGATAAGGTTTGATAAGTTTTTTTTTATATAATTGCATTCATGTTTACTTTGATTTACCTTTTGCTTAATTTAAGTGTACGTCTAATTATCTTTTTCTGTTCTCATAAGGCACAAGAATGCAAACAATTATTCAATGATGCAAATGACATGTTTGAGAAGGAATTCATTAAGGAAAAGACATATTTGATTTCAAATGGATTGGTCAAACAAGTGAATTCTAATTCAAATAGCCCAAGTTAATATGTTGATGCATGGCAAGAGCTTGAGTGAACCATCCATTATGTTTAACCTCATTCTACCTTTAATTAATTTTACTTATCATAACACAAATTGGTGGTTGAACTTTGGAGCTAATGTCTATGTTTGTTTTAACCGTGCATATTATAAAGCATATCAAAACTTAAGTAGAGGAAATCACTTTGTCACACACGTACTAAGAATAAATGAAGTGGAATTGAAGGTGACATTTAGGAAGATCATAACTCTTAAAGATGTATGACATGCGTTTCTAAAGGAGAAATCTAGTTAGTGCATCATCACTAGTTCAATAAGGCTAAGTAGTTTTAGAGTTAAATGAGATTATAATCATCAAGAATTAATAATGTGTTTATTGGAGGGTTGTATATGTGTGAAGGTTTGTTTAAATTAAATATAAAAATGATAGATGATATTAATGAAAAAAAATTTGCCTTCAATATTGAAACTAGCAATATATGATATGGTAGACTAGGACATGCGAGCTTAGAAGAATTAAAAAGATTGATGAATTTTTACATAATGCCCAAATCAAATATAAACCTTAAACATAATGTGAAATTTGTGTATAAGAAAAACAACAAAGAAAACCTTTTAAACCTATGGTAAGAATTACTAGACTAGAATTAATATATAGTAATGTTTGTGACTCAAATCGATCTCCTAGTAGATCTGGAAACAAATACTCCGTAATGTTTATAGATGAACATATTAAGTACTATTATTTACATCTCATTAAAACTAAGAGTGGGACATTTGAAAATTTTAAGATATAAGAACAAGGTCAAAGATCAACTAGAAAAAAAAAATACCTGGATATGAAAGAAGATAAGGGTATATAGTAATTAAACTTAGCTTATTTTGTAAAAAAAAAAATGGAGTACATGATGCGAAATCCCCTTATTCATTCGAATCAAATGGTGTAACTAAAAGAAAGAACCATGCCTTAGCAGACATGGTTATTGCTATATTATTAAATTCAAATGCTTCTAAGAACTTGTGGAGATAAACAATATTATCCGCATGTTATATATTAAATAGTCACTATATAAGATAATGAGAAAACCCTTTATAAAGAAATATGGGAAAATATAGTACTAGACTAGATATATTAATAATGTAAAGGGGTATTGATCTAAGATAACGATATTTTTACTCAAGGGAAGGTGGATAAAGACCAAAAATATAGATGTCATCTTTATAGGATATGCTCATTCTAGTGATGCATATGTGTTCTTACTGATAAAATTGAAGTTAATGATATTTCAAACAAGCTGATAATAAAAGCTAGAGATGCAACATACTTCAAAAATAATTGTCTTTTTAATACTAAGGTTACTAATCAATGTAGTAAAAAAAAAAAAATCTACTTATTATTCTTACTATAATACTAATAAGTTGTCCACAAACTTCTAGGAAGAACCTCAAGTAAAACTTAGAAAAGTAAAAGATAAAGAGTGGAAAAAATTTTGGAGATGACTTTTTACTTTCTTAATTAAGGGAGATCCTAGAACTTATGAAAATACTAAATTCTTGATACCTTTAGAATCAATATATAACCCAATGATACATGAAATAGAAGTTAAAACTATCTTTTTGAATGACGACTTAATAGGAAAAATATATAAGGAATAATCCAAAGGTTTTAAGGTCAAAAAACAAGAACATAAAATTTGTAAGTTACTAAAATCATTATATGAACTTAAGCAATCTCCTAAATAATGACATGATAAATTTGATAAGGTCATCTTAGATTATTGTTTCAAGATTAATGAATATGATAAATGTGTATACCATAAATTGGACAAAAAGGAATACGCCATATTGTCTCTACATGAATGAAATACTGATTTTTAGGAGTAATATAGAAATACTGAATGCAATAAAATGATACTTGGCCAAAAAATCTATGATGAAGAATTTAGGAGAGACATATAATACTAGGAATGTGACTATAGAGAATGACTATGGGTGTAACCTTGGACCAATCAAATCTCATAGAAAATATCTTAAGGAAGTTTAATTATTTTGATAACAAATTGGTATCTACACTCAATTCAAATATGCATTTGAAAAAGAATGTTGGAAAACCTATTGTTAAGATGAAGCCCTTAAAAGTATGACATGATGTAATAGAATTAGATTTATTATTTATTTAATAAGATTCTAGTTTCCCTTTTCTATCTATCATATTGCATGCATTATATTTTATGAGTATTATGGCCTAACATCTTTTGCATTGTATATTATTTAAGTGTATTATAAGTTGCATAAAAGATCCAAGTCATGAGGTCCTTGTAAAAAGATGATTAGTTCACAATCAATTCATAGATTTAGGTAATTCATTTGAGACAATAGTGCACTACCTTCTAATTGAATGGATGATTGGTCTTGGTTATCAAGATGGACAGTGCACTAGTATGTATAATTATATATTAGACAAGACCTATAATGAGTCATGACATAAGGTTATCGGGTAGTTATAATGTAAGATTATCAGGTAGTCATAACTTCACAAAATTATTATATTGTACAATCTCTCAACCTCAAGAGAATACTGAATTTGTGCCAAAGTTTACAATAGTTTTGACCCATGGGTAAGACCCTAAGGTTGTCATATATTATGTATGGATTGGGTCATTGTTGATAAACGTCAATGTTAATAACTATTCTTAATAGAGACACTATGATATCTCATGGAGTTTAAGACAATGTCTCATTTGAGACAATATGTCCCCTTAGGTGATCCTAAGGAAATGTATTTAGGAAATCTATGGTCGTAGTAGTTCTTTAACGGAAACTTAACATATGCTCTTTGTGAGTTAGGACATGTAAGTTGATCACACTATAGGATGATCTGTAACTCAATAATGGTAGAGGAAATCTTATGAGATTGATAGCATTCACCTTATGAAATTACAAACATCAATTCATGGGGAGACTATATACAATGGATAATAGGTCATGGACTTGAGCACTTGTGTCTTTTGTAAATTGTAATTTACATAAGGTATTGGAGTGTAATTGACTCCCCTAATGGGATCTTGAGTCAACTTTAGAATTAGATTATAAGGAAACCAATATTGTCCTATGGTTTCAATGCTTCCTACTCAAGCTCATATTCCTGAATAACATGATTTATGAGAGTTGAATTGGTTCTTAGTTCAGTCATGTGCATAAAGGTGCTTTGACAAATATGCAAGGTTGCAAAGGAGTTAGTGAACAATTTCTCTAAACTCATCTAGTTGATTAATTAGAGTGTAATTAGGCTAATTAATCAATCAAGACCTTTTTTAGGCTAGATTATGTGACTTAAGCCCAAAGTAGTCTCAAGTCAATTAATCATATGGGAAACTTATAAATACCCTTCTTAGGGGTTAAGGCTTCACTCTTGACAATCTAAGTTTTATGACCCCTAGAGAAAAAGAACTAACCTCTACCTCTATGACATCTCCACCGATCGGAGTCATTAGGTGGAAGACTCTACGTCTACAAGATTTTATGTGTTTTTTGTTGTACTCTTCACCAACAATAATTAATCTAGGAATATTTAGATCTAGGTAAGCACATCTAAACCTCTAACTCTAGATCCTATTTTTATTTTTATTTTTTATTTATGACTTGTTTTGCTTATGTTGCTAAGATGATAGCCTTAGAAAGATTGCCTGTACTTAACTAATTCAAGGCTGGGGAACAAAGTAATTTGGAATTTCCTACACCTATTTCACAATTAAAGTACTCCTAAATAATTAAGTCCCTATTACATATTGTAAATAAGTGTGGATTGGATATAACATATGTTGTTGGGAGATTGAGTAGATATACACATAATCCTAATAGAGAACATTAGATTGCTTTGGAAAGAGTCTATAAATATCTTAGAGGAACTTTGGGTTACTCCTTGTGTTTAAAGGTTTTACTCATATAGTGGAAGCTTATAGTGATGCAAATTGGATAACTGATAATCTAGATGTAAAATCCAATATAGGATATATTTTCCTTTTAAGAGGTGTTGCTATTTCTTAGGGATAAAAAAAGAAAGCAAACTATTATATCGAGAAGTGCAATGGATTTTGAGTTGGTAACATTAGATACAACATGTATGGAGACTGAATTGATTGAAACTTGTTACTAGATATCCTTTTAGCGAGTAAGTTTATACCTATAATACATATACCTTGTGATTGAAAGATTGTAATACATTTAGTAAATCAATTTTATATTAACAAGAAAATGAATAGAAGCATACAAGTAAGATAAAACTTATAAGTAAGAAATCATCTTGGTAGAAATGTAAATCCCTCGATTTTTTAAAATTTGAGAAGAATGTTGTTAATCAATTAAATAAAGGTCTTTCTAGGAATTATGTCCTAAAGACATTAAGAAGGATGGGCTTAAGCCCACAAGGGAGTCACCTTCAAATGAACCTAACTTTTATCATTGAGAGCCCATGAAAAAGGTTCAATGGATAGAAATAATCCAATGTATATGACTTATTAGCACTAATATTGAGGAGAGAATTTCCTCTATCCATATGGATAGTGCTTTTGATGTGAATGTAGGACAAAATTTAAAATTTTACAATTTATCTTGTTTTTAAATTGAATTAATCATGGATCAATACAAAAGCTGCCATGTGGCATGAATCCCACAAAAGAAAAGACAAATTATCTTACATTTAAACAAATACCATGTTTGGTTAGCTAAATATAGTATAAGATAGGATAAGAAAGTGGATAATATATTTTATCACATGTTTGGTTAGTAATGGGATAGAGAAATTATTGTCACTTTTAATCCTATCATATGTTAACCAAAGATGGAATATAATAAGCAGTGAGATATATTATTTAACCTTTTTTTTATATCTCTTGTATATGAGATATATTAATCCTAAGCTAAAATATAAGATATACATATTTCATGTAGCATAAATTTATTTTTTTAATCAATTTTTATTTTTTATATTACTTATTACAAAATTAAAAATTAAATTTATAGTTAAAAAAGAAGAAATAAAAACATTTATAAAATATATTGTAAAATGATACTAATATATGTATTATTTAATTTACATATATAAAAATTATTTTTATATATTGAATAAGATAATATAAAAAATTTACATAAATTTTAAATATTTTAATCTTGAATATTGTTAATGTTAGAGAAATTTCAATATAATATAACAAATATTGCAATACAATATAATTTTTATTTTAAATAAATACCATACATTGAGAAATAATATATATTCAATTATATATTTTTTTTTATTTTACAAAATCAAATATTAGTGTAATAACATATTTCAGGATTGATAATATGTAAATATATCTTATCTCATTGGAAATACTATCTTAGAATATTATATCTCATTGGAAATACTTTTTTAGGATATCATATCTCATATCCTTTCCTATCTCGACAACCCAACATAGCTAAAAAGAATTTATATTATGAAACTTAAAATATAATCAATAGAATAAACAAAAATAGTAAATTTAAGAATTGAAAAAGTATTTATCAAATCTTATTAATAAATAAATTAAGAACCATTGAATATAATCTTGCAAATTTCCTTAAATATTATTTTTAATTAAATAATAGTATTTTTAAGGTCATGCTTAGTTGATTGGATATGATATAAAATAGGATAAGAAATATAATGACATATACTATCCCATGTTTGGTTCTCACGTCACTTATCTTATCCTATGTTCAACCAAACATTCCATAAGATAAATGATGTGATATATTATCCATATTTTTTTGTATCTCTTCTATGTGGAATAAGATAACATATAAAATATTTATAAATTTTAACTATTTTAATCAATATTGTTAAATATAAGAGAATTTCAAAAAAAAAAATTCAGTAGCAAACAGTGGAATGCAATATAATCTTTATTTTAAACAAATGTCTAACATTGAAAAATAATAAATATTTCATTTTATTTATATTTATTTTATAAATTAAATATAAACATAACATAACAAATCATACCATCTTTATTTACAAAATAAATAAATAAATAAATAATCAAATATTTGTAGATATTAACTTTAATTAAGGAATAATATTTCTAAAGAATCGTAAAAATATCTAAATATAATGTTTCTAATCCTTATAAAGTGGGTTAACTCCAAAGCTTTTAAGAGACGAGCAAAAATACAAATCTAGAAAACAAGAGTTAAAAAGGAAAACTCTTTTAATGAGATTCAAAACTTCCTCAAATATTCAAAGAAGACTCCAACTAATTTTAAAAGAATATTCAATTTCTTTAAAGTATCTTTGACTTGTCATAATCTTTAAAGTTTCAAGACTGAAATATGTAAAACACCTCTTTGTTTCGAGATTAAATCTTTAAACTCTTAACCAATGTTGTTCAAGATGAAACCCAAATCAAGTCAAAATCCAACAGGTTCAAGTAAAGCTTAAGTCAACTCAAAACTCAAACCATATTGAGTCAAACTCAAGTTGAGCTTTTATGACATCGAACCTTCAACAAACTTCTAATTCGAGATCAAGCTTTGTTTAAGATCACACATAATTTTTCTTCAAAGATAGTTTTGGGTGTATAATGATGAAAGAAAAGGTTTATTTGTAAATGAACCCGATTAAGAATTCTTGAGAGGTACAAATCACAAGTACCCTAAAGGACTCGCCAAAATGAGAGTCATTGTGAGACCGTAACTATATGAATAAAGTTATTCCCAAATAACTCTCAAGAGAATTAAGGTACCAACACAACCATTATCATATAAAACTAAATCTCATATCAATACTATGTGTATGACATGTTAAAATTTGATTCGAGAACCTAGTTCAAGACAAAATTTATTATGAATCCTCAAATGAAAACAATAAGCACCAAGTATAGATTCAAGTGTGGAAGACACTCATGCCTACTATAGAGTGTAAAGTAGCCATGTTTGTTTGTTTGTTTTTATTTGTTTTATTTCTTTATTATTTTATAAGGTTTTAAACTTTGTTATGTTGGATATTTTGGTAATTATGGGTCTACATATTAACACATTGTACATTAAGCAATCTTATATTTGGGCCTAATTAAATGTGATTAATTAAGTTAATGATGGGCTTTTAAAGCATCTTTATATTTATGGACTGTATGAGTTTTTGCAATGTGTAGAGACCAATTTTATTTTATTTATTAGTAATGGATCAATAAATAAACTAAAAATAATAAGGGGTATAAATAGGGTTATGGTCCCTAGTCTAAACAAGAGGAGATAGAAAAATTGTTAATTATTCACATCCCATCATTGAGTAATTTCAAGGTTGCAATACGTGGAAGACAAGACCTAAATGGATAATCTCAATGGATTCGAGTATGTCTTCCGATATTATTATCCTATAAATTTAATATGAGATTCTAGCGTATTTATCATCTAAATGATTAGATTTTATAATCATTTTGTATGATTTGTGATTGAAGTTGGGGATTACTAGAATTAAATAATATTGTTAAACTTAAACTTTTCAATTTTAAAATGGAAAAAGGCGAGATTAATATTTTAAAGAAGTTTAATTGTTTCAATATAAAATTAAACCATGGTTTATATAGAAAGAGTTTTCCTTTCCTTTTGATCATCTAAAATATTTAGACACAATTTCTTCATTAGATTTTCCATTCCATTCTTTTTTTCTTTTTTATTTTATTTTATATTTTTTAACATATCTAGATTTGGATGATTTGTTTGTCTTCCACTTAAAATTGAACTAGCTATCGTCTATCCTATGTCATGTGACTCACCAAAATAGGCCCATGTTTCTTAAAACGCTATTTTTATTATTTTATGCTAGAGTATTGCCTTAAAAAAAAATATTTGTTTATTCTTTGTTTACCTTATATGGTTTTTTTTTTATTTAAAAAATAATCATCACTTTTTAGGATGATCTGCTTTCATATCATATTATAAAACAATTAATACACTTTTGTTTTAAAGAAAATTTGATTTCTACGTAGCCGTACAAAAAGAATGCAAACTGTTCTCAATAATTATCTTCTTATTACTAAGATGTTATTTATTTTTTAGATGAATATAAAAAGTTAAAATATTTAATTTTTTCTATTTAGTTAAAAGTAATCTGTTGATATAAACCAACATAACCAAAGTGAACTTCTTATCAATAGGTTTGATTTAATCATGTTGATTGATATAAGTTGCTTTTAACTTAATAAAAAAAAGTAAAATATTTTAACTTTTTTCATTTAGTCAAAAAACAAACACCATTTAAGTTGAAAGAAAATATTACACATTGTAATTTAATAACAATTTATATAAATTATTATTATTAATTATGCCTTAAATTTTTATTTTTACAGTATAAATAATTATTTAAAAATGTTAAGAAGAAGTATTTTAAAAAATGTAAATATTTATATGGTGAATGTATAATTGTAAGTATTTTTCCAATTATTCAGTATTTAAAAATAATTGGGTCTTACCAAATATTTGAATTACTAGAATATGATAAACAAATATGGGATGGCAAGAGAAATGGTCACAAACCCACAGGTAGCTTAAGAAGAAGAGAGATTGGACCAGGTACTTTCGAATGACTTCGTTAGTCGTCCCTATTAACGGCGTCGTTTCGATGCTGTTCCTCGTTTTCGCGAGTTGTGGGTTTCTTCCACCTCCTCCCCTCTGAAAATCAAATCCTGATCGGCCTCGGCGCTTTCCTCAGGTAACATTTCTGCTCTCTCCTCCGGATTTTGGCGATCTCGGAGTGTCTTTTTTTATTTTTGTTCTCGTTTTTGGTTTTTGGAGGTATTGTTAACTGGATTTTCGTTTTTGATCTTGCTTTTATTTTCTTTGATTTGTATTTTTCATCGTTTTTTGTTTTTGAATCTCGATTTTGGATTTGGAATCACTCAGATCGGAGTTGATTTTGATTCGTACGACCTCGTTGGTGAGGTTTCGGTTCAGTTGTGGTAATTCAGGCCAGTTTTGGTGTTTAATTTGGGGAATTTTGGGAATATTCTCCTCGGGATCGTGGCAAGTGTTGGGATCGATTAGGGTTGTGGTCAGTTTGGTTGCTGAGAAACTTAAGGGGAAATGTAGGCTTCGTTTGTTTCACTGGCAAAAACTCTCTCAGGGGAATAGTGAGATTTAGTTGTCCAGAGAAAATTTCTTTCCGCCTTTTTGCTTTGCCTGAAATTTTCTTCATGCTGCCGGGTAGGATATTCATGGAGATAAACAGAGCCTAAGAGAAATAATTTTGTGGGAAATTTTTTCTGGGAATTGTTCTTTTTGAAACAAATGGAACCCAAAAAGAATTGATTTCTGGAGATTATGTTCCTGCAGCTTTGGTCTGAAAAGAAATGAAAATTCCAACTCGCTTCTGCTGGATGGTTGCATTAGGCTCAATTGGGATGAGTTAGGTTTGTATTTTCTCATTTTCTGAATATAAAAAATTTGAGAATAGGAATTTTTAATTTCCTTCTATTTTCCATATTTTCTTAGCAACCAAACTGAGGATTAGGGCCTTTTTCTGCTAACAGAACAGAAGAGGGTATTTTAAGTTTAATGGTTTTTGTGCTTAAATTTTTTATATTTTCCTTCTATTTCTAGCAACCAAACTGAGGATTGGGGGCTTTTTCTGCTTACAGAACTGAAGAGGGTATTTTTAGTTCAATGGTTTTTATGCTGGTGGTCCAGTGTAGCTGGCAGTACTTGTGGCACAGTGAAGTAGTGAAAGTGGTGATGATCTTCTTTTCTTTTTTATAACTAAAATTACAGTTTCAGGACCTAGTACAGTTTGGTAGACCATGGATCATCAAGATTTAAACTTGTTTTTAGGATATAAAAGATACCCTTTAAAATTAACAATTCCTTGTCACTTCTTTGGAAGCTTATGATTTTCTAGTTTATGTTACATGTTGAGCTTCATTTGGTCTTTCATGATGTGAAATTCTTATTGAGGATGTTTGCTTTTATTTTTCCTGTGGATCATCTGAAGGATATGCTGTGACGAGGCTCCAGAGCCCTCTCGGTGTAGCAGTTGGTAAATTACAGATAGAACTTGGGTATTTGGAAAAAATTATAGAGCAATAATATGGGGCGTCTAAAGCTGCAATCTGGAATCAAGTCGATTGAGGAAGAACCTGAAGATTGTGAATCTACATCTTCTAATAAAGCTGCATTAGCATGTATGATCAATTCAGAAGTAGGTGCTGTGTTGGCAGTCATGAGGAGGAATGTCAGATGGGGAGGTCGTTATATGTCAGGCGATGATCATCTTGAGCATTCTCTTATTCAGTCTTTAAAGGCATTGCGGAAGCAAATATTTTCATGGCAGCATCAGTGGCATACCATCAACCCAGCTGTGTATCTCCAGCCATTTCTGGATGTAATTCGATCTGACGAGACTGGGGCACCAATTACAGGTGTTGCCTTGTCATCTGTTTACAAGATTGTAACTCTTGATGTCCTTTGTTTGAATACTGTCAATGTGGAAGATGCTATGCACTTGGTAGTTGATGCTGTAACTAGCTGCCGATTTGAGGTAACTGATCCTGCGTCAGAAGAATTAGTACTCATGAAAATACTTCAAGTTCTTCTGGCTTGCATGAAAAGTAAAGTGTCAGTTATGTTGAGTAATCAGCATGTTTGCACCATTGTGAACACTTGTTACCGCATAGTTCATCAAGCAGCAACAAAAAGTGAGTTGTTGCAGCGGATAGCTCGCCATACAATGCACGAACTTGTTAGGTGTATTTTTTCACACCTTCCTGATGTTGGCAACACCGAACATGCATTGGTTAACAGAGGCAGTTCTGTGAAGCTTGAGGTATTGGTTATATTTTTATTTTTCCCCCCTTTTGGGTGCAATACTTCTTTCTACTTATGCTGCTATTGTTTGCTGTGAAGTGAGAAAAAAGAGAAGAAAATAGCGAAGAGAAATAAGAAAAAATGATATAAGTTAAGAAAGCTGTTTTTCTCTTTGCATTTAATTGACCATAGTTACTGGTTTGATTAACAGTCTTATGCTGGCTGGCTGTCTTTATCTGGACTTTAAACTAGCAATCTAACCCAAAGATAGAGAACTTAAACTAATTCATTTTCTGATTTTCTTTCTAATAGTTAATAAAGTGCAGATAATGTTCTTTTTTTATTTTTTATTTTTAAATTTTTTTATGATAGGGAAACAAAAGATATATAAGCAAATAATATGAGTAATGATCTTTTCTTTACCTTCATTTCTTGATGCCTTACCAAAGTATAAGGTGAATAGTAGTTTCACATTCCAAGACCATGAACAATAGGGGTGGGAGGCTCCACAGGTTGAAACACAGCCATTGCTTTTTATTCTGGATTACTTTTTATGTGGGGCAACTAAGTTGGTTTCATGTTCTTAGATTCACTGTAAGGTTTAATCTCAATCAGTAATTTGGTGCCTGGAAAAAAATTATAGGTGAAGAATGGAGTCATGCATGAGATACTAGAACCACTGACATGGTTTTTAGGACTATGAATTTCAAATCATTCACTTGCTTTAACTGCTCATGCTATGGATGTGGGGGCATCAACTCCGTTTAGTCCACAGTTGATCTCTCGAATAAACTGTTTAGAATTATTAATTTTTTTTCAGCAATGAGGAGTTTCAGTGCACAAATTATCTGGTTATTCCTTTGCAAATAATGCATTTTTCTTTCCCTCATGCAGGGCAGTGGGCAAGATAATGAGTATAACTTTGGAAATAAACAGTTAGAGAATGGCAATGGTGCTTCTGAATATGATGGTCAACCATCCTCGGTAAGCTTTGCTTCCAATTCTTCCACAGGTCTGGTAGGTAGTATGTTGGATGAAAATACAGTTGGTGCTGGTAATGGGAAGGAGGCCACTCCATATGATTTGCATCTAATGACAGAACCATATGGGGTCCCCTGCATGGTGGAGATATTTCACTTCTTGTGTTCTCTGTTAAATGTTGTTGAGCACATGGGAATGGGTTCTAGATCAAATACTATGGCGTTTGATGAAGATTTGCCTCTTTTTGCCCTGGGCTTGATCAATTCTGCTATTGAATTGGGTGGGCTTTCTATTCGTAGACACCCCAGGTTACTAAGTCTGATACAGGATGAACTATTTCGTAATCTGATGCAGTTTGGCTTGTCAACGAGTCCACTAATTCTTTCTATGGTTTGTAGCATTGTTCTCAATCTATATCAGCATTTGCGGACTGAACTCAAACTACAACTTGAGGCTTTCTTTTCGTGTGTAATCCTGAGACTTGCTCAAAGCAAATATGGTGCTTCATACCAGCAGCAAGAAGTTGCTATGGAGGCTCTAGTCGACTTTTGCAGGCAGAAAACTTTCATGGTGGAGATGTATGCCAACTTAGATTGTGACATAACTTGCAGCAATGTGTTTGAAGACCTTGCTAATTTGTTGTCAAAGAGTGCATTTCCTGTGAACTGCCCTTTGTCTGCTATGCATATTCTTGCTTTGGATGGCCTGATAGCTGTAATTCAGGGAATGGCCGAGAGGATAGGCAATGGATCACTTGGTTCAGAACAGTCTCCAGTAAATCTTGAGGAATATACTCCCTTCTGGATGGTGAAGTGTGATAATTATAGTGATCCTAGTGTTTGGGTTCCCTTTGTCTGCCGGAGGAAGTATATTAAAAGAAGACTGATGATTGGAGCTGATCATTTTAACCGGGACCCAAAGAAAGGGCTAGAGTTTCTCCAAGTAACCCATCTCTTGCCTGACAAACTTGACCCACAAAGTGTTGCTTGCTTTTTCAGGTACACTGCTGGGTTGGATAAGAATCTGGTTGGGGATTTCCTGGGAAACCATGACGAGTTTTGTGTTCAGGTTCTTCATGAATTTGCTGGGACTTTTGATTTCCAAGACATGAATCTGGATACTGCATTGCGGCTGTTCTTGGAAACTTTCCGACTGCCTGGAGAATCACAGAAGATACAGAGGGTCCTTGAGGCTTTCTCGGAGAGATATTATGAGCAATCACCCCAGATTCTAGCTAACAAGGATGCTGCTCTGTTGTTATCCTATTCACTTATAATGCTGAACACAGACCAGCACAATGTACAAGTGAAGAAAAAGATGACAGAAGAGGATTTCATTCGGAATAATCGGCACATTAATGGAGGAAATGATCTCCCTAGAGATTTCCTGTCTGAGCTGTACCATTCAATCTGCAAGAATGAGATCCGCACAACTCCAGAGCAGGGTGCTGGTTTCCCTGAAATGACCCCAAGCCGTTGGATTGATCTAATGCATAAGTCCAAGAAAACTGCTCCATTCATTGTGGCAGATTCCAGAGCTTTCCTTGACCATGATATGTTTGCTATAATGTCTGGTCCAACTATTGCAGCTATCTCTGTTGTATTTGATCATGCAGAACACGAAGAAGTTTACCAAACATGTATTGACGGCTTTTTAGCTGTTGCAAAAATCTCAGCCTGCCACCATCTTGAAGATGTTCTAGATGATTTAGTTGTCTCTCTCTGTAAGTTCACAACTCTCTTGAATCCATCACCTGGTGAGGAATCTGTACAAGCCTTTGGGGATGACACAAAAGCAAGGATGGCAACTGTAACAGTTTTCACCATTGCAAATAGGTACGGTGACTATATTCGAACAGGTTGGAGAAATATCCTGGACTGCATCCTAAGGTTGCACAAGCTTGGTCTTCTTCCCGCTCGTGTTGCCAGTGATGCGGCAGATGATTCAGAGCTTTCTGCTGACCCTGGGCAGGGGAAGCCTATTACAAATTCTCTATCTTCGGCTCATATGCCATCCATTGGTACTCCTAGACGATCCTCAGGACTGATGGGCCGGTTTAGTCAACTTTTATCCCTTGACACAGAGGAGCCAAGATCGCAACCAACTGAACAACAACTTGCTGCTCATCAACGCACCCTCCAGACAATACAGAAGTGCCACATTGATAGCATTTTTACAGAAAGTAAGTTTCTGCAGTCTGATTCATTATTGCAGCTTGCACG
This sequence comes from Vitis riparia, assembly GCF_004353265.1. Lineage (NCBI taxonomy): Eukaryota > Viridiplantae > Streptophyta > Magnoliopsida > Vitales > Vitaceae > Vitis > Vitis riparia. The sequence goes on along the minus strand of NC_048432.1, from coordinate 10,398,086 downwards.
GGCACTCATCTGGGCTGCAGGGCGACCCCAAAAAGGGAACAGTTCTCCTGAGGATGAAGACACTGCAGTTTTCTGCCTGGAGTTGCTGATTGCAATTACTCTAAACAATCGAGACAGAATTAAGCTTCTGTGGCAAGGTGTTTATGAACACATATCTAATATAGTCCAGTCTACAGTGATGCCTTGTGCCCTAGTGGAGAAGGCTGTTTTTGGACTTCTTCGTATTTGCCAGCGGCTGCTTCCTTATAAAGAAAACCTGGCTGATGAACTTTTGAGGTCACTACAGCTGGTACTGAAGCTTGATGCGCGGGTTGCTGATGCATACTGTGAGCAAATAACTCAGGAAGTCAGTCGCCTTGTGAAAGCAAATGCCACTCACATTAGATCACAAATGGGTTGGCGCACAATTACATCCTTACTTTCCATCACAGCTCGGCACCCAGAGGCTTCCGAAGCAGGATTTGATGCCTTATTGTTCATCATGTCTGATGGAGCCCACTTGTTGCCTGCCAACTATGTTCTCTGTGTAGATGCTGCAAGGCAGTTTTCTGAGTCTCGTGTTGGTCAGGCAGAGCGATCTGTGCGTGCTCTGGATCTTATGGCTGGTTCAGTTGTTTGTTTATCACACTGGGCCCTGGAAGCTAAGCAAGCAATGGCGGAGGAGGAGCTTTCAAAAATGTCTCAGGATATTGGGGAGATGTGGCTGAGGTTGGTGCAGGGGTTGAGAAAAGTTTGTTTGGACCAGAGAGAAGAAGTAAGGAACCATGCCCTCATATCATTGCAAAGGTGCTTGTCAGGGGTGGAAGGTTTCCAACTTCCCCACAGTTTGTGGTTGCAATGTTTTGACATGGTCATCTTCACAATGCTTGATGACTTGCTTGATATTGCACAGGGGCACTCCCAGAAAGACTATAGAAACATGGAAGGCACACTTAGTCTTGCTATGAAGCTCCTGTCAAAAGTATTTTTACAGTTGCTGAATGATCTTGCACAGTTAACAACCTTCTGCAAACTATGGCTGGGTGTTCTCAGCCGGATGGAAAAATATATGAAGGTGAAGGTCAAAGGGAAGAGAAGCGAGAAGCTCCCAGAACTAGTTCCAGAGCTCCTCAAAAACACATTGCTTGTAATGAAGACAAGGGGAGTGCTTGTGCAGAGAAGTGCTCTGGGTGGAGATAGTTTGTGGGAGCTGACATGGTTACATGTGAATAACATTGCTCCAACTTTGCAATCAGAAGTGTTTCCTGATCAAGGTGTGGATCAGCCACGTGATAAGAAGGATGAAACAGGGAGAAGTCTGGTGTCTGATGAAATGGGTTCTGTTCCTTCAAATGAAACTGTGGTTTCAGAAGGTGGTCGCACGGGATGATAACAGACTGTATGGTATTTTGTCTGCTTGAATTGGTCTTGTTAATGCGTGTTATTTGACACATGTGACCATTGGTGCTGAGTTGTAATTTTAGGTGCTATTATATGTTACGTAATAGAATTTACAGGTGAGAGTGATGAAGATTCTTTAAATCTAGTATTGATTGGAGCTGCAAGCTGTGAATTTGCACCAGAGGAGGGGAGCTTGTTGCTTGTTCAGTATCTAGACAGGTTGGTCTGCCTATTCATACTCCATATTCATCTTCATTTGGCTCGTGTTATTTTCTTTTCAACTTTGCCTCATTGACAGCTTGGTGCACCGTGTTATCGAGATTAAAGCTAGATTTCTCCTCATCATGTTTTAGTTCTCTTGGTTTTCTTAAAGGGTTATTCTGTAGGTGCAGGTTTTTACATTTCTTGTTTTCTTTTTGTTTTGTTTTTTTTTTTTTTCAAAGGGCTGTCTCTTTCCGTGACTCTGAAAGGGAAGAAATGGGCTCATTTCTGTCCCGGGAATGCTAGTAATTCCTTTGATAATTTTTGTATTGGCATGCTCATCTATGTACAGAACTCAAAATTGCAACACTTTTACTTGTTTAGGTAGAGTTTCTTACTTGGTGTGCATTTGACTGATTCTTGATAGCATTATGCATAATGATGCTCAGAATTCCCTTTGGAAACTCCCATGCATTGTAAACTGGTAGATAGTGTAAAAGTGGGTTTCCATGATTACCAGTAGTGGCATATCTCAATGCCCTAAATTACATTTTTCATTGAACTTCATGGACTGGGCCATATTTGTATTTATTTGTCTATTTAGTTATTACTAGCAACCATGTTACGTCCTTATTCTTGTTGGCCCAACAAATGAGAGGCCAACTCCTCAACAAAGCAGCTTATGCTTCCATATAATATGATTTTGTTATAAAGTGAAAAAGGATTATATGGAAGCAAATTTAAAGAGGAATTCACCATATAGATGGTATCACAAACTTTCTTTTAACCAATGTGGGATATCACAATTGGTTTCTTTATAATTTGAAATTTGCATGACTTGTAATATTAGTTTGGGTTAAATGCACTTTACCCCTTCAACTTTTAATTGTTTTACATGATTTCCTCTCACATGAAAAATTTAACACCTTGCCTCCTTAATTTGTTAAAAAGTGATATTTTACTCCCTAAATATTTTACAAAGTCATTCAAAACAATCATATAAATCTATCAAAAAAAAAAAAAAAAATCATGATTAGTCATAAATATTTCACTAAAATAAAAAATCAAAATTGGTAACTATTATATCTTGAAAGCAATTTGGAAATTTCACTTCAAATTTATCAATTCAAAACTAGCTTTACCCAGATTCGAATCAATGTTCGAATCAAACTGCAAAAAAGAGCAATCTCTTTTATGATTTTATCGAGAATTTGTAATTAAGGGTAAAATGTTTCTCTTTGACAAACTTAGAGGACAAAGTGTTGGGTTTTAAATGTAAGAGATAAAGTAGGTAAAGTGTATTTAACCCTATTAGTTTTTATCATTTCTTGTGCGATTAATAAATCGGGTCATTGTGTATTATTGTAAGATGAATTTATTTATGTATTATTAGAACTTTTGAGCTTAGTGGATACTTGTGTAGCTATGGTAACAATCAACATAGGTTTAGGGATTTTTACCAACCTGCAGTAGTTATGCTTTTTGGCATGCATGCTTACTCTAGGCATTTTGGGTTGTCTCATACGCGGACCAAACATAGTTGGGCTCTCTGATTGTATCGACTTAGACTGATTTAGTTCGTTATTATTGATGAATTGAGTCAATCAATTCTCTCATTTGGTGTGCTCTCTGATTGTATCGACTTAGACTGATTTAGTTCGTTATTATTGATGAATTGAGTCAATCGATTCTCTCATTTGGCGTTTTGTTCGGATCGTTTTTCGTACATCCAAACTGAATAGCTCTGTTGGGTTGGATTTTAACGCTCAAAATCAAACCGATCTCATATCCAAATAAGCAACTTCGAACTTTACTCTGGTCATGAATGATGCTCCCAGTCAAGGAAATGCAGCAGCAGCGCTTAAGAATCCAAAGCCAAATGAACAGCTTTCTTGTTTTTTTTAGCAGACAAAAACATGAACAACTTGGGATTTCAATCAAATTCAAATCAATTTTTTTTCATGTAAATCTACATTAAGGGCTACAAATTCAACATGATTCTGCCCATTTCACTCTGCTATGATCAATACTACAAAGTACCAGTAGGTACCTCAGCTCCAGTTGATGGGTCCCATCCAGGAGGCTTGATATCTGGCCAATCACCCCGACATCCTAACCTGATGTAGAGGCTCTTCTTACCTTCAAAGAAAATAGAAAATAAAATTATGTTATTTCAAATTTATTTTAAATCTTTTACGTAAAGATTAAATAATTTGAATATATATATATTAATTATGTTAAACAAAAAATGAGAAAACGATTTTCTTTGACATTTATTTTTCCTTTCCTAGGATTTTCCAATAACCAAACAGACCCATAGGCTCCAAGAAAAAACCATGCCTTATTTACTTTCATGCCAGATAGAGCTCAAAAAAGCCCTTTTCCCCTGTGGAAATCATTCCAGTTTAAAAGAAATATACTTGGCTATTGCATCTATGTAGTTTCTGTGTTTTTTTATTTTTTATTATATTTTAATATATAGAATAATTATATGGTAAAAAATCTTGGCTAAAATTATTCAGCTTCAATGTGCTGTAATATCCCAACCCTCAGTTGCCATTTCTATTTTCAAAATTTTGGAAACATGGCATATGTAAAAGAAGGTCATTCATGCTGTAGAAGTGCAGAGCGTGCATGGAGTTTCAATCATGTGATGATGGTTACCTGGAAGCTTCTTGTCTGACATGATTAGCTGTTTAAGGGCACTGAGGGAAGCTTGAGCCACAGTTTTAGCATGATCGGCATCCCAACCATGAAGCTTGACCACAACATCTGCATTTGAGTAGCCTAGACTGCCTTCTTGGATGTGCCTTCTGGCCTCCTCCTTTGCTGACTCTTCATCTGCATAAAATTATGAAAAACTGAATGCAGTTCATGACAATCATGACCAAATGAACTTTTGTCTTGATTTTAGTTTGGGGCATTGCAGCTAGTGCTCCTGAAATGATAGAAGCAATGCTGCAGACAGGATTTCAAAGAATAGAGGTATACCATACATGTGAATGTTAAATATGTATCTGATGAGGTCTTACCACATTACCCTTCTTCCTATATCATACATATCTCCTATGAGATGGAGATTCATTTGTTTAGATTCACCCCCTCTCCACATCATGGAAGTTTAAAGGTCAGTGGAATCATTCACTTTCTATCTTGCAAGTTGTTTACCTATATCTATTCTTTCCACACTAGTGGCATTTATATCTTGATGATTTGGGGAAAAAATGAGCCAAATTTTTGTGCTTACAAACTTTAAGCAGGGTTTCCTTACTATTGGAGAAATATTTAGAGGAAAAAGGGTAGTGAAGATGAAGATAGAGTGAGAGAGTTATGGTGGACAAAGCCTTATCATTGTTAAATTTAATCTCTCTCGTACACGTGTATGCACTCACACACGCACAAGACTGTTAAATTTAACGTTTAATGGATTTAGGAGATTTTTTTTTGTTCTTTTTTTGGAAAATTCTATGGTATTGATTTGGTACCAACCAGACTTACAATCTTGACCATTGGAAATGTATGATGGAATCTCAATTGTTAGATGGGGAATAAACATATGGACAAAGTACAAACAAATGAAATCAAGGTACAAAGCAATGGATCTAAGTTAGGTACAAAGCAATGGGACCCAAATTAGGTACAAAGCAATGGGATCCAATTGTCCATGTGGCATGTTGTGATTGATCCTGCTTATCGGTAGGTACCAATTTGGTCTTGTAGTGGGAAATTTTTTTTTTTTTTAGGCATCAAACCTACTCATTTGTTCATCACACAATGAAGATACCTTAAAGGCATTTCCAAAGATATACTATCATTTGAAATGGATAAGAAAATAATCTGAAAATGCCTTTGGGTAACAAACATAAATCTAAAATATAATTTCTAAAGTTCTTTAATACATCACTTGACCCACAAGAAATTTTTGACATCCTAATAGTACCAAGCAAAATGCATATCTCTAGAGAGGTAAGAAAACTTCTCTAGATCCATCAATTGTTCAGTTTAAATTTTCCTGTCAGAAATGAAATGAGGTAAAAACTTCTCACGGTAAAATAGGGCAATTTTCCTGAACTACTTATCCATACGTAAGCGTTGTGGGTCCCAAAATGTCCAATGGTGTATTTAGAACAATAGTATATTGAGAAAAGCTGGTTATCCAAAATGAAGTACTGAACAGAAGATCAAAAACAAGTTACCTATGGCTTCAGACTGTGACAGCCAGACAGTAAATCCAGCATAAAGATGCCTCCATTTATCAGCTCTTCGAGCAGCTCCATGCAGTCCTCCTAATGTCGCAATAACAGCACGGACATGACTGCCAGACCAACCAAGCCCAATCAAAGTATTTTATCTTTCAGCAACAAAAAAATTGAAGTAAGAAGATTAAGTCGTAAAGCATACCTACTTAGGTTTTCTAATACAGCACTTTCTGCTTCTGCTACAGACTCAGACCCATCAGCTGTCACCCCTGGAATTGATTACACTTATTAATGCACTGCAAGATTGAGGATACAAGTCATTTTGAGCATTTTGTGGGATTCCTCATAACACAATGCTGCCTTATGTATGAAGAGGTTTTAAGCCTAAAATCTTTATTCATGCAATACTAAGAAATATCATGTTCAATGGCCAAACCACTTCAATTCCCTTCAAACTTGTATCTAATAGGTTTCTTTCATGTGCGAAAGACATTCTAAAGAAATGAAATCTGATTTACAGCTTTCTAAAGAGAGATTTCAAATATTGCAAACAAGGGAAGTGATCCTAGACAACTTGATCTAAGAAGGAAGCACAGAAGCTTGAAAAGTAAGCTTTTTCAAACCTAAAAGGTCATAAAGAACCTTTAAGAATTTCTTCCCTGGAGAAACAAAATAAGTAAAAGAATTAATATGTTTAAGTTTGGTATGATGTTTATCTATAATCTGTAGAAGGTAGGCTCATATGTACATGTATATTAAAAAAAGATAATCTTGTTAAAGAAAGAGACAGTAAGACAACAACATAAACCAGGTCTGATTCCATGTAATTAAAGGAGGGGGATGGGGTGGCAAACCAGGCAAACCAGGTCTGATTCCATGTAATTAAAGGAGGAGGGTGGGGTGGCAGCAGCGGTGGGGGAGGAGAAAAAGTTACCTATAAAAAGGAGGTTACAAAGTGGTCACTAAAATGGGTGAGATGCAGTTGCAATGGGCAATCATTTGATTGAACAAACCAAAAACGAAATGATCTTGTTGGATTTGTTAAAGTACATTATCAGAGTTCATCCAGTAAGGTTTGTGCACTCCTGTTTCACTGACCTGGATCAAGTTCCCTACCTAAGGTTGAAAACCTTCATCTCAAAATACACTAATAAAATAACAACTACGAAATCCCTGACCAAAATGAGATTAAATAAACAGAAAAAACCCATAATTCAAGAAATAAAAAATGATGATTGAGTAGTTGATTCAAACTAGGAAAGAAACATCTACTCAGAGGCTGAGAAAGTAAAAATACTCCAATTTTTGCAACATTACTTTAGGTACAAAGAGTCAATTTTGTTTCTGATGATCATTTGTTCTCCTCTTTGAGAGCTTTCTCCACATCTCTTTCCTCTATTACTCTTCCTAAGTCTTACCATGAAACTCCTTCTCATCCTGGCTGGAAAAGAGCAATAGAAGAGGAAATGCATGCTTTTGAGTGCAACCATACTAGGGTTTTTGTTCCTAAGCCTAATGATGCTCTAGTTGGTTGTTATTGGGTCCTTGTCATAAAGCACAACCCCAATAGTATAGTTGGTAGATTGAAGACTTGTTTGGTGGCTAAAAGACTCACTTAGACTCATGACCTTAACTATACTGAAACTTTTTATCCCACGACCAAACTGAACTCCATATGAGATATTGTATCTATGGTGGCAAATCTAGACTAGCCCCTTCACCAACTTGATGTAAAAAATGTCTTCCTCCTTAGTGAATTGAATGAAATAGTATTTATGATTCCACTTGGGTTTGAGTCTAAGGGGAAGTGTGCTTGTCAACTAAGAAGTCTAGTTGTGGACTCAAATAATTTCTTTTTGCATGGTTTGAAAAATTCAGCAAAACAATAGCATCTATGGCATGACCAGAATTCAAGTTGTTCATTCAGTGTTTTTCAAAAGGACATATCATGGCATTGTAATTTTCATCGCATATGTAGATGCTATTGTTATTATTCGGAATTTGGGAGTGGCCAGAAGGGGAATAAGACTTTGATTCATCACCTTAGCACTGTTTTTCATATTACAGATCTCGGTGAGCTTCTTCATTTTCTAGGTGTTGAAGTTGCAAGATCAAAGAAATGCATTTTCTTGTCTTAAAAGGAAATATAACCTTGATATTTTAAGAGATATAAGTTATATTGGTGCAAAACCTGTTACTATACCTATGGAAACCGATCAAAAGTTGATGAGTAATGGTGAGTTAATGGATAAACCCATATTGTATAGGAGTCTAATGAGAAAGCTGATTTATTTAACCATTACACAGCAGATATCTCTTATGCAGTCAAAAGTGTCAGTCAATTCATGACCACTCAACAGGTTTCTCACTTGAACGTAATCATACAAATTTTGAAATACTCTAGTTGTGGTCTTCTCTATCAATCCTCAAGACATCTTCCCATTAAAGAATACACCAACTCTAATTGGGTAGGATAGAAAATCAACAATTGATTATTGTATTTTTCATGAAGGTGATCTCATAATTTGGAGGAGTAAGAAACAATTAGTTGCAGGTCATTCTAGTGCAAAGACTGAGTGTTGAGTAATGGCAAATTTAGTATTTGAGTTGACCTAGTTGAAAACCCTTTTGCAAGAAATTGGCATGCTAATATTAAGTCTAATTCCTCTCCTTTGTGACAGACATCAAAGTAGGAATGACCTGCAACTAATTTAGTTGAAAACCCTTTTGCAAGAAGTACAATGGATTCTTTTGTATCATCAAAGACATCAAAGTAGAATGTTGCTTCACTTGCTCAAAAGTGGAGTCAAAGGAAATCGTTACTCCATTTGTATCATCAAAGAATCCATTGGCAGACATATTCATCAAAACTCTTTCAGAAGAAGCCCTTAACTCTATTGATGACAAGTTGAAACTTGTTAATATTTTTTCTCTAACTTGAGGGGGAGTGTTGAGATTACAGGAGCAATTGTACGAGAGATTATAAGAAAAATTATAGGAAAGATTAATGGAGAGGTTCTAGAAAATATTGTGGGAGAAATTTTGTGCATTTTTTTATTTCTTTCCTTTTCTTGCACTGTTATAGTCTTATACAATACTTCCTTTTCTTTTGTTGATATAGGCTTATACCCTTGTAACTTCATTCAGAATATACAGAAAAATATGAGATGAATTCTCTTCTTTTCAATGCATAGTTTTAACATATATGCTTTGGGATGTAAGGAGATAGACACCCTTAACAATGGAAATGTAATTTTTGGAATCCAATTAAGAATCCTAAAAAAGCAGTTTCAAAGTTTTCAATAAATATATGATATGCCTTGACATTTCACTTCGTTATTATGGAACTATTACCGAATATGATGTACTGTCAAAAGGTATTAGTTTGTGTTGTCAAACATGTAGTACTTTCGAGGTTCACTTATTTATCAAGGGTCTATCCCCAGCAGAAGAGGGTTTTCTTAAATTTAATCAACACTCCACAACTTTCTGGAAAAAAGATTTTGAAAAGGGAAACAGAATTTGTGGTCTTTATTGACTTGAGACCATACAGAAAAATGATAATCAATAATAATGCTTCTAACTTTAGCAGAAAACAACTCCCATAGGACAAAGTTGAACTAACCCGATGGACCAACACTCATTCAACAGATACCCTAGGCAATAGATGGATCTGATCAAGAATGATTTTGATTTGCTGCATGATTTGTCCCTTCAAAAACTAGAAAATATCATTCATCTCTCTACTTTCTTAATCATTCTCAACTTTAGACACTAATTTCCTTGGTACACATGCATGCATATATGTATCAATGTATGCATATAAGTATCATTAGTATTCAAGTTTTAATCTTGTTATCCATGTCATGAGTTCCAAGACTAAGGGAGGCAGACAACTAGCTTTCATGATCACATCAAGTGTCAAACATACTTACATGAATCAATGGATTGTTTGGCAAATGTTTCCAATAACTCCTTGGTATTAAGTGGGGTATACCTGAAAATGTTCCAGCCAAAAGGAGAAAAAAAAAAAATCTCTTAGGACAGAGGAGATATGTAAATCTGATGAGTTTTAGAAATATCCTGGAAAAAGAAGAGCTTTCCACTATTAACTAAGCCATGAAAATGAATTTATTATTATTATTATTATTATTATTATTTAACTAAGGTGTATAATTGTGGCTGACAGGTAAATTCAGAAAGAAACAGCAAGAATTCCTCATTGATTACTGGAGTTGAAACAAACCAAAGAAAGGAAATTATTTCTGTAATGATGATATATAAAATTGTAGAATCCTGAGAAGAATTTAGTTAAATCCACGTTATAGTCGATATACACCCAGTACATAATAACCAAATCTGCAGGCTTGAGGTCATACTGTCCTTCTATGTTCACATGAGTAAAAGGTGATTGAACTGGTGACTAGTTCTAGTGTCTAGTAGCACTCACAATGATGATAAATTTGGCTTAAGAAGGGACTGTGAGCATGTATGCACCAGCAAAATAAACTAAAGAAAAGGAGATACAGACATGATTTTGCTTTAGCTTTTGGATAGAGAGATTTTAACCAAGTAATCGAATAGGAACTACAAGGATGAGCCAACTTACGAACAGGAGAATCAAAAATTAAAAGATAAACAGCTCAAAAGGCAGAAAGTTTCATACCCCAAACCAACAGCAAGTTCCCTAGCAACTTTATCATTAATTTCAGTTGAATCCCCAACAATGTAAATTGATGTTCCTTTCAGCAATTGCGTAGCTCCTGCTGTCAAAGATTCCCAGGACTCCACAATGTCAGGCCATTTCAAATCTGGGTCTTGCTTCTTCAAGTTAACAACCAGTTGATCTTCATCTATATACCTAATTAAAACAAAATCCTTTGAGCCAAACATGTCATGATCCATGACTTACAAAGTTAAGGAAATTCAGGCACGACCAATTGCACAAACCATATTGTTTCAGAAGACTTTATCTTCTCATACAATTTATTAATTTCAACAAGTGTGATGAAAGACCCAGACTGTTTTACACCAATTTTTAAGGAGCTGTCTTCAGCATCCACAAAAATGTCTCTAGAACTTAATGTACCACCGCCCCCTAATTGTAATCTCAACTCCATCTCAGAAGAAGCATCAGAGAACTGCACCAAGTTTCATACAATTAGCACTGGATGATGTAAATCAAATTCAATTGTTAATTAATTCATCACATATTTCCTTTAAAACCATCAAAGGAAAAAAAGAGAGAAAAGGGGGGAAATGGGGTAAATTATAGCTCAAATTCTTGTATTTTTTCGATGTTTTCTGGGCAACCAAACGAAAGGATACCTCGTAGTTGCTGGGGTTGAGAGAGATGGTGGAGAGAGCCTTGCAGGAGAGACGACGAGTGGCATTGTTTGAAATGAAAGGCGGAGGTGTGAAGAGTGTGAGAGTGGGTTTGGGAGAAGAGAGACTAATCTTTGGATGGGAAATTTGAGGAGATTTGAATGGATTTTGGGAGAAGAAGAAGAGGGAAGCAGCCATTTCCGAAGTTCCTAAAGCAGGATAAGGGCCACCATTCAAATTGCTTATCAAGGCAAATGCTTTCACCTACATGCCAGATGCCACCTCACTCGCTAATGTGCTTATAAAATATAAGGTTATTTGAATAGAAGGGTAATTGAAACCTAATTTTGAAAATCAAATTTATATATATATTGATGGATTATTTTCAAACAAAAATATGAAAAATGTTAAATTTATAAATACGATAATTATTGCATTCCTTTTAACCAATTAATTCTAAAATATAAAATATAAAATAAATACAAATCTCCCAATTTTATGTTGGGAAAAACAAGTGAAATATGTTTGGAAACACTTTTAAAATAAAACCAAGGTATTATTATTATATCCAAGTAAAACCAAAAGCCTAAAGCTATCTCCGATGTTTTGTGCAACAAAAATCCATTTCTATTTTAAAACATATTTTAAAAATAACTTTTATAAGTAATGTTTTAGTTTTTATTATTTTTCATATTTTTATAAATATTTTTGAAAATAATCCTTAAAAATAATTAAAATATGTTATATGAAAATGTCATATTTTTTATTTTTAAAAACAAAATACTATTTTATGTTATTTATTATCAAACGTGATTTCCTGTAATTTTTTATTATAGCAAATAAAAATCTATTTTAAAAAATAGTTATCAAGTAGTACTTAAATTTTATCACACATTGTCTACGTTGTCAACCTAAAGTTCGTTTTTTTTTTTCTTCTTTTTCTAAATACATTGAAATTATTAATCATTCATATACATTTCCTTTATAAAAAAATAAAAATAAAAAACTTCTATATAAAAACATAACATATGGTATAAGAAGTATAGATTTATCTTGTATTTTTTAAATTCATTATCAAAAAGTTTAAAATTTGATATAAAAAAATTTGTTGATATCTCTGGATCTATTTAGTAACCATTTTTGAAAACAATTTTAAAAAATGGTTGAGAACAGTTTTTGAAAATTGTTGTCTAATTTTTATAAAATAAAAAATTGTTTGAAAACTTAAAATGTTTTTAACATGTTTTTAATAATTTTAAATATATATATATATTTTATAACTAATGTTTTATTTTTAATAATTCTACATGTTTGTATAATTATTTTTTAAAGCAATTCTAAAAAAAATAACAAAAAATAACAAAAAAAAAAAAAAAAACTAAAAGGCGTTTTCTTAAAACACCTTATTTTATATTCTTAAAAATAAAAAATAAAAAATTGTTTTTGGTTGTCAAACGCGTTTTTTGTGTTTTTTGTTATGAAGAATATGGACTATACTCAAAAAACAATTCCAAATAGGGCTGGTCATGTTTGGTGATTGTTTTGGAAAATAGTTTTGAAATGTTTTGGTAGAATAAAAAATCTCTTTTAAGAACCTAAAATATTTTTAACATTTTTTAAATATATTTTAAAAATAAATTTTATATTTAGTATTTTATTTTTAATTACTCTATAATAATTCTCTTTTAAAACAATACTAAGAAAACAAATGAAAACAACATAAAACAATTAAAAAATATTTTTTGAAAACACTCCACTTTATGTTATTAAGAACATAAAACGATTTCTAATAATAAAATGTATTTTCTTATTTGTTTGTTCTCAAGAACATAAAACTATTTTAAAAAATAGTTGTCGGGCTTATAGTAATCCTAATGTTATTTTTATTTTTATTTTATTTTTCTTTTAAAAAATAAAAATAAAATTTTGATTGGTAATTATACAACAACAAATAGAAAAAAAAAATCTCGCTGATTTTTTAATGAGTTCCATTGATTTTTTAGTGTGTTTATTGGTTGGACTAATTTTTGTAAGTTTGATGGGAAATAATTAATAGTGCTAATTTTTTCATTTTAAAATTTGTAAAAAAAAATAAAGGACTAAATAGTTTTATATATAAAAAATTTTGCTATCAGAATTTAAAAATAAAATGTAAAAATATGTTTTGGAATATAATTTTAAAATTTTTAATTATTAATATAAAAATAAAAATTTGAGAATGAATTGCACCAATACAAATATATGGTTTGGTAGTTTTAATTTTGGTTTTTTATTAAAAAAAAAGTGTTTGATAATTACATATTAATTTTTTTTTAAATATTATATATATATATATATATATATATATATATATATATATATATATATATATATATATTGGCAATTTTTTACTTGAAATACCAATAGAGAAAAATGAGATGTGATTTAAAATTAGAAATGATTTTTTTTTTTTTTATACTTCTAAACTCTATATAATAGCTGTAATGTCCCACATCGGATAGGGGATAATGTTAGAGGAGAATGTTTCTGGCGTTATATATGTAAAAACTCCTCTTAACCCTATAGATGCATTTTAAAGTCGTGAGGGCCCCTTTGGCCCCAACCCCGACCTTGTTTGTTTGACCCCGTAATCCCATGGGATACAACGAAGACGTTGTCTATGTATGAGGGGGTGTTTGTAATGTCCCACATCGGATAGGGGAGAATGTGGGCCCAAAGCGGACAATATCTACATGGTTAGGTGCGGGTTGTTATAATAGCCATCCAATTTTGGATCAAAATTTTTTTTTCCGATTAAAATTAATTTTATTTATTAAATAATAAATATTAAATTTTACCATGAGTCTAAATTTCTTAATTAAAATTTGCGACTTTTTTAGGTATTTAAATTTTCACACCCAGCGGAAGTGGGCCGTGAGCATGGGTCTACATAAGAGGCCTCGTTAGGCCCAAAAATGAATAGAGCTCGTCGAGCTTGGAATATTCCAAGAGCGGGTTCCGTAATTATCGAAAAGAAGGGTCAATTGTGTAACTTCCGATCTGTCGCCATCTCAAACCCGAACCAAGCAACCGGTTCGTGCCCGTTTCCACCGCCGTCTCTCACATTTATAAACCCCCGCTCTCAGTTCTCGTGACCGTACAACTACCCTCTCTTTCTCGCTCTAAAATCTCTCTCTCTCTCTCTAATCTAGGGTTTCTGTTCGCACCAATGGCGTGCATTTCCACTCCCCCCAAACCCTAGAATTCTCAACCTTTTTCAATATCTCTTTCTGCAATCTAGGATTGATGTTCGCTGTCGCTATTTGAAAGTCGCCGCCGAAATGGAGGGAGCAAGCGGCAGTAGCAGCGCCGTGAATAGTGGTGGTGGTCCGCCTCCTCATCCGATTCCGAATTCGAATGCGCCGCCACCGTTCCTTAGCAAGACCTACGATATGGTCGATGATCCTGGCACTAATTCGATCGTGTCCTGGAGTCCAACCAACAATAGCTTCGTGGTTTGGAACCCTCCCGAGTTCGCAAGAGACCTTTTACCGAAGTACTTCAAGCACAACAATTTTTCGAGCTTTGTGAGGCAGTTGAACACATATGTATGAATTTATCTTGCTTCTCTCCAGTTCATTAAAGTCTTTCTTTTATTGCTTTTACTTTAATCATTCAATGGCCGCTATGGATGTTAATGACGCCTTTTGATTTCAGATAGTCTTAGAATAATAAGTGCAGTTTGGGCTGGAAAGGGGCCAATTACTATTTAAATTTATTTTTAATAAGCCAATTACTATTTAAATTTACTAGAAACTCTCCAAATGGTTGCTAAGAAAACTAGGAAAAAAAAGAATTATGTTAATATTTTAAATCTTATATTTGGGCAGCATCCAAAAACAGAAGTGGGGATGGAAAAACAAAAAGAAAAGAAAGCACGATTCAGGTTGAGCATGTCTGAAATTCAAGGTTTTTTTGCTGCTTTTATAATAGATGCAAGAAATGTCAGATATTTTGTGTGATTTTCTACATATGAGATATCCCTGATTTGTTTAGCAAACTTTTCTCTGTTTTGGTTAATATTTACTAAGTTATGCTTGTCTAATGTGGACCTAATTTGAGATAATTGTACGGTTGATTTGTCCTATTCAAGAGTTAGACATTGAATGGGTTGATGTAGCTGGCTTGTTTAGGATGAATTGACCAGTCTATTTATTTGCTATAAATAATTTAGTATTCAATTTCTGTTGGGTTTAAAATATTTGTTTCATTGTTTTTGTTTGTTATTATCTTTGACTAGGATGTGTAGCTTAGCTTGAATACCGTAGATCAAGTCTTGAACAATCGTCCTTGGGAAAAATAGGCAATGAAATGTGCTAGTAAGAGCTACAAAGCTGTAAATATCTGTTGATGAATTCAGTAATCTGAAAAACAGAGGATTATTATGGATGACCTGAAGAGCAACTAATCCCATCTCTTGACTTAAAATCTACCTAACCCTTGAATTAAGACAATCCCTCAATTGTTCTGAGTACAGAAAATGATTATTTTTTCTAGTTATAAAGATTAGAAATTTATGGTATGTTTGGCTCTCTCTCTCTCTCTCATAAAAAACAATGAAGTTGCAATGAAATTTCACTATTGTTATACCTAACCATTAAATTTAAGATATTGTAATCACTGTGAGGACATGGTTCTAGCTTGCCTATCAAAAAGAGTGAGGAAGCAGTTGCAATGAAATTTCACTATTGTTATACCTAACCATTAAATTTAAGATATTGTAATCACTGTGAGGACATGATTCTAGCTTGCCTATCAAAAAGAGTGAGGAAGCAGTTGCAATGAAATTTCACTATTGTTATACCTAACCATTAAATTTAAGATATTGTAATCACTGTGAGGACATGGTTCTAGCTTGCCTATCAAAAAGAGTGAGGAAGCAGTTGCAATGAAATTTCACTATTGTTATACCTAACCATTAAATTTAAGATATTGTAATCACTGTGAGGACATGGTTCTAGCTTGCCTATCAAAAAGAGTGAGGAAGCAGTTCTGGCTTAGACTTTTGAACTTTCATGTATGATAAGAATATAATTATCCTTTTTTTCTTAATATTGTTATTTATTTTCAGTTTTATTGGATCCACTTAATTGGTTTTTTATAATTTTTTCTCCCTACAGATGGAAATAAACTGGATGTTGAAAGTTAACAATGTTGTTTTTCCTCCTTTCCCTTATATCAGGAAATTATTTCAAAATTAAAAAAAGCTTGTCTTCATTGAAGAAATAGAGTCTCCTATCAAATAAAAATAAAAATAAAAATTGAAAAATAGTCATACTTTTTGCGGGTGGTGTCTCTGTTTGGTTAGTTTTGGTGCCACTAATTTAGGAAATTTTGGTCAAAACAAGGTTATTTGTTTGTATGCTTTGTCTGAACTTTATGGTCAAAACAACTGGTAGGGACCACTAACCAAGCTTATTGGCCTAAAATCCTTGAGATCATCAACACCTTTCTCCTTAGGAATCAACACCATAAAGGTCGTATTTAGGCTTCGAGCAAACCTACCATGCTCATGGAACTCTTTAAAAAAATTCAGTACATCAAACTTCACAAACTCCCAGCTAAAATGCCAAAAGACCATCGAAAAACCATCAAATCTTGGAGGTTTGTCACCATTCAGCTCCATCAACGACCCCAACACCTCTTCTTCCGAAGAAAACCCCCCTCTAACTTTCTGGCCTCAAAATCATCCAACACCTCAAAAGGCTGATACACCAGGCCTCCAACCCCCTTCTTCAGACATAAGGGTTTTAATGTCACCCACCACTCCCTTTTTCAGCTCTCTATCCCCTATAAGCTACTCCCCATTACTTTAATCTTAGCAAGGAAGTTTCTTCTTCTGTGAGTATTAGTCATCTTATGAAAAAACTTTTGAGTTTCTATCCCCTTCCTCAAACCAAATTTCTCTTGATTTTTGTCTCCATGATACTTCTTCCATCAAGTATTCACTATTCCATGTATTCATTGCTCTAGCTCTCATGTATTCACCGCTCCATGTATATCTTTCACTTACATTTCTAGACGTGAATGTTAAGTCTCTTACAACCTCAAGGTTTATCTTAGTTAGTTCCTTCTTTGGAGCATTGCAACTATTAATTTGATACCTTTCCTTCCAACCAAGTTCATTTGGAACTCAAAAGCCCCTCCTAAAGTTAAGGCCTTTGTGTGTCTTGTGGCTAATAAGAAAGTTAATGCCAATTGCATCTTTTAGAAGAGGAATCCTTTTTGTCCTATCATTATGTCATGTGCTTAGCTGTAGGTGAAATAGTGGATCATCAATTTTTTTTTACCTATCCACTAGCTTTGGGACTTTGGCATAAGCTATTCAGATGCATTGGAATTGTTTGGTCACCCACCAAAAGTTTGATAGCAATGATGGATATATCTTTTAGATGCTTTGGCAGTCTTTCTAGAGGTTAGGTTCTATGGCATATGACTAGTCTCCTTGTGATTTGGAATATTTGATGAGAAAGGAATGCTAAGATTTTTTTAATTATTATTATTATTTTTAGGATAGATAAAGATTTGGAGACTCCTAGAGGCGTGGTTTATCTTTATTCTTCCTTGTGAACCTCCATAGCTTGTCATTTGATGTGTAGCCCCAATGTAAATGTAAAAAGGCTATTGAGAATCTAGTGTGGAAGATGAATGCATAATATCCACATGAGTTGTTTTATGCAAAGCAAAACTTGAGTTGTAATGCTGTGGACATGTGATAGCCATGTGTTCAGAGAGAATCAAAAGTGCACATTACCAAAGCAAATCATTGAGTGGTTTTTTGAGACTCCTTGAGACTTGGTTTATCTTTATTCTTTTTCATGGACCTTCATTGTGGATGCGTTTTTTGATGCCCCTTATGGTTTCCAACTCCAGTGGGCTCTATAAAATCCAATTTTGATGGTTGTTCCTTCGATAACTCAGGACATTTTTGGATTGGTAAGGGTCTATAGATCATTGTGGTACAGTATTTAGAACATCTTGGATATCAATCGAGGTAGAGATTCAAGCTCTTTTATAGGTTTTAGCGCAAAGCTTTGGGATTTTCTAAGCTATGGGTTTAAGGCAAATTCTACATTTTTTATTTCTTGGATGTCTAAAGGGGGGAAGAGGTTCATGGAAGTGTGGCATCCATTAAAGTATTGATGTTTTAAGCGAATAGAAATGTTCTTTTTGTTGGACCTCACATGTTGCAAACCAACATGCTGGCTAGACACTTGGGTTTAAGGCATGAAACATGAAAATAGGATGAATGTTGGAACCTGTTAGATGATCAACTTTGTAAGCTACCTTGCCAATGGGTTTAAAGTACCTGAATGGACCATAAAATGGGGTAATGATTTTTGGTTTGAACCAAAAACTATACAAGATTCTGAATATGGTTGCAAGCAAAAAAATCCAATCACTTTTATTAAACTATTTGCATAGAATGCTATGCAATCTTGTGCTGTTTGAAGGTTAGTTATTTGAAATAATTAGAGTTTTGAGAGGATGAGGATCACGCTCTTGTTTGAAATAATCAATTCCTGAAAGGATTATTTTATCTTAGGTTCATTTCAAATTTTAATGTTCTTACCTTGATTTTAGGATTAGTAGTTGGAGCAATTTCTATTTAAAAGAAGGATTTGAAAGAGGGAGATCATTAGCCCTCAATTCCCAACTTTCCTCATCTGGAAAAGAAGGATTACGAAAGACATTATGCAAGATTGCCAAGAGGGTAGAAGGTATCATCCATGAACTAAAGTTCCAGGAAGAAGATTTATAATAGGGGCAAAATTAAAAACAAATAAAAAATAAAAAACTAATAAATAAATAAGGGAGGGAAGTGAATCATTATCTCATTCTTAAAAGATGTACAAGTGGAAGTGGCTGACTCCTCCACTAAAGTTAGTAGGTTCCATTACCAATGATGGGATGGATGTGAAGGATGAGGATATGGTAAACCGTGGGTTAAACCTTATATATGTGTGTGTATACATATATTTTAAATCTTAGAATGAAGGATAAGCTCAAGATTTGCATGTTTTTTCTTTTTTGCCTTGAAAACAAAATGCTATCATCTGGGAATTAGAAATGGGAAATCTGGTTGGTTTTCTCCTTACATCAAAACCTTTCACTAAGCACTCTCCTCAGCCTAGAAGTAAACACAGGAAACAAGGAAGGAGATCCGAGCCTTTATCCAACTTGCACCAGTACCTCTATCAAGCAATGCAGAGTTTACAGTTGAATGACAACCCGAGCTCCCATTGCTCCATAGATTCCCAAGCCTTCTTAAAGTGTGACCTAAAATCCCCAGTTCACTGTTCATAGGCTTTTCAAAAGTCCAGCTTTAAGACAATCCTTGGCTTTTCAACTGCCTTCTCTTACCTGCAATCCCATGGCTATCTGGGCTGCATCAAGGATTGTCCCGCCTTCAACTTTAACTGAGAAAAAACTTCGCTTTTATGAATGGTTAAGGTATTGTTCAACCATTGGGACATTACCTTTTATTTATAATGGATGCTATCTTCAATCTGGTCCAACCTATCCTTGTACAATTTTGTGGTTGATCTTGGTATTGGTTAAATATGTAAACCTTGTTATTGGAAGGGAATTTATGTTAAATGGGTTTGTGTGGATGAAACAAGTTCTACGTGGGATAGGGGTTGATGGTAAGTTTGGATTAGGGCTATGAGTTAATAAGGGAATCTTGGTTATACAGAGAGAACATTTCTTGGTTGGTTCAACATAGCTTTGAAGGGGATGTGGTTTTTGTGGGTTAGAAATGGATCTTTTTAAGGAATTAGAGGTTGATGATAACATTTCATCAGTGTTGGTAACTCATTTTGCACACTTGTTTAGACATTGACTGTGTTGTATATATCGACACTTGGGGTTGTGCACCCTACTCTTTGATTGGCTACTTTTATATATGCTTATTTGCCTATCTATATCTATATGCATGTGTGTGTGTGTGTATCGACACGTAGCTTGTGTTAGTGTTCTATTTTTCTATGCATATGGATCCATGAGCAATTGTCACATATTTCATTGTGACATCAAGACATTGTAACATGTGGGCTAATAATCCAACATCATGTGTTTTATAGCCCCATTTTCCTAGGAGCCATTAGAATGGTGACATATTTCTCTCTAGGTGAATTGATCAATAGTTTACATGGTGGAAAAGGGAGTTTGAGATTCACCATTGAAAATGAATCCCTATGGAAGTGGGTGATTATGTGGGAGTATGGGGAGATAGGGGGGTATGGTGTTCAAAAGAATCTAGGGAAGGTTATGAGGTGGGGTTGTGGAGCACTATTAAGAGTGGGTGGGACGAGTTTAATAGTAAGATTGGTTTTAGGGTGGGAAATGGTAGGAGGGTGAAATTTTGAAAGGATAGGTGGTGTGATGACAAATCCTTGGAAGAGGCCTTCCTAGTTGTTCTTTGTGGCCACTACTAAAGACACTTGAGTATAAATTGTGGGATTAGAATGGGAAGGGAGGTTGTTGGAACCCCTTGTTCATAAGACAAAAAAATGATTAAGAGTTGGGAGAGGTAAGGGGTTTTTTAGGAGATTGCAAGTGCAAACGATTATAAGGGACATAAAGGATATTAAGATTCAATAGATTTCAAAGAGTGACAAATTTGTAGTTAAATCTCTATATTCCTCCTTGACATGGATCCTTTGTAGAGAAAAATAGGTAGAAAGCTTGGAGAGTAGCTCCTTTGTGTTTATTTTGGACCATATTGAAGGAGAGAAATTGGAAAGTTTTCGAAAACACTGTAAATGTGGATCAAGCAATTACACAAACTTTTATATACAATTTTTTGGAATGGGTTAGGGTGCACATAGGAGATTGTTCATCAACAATGATTTACTTTATTGATTGGTTGAACTCTAAGAAACATGAGGATGATGTTTTTTTTGTGCTTCTCTTTGCCAAGTTTGGCCTTTAGTGCCTTGTATACATTGTGTATAGTTCTGCACATCTCTTTGTTAAGCACTATTAATTCAATTGATTTTTACCTATTAAAAAAATGGTGACATATTTCTCTTTGTAATCTATAGGATGCAATTTCTATCTTAAAACATGGTGGCACCCTAGCATAGATGCACATCCTTAAGTGAACAATTGAGCTGTCAATTGCCTATGAAACTGAAATGCTTTTTATAGATATCGAGGAAAGGATTGGTCACTTTACTTCTTAAGGATGAAAATATTGGCCCTATAGCACAACTTTTATAAAATAGACCAAAAAGGGCTTCCTTTCCCTTTTCCATGCTTTCTCCTTGAGATCAACATAGATGGAGGCCTTCTATCTTAGCTACCCCTTCTATTAGGGCTATAAGGGAATTTGTGGAATGATAGTAGTTGGGGTCCATCTCCATGGATTATCTTCTTGGGTGCTTCTTAAGTACAATAACCTGCCATTGTACATTTACCTGAGCTAGGAGCAAGGCTAAAGGGTCTTGTACTTGGTTCACCTTAATTATAAGCCCCACCTTCCTTATAAGTACTTGGAATTGTTTTGCTAGTGTTTGTGTGGTTACTAGAAATGGATGTTTACCAAAGTGGTAATAGATTTCAAAACCGTAATGGTTTGAGATAAGAATGGGCCCCATGGGTATCCAAGGGGCATGTACCAAGTGCATGTATTGTCTTAATTTATGATAAATCTGACTCTTTTATTACCTATAAAAGTGAATCATTCTACATTCCCATAGGAGGATAAAAAATTGCCATGGAGAGAATATGAAGCTCCTTGAAGGCTTTCTTTTGTGTTACTACTAGATTCTCCAATTCCCTCCTTTCCTCTCTATCTATTTCACCATCTGTTAGTTTAAAAGCCTACTATCTTCAGCCAACTTGTGCTTCTATTGAGAATTACCTTTGACAAATTGTCTCATTTTGTGTTTTTGTTAAGAGGAAGTATAACAAAGGATGGACTATTATTGAGAATTACATTTTGCTCTTTAAGAAGGATGGACTATCCTTCTAAGTGTATTCAAATAATAATGTAGCAGTGTCCTACTAACCAAGAGACTTCTAGCAAATTACTGGGTGACATGTAGGCAAATGTTAAATTGACATGGCAAAAGTTACTGAAGTGAGGTCCATTAGGCATCACACATGAACTGAAGGGGGGCATAGTGGGCTTTTTTTTTGAAAATTTGGCTAATAACCTCTATATCCTCATTCTGCCTGATGCTTAATGCATGACTGAATCCATGGTGGGGTATGGGGGTTCCTAAGATATCTTTTGACTAGGGTCTATCAAAAAAAGAAAAGAAAAAGAAGTGAAGATATCTTTTGACACCACCTGATGCTTAATGCATGACTGAATCCATGGTGGGGTATGGGGTTCCTAAGATATCTTTTGACTAGGGTCTATCAAAAAATTAAAAAAAAGGGAAGATATCTTTTGACTTGGTGTCAATCATTTTCCATCAAGGTGACGGCAAATTGCCATGCTCAATCAATGGTGGGATGTTATAAGGGTCTTGACTTGGTGGTTGGAGGAGGATTAATTGAACAAGTTGTGTCCCAGGTTAGCCACATTCCTGGCTTGATCTTCTAAGAAGAGTTTAGGAGTGATTGTTATACTCTTCAAGACAGATTGGGTTAGCCAAGACGGATTGGGTTCCCCAGAGGAACATTTCTGACATGTTGTCCATCGATTATAATGGTTTTGGTTTATCTAAGAGAGGGATAGTTTTGTGGCAAGCTGCGTGCATTGCTTTAATTTGGGTTGTATGGCAGGAAAGAAATGCGATGATTTTTGAGAATAAAATAAGGAATTTAGATAATCTTTGGGATTCTATTCATTTCCTTGTTTCTCTTTGGGCTTTTTGTTCCAAGGTTTTTAAGGGGGCTCCCCTTAATGTGTTACAATTTGATTGGCTAGCAGTGTGTAAGTCCAATGGGTTGGTCTAATCTAGAGAGTTTGTATTTTTTTACTTAGTATTTTCTAGTATTTGTATTCTTGTAGTTTAGTTTTTCTTTGGTGGAAGGATTCCTCATCCTTCTCTTGTACATCTTTTTTCTATCAATATATCCCTTTGTCGTTTCCTATCAAAAAAATTGTTATACTCTTCAATCCTATCACAAACCACCTTTGACGAATGTCAAGTGCTTATTAGTTGGCTAATTGGCATTTCAATCCTAAAGGAATTTCCTAGGGTATATTTTCTTTCAGCTTCCTTTGTAGATACACTTGCTTAAAGAAGAGGGATTCTGTTGACATAGTGGCTTGGAGAGCTTCATGGAGAATTCCCTAAGATCCTAAGTTGGAGATATGTCTAGAGCTATTTTGAGGCAAAAAAGAGAAAAAAAAAAAAACTGAAAGTTTAGAACCATCTCAATATCCCTGAAGTTAGGTAGCTCAAGGCTTGGAACACAATGCATAGCACTACTTAAAATACTCTTGCTACTACCACCTTAGATATGTTCCTCTCAGTCGCCTCAAACTCTCCCCCAAAGCCAAGAATCTTAATCATCCTCACCGCACTCCTAGCTACCTATGGCATAGTGCAAGGTCATCATCTCTACAGTACACCTTGACATCGTCCATCTTTCTTGACAAAAAACCTTGAAACACTAGAATGCACGAAAAAAAAATAAAAAATGAAACACCTAAGCTATGTTTGGTTCTCAGAAAGTACTAAAGAAAGAAAAATATGTTAAGGAAATGGTGTTTGGTTTCATTATGAAAAATATGAAAGAAAATCAAATATAATTAAAAATTTATATATTTTAAAAATCATTTAATCTTTATATAGTAGAAGAAAATAAGTGAAATGGATTTGAAGAAACAATTAAAATTAATTTATTGACTTTGAAGTTATTTTTTATTTTTCTTCGCTTTTTTATTTTCCTTCTACTTTTCCTTTATATTTTCTTTCCCTCGCATTTTTCCCCATTTACTTGGTCAACAGCTTGTTAGTCTCTTAGACTGATAGGGTTGAACTTTTTGTGGAAAGGTCTTCATATTCATATTTGACGACTTTCCCTTTTACTGGTGTTGAATGAGAAAAGGGTGCCATACTGAAGCTGAAGAGGCCCAAGCCCTAAGAGAGCTTCGTCTGATTTTAATGAGAACAGCGTGTGGCTTGGGGTTGCATAGGTGGTATTGTATTGCTAGCATCTAAACTAGACAAGTTCATTGATGCCAGGAATAGCTTTGGGTTCACTTGGAAGGCATAATGTTACGGTCCTTAGAAAAGACATTAATGGCATTTCAAATTGAAACACTCGATAGGGATTTGTTTTGCCATCCCTATCAAAGGCATAATGTTACGGTCCTTAAAGTTCCTCTTTAAGGTGTCTGGTTGTGTTTTGCCATGTGAGTGAGGAAAGTGAGGAAAGTAAGGAATGCAGAAGAAGAGATAGGGATTTAAATGGAAGAGGCTCTGTGGTGGACCTGATGTGGGTGCTGGTGCTCAAAGGTCCTTTTGCTGTGAATGCTCAACATCATAGGGATTAACACAGCTCAGTGAGAAGTGACAAAATCGAACAGTTCATTCCTGCAAGCCACATGGTAGATTAGCAAGTAAAATGCACAGATTACATTGATGTTAAAAAATTTACATTTTTCCTTATCCAAGGGGTCAGATTTGTATGCTTGGAAGTGTTAGATTTTTCCTATTCTTATCAATTTGATGAGCGGTTTTATTTTGTATGTAATCAAAGTCTCTTTGTATTCTGCTGATTAAAGTTTCCCTTTCTTCCCCATCCTATTTTCCTATCTTGTCACTGTCTGCAAACAGGGATTCAGGAAGGTTGATCCAGACCGTTGGGAATTTGCAAATGAGGGATTTTTGAGGGGTCAAAAACACCTATTGAGGAATATAAATCGGCGAAAACCTGCCCATGGACATAATCTTCAACAGCCACAGCAATCACATTCACAGGGTTCATCAGTTGGAGCTTGTGTAGAGGTGGGCAAGTTTGGGTTGGAGGAAGAGGTAGAAAGGCTTAAAAGGGACAAAAATGTGCTTATGCAGGAACTTGTTAGGTTGAGGCAACAGCAACAGACAACTGATAACCAGTTGCAGACCATGGTGCAGCGCCTTCAGGGAATGGAGCAGCGACAACAACAAATGATGTCTTTCCTGGCAAAGGCTGTGCAGAGCCCTGGCTTTTTGGCGCAGTTTGTACAGCAGCAAAATGAGAGCAACAGACGCATAACTGAGGCCAACAAGAAACGGAGGCTCAAGCGGGAAGATATTGCTGAGGGTGAGCATTCTGCTGCTCCTTCTGATGGCCAGATTGTTAAGTACCAGCCATTAATGAATGAGGCCACTAAAGCAATGCTCAGGCAGATGGTGAAAATGGATACTTCTGCCTTTAGCAACGATTCTGATAATTTCTTGATTGGTGATGTTTCCTCATCATCCAATGGAGTTGAGAAAGGGGGCTCTTCAACCTGTGTATCGGGTGTGACTCTTCAAGAGGTCCCACCAACTTCTTTGCCAGTTGCTTCGGGAGTTCCAAGTCATGACCCCCCTCAGCTCCTATATCTGAAATTCAATCTCCCCCAGATATATGCGCACTGGTTGGGGCACAAGAAGCAGTGCCCATCTCTATTGCCCAGCCAGATGTAATATTGCCCGAGTTATCTCAAATACCAGAAATGTTGCCGAAAAGTATTGTGGACATTCACAAAGATGATTATGTGGGACCCCAATCAGGGAATGTTGAATTCATGGATCCTATTTCATTGGGAATTGATGGAGCAATGCCGATAGATATCGACAACATCTCTGCTGATCCTGACATAGATGCCTTGCTAGATGCAAGTTCTAACTTTTGGGAGGACCTCCTTGTGGACAATGATGAGGTTGAATCAACTCCACTTGAGGACACTACCAAGGGAAATGAAATGCAGCCATCAGAAAATGGATGGGACAAAGCGCAGCATATGGCAAAGCTTACAGAACAGATGGGCCTTCTTACATCGGATGCAAAAAGGATTTGATCTTTGTTCACGTGTACATTAGGTAAACCCTGGAATCAAAGCTAATCTAGGCTTTATAATCGTGTCATGGTCTTTTGTTGCCAATATTGAGGGGAGCCAAAAACCTTGTTTAGCCTTTCTCCATGGTTTTAAAGCTAATCTAGGCTTTATAATCGTGTCATGGTCTTCTTATATGCCAATATTGAGGGGAGCCAAAAACCTTGTTTAGCCTTTCTCCATGGTTTTGTTTTGCACATACGGGTGGGGACCTAGTTTCCATTTTTACCTAAAATTTTCCCCGCCTGCGTTGGTGCAAAGTCTCAACTGAACTCAAAGGGGCTTTTCAGCTGTGCTATGTGTAATCCTTAGGACAGGTTGATGCTGTGCTTCAGGTAGATGCAGCATTTAATTAGAATTGTTGTTTGTTCTTCTTGTAGTCCTTACATTTTGGTTTAATTTCTCATCTGTAAATACCTTTTTTTTTTTTTTTTAATGATTATGTGAAAACCCTTTTGAATAATCTGTGCATTTGAAATTTTAACTGCTATGGTAGGAATGGAACAGCGTTGGTTGAGGAGGTGGTGGGGGTCTTAATTTGAAGAACAGTAGAGTTGTTGAGATCCTGGACCGCACATTTCAGGCAAAATATAAGCCCTTACACAAAGTATAAGCCCCTACACAAAATATAAGCCTTCCAATTGTAGTCATTGCATTGGTTGTGCATTTGTCTACAACTAACCCAACTTCCTAACTTCAGTTTCTTATTCTTAATTTCTCCTATCCTTAAATTCATTTAATTAAATCCTAATAATCATCTCAAATTTTGGTAAATGAAATTGAAATTAAGTTCACAATATTCATAATATCAATATCATTGTCTTCAACCCAAATATAAAACCAAGCATGACCAAAATCAAATGTCGAAAGTTATAAACATAAACCTAAACATACACAGCAACAACAAAGTGTACAATTAGCATCAATTGACAGAAACATAGATTGGAAGACTCAAAACAAATACAAACCTCGTGACAGGCAAATTAATCTCTAACATTGAATACAAGCAAACTCTATTTCAACTCTAGAACTATTATACACATCATTGAAAATATATGGATGATGAGTGTGTATAATAAATATACAAATAAAATAAAGTAAAGCATTGAAACTAACAAATAAAATTAATCGAGGCTAGAATTTGACTTATTAAGACGAATTTGTCCCGCTCAAGTGTTTATGGTTTATTAACAATCGTCTCCCAGGATACAACGATTACTTTTTTGTGATAATAACACTTCAAATTATAAAAAATAATGAATCATTTGGTGATTTATACTTTCTTGAATACCAAGTATTTGGTGGAAAAGACAAATGACTAGATTTAAAGCGAAGGAGGACTTGAATATTTCAAATGACAAGAAATGAGAAAGAGTTGAGAGAATGAATGAATGAAAAAAATGAATAAATGAGAAATGCCATGGGGGGTTCTTATTTATAGATTTGTTGGTGACTTTTTAGAAGAGATGTGTCTTTAAAATACCATACGCATCCTTTGAAATAAGTAGTATCTATTAGGAAAAGATGTGTCATAATTTCCATTCACTTATACTAGACATATCATTTGAAATAAGTAGTATCCATTAGGAAAAGCTGCGACCTAATGTCCATTCACCTATATAAATATTCAAACAAGAAGAACCTCAATTTCACCTTAAAAAAAAAGAAGACCCATTGAAATAGAGTGTTCTAGAGTTATATTTGCTAAGCCATTGATGTCAATCCATCTTCCAATTCCCATAATCTACCCTTTCGAGCCAGCCAGCCCTAAGTGGAATTACACTTAGTTGCCTTTTTGAAGAAGCATGCAACTTTTAAGACGTACTCTAATGAGTAGTTTTCTCCCTCTCACTCTGGCTGAAATTCATGACTTAGCAATATTTAGGTTAATCTTTCGTTCTAGTCACCATATCAAGATCTTTAAATCATTTCATGTACTTGATGACTAGCAAGGTAAGTCAAAACTAAGCAATTGGACTCCTTGAACTCTGGTTCTAACTTGGAAAACAATAAAGTATCTTGATGATAGTTCATAGAGGTCGTGGATATAGCTATTTTTGATAGCTTCTTGATGTAGGGAGAAGACCTTTGAAACCAACTAGTGAATGCTTTCATCGTGAGTTGGGATGTAGGTGATACTGTTCATTCAAATTATACAATTAAGCCCACATAATAATACTCATACATTCCACGTTATTTCTTTATTACAGTTAATGTTAAACATGTAACGTGAGGTACTAATCTCATCTATAACTCAAAGAAGGGTGGTATATCCTTGTTTATAGGTACATCTTATAGACATCAATAGTACTTTCTCTATATATTTGTAAGTTAAGGTCGATGTTGAGCATGCAACGAACTAAACTAACTCCCAACCTTAACCCAAGTAATGTAAGTTATATGACTAAAATATTTTTATTTAATCTATTTATGATAAGATTTAGAAAATAAATAAATATTTTATTTATTTTTATGATAAGATTTAAACTTCTTATTATTATTATTATTTTTATGTATTTATGTTTATATTAAATTTGTTCTCGTTAATTATTTATTATATATTATATTTTGTGTTTAAAATATCTATGAATATGAAAAGATGAAAGAATGAAAATAAATGAAATTAAAAGAATTTCATGATAAAAGATGTAGCTAATATATTAAAAAAAAAGAAAAGGTCAAAGGTAGTGTGACTTGAGGTCACGTGATGGAGGAAAAACAAAAGAAAAAGGAAAAATGAGGCATGGTTAGTTTGCCACATGTCAAAGTTTTAAGAAAAAAATGGTTGACAAATTTGATCAGCTCTGTTGAGTTGTTGTGTCAAAATTAAAAAATAAAATAAAATAAAATTTGCTATACTTAATCGACCATAGGAAGGTGGGTTGAAGTGTAAACTTAGAATTATGATAATGTTATTATTAGAATACATGTGAGTCAAATTATTTTTCAGAATTTATGTGTTTTGAAAGTCAAAGTCAAAGATTCTACAAATTTTATTTTTTAAATAGTGTATGGTTACATGATTTTATTTTTCTTTTCGTAATGGCAATATTTGATTTAAAAACAAAATAAAAAAAACCCTTATTCATTTCCAAATCTTATTAAGCTTCAAAAATAATTTTAATTTATTTATATGAAATTATTTTAATATAATTGCTTGGTCTCACATTTTTCACGTGCGTTGCGACTTGAATGACGAGTTTTTATTGATTTGTGAAAAAAAAAAATTGACTTTTAGAAAAAAACTTAGATACCACTTATTTTAGTTTTTTTTTAAAAGGGAAAACAAAATAAGAAAAAAAAAAACCATGCGTAACATCTTATTTGAAAAAGACATGTTTGTAAAAATCAAGTTTGGATTCGGAAGTTAGATTGCTTATTGAGAAGGTATGATAGTGATTTGTAGCACCTCTATAAACTCGTATATATACAGTCTCTACTAAACTAATTGAAGGAATTGTGACAATTAACTAATTAATCATGAATTCTGAGAAAATTAATCATATAAATAAATAATTACAAGTCATGGTAAAAATTAGATTATAAGAATAGACAAAATAAATAGAAAGAGAAAGACATGAATCAATTTATTAAGTTAATTTAAAAAATGATTTTATTAATCCAAATGTCATGACATAATTTTAAGAAATTTTGAAAGAATTTATTTGCATTAAAAAAACAATTTTGAGTTGATGATTTTAATTTATTAAAAAAATATTTTAATTTATTTTCAAAAAAAATTATTTGATTCAACTTTGGAAAAAATTATTTACACCTATTTTATTAAAAGAATTTATTGAAAGCAATTTTATTTACAAGAAAATGGTTTTTATTTACCTTTGTCACAAAAAAAAGAATAAATTTGTATAAATTTATTTACAATAGTATTTCACTTTAATTTTTATTTAAATGCAAGTTATTTATAAATTTTTTTTTATAACTTCACCTACCAGAAATATTTCAATTAAATAAAGAAGACTGTTTCCAATTTTATTTAAAAATAAAAAAAATTAATATAATTTTATTGATA
The DNA here is from genome assembly GCF_004353265.1 of Vitis riparia. Lineage (NCBI taxonomy): Eukaryota > Viridiplantae > Streptophyta > Magnoliopsida > Vitales > Vitaceae > Vitis > Vitis riparia. Next base: position 10,367,917 of record NC_048432.1, on the reverse strand, counting down.
CAAAAAGAAAGACTATTAATAGAAAAATGAATTTTTACAAAATTATTAAAAAAAAATGTTTCAATGCCTTTTTTTTTTTTTATTTACCAAAAAGATTTATTATTTTATTTTATTTTTTAAAATATATATATATATATATATAATAAAGGTTTTATTGGAAAAGTTTTATAATGTTATTAAAGCTTAAGAAAACTTATCTTTCATTCTATGAAAAGGAGATTTCAAATTTATTACTTGTATAAAATAATAAATAAAATAAAATAAAGAGTTCAACTAATTTTTCATATTTTATTTACAGAAAAGCACTCTAATTTGATTTTTGATTTTTTTTTAAATAAAAAATGGGAACTTTTAAAGTTTGCATTTTGTTTAAGTAAAGAAATTTATATTTTCACAATTGTATAAAAAGAACCCCATTCAATTTTATTTACAAAAAAGGGATTTCACTTACAATTTTATTTATCTACAAATTTATTTAAAATTTTATAACTTTAAATAAGGAATTTTTACTTGCTTGGGAAGAAAATTGTCTTTTATTAAAAAAGATTTAAAATTTTTTTTTTATATATTTTTTTTATGAATTTATGTAAAAAAAAAGTCTTTTATTAAAAAAAAAAATGTTTATTTGTGAGAATAGTCCTATTCAAATGTATTTAACAAAAAGGGATTTTTTTTTTCAACTTTATTAAGAATAATAAATAATAATAATAATAATAAAGAAAGAAAGAATTTTTGTCTTTTTGAAGAGAAGTTCCACAAGCTTATCCAAAATCAAACTTCAATCTGTTATTTTTTTTTTAATTTATTTTATTTAAAAAAAAGACTTCAAATTTTATTTACAAAAAGCTTTGCAACTTATTATTATTTTCCTTTTTTAGGTCATTTTTAATTTAATATAAAAGGAATATGTCAAATTTATTATTAAAAAAAAGGAAAACTCAAATTTATTAAAAACAAGATTTTCGAATTTTAATAGTTTATTTTTTTAATATCTAAAATGATTTTTTTTATTTTATTAAAAAAGAGTTTTAATTAAAAAAAAATTAGTTTTATAGAATTGAGTTTATCTATTAAAAATAAAATAAAATAAATTTATCTTCATGACTCCAAATTCATATTTATTTATTTTTGAGACAAAAAAACAATCTATTTAAAAAAAAATTGTATAAAAAAGGGATTTTGGTTTATTAGAAATATGAATTTTGGTTTACTTAAAAAAAAGCTATTACAAATAATTAAATTTGTTATTATTATTATTATTATGATGATGATTATTATTATTATTATGATGATGATGATGATGATGATGATGATTATTATTATTATTATTATCATTATTATTATTATTATTATTATTATTAAACAAATAAATAAATAGATAAATTTAAAAAAAGGTTCATTGAAATATTCTACAAACAAAAAAACATTATTATTTGTTTATCATTAGATTTACACAATAATCCGAGAATTAGGAACAACACAAAATAAACGAATAAATAAATACACAAATAAATAGATAAGCAAATTACTCAAATGCATAGGCAATGATAACCAAACTAACAAAAATTTAAAACATTTACCAGAATATGAAAGGAAATGGATCATATACATACACCAATATATACCAAAATGGGATGTAGAATAAATCCAATATATACCAAAATAAATATAAAATAAAATAAAAATAAAGAGGAGGGCAGGGATAATCGATATACCCTTTACAGTGCAATCCCAAATCTAGTGGCTCTCCATAGCTTTCCCAACAAAGCTTAGAAATACCCACAAACATCTCAAACCTCTCAAAAAAAAAAAAAAAAAAAAAAACAAAGAAAATATAGAGTTTTTCCAGAAAAATCTAGAGAGCCATCCTCGCCTCCAATTGCTTTGCTCCAACTAATACACTATGCACCATCTACCTTTTCCCGTTCTCGTAAAAAATCAACCCATGCAAAATAAAATAAAATAAAATAACAAATGAACAGAAGAAGATGACAATAAACACAACCTAAAACTAGGAAGTAACAGCCTTAAAGCAACAATGCAGGCCCAAAGCAAATCTAAAGACTAACCTAAGTAAATTATAAATCCATGATGGGCCCAAACTTATATTAGATTAACTAAAATATTGTAATACCAAGCCTAATACAATTGCCTGGAGCCCACCAACTAATGTGAACAAAACCCACAAACAACCCAAATACAAAAATTGGTCACTATGCAAATCAACATAAGGGTTTTACCTCATGTTCTTGAAATCACATGAAGAAGGGTGGTGTAGTGAGAAAATATCTATAGTAATAGTAGTTGCTATCAGACAGATATGGAAATGTGGTGGCCATGGAAAGTGAAATTTGTTGTTGTCGGAGATGGAAAGGTGTGTGGTATTAGTGCATGTGGAAAAGAGGGGTGGAGAGAGAAAATGATGAGAGAGAAAATAAAGATAAGAAAGAAGGATGGTTGGTCGGGTGGAGGTGGTGTATCGTTGCCAATAGTGGCGCTGACATCATATTGTTGACAATAGCGCTGACATCACATCGCTGGTAGTGGCGGTGGTGACTGTCGGTGATGGAAGGTGGTGCATGCATGGGTGAGAGAGAAATGGGCATGAGAAGAAAGGGAAAGTGAGAGAGAAAGAAAAGAAGAAAAGATGAAATGAGAAATAGAGAGAAGGGTGTATGAAAGGGATACTGAAATGGAGAGAATAAGAAAAAAGAAAAATGGAAATAGAAGAAATCGAGAGGAAAATGATAAGAAAAAAAAAAAAGAAATATGATGGACAGCTGGGTGAAAGAATGTGCGGTCTTTAGGGTTTTTAGTAGATGAACAGTGGAGATTGAAACAAAAAAGAAGGCCAAGATTTAATTCTCTAATAAAAATTGGATTAAAAGTTTAAAGGAATTTGCCTAATATACATTAACCAAAATTCCTAAAATAAATAAAGTAAAAAAAGTGAAATAAATAAATAAATAAAATAAAATAAAATAAAATGAAAAGAGTTCATGACAAATTTTGGGATCTACAAATATGCCCATCTTCGATAGAGTCCATGAGTGAAGTAAGTGTATACATAGGTAAAATGAAGTGGACTCTACTGAAGAACAAGAAAGACTGCCAAATTTGCCTTAGTATGACACGAGCTCTCTCGAATCAAAACAAAACAAAAAGGGCTTTAAAACCCTACAAAAAGGGTAAGAATGAAAACTCTTAAGGTGCCTCTAAAGTTACACTATAGATTAAGACTCCATTCGAAAAGTCTTCAAAAGTGACTCAAAAATCAATATTGAAGTTGAGTAGTAGCCGAATCACCAAAAAGCACAAGAATGAGAACAAAGAGAAAAACCATATGAGGACACAAGGCATAGGGTATCTAACAATACAATCAAGACACATGCTACAAGCTCAAAGAGCTATATCACACACAATGGAGAAGGACAAACTTTGGAAAACTACAACTTTGAACGCCTGAAATGTGGCTTTGAAAGCCAAGACTAAGATGAATGATTTTGAACGACTAAACTATGGCTCTAAATGCCTAATTGTGAGCAATAGCTCTGAACGCCAAACTGAGAAATGACTTTGAACGCCTAAGTGAGGAGTGTGACTTTGAACACCTATGAGAGAAATGGCTCTAAACACCTATGAAGGAAATGACTCTGAATGCCTATTAAGGAAATGACTCTGAATACCTATGAAAACTATGGCTTTGAACGCCTAAACTAAAAGAGATGGCTCTGAATGCCTAAAACTGCGTTTCTGAATGCCTAAAAGATGGTGGCTTTGAATACCTGAAATGAAAGAGGTGGCTCTGAACGCCTGAAATGAAAAAGATGGCTCTGAATGCCGAAATTGAAAGAGTGTAGCTTTGAATGCCTAAAACTATGTCTCAGAACACCTACACTATAACTCTGTACACCCAAACTGAAAGAGAGTGGCTCTAGACACCTAAAATTATGGCTCTGAATGCTTAAGCTAGAGAAATGGATTTGAATGCCTAAACTGAAAGAAGATGGCTCTGAACACCTAAAACTATGGCTTTGAACGCCTAAAACTGTGAAGAAATGGTGGCTCTAAACATCTTAACTAGAAAAATGGCTCTAAACGCCTAAATTGGAAGAAGATGGCTCTGGACGCCTAAATTGAAAGAAGATGGCTCTGAATACCTATTTCAAGAATGTGGCTCTGAATGCCTAAATGAGGAAAATGGCTTTGAATGCCTATGAAAGTGGTGGTGACTTTGAATGCCAAATTGAAAAATGTGGCTCTGAACACTTAATTTGAGGAAGTGGCTTTGAGCGCCTAATTTGATGAAGTGGCTCTAAACGCTTAAACTAAAAAATGTGGCTCCAAACGTCTAAATAGGAAAGGTGGAACTGAGCAAAGCGGCTCAAAACGCTTAGTGGCTCTGAATGCCTAAATTGAGCAAGGTGGCTCTGAATGCCTAATGGCACTAAGTGCCTAAGTTGAGGAAGGTGGCTCTGAATGCCTAAACTGAGCAAGGTGGCTTTGTACACCTAAACTATGGAAGAGGGCTTTAAATGCTTAAATTGAGCAAGGTGGTTCTGAATGACTAACTGAGCAAGGTGACATTGAACGAGTCTTACTAAAGAATGTGGCTTTGAATGCCTAAATTGAAGAAGGTGGCTCTGAATGCCTAAAATTGGAAGATATGACTCTGAATGCCTAAATTGAAAGAAATGGCTCTGAATGCCTAAACTAGAAAAGATGGCTCTAAATGCCTAAAACTATGACTTTGAACTCCTAAACTGAAAGAAATGGCTTTGAATGCCTAAACTAGAAAAGATGGTTCCGAATGCCTAAAAATACAGCTCAGAATGCCTATGAGAGAAAGTGGTGGCTCTAAATGGCTAAACTGAAAGACATGACTCCAAATGCTTAAAACTATGGCTTTAAACACCTAAAACTATGGCTCTGAAAGCCTAAAACTGTGGCTATGAACTCCTAAATTGAAAGAAATGACTCTAAATGCCTAAACTGGAAAAAATGGCTTTGAATGCCTAAACTAAAATAGATGGTTTTGAGTGCCTAAATTGAAAGAAATGACTCTGAACGCCTAAATGGGAAAGATGGATTTGAATGCCTGAAATTGGAAGAGATGGATTTGAACGCCTAAAACCATGGCTCTAAATGCTTAAACTAGAAAAGATGGCTCTAAACACCTAAAACTAGAAAAGATGGCTCTAAACACCTAAAACTATGGCTCTAAATGCCTATGAGAGAAAGTAGTGGCTCTAAATGCCTAAATTATGGCTCTAAACGCATAATTGTGAGGAAATGATGAGGGAAATATGCCCCAATGTAGCGTGTCACCACAACTCTCAATCCACTGAAATGGTCTAAAAAAGACTCTGTGAGTCTCAAAAGATGCTTCGCTAGTGAGTCAGAATGGCCAAATCGACTATAAATATAGACAACCCATCTGACCAAATCATGAGGCCTGACTAAGTGTCATAATAATCTGGATGCCTCTAACTCGAAATACTCTATTGGAGGAATCCATCGTCGTCTAAAAGGAACAATCCACTAAGGAGTCTCAAGAAAAGTAGTCTACTAGGGCAACTGCCACTGCCTTAACATAACGATCTACTAAGGGGTCATAAATAGTGGGACAATCAAAACCCAAAGGTCATGCTCCTTTGAAGGCTCATCTTGACAAGATCATCGAAACTGTGACCAGTAATGTGAATAAATATCCATCGACTGAATAAAGAAGACTGTAACAGCTCCGTGAGAAGACAATCATCTCCACAACAAAATAGAGGAAAATATGCCATAGTATAGCAACTGATGCATCCTATCATGCAGGTAACCCAATGGCTCAAGCCAATAAACTCTATACCCAGAAGTCAAACTACCCACAACTCAAAAAGCATAAGCATATTGGTCGGCCTTGATGACTCAACAATGATCCACTAAGGTAACCAATGAGATAAAGTTTGCCATCAACCCAAATGTTCCACTACGATCAGGCTGATTGAAGATCAGAAGTGCTCGGAACGATCAGGGTGGTCGTAGATCTTAAGAGGGTTGCTCTACGATCTTAAGCAGGCTGATCGCAGATCAGGTTTTTATCCGAGAGGCTGCGGGCTGATGCTAGTATGAATGTTTTTATCCGAGAGGAAGATAGAAAGGGCTTTTTAATCAGGGTGCGCAGGTGCTTAACGCCCTATACAAGGGGCGTTTCCTTTCAAATGACAACTGCCTCTTCCTGCTGCGAGGGCGCGTTGCACGAAACCAAACCGCCCCCCGCCCGATTAAGTACTAGTTGCTTCGCTGGTAGGGACCAGAGCATGTCGTGAAAGAAGCACACTAGGGGGGCGTGCTTCGACCGTGTCTCCGGGGCACAGTTGAATGTAGATATCATGAACGCGAGGTGCAGGATACCAGGCCGAGAAACCCGGGCAACCACTCCCCTATGTGCCGATCGCTAGCGCATCCAGGGCCCCGGCGCCCAGTTCAGCTGGAGAGGCCTAGCCTGATCTGAGAAGTGCTAATTCGGTTCGGATAGACTTCATTCAAGAACGCCGCCGCCCCTAGAATCAATAAGAAAACAAGTGCTAAGTTTCAGATCAGTGAATAAACCGAAACGAAAGAAGAGACCTTTCTCGCTCGGCGCCTAAAGCGCACTATGCTCCGCTTCAACAAATGAGAGTTTTCGGTGGAACCGGTGAACCACGCGAGCTGGTTAGATGCGTGGGACAGAGGGCTCGTAGTACCTGCTAGCGCTGCTATGCAGTGGAAGGGAAGGAGCCTAAATCGACCCCCTTCTTTCTTTTTTTTTTTCAAAGAAAAAAAGCAGTCCAAAGAGATTAGACTATCGGATGAGACTAAGCAGCCACCGACCGTTCTGACGCGTCCCTGACCTATTTTGACTCAAGTAAGTGAGTCTATTAATGGCTTGGAAATGATTAGATAGGGAATGAATGAGGAGTCAGTCATTGACTTAAGGATACACCACTGAGGGTGATGAAAGTGAGTGAGTTTGTCATCAGCTCAAAAATATTCTGCTAGGGATGATGAACATGAGCATGTCGGTGGCTGACTCGAGAATACTCCAATAAAGATGTCTAGGAAGTTTGACATGTGCTCTGTTGAAACAATGGTATGGGAATCTATGCGACCTGAGATAACTTCATTGAAAAATTGTGTCAATATCGAAAAATGGGAGCCTGACTGAATGGCATAAGAAAGACTCCACTAGGGAATCATGATAAAATAACAATGGACCATCAACATGACATGTATCTCGTAAGTAAGAAGGATCATGCGAATCCATGAAAATCTATAAATCTCAACCAAAAAGGAAATATGCCCCAGTATAACATCAGATGTACGGTAAATCAGAAAATCAGACAACATTGAATCATCCACATTAGATGTGTAATCCTAACATCCATATCCACAATTAAATTAGATTCAAACATCAAAGAGGCGTCTCCCATAAGGAAAAACATGATGACATCTAAATATTGACCAAATCTCAAACACTTGTCCAAGTAGAGACTGTCGAAGATAACATTTGATACCATGGCCTTAGTGTGGTCTTAAGACACGGGACGAAACGTAGGTTAGGATAATAAGATTAAAATATGAAGGAAAACTAGACTCAAATACCCAATGATCAAAACCCATACCCTCATGTATAAAATATAACATGTATAGAAAATCTCGTGAGCCATGGACCTGAGGGTGCCCAATGTGAATATAATATTTATAATGAGACAATGAAGCAAATTGAATTGATAAAGAGATGTATAATAATGATGCAAAGATAATATCAAACCTAGAATAAGTTACTGTAGGGAAAGAACAATGGGTGAAACGAAGGAGATGAATCGAGAATAATAGCGAGGATGATGATGAAACAATGAATACATAAAGAGGAATGATGATCAACTCAAATCAGAATACAGAGTGAAAGTCACATCAACAATGAATATAATTATGGAAAAGACAATGACCCAGAGCTCCTAAGAGAAGGTCGCTCATTTCTCACTCTAAAAACAAATGTGACAAAGGGAATATGAAAAATAGAGGATCTCATAAAATTCACATACGAGCTTTCACCAACAAACATACTCGATAAAGTGACCCTCAAATATCAATATACATGCTTAATGATGAAGAATACTATGCACATACACACATGTGCTTATTTTTATCTCTTTTTGGGGTTTTTTTGTGTAGTTTTTTTTTTAAACATATATACAAATGCATTTACCCTGAACCTAAACAAATAAGCACTGAGAGATGAGATCAAAAAATGGATAGACATACTCTCAAGTGCTAGTGTAGCATAAACTCTCTCTAACGAGATGGCCTTTTTAACCTAACGATCTCCATATCAATGTTCGTGAGATAGATAATGGAAACAACATGACTATCCTCCATGTAATGAACTGAGGAGGAACACCAATCAGGGTGGAGAAAAGATACATCTACAAACGAAAAACAAATAAGAATTTCCACTATTGTTAAAGGAGATTACAATCCAAGAGTTATTAAAACCCAAAGTCTCAATTACACCCAAAAAGATACTTCCTCTATTTTGGTCAAAATCTCTTTCTATATATATATATATATATATATATATATATATATATATATATATATATATTTCTAATTACATAGGATAATTCCATATAGGAAACTAAGTGAATAATTGTTAGAGATGTCTTTTCCTAAAAAAATATTTCCTTTATAATGATAGGAAACCCACTTACAAGAATATTTTCTATTAGGAAACTATCAATAACTTTTCAATTGACTCAAAAATAGAATCTAAAACACTTTCCAACAATCTCCACCTTGGCTCAAAATTCTAATATTCAAACAAACTTGAAAATCTTTCATGTTGCTTTGCTCCTACACCCCAAAAGGGCATTCAGATACTAATAACACCAATTAAGTTCAAGCAATACATGAACTTAACTGTAAAAACAAACTTAGTGATCATATTTTCAGGATTATCTACTATAGGGAATTTTTTTTTTCATTACAATAGCACCATGTGCAATTACATCCCTAATAAAAAACATTCTAACATCAATATGTTTGCTTCTCTCATGGAACATTTGCTTTTTATTCAAATGTATGACACTTTGGCTATCACAATACACAACAGTCAACTTCGGTTGTAAGCTTAAATCACCAACAAAACCATTAAACCAATTAACTTCTTTCACTGCTTTTGTGGCCACCATATATTCTACTTATTGACAAAGCAACTATAAATTGCAAAGTTGCTTTTCAACTAATAACACTACCACATAAAGTGAATATATACTTTGTTAGAGACTTCTTCAATCTAAATCTCCAGCATAATCATAATCAACATAACCAATAATTTCCTTAGAGATGTCACTACTTTTATTATATGCTAAGCCAACATATAATATTCCTCTCAAGTATCGAAGTATATGTTCACTGCTTGCTAATGGATCCTTCCAAGGCGATCCATATATCTACTCACCACACTAATTACATGTGAAAAGTTTGGACTAGTGCAAACCATGGCATACATAATGCTCCTAACTACACTAGCATAAGGAACATGTGACATGTGCTCCATTTCTTCTTCGATCTATGGTGAAAAAGCACTTGAAAGCTTGAAGTGAGTTCCTAATGGATTACTCGTTAGTTTTGACCCTTTCATTCCAAAGCTTTCCAACACTTTCTCAATTTTTTTTTTCTTTTGTGATAGGTACAATTTCCTTGTTTCTCGATTTCTATGAATTTCCATGCTCCAAGGTCTTCATTTCAAACTCTCCTTGAAGTTGAGTTTTCAACTTATTGATTTCAAACATATTCTTGTAGGCAATTAACATGTCATCAACATATAACAATAAATAAATGAAAGAACCATCAAACAATTCCTTGTGATGAACATAATTATCATACTCACTCCTATGGTAGCCATTACCAATAATAAAAGTATCAAACTTTTTATACCATTGTCTAAGAGATTGCTTCAAACTATAAAGAGATTTCTTTAACAAACAAACATGGTTTTCTTTTTCCGAAAAATGAATTCCTTAGGTTGATGCATAAAATATGTTATTCCAACTTACCATGTAGAAAAGCAGTCTTGATATGCACTAACTCTAAATTAAATAAAGCGACTATAGCATGTAACGCTTTGGTTGAGCTATGCTTCCCAACTGGAGAAAACACTTCATTGAAGTCCACCCCTTCCTTTTGTGTGTAACTCATTGCCACTAAGCGTGCTTTAAACCTAGCATCCTTACTCCTAAAATTCTTTTCTTTCTTTTGAAGATCTATTTACAACCAACAATCTTTTGATTTTTAGGCTTTTCAACTAGTTGTCAAGTATGGTTCTTTTGAAGAGGTTCAATTTCCTCTTTCATAGTAATAATCCATTGTGTAGACTCTCTACTAGTAATGAATTCATGATAAGTTTGAGGTTCCTCATTTTCAATGTTCTCTGCCACACTAAGTGCATAAGTAACCAAATCTACATAAGCATACCTTTGTGGTGGTTTAATTTGCCTCCGCATTCTATCTCTGGCCAAACAATATTATTGTTTTTGTGGCGTGTTTTCTTTATCATCAAGATGTTGCACTTCTTCCTTCTTTGGCTTCATTGAAATCGTTTTTTCTATGATTTCTAAAGCATTAGGCACAAACTCCATATTTTCTCTCATACCAGGGTTGTTTTCTACATGAAGTTGCTCATTTCTAGGACTCAACATTTTATACTCATTAAAAGTCACTTCCCTGCTAATTATAAATTTAGAGAATTTTGAATCTAAGCACCATAACTTATCTCTTTTCACTTCATCCGCATATCCTAACAATGTGTGCTTCCTTGCCCTTACGAATGTACTTGGGGTTCCAAAGTCCGTTTCAGGGTAAGGAAGGGTTTGAAATCACTTTTAAAGGGTCGCTAAAGGAATATATGAACCATGATTAGGGAGATTATGAGAATCTCGGTTCTCTTAGGAACAAATGTACTTATTTTTTTTTTTAAGGATGCACTTAGGGTTCTAAAGTCTTCGAGGATGGGGAGGACCTCCAATTAGTTCCCAAGGGTCCCTAAATAAATCTATAGACCATGATAAAGGAGATATGGGTCATGATTTTCCTAGGAATAGATGTACTTACTTTTCTTAATGATGTACTTGGGGTTCCAAATTCCATTTTAAGTATAGGGAGAACCTTTGATCACTTCTAGAGGATCCCCAAAGGAATATATATACCATGATAAGGGAGATAGGGGTCCCAGTTCTCCTAGGAATAGATGTACTTAATTTTCTTAAAGATGTACTTATTTATTCTAAGGATGTACTTAACATTCCAAATTCCATTTCGAGGAAGGGGAGAACCTCCAATCACTTTTAAAGGGTTCCCAAAGGAATATATGGACCATGATAAGAGAGACAGGAGTTCCGATTCCCCTAAAAATAGATGTACTTATTTTTCTTAAGGATGTACTTGAGGTTCCAAAGTCTGTTTCAATGATAGAGAGAACCTTAAATCAATTCATGAGGGTTCCCTAAAGGAATATATAGACCGTGAAAATGGAGATAGGTGTCTCGGTTATCTTAGAAATGGATGTACTTATTTTTCTTAACGATGTATTTATTTTTCTTAAGGATGCACTTAGAGTTCCAAATTCCATTTTAAGGATGGGAAGGGTCTCCAAAGGAATATATAGGCCATGATAAGGGAGATAAGGGTCTTGGTTCCCGTAGGAACATATGTACTGATTTTTTTTAAGGATGTACTTGAAGTTGTAAAGTCCATTTTAGAGATAGGGAAGACCTCAAATCAATTCATGAGGGGTCCCTAAAGGAATATATAGACCATGATAAGGGAGATAGATGTCTCAATTCCTCTAGGAAGAGATGTACTTATTTTTCTTAAGGATGTACTTAGGGTTCCAAATTCCATTTCGGGGATGGAAAGGACCTCTAATCACTTCCCAAGGGCCCCCAAAGGAATATATAGGCCATGATAAGAGAGACTGGGGTCTTGATTCCTTTAAAAATAGATGTAATTATTTTTCTCAAAAATGTACTTGAGATTCCAAAGTCCATTTTAGAGATGGGAAGGACCTCTAATCACTTCCTGGGGGTCCCCAAATGAATATATAGACCATGATTAGGGAGATAGGGGTCTTAGTTCCCCTAGGAACAAATGTACTTATTTTTTTTTCTTAAAGATGTACTTATTTTCCTTAAAGATATACTTGGGGTTCCAAAGTCCATTTTGAGGATGAGGAGGACCTTCAATTACTTTCTAAGGGTCCCTAAATGAATACATAAACCATGATAAAGGAGATAGGGGTCCAGTACCTCTAGAAACAAATGTACTTATTTTTCTTAAGGATGTACTTAGAATTTCAAAGTTCATTTTGAGAAGGAGAGGACTTCCAATTAAGATTTAAAATATCATACTATTTCGGCGATACTGACCTAGCTAGCACCCCAATTTAGTTTAAATATTGGTTTTGGATTTTGATCTTGACTGATGTGGGAAAATAATTGGTTGGTGTAAAGGCATGGGATTGAACCCATGGTTCAAAATGGGTTGACCATGCCACTAGACCAACATTGCTATTTATGATATATTTGACATGCATTTATATATATTTAAGTTATAAACAAGCATTATGTATTCGTAAAGTAAATATCACTTATTTATTTATATTATAAATATTATCTATATGTATAAATAAATTATATATATATAAATTAACATATATTTTTTTATATATTATAAATTAATTAAAATATCAATTACAGTAAGTAAATTAATTTTAATTATTATGTATTTTGTATAATAATTAAATATAAAATAAATAAAATTGTCAACATTTTAAAATTAAAAATACTTATACATATATCATTATTATTATTTTTTTATGTTTTTAATATATCCAAATTAGATAAATCTCTATAAAATATATTTTAAATTTTGAATATATTATTGGATGCAATAAATTATGTCATGCATATATCAATTTCTTTAACAAAACACCAACAAATGTTCATTATTATTTCTTATATAATTTTTTTAGAATTTTTATTAACATTTTTATGAGTTTGATCGATTTTTGTCTCATCAATATTTTGTGTCAAAATATCCACCTACATTTTCCAATGTATCCTGATATATCCATAAAATGAAGTTATCGATATATCCGTAAAAACCGATATTTTCATCCTTGCCTCTAATCAGTTCTCGAGGGTGTCCAAAGGAATATATAGACCTTGATAAGAGATAGAAGGGTCCCAGCTCCCTTAGAAATAGATGCACTTATTTTTCTTAAGGATGTACGTGGAGTTGCAATATTCTTTTCGGGGTGGGGGAACACCTCCAATTACTTCCTAATTGTCCTTGAAGGAATATATAGGTCATAATAAGGGTAATTGGGTTTCTCTTTAAAAAAATGTATGTATTTTTGTGAAGAATACACGTAGCAAGGTTCCAAATTTGATTTTAGGGTGAGGGAAGGTCGCAAATGACTCCCCGAGGTTCCCTAAATTACTATTTAGGACATAATAAGTGTGATTGAGATCTTGGTTCATCCTTAAAAAAATGTACATATTTTTCTTAATAATGCATGTATTTTTTTAAAAGATATATGTGGAGTTCCAAATTTAATTTTGAGGTGAGGGAATCAAATCACTTCCCAAGGTCCCCCAAGTGACTATTTAGGATGTATTAAGGGTGGTTGGGGTACCAGTTCACCCTAAAAAGAATGTATGTAGTTTTCTTCTGGATGTATGTGAGGTTCGAAATTTGATTTTTGGAATTGGGGCAAGGTCATAAATCACTCCTTGAGGTCCTAAATGACTATTTAGGACATAATAAGTATGAGTGTTCCGGTTCTCCCTAAAAAAATGTACGTATTTTTGTAAAGAATATACCTATTTTGATGAAGAATGTACACATTTTTCTTACTGAATTGGATTTAGTGATAGAATCATCTAAAATTTAATATTCTTCAAATATTTTATTTTATGAAGGTGTATGATGGATGTTATTAATATATTACTTCTAAATTTATTATAAAATATCAATTATATTAAATAAAAATATATTATGCAACATAAAAAATTTCATAGCCATATATTGAACATAAAAAACTTAGAAGTTATATCTAACATGTATTTTAATTATCACTATGAGATTATGAAAAATATGCCTGACTTGTGAAATTTAAAATAATAATAATAGAAAGAAATTTGACAACAACAAATATAATTTAATAGATTGTACAAAAAATGGAGGAAAATAAAATATTATTTTTTTAATCATAAAGAATAAAAGTACTTGTTTTTTATTAAAAAAAATATTTTTTTCTCAAGAGTATTTATATACTCTTTTATTTTAAAAATTATAAATTGGATATTTAAAAGACTAAGAAACTTCAATTGTTTGTTTATTGTATTTTAGGTTATATTTTATTTGTTCTCAATAATTATCTTTTATATGTTATCATTTTGTATTTAATATGTTCAATAAAATGATTCAAACGAATAAATATGAAAAGACAACACATTAAAATTTTGAAATTAAAAAAGTTTTAGAAGGAAAACTATGGCGGTCTTAATATATCAAAATGGACATGGAGTAATTTTTTTTAAAGAGCAAATAATATTAAAAGATAAAAAGGGATATTAAAAGTGAAGTGACATGTGGTTCTTCGTTTTTTTTTTTTTTTTAGTTAAAAAGACAAACCTTTTTTACTGTTTCGTCACATCAAAAAGGGAAATTGTGGAACTCTTCTTATGGAGTTCTTAAAACCCTCAAAAAAAAATTTATTGGTGTATGAAAGCTTGATTTTTCCATAAAAATTCAAAAACTCTCGTGTCTATGGTGTCTGGCTTTTACCAATCGTAGGCACATAGGTACAAGCTCCGAGTAAGATGGGTGCATCCCTCATGAAACTAACTCCTCCATCAAAGCAAACAGTTTAGTATTTGATTAATGCTTTGTTGAATCATTGAATATCTCAAGTTTGTTTCACCTCTCCATGTCTAAACAGGAAGTAAGGAGGATGAAAAACAGACTTCGATAACTAAGTGCTACAAGATGTATTTTAGTGCCATTATCAAGCCGTATGCAAAACTGTCGAGTACTTTTCTCCATCTGTGTGTGTGTTTGTTTTTTCAAACAAGTTGAGTGATGTATTTTGGCAAAAAAAAAATTGCATATTTAAGATTGTTCCCTCAATTTATAAATATATCAAAATTATGATTTTATATATCCACAATTTTCTCATTGGAAAAAAAATTGTGTGCAATATTCAATCCCATCCCATCCCATCCCATCCATGGAATTACATACTGTTAACTGAAAATTTTCTCTATGGATGGTGTGTTATGTCTGATCCTGGCATGTGAAATAGAATACAAAGAAGGTAGCTGGAAATTGTGAGTTCAAACAGATGTTATAGATGATATATATATATATATTAATTACCGGGAAGAGCGCAGTAGGTCTGAACCGCAGTAAGAAATAGTACCAAAACAGCAGCAATGAAAGTCATGATAGTCCATGGAGTACTGAAATGGTCGTGAAGGGCTTGAGCCATCCAAGTATTCACTCTCTTGTCGTAGTGTTCCTGAATGCGAGCTTTCACATCTCCATAAGCATCGGGATTGACGAAGTCATTGGCGATCTCGTTGAAAATTTTGGCCACCTCTTCATCGCTGCCAAGACAGTTGTAGAGAATGTGATTAGATCTCAGCTCCTTGACATCGTCTGCTTGATCAATGAGCTCGTAAAGGAAGGATATATAAGAAGTGACCGCATAGTCATCTGGGGCTTCTGGACACATTTCATAGGCTAACATGTTCAAGAACTTGGGCTCGTGAAGCCATCAATGATTATTGGGGGAAGTTTCAGACAGCCATAGAAGAAGTGGGAATTGAAAGAAATGTCTCTCAAGGAACCCATTCGATTCAGTTGGAGATGGATCCCGGCAGCTTTAAGCTCCTTGATGTTTCGAAAAGACTTCCAAATGCCTTTCTTCCATGGGCAACAGGACCCCCTATCTCCTCCTTGACGCGACGACGACTTTCCCTTTTTCTCAGGTTGCTGCTCTTTTTCGGGCTGACTCCTCCTAATCATTTTAAACCTGCCAAGGAGAGCACTTCGCAAAAGGTCGAGGAGATGAGAGGGCTCTTCGTTCTCCTCTTCCAGCTGTATTCCTGTGGGCCTTCCGGTGTTAGTGACGAATTTTTTTATCATCTCTTCCATTGGTGGACCATCATTGAATTTTACCCCCTCAAAAATCAACTTGAGGACTCCAAAGGGAAGTTGATTCTCCAGCAACAACAAGTCCAGCTTCACAAGACATCTTTGGTGATATCTAAGAACGTTACTTGTATCTGTCTCGCGGATGAATTGTAGTAAAAAACACCCATCCAGAAGCATCATCCAGGCGAGTGCCTCATCATCGTACTCCTTTGTACTATTCGAATCATAGCAGTCCCTCACTGCCTTGATATTACTTCCAATTTTTTTGTACAAATCTTTGATGTCCTGGTTACTATCAGCCAGGAATTGTTCGGCATATAGAGGCTTGATCATTTCCTCAAGGTGAAGGTCGGGCTTGCCGTGCTGGTAAGGGCCGAATGAAATTACCCTCGGTTCGTAGAATTTGCTGAAATCCTGGGTCCGCCTAAGTATCTGAGGAACCCTTGGTATTCTTGGCCACTGAGTTTGAGATTGAGTCCTTTCTTTTGCTTTTTGAAGGGACCGAATCCAATTTTTCATCACCTTGTCACTCATTTCAACAATGCCAGTACGATGCTCTTTAGGCTCAGGGCCAGTTTGGCCACTGTTCCTGCTTGGTTGGTCGCCTTCTTTCTCTCCAACGTTCCTGCTTTCTTGCTGCTCTTCCATGGAATTGGATCACCACCTCCGCCTAATCACTGTTGGTATGTTAATAGGTCGAGAAGATGTTGGTCTAATGCCAATGGCTATCCTCAACATCACCCAAAATGATTCATCTAAATAAATGAATCAGTGATGTTAGTGAACATTGTGTGAAAATTTATTTAATTAGGCGAAATTTGTGGAAAGTTAGTTGAAAGACAATAATTAAAATTTTTGTCTATTCACATCTAGGAATTTCAAAATATTAATTTAAATTCAGCTATTAAATTATTTGAGCTTGTAAGGATTAATTTTATTATTATAAGGTAATCATCGGACAACCATAGTAGAAAAACTTGGTGAAATCTGTATTATGTCAAATGATTATAATAATTTTTTTTGAAAGATATTTAATTTAATATTATAACAAATTAATTTAGGAATTTTTACAAAAAGATAAACTGAACCTTATAAAATTATGAAGCATGAAACAAAATTGAACTGAAATGAAATTAAGTTCAAATTATGTTACATAAATTTAGGAATTTATACAAAAAGATAAATTGATTAAATATGAATATTATCATTTAATATTTTTTAATTTTTGAAAGATTGATTTAATTGAGGTATAATTTACAAAGGATCTGGATTTAATTAATTTCATTTTGAAGGATTGAGAATCTCATTGTTATAATTTTTAATCTTCAAATGTTCTTTAGATTAAATTGGAAGTTACAATTTGAATCTACTAGTTAAAAAACTTTTAAACATATAATAAAGAAAATTTAAAATTTAAAATCATTTTAAAATTTAAATTGTCCTTTTCCCGTATTTTGGACATATATTTGTCCAAGAAAAGGGAACCAATGTGTTCCACATAAGTTCCATCTTGGCTCATCTATGGTTTAGAAAAGAAAAAGAAAAAGAAAAAGAATAATCACATTCCTCAATTTATTCAATTGAATCTATGCATTTCTTGAGCACAAGGAAACCCCTTCCATATTCTAAAAGGAAAAGCACAATTGAGGAAGCTTTGTTTCTTGTCTACAATATGAAATATACTCTGTCCACCGTGCAAATCACATGACTATTATATAATTATAATAATAATAAACACAAAGTACATAAATATTTATATGGTTCGGCCTCAAGCCTACATCCACATGTGAAGACAAAAAAGAATTTCCACTATTATTGAAGGAGATTACAACTTTAGGCCTTTCAAATCCCAAAGTCCCAATTACACCCAAAAAGAGACTTTCATTATTTTTGTCAAAATCTATTCCTATATATATATTTTTACATAACAAGATTCCATATAAGAAACTAAATGTATAATTATCAAAGAAGTCTTTTCCTAAAAGAATGTTTTCTCTATAATGATAGGAAACCCACTTACAAAAATATTTTTTATTAGGAAATTATCTATAACTTTCCAATTGACTGAAAAATAGAAAATGAGACACTAGCTTTTCAATAATCTCCACCTTGGCTCAAGTTCCCAAGATTCAAACAGACTCGAAAGTCTTCCATGTTACTTCACTCTCATACCTCAAAGGGGTCTTTATATATTATTAACACGAATTAAGCTCAAACCATACCTGAACTTAACTGTAGAAACAAACTTAGTCATCAAATTTGTAAGATTGTCCACTATAAGGATTTTTTTTCACTGTAATAACACCCTGTGCAATCACATCCATAATAAAATACATTAACATTAATATATTTACTCCTCTCATGGAACATTTGATTTTTAGTCAAATGTATGACACTTTGGCTATCACAATACACAACAGTCAACTCTTGTTGTGAGCTTAAATTGCCAACTAAACCCTTAATGCAAATAGCTTCTTTCATTGCTTCTCGGCCGTCATGTATTCTACTTTAGTGATTGACAAAGCAACTATAAATTGCAAAGTTGCTTTTCAACTAATAATACTACCACATAAAGTGAATACATACTTTGTTAGAGCTCTTCTTCTATCTAAATCTCTAAACTAATCATAATCAACAAAATCAATAATTTCCTCAAAGATGTCACTACTTTTATCATATACTAAGCCAACATGTGATGTTCCTCTCAAGTATTGAAGTATCGATTCACTGCTTGCTAATGGATCTTTCTAGGGTGATCCATATATCTACTTACCACACTAACTACATGTGAAATGTTTGGCCTAGTGCAAACTAGGACATACATAATGCTCCCAAATGCACTAGCATAAGGAACATGTGACATGTGCTCCATTTTTTCTTCGATCTATGGTGATAGAGCACTTAAAAGTTTGAAGTGAGTTGCTAATGGAGTACTCATTGGTTTTGACCCTTGCATTCCAAAGCTTTCCAACACTTTCTCAATGTATTTTTTATTATTATTATTATTATTTGTGATAAGTACAATTTCCTTGCTTCTCAGTCTCTATGAACTCCGTACTTAAATATTTTCTTCGCAACTCCAAGATCTTCATTTCAAACTCTCCTTGAAGTTGAGTTTTCAAGTTGTTGATCTCAACATATTCTTGTAGCCAATTAACATGTCATCAACATATAACAATAAATAAATGAAAGAACCATCAAACAATTTCTTGTGATAAACATAATTATCATGCTCACTCCTATGGTAGTCATAACAAATAATAAAAGTATCAAACCTTTTATACTGTTGTCTAAGAGATTTCTTCAACAAATGAACATGGTCTTCCTTTTCTGAAATAATGAATCCCTTAGGTTGATACATAAAATCTATTTTTCCAACTAACCATGTAGAAAATTAGTTTTGACATCAAGTTGCTCTAATTCTAAATTAAATAAAGCAACCATAGCAAGTAACACTCTAATTGAGCTATGCTTTATAATTGGAGAAAACAATTCATTGAAGTCCACCCCTTCCTTTTGTGTGTAACCCGTTGCCACTAAGCGTGCTTTATCCCTAGCATCCTTACTTTTGAAATTCCTTCATTTCTTTTGAAGACCCATTTGCAACCAACAATTTTTTATTTTATTTTTAGGCTTCTCAACTAGTTGCCAAGTATGGTTCTTTTGAAGAGATTCAATCTCCTCATTTATAGCAATTTTCCACTGTGTAGACTTTCTACTAGTAATGACTTCATGATAAGTTTAAGGTTCCTCATTTTCAATCTTTTCTGCCATACTAAGTGCATAAGTAACAAAATCTACATAAGCATACCTTTGTGGTGGTTTAATTTGCATCCTCGTTCTATCTCTGGCCAGACAATATTGTTGGTTTTGTGCTACATCTTCTATATCATCAAGATGTTGCACTTTTCCCTCCTTTGGCTTTATTAAAATCATTTTCTCTATGGTTTCTAAAGCTTTAGGCACAAACTCCACATTTTCTCTCACACTAGGGTTGTTTTTTACATGAAGTTGCTCATTCCTAGGACTCAATATTTCATACTCATTATAAGTCACATCCCTGCTAATTATAAATTTAGAGAATTTTGAATCTAGGCACCATAACCTATACCTTTTAACTCCATTCACATATCCTAACAACATCTACTTCTTTTCCCTTAAGAATGAACTTATTTTTCTTAAGGATATACTTGGGATTCCAAAGTCCATTTCGAGGTGAGAGATGGCTTGAAATCACTTCTAGAGGGTCGCTAAAGGAATATATGAACCATGATAAGGGAGATAAGAATCTTCGTTCTCTTAGGAAAACGTGTACTTATTTTTCTTAAGGATGCACTTGGGATTCTAAAGTTCATTTTGGGAATGAGGAGGACCTCTAATAAGTTCCTATGGATCCCTAAAGAAATCTATAGACCATGATAAAGGAGATAGGGGTCTTGATTTCTATAAGAAAAGATGTACTTACTTTTCTTAACGATGTACTTAGGGTTCCAAAGTCCATTTTAGGGATGGGGAGAACCTCCAATCAATTCTTGAGGGTCCTCAAAGGAATATATAGACCATGATAAGGGATATAGGGGTCCCAGTTCTCCTTGAAACAAATGTACTTAGTTTTCTTAAGGATGTACTTGGGGTTCCAAATTCCATTTTAAGGATAGGAAGAACCTCAAATCACTTCCAGAGGATCCCCAAAGGAATGTATAGACCATGATAAAGGAGATAAGGGTCCTAATTCTTCTAGGAACAGATGTACTTAATTTTCTTACGGATGTACTTAGGGTTCCAAAGTCTGTTTCAGGGATGGGGAGGACCTCTAATCAATTCCCAAGGGTTCTCTAAAGGAATATGTAGACCATGATAAGGGAGATAGGCGTATCGATTTCCCTAGGAATATATGTACTTATTTTTCTTAACGATATATTTATTTTTCTTAAGGATGCACTTGGAGTTCCAAATTCCATTTCAAGGATAGAAATGGCCTCTAATAAGTTCTCGAGGGTCTTCAAAGGAATATATAGACCATGATAAGGGTAATAAGGTCTTGGTTTTCGTAGGAACATATGTTTTTTTTTTTTTTTTTTTTTTTTTTTTTTTTTTTTTTGAGGATGTGCTTGAGATTCTAAAGTCCATTTTGAGGATAGGAAGGACCTTAAATCAATTCTTGAGGGTCCCCAAAGGAATATATAGACCATGATAAGGGAAATAGGGGTCTCAATTCCTCTAGGAATAAATGTACTTATTTTTCGTAAAGATATACTTAGGGTTCCAAATTCCATTTTGGGGATGGAGAAGACTTCTAATCACTTCCCAAGGGTCCCCAATGGAATATAAAGACCATGATAAAGGAGATAGGGGTCCTGATTTCCCTAGGAACAGATGTACTTATTTTTCTTAAAGATGTGCTTGAAGTTCCAAAGTCTGTTTTAGGGATTGGAATGACCTCTAATCACTTCCCAAGGGTCTTAAAGGAATATATAGACCATGATTAAGGAGATAGGGGTGGTCCCAATTTCCCTAGGAACAAATTTACTTATTTTCCTTAAGAATGTACTTGGGTTTTCGAAGTCCATTTTGGGGATAGGAAGGACCTCCAATCACTTTTCAAGGGTTCCTAAAGGAATACATAAACCATGATAAAGAAGATAGGGGTCCTAGTACCCTTAGGAACAGATGTACTTATTTTTCTTAAGGATGTACTTAGAGTTGCAAATTAAAGTTCGTTTCGAGAAGGCGTTCCAATTAAGGTTTAAAATATCATGATATTTCGGTGATATATCATCGAAATATCATGTATCAGAGGGTATTGATAAGATAATACCCTTCAAAATATTGACATTTTGATATTTCCTTGTATTCATGTTTTTATCGCTAAAATATTGATGATATATTGAGATTTTGCCCATTTTTTGGCGATTTTAATGCCATGTCATTGGTATTTTGAATTTTGACTTTCAAAATTTTGAAATGGCTTCCAAAACTTAACCTAGCTTAGCTACCCAACTCGTTGTCACTTCACCTCACCTATAGCAACACTTTCGTTTAAATATTGGTTTTGGATTTTGTTCCTAACCGAAGTGGGATTGCATTTCAAGGATGCAATGAAAAGCAACTAGGTGGTGTAGAGGCCCATTTGAGTTATGTCCTCAAGTTCAAAATGGGTTAACCATGCCGCCAAACCAACATTGCTATTTATGACATATATGACGTGCATTTATATATATTTAAGTTATAAACAAGTATTATGTATAAGATTCATAAAGTAAATATAACTTATGTATTTATATTATAAATATTATCTCTATATATATAAATAAATTATATAGACATAAATTAATATTATATATATATATATATATATTATAAATTAATTAAAATATCAAATATATTAAGTAAATTAATTTTAATTATTATGTATTTTGTATAACAATTAAATATAAAATAAATAAAATTATCAAAATTTGAAAATTAAAAATATTTATACACATATCATCATTTTTTTTTTTATGTTTTTGAATATATCCAAAATAGACAAATCTTTAAAAAATATATTTTTAAATTTTGAATATTATTTTTAGATGTGATAAATTATAGCATGCATATATCAATTTCTTTAACAAATTACCTAAAAATATTCATTATTATTTCTTATATCATTTTTACAATTTTTATTAACATTTTAATGAATTTTGATCAATTTCCATCTCACCAATATTTTGTGTCAAAATATCCACCAATATTTCCCAATATATTTGTAAAATGAAGTTATTGATATATCTGTAAATACATATATTTTCATCCTTGCCTCCGATAAGTTCTCAAGGGTCTCCAAGGAATATATAGACCTTGATAAGGGATATAAGGGTCTCAATTCACTTAAGAACATATGTACTTATTTTTCTTAAAGATGTACATGGGGTTGCAACATCCTTTTTGGGGTGGTGAAATGCCTCAAATCACTTCCCAATGGTCCTTGAAGAAATATTAGGTCATAATAAGGGTAATTGGGATTCTCTCTAAAAAAAAATGTATATATTTTTGTGAAAAATATATGCAAGGTTCCAAATTTGATTTCAAGGTGAGAGAAAGGTGGCAAATGACTCCCTTAGGTCCCCTAAATTTCTATTTGGGACATAATAAGTGTGATTGGGGTCCTAGTTCATCCTTAAAAAAATGTACTCATTTTTCTTAATATGTATGTTTTTTTTTAAGGATATACATCGGGTTCCAAATTTAATTTTGGGGTGGGGGAATCAAAATACTTTTCAAGGTCCCCCAAATGACTATTTAGGATGTAATAAGGGTGGTTGAGGTCCTAGTTCACCCTAAAAAGAATGTATGTAGTTTTCTTTTGGATGTATGTGAGGTTTGAAATTTGATTTCTGGGGGTAAGGTCGTAAATCACTCCTCGAGGTCCCCCAAATTTAGGACATAATAAGTGTGAGTGTCCCGATTCTCCTTAAAAGAATGTACATATTTTTGTGAAGAATGTACAACATTTTTCATACGAAATTAGTTGAGAGAATTGAGTTTTACACCCACTTGGGCTTGAAAATTGGCCCAAGATCCTCATATCCTTTGTATTTAAGCCCAAAACCTAGTGGATGAGTGAAAATTGAGTTAAAGGACATTACTTTTCAAAATTTCCTGAAATGCCCTTGGCTATCAAAAAGAAAAAAAAAACAACTAACTTCCCACTCTCTCTCATTCTCTTTTTCCCTCTCTCTTTCATCATTCACCTTATCTTTCTCTCACATATTAATTGGTGGGACATGTAAATTAATTCCTTACTAGAGAGGTGTTACTATTTCCATCAATTATTTTTCTCCCAAAAACCATGCCTAATAAATTGAATATTGGAAATCAATGGTTAAAAATGATTATTACTACATTTTTAAAGTAAATATTTTTTAAACACCTCATAAAATATTTTTTTTTAAAACTTACAACATATATAATAAATATTTTTTAAACAACTTCAAAAATATTATTATTCTTTTTTATCCAATACATATATATCTTTAACCTTGTTATAGACAATTATTTGAATATTTTCTCTATTTTATGGACAATATACATAGATATTGTCTTAATATATTAGTTTGTAACATGATCATCTTTTAACTAATGGTGATAATTAATTTTTAATTGAATAATGTATTATAACATTAATAATTTGAAAAATATTCAAATACCCTTTTAAATCTAAAATAGATGTGGACTTGACATGGTTTAAATTATTAAAGCACAATACCATTAAGTCAAGCAAATGTATCATATTAAGATATTTGTATGTAATTATATCATAATTTTCTCTTCTTTTTTTTTTTATTTTTTCCTCGTACATGATATCTTTTATATAAAGTTTTGTAGATAAAAAATAACAAAATCTTTTGTTATGTAAAGAGGTATAACAACACATTAAAATTGAAAAGAGAATATAATGGAACACAAATTAGATGAAAATCACCTAAAATAGGGATATAATAGAAAACATGTAAATGCAAGAAAAAACAAGTTTAGATGAAATTTAAAATAAAAAATCAAAGAAAATAAAATAAAAGTAATAATATAAAAATCGTAGAATCTTCAAAACTATAATTACAACAAAAAAATATTTTAAATTAACTTGATAATTTAAATTAATGATTTTTTTAATTACAAATGTTACAAAGATAATTTTTTATCATTTTTAATTCTATTTAAATATGATTTTTTTAATCTCTGCTGACATTATGTTTATAAAGGTAAAATAGTAAAAATATATATTTCATTCAGTTTACTTGTAATAAACACTTTAAATGAGATTAATTTTAATTTTATTTCCTATGTTTTAATTTTGGTAGGAAGATCTAAATGACATAGTTTGGTAAAAAAAATATTGATAATTTTTCCTCAATGGTTATTATATGTTGTTTATATTGTCTTAAGTCATTTGAAACAATAACACTAATGTGTTATCCATTTATATTAATTTGATTTCACAAAAAAAGGAATACCTAAATATTATGGTTAATTTTTCTTTATATAGGATGTAAATGTAGTAAGAAAAAATATTGTTAAAACTACTTAAATGAAATATGCAATTACAAATTTTGGATGATGAAATTTAAAATTTCAAACTAAAACAATTTTTAGGTGAAGGAATGTTTGGGGGAAAAGTGTTCAATCCTTAGGTGACAAGAAAAAAAAAAAGTTCAAAATTGATTGAAATCTTGCATAAAGGGTAGCCTTGTACACCCTTGTATAATTAGTACATTTGCCTCATACAGTTAGTATATTTGCCTTGTATAGTTAGTGTAACACCCTTATACAATAGTGTAAATTCATATACAATAGTGTAAATTTCATATACAATTTGTGGGTGACAAGAAAATAAAGAAATGATTAATTCCCCTTGTAAATTTCAACTAAAATCTTTCACAAATGGTAGTTTTGTACACCCTTGTACACTTAGTACATTCCCCTTGTACAGTTAGTGTAACATCATTATACAATGGTGCAATATATCCCTCTTAAGTTGTGTGTCCACGTAGGTATATTAACCTTATTTCTAATGGTTTGACTGACAAAATGGTGGATGAATTAAGATTAATTTTTTTCCCCAAACATTATTACTAAGGAAAGTATCGGAATTTCCATGTGGAAGTTAAATAAATTGCATGACATGGGTATGCAATCTGTGGGTGACAAGGAAAATGAAAAAGTGATTCAAAATCGATTAAAATCTTTCATAGATGGTAGCCTTGTACACCCTTGTACACTTAGTGCATTTCCCTTGTACAATTAGCGTAATACCATTGTACAATGGTGCAATATATCTCTCCTAAGTAATGTGTCCACGTAGGTGTGTTAACCATATTTCTAATGGTTTAACTGAGAAAAGGGTGGATAATTAGGGTTAATTTTTTTTTCCCCAAACATCATTACTGGGGAAAGTATCAGAATTTCCATGTTGGAGTTAAATAAAGTGCATGACATGAGTATGCAATTTGTGGGTGATAAGGAAAATAAATGAGTGGTTCAAAATAGAATGAAATATTTTATAAATGGTAATCTTATACACTGCTTGTACACTTAGTACATTTCTCTAGTATAGTTAGTAAATAGTGACACAAATTTCATATCCCCGTAGTGCATATATGCCTATATGTGTATTAAACATGATTCTAAAAGTTTGATTAAAAAAATGACGAAAAACTTAAATCCAATTTTTTTATGAACACATTACATTTTTGTGAAAAAATATGCAATTGACCAATTCCTTATTTAATGTGAACATATTATATTTTAAAAATAAAAAAAAAATAATCAATAAATGAAATTTAATTCTTTTTATTATCTTCATATAAAAAATAGTATTAAACAAGGTCTTCAATTTTCATTTTTAAAAATAGTTTTCATATTTTTTTAATAAAATGTATTTCAAAAAGAGACAATATAGAAAATAAAAATTATTTTTAAAAATAAAAAAATAAAAACTATAAAAAATATTTCAAAACCAAACTCAAAACATAATCTATATAATTTTTAACAACTTGTTTTCATTTAAAATGAGTAAATATATCATTTAACCCTTTTATATGAGAAAAAATCAATCTCTACTGTACTATGTATTAATATAATCCATTTTAAAATACAAAAACATTTTAGTTGGATATTTAAAATAAAAACTCTTCATCTATCCTCTTTCTCTCTTTTTCTTTGTTCTTATTTCAATAAATTTTCAATTAATTCAAATCATTAAAAAAAATTCCTTAATAAACAAATTTGGAACATTCATATAATTTATTACCAAAAGTTTATGTTCAAAAAATTATTAAAATATGGAAGGAAAAAAATTTTAAAAAAAACTTTAAACTTTTTATTTTATAATAGTAAAAAAAAAATAAACTTTAAAATGCTTTTTAGTATAAAAGAAAAAAAATAGTAACTTCTAAAATGTAAAAAATAATTTTTATTCATTTAAATTAATAATTTTTTTCTAAAGTATTTTCCAAAATAATTTTTGAATCATTAATATAATTTTTGTTTATTTATAATTTAAAAATAGAAAATAATGTTGATTTTTCAATTATTTTTAAAAGAGTTTAAAAATATTTAATAAAGGAGAATTTTATGGATGGGGCATGTAAAGAGCGGTGGTATGAAGACAAAAATTATGGTATAAGTCAATGGGGTATTTTTGTCTATTCTAACTTTATATCCTTGTAATCAATTATGAGTAGTTGAAAGACTTTTCATTAATTATCAAGATCAAGTAGGTGTAAAATACAATTCTCTCAAATTAGTTTCAATAACAAGATCATCTAAAATTTAATATTCTTTGAATATTTTATTTCATGAAGGTGTATGATGAACTTTATTAATATATTTCTTCTAAATTTATTATAAAATATCAATTATATTAAATAAAAAAATATTATGAAACATAAAAAATTTCATAGCCATATATCGAACATAAAAAAATTAGAAGTTATATCTAACATGTATTTTAATTATCACTATGAGATAATGAAAAATATGTATGATTTCTAAAATTTAAAATAATAATAATAAAAAGTAATTTGACAACAAAAAATATAATTTACTAGATTATACAAAAAATGGAGCAAAATAAAATATTATTTTTAATCATTAAGAACAATAAAATAATAATAATAATTTTTTTCTCAACAGTATTTATTTATTTTTTTAAATTATAAATTGGATATTTACAAAAACTAAGAAACTTCAATTGTTTGTCTATTGCATTTTAGGTTATATTTTATTTATTCTCAATAATTATCGTTTATATATGTTATCATTTTTTATTTAATATGTAATAAATATGAAAAGATAAAACATTAAAAAAATTGAAATTAAAAAAAAAAATTAGAAGGAAAACTATGGCGGTCTTAATATATCAAAACGAATATGGAGGAATTTTTTAAAAGTGAAAATAACGTTAAATGATATAATAATAATAACAAATAGGATATTAAAAGTGAAGGTGACACGAAGGAGTTGTGGTTCTTTGATTTTTTTTTTTTTTTAATTAAAAAGACGTACCTTTCTCAGCCCTTATTATGAATTAATATTATTCAAGTGCATGTTGGAATGAAAATTTTCTCGTCATACAAAAAGTTGGAGTTCTTAAAAACATTTTTTTATTAGTGAATGAAAACATGATTTTCCCATAAAAATAAAAAAACTCTTATGTTTATGGTGTGGCTTTTACCAATCCTAAGCACATAGATACAAGCTTCGAGTAAGATGGGCGCATCACAGTCATAATTAACCCAATATATGTATATTAATTACCGGGAAGAGCATAGTAGGCCTCAACCCCAGTAAAAAATAGTATCAGAAGAGCAGCAATGAAAGCGATGATAGTCCATGGAGTACTGAAATGGTCGTGAAGGGCTTGAGCTATCCAAGTATTCATTCTCTTGTTGTAGTGTTCCTGAATACAATCTTTCACATCTTTATAAGCTTCGGGATCTACCAAGTCATTGCCGACCTCGTTGAAAAGTTGGGCCACATCTTCATCGCTGCCAAGAAGGTTGAAGAGAATGTGCTTAGATCTCAGCTCCTTGACATCGTCTGCATGATCAATGAGGTCGTAAAGGAGGCATATATAAGAAGGGACCCCATAGTCATCTGGGGCATCTGGACACATTTCATAGGCTACAATGTTCAAGAACTTGTGCTTCGTGAAGTCATCAATGATTATTGGGGGAAGTTTCAGGTAGACATAGAAGAAGTAGGAATTGAAAGAAATGTCTGGCAACAAACTCGTTCTACTCGGTTTGAGATGGATCCCGGAAGCTTTAAGCTCCTTGCTGCGTCGAAAAGAGTACAGCCAAATGCCTCGTTGTTTGCCTTTTTTCCATGGGCAACGGAACCCCCCATCTCCTCCTTGAGACGACGACGACTTTCCTTTTTTCTCAGGTTGCTGTTCTTGTTCGGGCTGACTCCCCCTAATCTTTTTATCCCTGCCTAGGAGAGCTCTTCGCAAAAGGTCGAGGAGATGAGAGGGCTCTTTGTTCTCCTCTTTCAGCTGTATTTCTGATGTCGACCCTTCTGGCCTCGCGGTGTCCGTGACGATTTTTTTTTTTATCAGCTCTTCCATTGGTGAACCTTTATAGAATTTTGCTTCCTCAAAAATCAATTTGAGGACTCTAAAGGGAAGTTGGTTCTCCAGCAAGTTTATTTGGTGATTTCTAAGAAAGATTCTCATACCTTTCCCACGGAAGAATTGTAGTAAAAAACATCCATCCAGAAGCATTATCCAGGCGAGTTCCTCATCATAGCACTTTTTCACTGCCTCGATATTACTTTCAATTTTTGTGTACAAAGCTTCGATGTCCTGCTTACTATCATCCAGGAAGTTTTCGTGCACATAGTGGCTTGATCATTTCCCCTGGGTCAAGGTGGGGCTTACCATGGTGGTAAGGACCGATTGAAATTACCCTCGGTTCGTACAATTTCTTGAAATCCTGGGTCCCCCTTAGCATCTGAGGAACCTTTGGTGTCCTTGGCCATTGAGTTTGAGATCGAGTCCTTTCTTCTGTTTTTTTGAGAGACCCAATCCAATTTTTCACCCTAGGACTGATTTCATTATTGTCAATCCTATGCTCCTTAGGCTCGGGACCAGTTTGGCCACTGTTCCTGCTTGGTAGACCGCCTTCTTTCTCTCCAACGTTCCTCCTTTCTTGCTGCTTTTCCATGGAATTGGATCACCTCCTTGGGCAAATCACTGATGGTATGTTAATTGGTCCAGAAGATGTTAGTCTACTGCCCATGACCATCCTCAACATCAAACAAAATGAATCGTCTAAATAAATGAATCACGTGATGTTAGTGAACATTCACGTGTCAATATTTTATTTAATTAGGAGAAATTTGTGAAAAGTTAAGCCAAAGTCAATAGTTTAAATTCCTTCCAAGTCACATTTGGAAATCAGGAATTTCAAAAATTAAATTTAAATTTAATTACTAAATTATTTGAGATTGGATTTTTGAAATTTGAATTTACATGTATTGTAAGAATTAATTTTAATATTACAAGATTATAATTAGAGAACCTTAATTAGAAAAACTTAATGAAAATTTTATTATAATGGGAATTTCAAAAGATATTTAATTTAATATTATAACAAAACAAT
Source organism: Vitis riparia (assembly GCF_004353265.1). NCBI lineage: Eukaryota > Viridiplantae > Streptophyta > Magnoliopsida > Vitales > Vitaceae > Vitis > Vitis riparia. Next base: position 10,337,519 of record NC_048432.1, on the reverse strand, counting down.
TTAATTTTTAATTATAATGGGAATTCAACCTTATAAAATTATAAAACGGAATTTATACAAAAGAGTAAATTGATTAAATATGAATATTATCATTTAGTAGATTTAATTTTTAAAAGGTTGATTTAATTGAGGTGTAATTTACAAAGGAAGTTGATTAAATTAATTTCATTTGGAAGGATTGAGAATCCTATTATTGTAATTTTTAATCATCGAATGTTCTTTAGATTAAATTACAAGTTACAATTCGAATCTGTCCGTTAAAAAGTTTTTCAACATATAAAAAAAAAATCTTAAAATTAAAATCATTTTTAATTTTAAAATGTCCTTTTCCCATATTCAAAACATCTCTTTGTCCAAGAGTATGATTGGAACCAATGTGTTCCACACAAGTTCCATCTTGGCTCATCTATTATTAAAAAAAAAAAAAAGAACAACCGTATTCCTCAATTTATTCAATATTTTGAAAGGGAAAACACAATTGAGTAAACATTCCTCAATTTATTCAATTGAATTTATGCATTTCTTGAGCATAAGGAAACTCCTCCCATATTCTGAAAGGGAAAACACATTTGAGTAAGCATTCCTCAATTTATTCAATTGAATCTATGCATTTCTTGAGCATAAGGAAACCTCTTCCATATTCGGAAAGAAAAAACACAATTGCATAAGCATTTCTCAATTTATTCAATTGAATCTATGCGTTTCTCGAGCATAAGGAAACCCCTTCCATATTTTGAAAGGGAAACACAATTGAGTAAGCATTTTTCAATTTATTCAATTGAATCTATGCATTTCTTGAGCATAAGGAAACCTCTTTTATATTATTAAAGGAAAAACACAATTGAGTAAGCTTTGCTTCTTGTTTGTAATATGAAATATACCTCCCCATGTCCCCACCATGCAAGTCTCATGGGTGTGTGTGTATATATATATAAGAAAACAAAAACAAAACATACAAAGTACACAATGATTTATGTGGTTTAGCCTCAGGTCTACATCCATAGGTAATGACAAAGAAAATTTTCCACTATTGTAGAAGAAGACTATGACTCTAGAGCTCTCAAATCTGAAAGTCTCAATCACAAAAAAAAAAAAAAAAAAAAAAAAAAAAAAACTTCCACTATTTTGGTTAAAATCTCTTTCTATGTATATTTTTCTAATTATATAGGAAAATTCTATGAGTAACTAGGTGTATAATTGTCAAAGATGTCTTTTCCTAAAAGAATATTTCCTTTATAATGATAGGAAACCCACTTACTAGAATATTTTATATTAGAAAACTATCTATAACTTTTCAATTAACTCATAAATAGAATCTGAGACATTTTTTATTAATCTCCACCTTGGCTCAAATTCCTAAGATTCAAATAAACTTGAAAGTCTTTCATATTACTTTGCTCTCACACCCCAAAGGGTCTTTCAGATACTATTAACATTAATTAAGTCCAAGCAATGCATGAACTTAACTATAGAAACAAACTTAGTCATCATATATGTGGGATTATCCATTGTAAGGATTTTTTTTCACTATAATAGCACATTGTATGATCTTATCCCTAATAAAATGTATTATGACATCGATATGTTTGCTCATCTCATGGAACATTTGATTTTTAGTCAAATGTACGACACTTTGACTATCACAATACACAACTGTCAACTCTTATTGTAAGCTTAAATAACCAAAAAACCCTTAAGACAAATTAGCTTCTTTCACTACTTATGTGTTCGCCATGTGTTCTACTTTAGTGGTTGACAAAACAACTATAAATTGTAAAGTTGCTTTTCAACTAATAACACTACCACATAAAGTGAATACATACCTTGTTAGAGATCTTCTTCTATCTAAGTTTGTATCATAATCATAATCAACATAACCAATAATTTCCTCAAAGATGTCACTACTTTTATCATATGCTAAGCCAACATGTGATGTTCTTCTCAAGTATCGAAGTATCCATTCACTATTTGCCAATGGATCTTTCCAAGGCAAACCATATATCTACTCACCACAATAACCGCATGTGAAATGTTTGACCTAGTGCAAACCATGACATATATAATGCTCCCAATTGCACTAGCATAAGGAACATGTGACATGTGCTCCTTTTCTTTTCCGATCTATGGTGATAAAGCACTTGAAAGTTTGAAGTGAGTTGCTAGTGGAGTGCTCATTGGTTTTGACCCTTGCATTCCAAAGCTTTCCAACACTTACTTAATGTATATATATATATATATATATATATATATATATTTTTTTTTTGTGATAAGTACAATTTCCCTGTTTCTCGGTCTCTATGAATCTCCATACCTAACATTTTCTTTGTAGCTGCAAGGTTTTCATTTCAAACTCTCCTTGAAGTTGAGGTTTTCAACTTGTTGATCTCAAACATATTCTTGCAAGCAATTAAACATGTCATCAACATATAACAATAAATAAATGAAATAACCATCAAACAATTCCTTGTGATAAACATAATTATCATATTCACTCCTATGGTAGCCATTACCGATAATAAAAGTATCAAACCTTTTATACCATTGTCTAAGAGAATGCTTCAAACCATAAAGAGATTTCTTCATCAAACAAATATGGTCTTCTTTTTCTAAAATAATGATTCCCTCATATTGATGCATAAAATCTGTTCTTCCAACTTACCATGCAAACAACACTTTGATTGTACTATGCTTCACAACTGGAGAAACACTTCATTGAAGTCCACCCCTTCGTTTTGTGTGTAACCTGTTGTCACTAAGTGTGCTTTAAACCTAGCATCCTTACTCTTGAAATTCCTTCATTTCTTTTGAAGACTTTGAAACCAACAATCTTTTGATTTTTAGGTTTCTCAACTAGTTGCCAAGTAAGGTTCTTTTGAAGAGATTCAATCTACTCATTCATAGTAATAATCCATTGTGTAGACTCTCTATTAGTGATGGCTTCATGATAAGTTTGAGGCTTCTCCTTTTCAATGTTTTCTGCCACACTAAGTGCATAAGCAACCAAATCTACATAAGAATACCTTTGTGGTGGTTTAATTTGCCCCATTGTTCTATCTCTGACCAAACAATATTGTTACTCTTGTGGTGTGTTTTCATTATCATCAAAATGTTGCACTTTTTCCTCATTTGGCTTTATTGAAATCGTTTTTCTCGCAACACAGTCCATGATGATATCTTGAATTTGCAACAAGAACTCTTTTTTCGGAAAAAAAAAAATGTAAAATATATGGTTCTTGAGTTTTAGTGATTTTACAAGCTTTTTATCATGGAAAACCATGAATAACAACAATAGTGACCTTTAGTAATAATTTTGAATCTTAAATCTTACCTGGTGTTTGTTTTTTTTGTTTTTTTTTTCATTTAATGTTGAATGCAGTTTGCTTTCAAATTTTAGATGATTCATTTTTAACTTTTTTTTAGTTATTATTTATTTTTAATTTTTTTTATTGAATAGAAAAAGTCAAAATATTTGATTTTTTCTCTTAATGTTAAAAATATCTTTTTTAAAATAACCAAAATACAACCTTAACACAACTCTCACATTATTAATACTTAATACTTAATAGAAATAAAATAATAAAAAATAAATGATTTAATACTTAACACTTAATACTATTAAGTTGTATTTAGAATTAAGTTAAATTATATTTTATTTAGATTTAAGTAAAAGAAAAAAAAACAAATTAGTAGGTTATTTAGGTTATGTTTGATTCTTGAAAAGTTGGAAGGAAAATACAAGAAAAAGAAAAAAAAAAGTAAAAAAAAAACAAATGAAGAAAAAAAAAAAGATTTAAAATCACTGAATTATTTTTGTATACTACCTTAAACTTTTTTCATAAATTTAACTTTTATATATAAAGATTAAATAATTTGAAAATATATAATTTTTTAAATAATTTTAAACATATTTTACTTTATTTCATATTTTTCATGGTAAAACCAAATATAAGAATTTTTTTTTTAACATTTTTTCTTTCTTCTTTAGTACTTTTTGGAACCTAACATAGCATTAAAAACGATTAATTCACAAGGAAAATGTCAAGATCGATTCCAGGATATATTTATAATCAAATCCAATTATTGTCCTTTCATAGAAAATGTTAGGATGCGCAATTATCGCCCTTTAATTAAGTTGGGCCTCCTGGAATTGATGAGTAGCAGCATTGAAAGGCTATCTTCATGCCTTCTATGCAATATCTCATTACTTTTTGGTAAGCATGCGTGCCAAGCTCCTGTTTGGCCCCCATTTGTGTCCAAGTGATGAGATTGAGAGTGGAATATAAATATAATTATATAAAAGGAGAGAAAAAGTGGAAAGAATTAAAAATTTATTGTATTTCACTACTCTCTTATTAGAATATTAATTAAAAATCCTCCCAATAAAATATAGAAAATTTTTACATCTTGATTTGTATCTTCAAATTTAAGGTAGCATCCTTTACCTTCTAAAATCTTCAAATTTGATAGATTTGGTAAAAATATTAGTAATTTAATCTCGAGATTTTGCAAATTTTAATTGTTTTTCTTTCTTCATAATACTCTCTAATAAAATGATATCTTGTATTGATGTATTTACTTTAATCATCGAAAGTTGGATTTTTTTTTTTAATTTATAATTTAATCACTCATTTGTTGTCAGCGTAAATCTATGTTGGTTCTTTTTATGGCAAATTAGGCTCTTTCAACAATTTTTTGAACTAAATTGTTTGACATACATGTGATGTTTCAATAACATACACATGGTGTTATTGAAACAAATTCTGCTTCACAAGTTGGAAGTGTTGCAATAGGTTATTTTTTAAGTCCAAGAGCTCTTAAAGAGATTCCAAGAAGATTAATTTTTTGTGGAAGAGTTGAAGAATATTCAAATATTCCTTAAAGAAGTTGAAAACTTGGAGATTCTTTCAATGAAGATTGGAAGATTTAATTAAAAAAATGTAGTATTTATTTCTGAAATCTCTTTTGATCCAAAATCAAACATTAAATTGCCTAAAAGGATATATCTGTCTTTTGTAAAAAGAAAATTTAAAAATCAGAGGGCATATTTGATATTCTTCCCTCAATTTATAAATATATCAAAATTATGATTTTATTCACAATTTTCTCATTTGAAAAAAAAAAAAAAAAAATTGTGTGCGCAAATTCAATCGCATCCCATCCACGAATTACATATTGTTGACTGAAAATTTTCTATTGTGATCCTGGTCTATGAAAAAGAATACAAAGAAGCTAGCTGGAAATTGTGAGTTTCTTGTAGATGATAGGAAACTCATGGAGAGGAAAAGACTAATAATATTGCATGCATGCATGAAATCCAGTGATACAACTTAACAATCTATACATCTTTATTTATCTAATCGTACAATCTTCCATTTCTCAAACCGAATTATATACGCCAAACAAGAATAAAAACACTTCACAGTATACAACTTAACAATTTATACATCTTTATTTGTCTAATCCCAAAGAAGCCGAACAATATACCAAACAACAAAAAGAATAATCGCAACCCCACATAACCACATATATATAACTTCTATACCTTTACCGGGATGAGCGTAGTAGGTCTGAAGCCCAGTAAGACATAGTAGCAAAAAAGCTACAATGAAACCAATGACAGTCCATGGAGACCTGAAATAGTCGTGAAAGCCTTCGGCTATCCAAGTATTCCATCTCTCGTCGTAGTGGTCCTGAATGTTAGCTTTCACATCCCTATAAGCATCGGAATCTCCCAAGTCATAGGTGATCTCGTTGAAAAGTTTGGCCACATCTTCATCGCTGCCAAGATGATTGTAGAGAATGTGGTTAGATCTCAGCTCCTTGACATCGTCTGGATGATCAATGAGGTTGTCAAGGAAGCATATATAAGAAGTGACCCCATAGTCATCTGGGCCTTCTGAACACATTTCATAGGCTACCATGTTCAAGAACTTGGGCTTCGTGGAGTCATCAATGGTTATTGTGGGAAGTTTCAGGTGGCCACAGAAGAAGTCGGATTTGAAAGAAATGTCTGTCAAGAATCTCGTTGTACTTGGTTTGAGACGGATCCCGGCTGCTTTAAGCTCCATGATGTGTCTAAAAGACGACGGCCTTTTCCTGGCTGCTTTAAGCTCCATGATGTGTCTAAAAGATGACGGCCTTTCGCCCTGTTTCCCATCTCCACCTTGAGACGACGACGACTTTCCCTTTTTCTCAGGTTGCTGCTCTTGTTCTAGCTGAATCCCCACTTCTTGCTTGCTGCTCTTTTTATGATTGCCTAGGAGAGCACTTCGCAAAAGGTCGAGGAGGTGAGAGGGCTCTTTGTAGTCCGCTGCTAGTTGTGTTCCGTTGTTAAGAGTGATGAATGTTTTTATCATATTTTCCATTGTTAAACCATCATTGAATTTTGCTCTCTCAAAAATCAACTCGAGAACTCCAAAGGGAAGTTGGTTCTCCAGCAAGAACAAGTCCTGCTCCACAAAACTTATTTGGTGATTTCTAAGAACGTCACTCGTATCGACTGTGCCGGGGTCGACTCTGCTGCAGATGAATTGTAGTATAAAACACCCATCCAGAAGCATCATCCAGGCGAGTGCCTCATTATCATACTTGATCGTCGGTCTCTTATTATAGCACTTCCTCACTGCCTCGATATTACTTTCAATTTTTGTGTACAATGCTTCGATTTCCTGCTTACTATCAGCCAGGAAGTTTCAGGCACATAGAGGCTTGATCATTTGCACTGGGCGAAGGTGGGGCTTGCCATGGTGGTAAGGACCGATTGAAATTACCCTCGGTTCGTACAATTTCTTGAAATCCTGGGTCCCCCTCAGCAACTGAGGAACCTTTGGTATCCTTCGCCATTGACGTTGAGATTGAGTGCTTTTTTCTGCCTTTTTGAGAGACTCAATCCAATTTTTCACTCTATGACTGATTTCAACAATGTCAATCCTATGCTCCTCAGGCTCGAGGCCAGCTTGGCCACTGTTCCTGCTTGGTTGGCCGCCTTCTAGTTCTATCTCTCCAACGTTCCTCCTTTCTTGCTGCTCTTCCATGGAATTGGATCACCACCTTGGCCTAATCACTGTTGGTATGTTAATTGGTCGAGAAGATGTTAGTCTACTGCCGATGACTATCCTCAACATCAAAATGAATCGTCTAAATCAATGAATCACGTGACTTTAGTGAACATTCACGTGTCAATATTTTATTTAATTAGGCAAAATGTGTAAAACCTTAGTCGAAATTAAAGTCAATAGTTTAAATTCTTGTTAAGTTACATTTGGAAATTAAGAATTGCAAAAAATAAATTTGAACTCAGCTATTAAATTATTTGAGATTGCATTTTTGAAATTTGAATATTACATATATTGTAAGAATTAATTTTATTATTATAAGGTAATTATTAGAGAACCATAGTTAGAAAAACTTGGTGAAATTTTTATTATGTTAAATGATTATAATAATTTTTTCAAAAGATATCTAATTTAATATTATAACAAATCAATTTAATTTTTAATTATGATTGGAATTCAACCTTATAGAATTATAAAACATGAAACAAAATTGAATCAACATGAAATTAAGTTTAAATTATGTTATATAAATTTAGGAATTTATACAAAAGGATAAATGTTATCCATATCACTCAAAATATATGGATAATAAGTGCGTGTAATAAATATACAAATAAAATGAAGTAAATAGAAAATTGGAACTCACAAATATGGTTGATCGAAACTAGAGTCTGACTTTGTGTTCTTAAGACGAATTTGTCCCGCTTAGGTGCTTACGGTTTCTTAATAATTGTCTCCCATGATACAACGATCACTTTCTTGTGATGGTAGTACTTCAAATCACAAGAAACAACGAATCACTTGGTGATTTATACTCTCTTGTATACCAAATATTTGGTAGAGAAGATAAATGACCAGACTTGAAGTTAAAAGAGGACTTGAATGACAAGAAAGGAGAAAGAGTGGAGAGAATTGATGAATGAATGAATGAAAATGTCATAGGGGGTCCTATTTAAAGATTTGAAGGTGACTTATTAGAAGAGATGTGTCTAGTATCTTTTGAAGCATTGTATCTCAAGACACCATACACATCCTTTGGAAGAGGTTGTGTCTTTTAAATACAAGACATATTCTTTAAAACGAGTTGTATCTATTAAGAAATAACATGTCTTCCAAGGAAAAAAAAAAGTCCTAATTTCCATTCACCTATATAAATTTCAACAATAAATTGATTAAATATGAATATTATCATTTAGTAGATTTAATTTTTAAAAGATTGATTTAATTGAGGGATAATTTACAAAGAAAGGGGATTAAATTAATTTCATTTTGAAGGATTGAAAATCTCATTATTGTAATTTTTAATTTTCGAATGTTCTTTAGAATAAATTGCAAGTTACAATTCAAATCTACCCATTAAAAAGTTTTAAAACATATAAAAAAGAAATTCTTAAATTTAAAATCATTTTTAATTTTAAAATGTCCTTTTCCCATATTTTGGGCATATCTTTGTCCAAGAAAATGACTGGAATCATTGTGCTCCACGTAAGTTCCATCTTGGCTCATCTATTATTTAAAAAAGAAAAAGAAAAGAAAAAGAAAAAGAAAAAGAAAAAGAAAAAGAACAATCATATTCCTCAATTTATTCAATTGAATCTATGCATTTCTTGGGCATAAAGAAACCCTTCCATATTTTGAAAGGAAAAATACAATTGAGTAAGCATTCCTCAATTTATTCAATTGAATCTATGCATTTCTTGAGCATAAAGAAACCCATTCCATATTCTGAAAGGAAAAACACAATTGAGTAAGCATTCATCAATTTATTCAATTGAATCTATGCATTTCTTGAGCATAAGGAAACCCCTTCCATATTCTAAAAGAAAAAACACAATTGTGTAAGCTTTACTTCTTGTCACTAATATGAAATATACCCTTCCCGCCATGCAAGTCTTATGGTATCTATATATATACTTCTATTGGGAAAAATCATGACAAAGAATAATAATAGGGAGAAAAGAATAAGAAAATGAAAACAAAACACACAAAGTACATAACAATTTATGTGGTTTAGCCTCAAGCCTACATCCACAGGTGATGACAAAGAAGAATTTCCACTATTGTTAAAGGAGATTACAACCTTAGAGCTTTCAAATCCCAAAGTCCCAATTACATCTAAAAAGCGACTTCCACTATTTTGGTCAAAATCTCTTCCTATATATATATTTTCCTAATTACATAGAAATATTCCATATAAAACACTAATTGTATAATTGTCAAAGATGTCTTTTACTAAAAGAATATTTCTTCTATAATAATAGGAAACACTCTTACAGAATATTTTCTATTAGAAAACTATCTACAACTTTCCAATTGACTCAAAAATAGAATCTAAAACATTTTTCAACAATCTCCACCTTGGCTCAAATTCTCAAGATTAAAAAAAAAAAAAGTCAAAAGTCTTCCATGTCACTTTGATCCCACACCTAAAAAGGGCCTTTAGATACTATTAACACCAAGTCTAAGCAATGCATAAACTTAACTATAGAAATGGACTTAGTCATCATATCCATGAGATTATCCACTATAAGGATTTTTTTTTTCACTATAATAGCACCCTATGCGATCACATCCATAATAAAATGCATTGACATCAATATGGTTGCTCCTCTCATGGAACATTTGATTTTTAGTCAAATATGGAACTTTGGCTATCACAATACATAACAGTCAACCCCTATTGTAAGCTTAAATCACCAACCAAACCCTTAAGGAAAATAGTTTCTTTCACTGCTTCTGTGACCACCATGTATTCTACGTCAGTGGTTGATAAAACAATTGTAGATTACAAAGTTGCTTTACAACTAATAACACTACCACATAAAGTGAATACATACCCTATTAAAAATCTTCTTCTATCAAAATCTCCAAAATAATCAGAATCAACATAACCAATAATTTCCTCAGAGATGTCACTACTTTTATCATATACTAAGTCAATATATGATGTTCCTCTCAAGTACCAAGGTATCCATTCATTGCTTCCCAATGGATCTTTCTAAGGCGATGCATATATCTACTTACCACACTAACTACATGTGAAATGTTTGGCCTAGTGCAAACCATGACATACATAATGCTCCCAACTGCACTAGCATATGGAACATGTGACATGTACTCCATTTCTTCTTTGGTCTATGGTAATAAAGCACTTGAAAGTTTGAAGTGAGTTGTTAGTTGAGTACTCACTAGTTTTTACCCTTGCATTCCAAAGTGTTCCAACACTTTCTCCATATACTTTTTCTATGATAAGTACAATTGCCCTGCTTCTTGGTCTCTATGAATCTTCATACCTAATATTTTCTTCGCTACTCCAAGGTCTTTTATTTCAAACTCTCATTGAAGTTGAGTTTTCAACTTGTTGATCTCAAACATATTCTTGTATAAAATTAACATATCATCAACATATAATAATAAATAAATGAAAGAATCATCAAACAATTCCTTATGATGAACACGATTATCATACTCACTCTTATGGTAGCCATTACCAATAATAAAAGTATTAAACCTTTTATACCATTGCCTAGGAGATTGCTTCAAACCATAAAGAAATTTCTTCAGCAAACAAACATGGTTTTCCTTTCTCGAAATAATGAATCCCTTAGGTTGATGCATATAAATTTGTTCTTCTAACTTACCATGTAAAAAAGTAGTCTTGACATCAAGTTACTCTAATTCTAAATTAAATAAAACAACCATAACAAGTAACACTCTCATTGAGTTATGCTTCACAACTAGAGAAAACACTTCATTGAAATCCACCCCCTTATTTTGTGTGTGACCTTTTGCCACTAAGTGTGCTTTGAACCTAGCATCCTCCACTCCCGAAATTCCTTCCCTTCTTTTGAAGACTCATTTGCAACCAAAAATCTTTTGAGTTTTTAGGTTTCTCAACTAGTTGTTAAGTATGGTTCTTTTGAAGAGATTTAATCTCCTCATTCATAGCAACATTCCATTGTGTAGACCATCTACTAGTGATGACTTCATGATAAGTGTATGGTTCCTCATTTTCAATAATGTTCTTTACCATACTATGTGCATAAACAACCAAATCTACATAAGCATACCTTTGTGGTGGTTTAATTTGCCTCTTTGTTCTATATTTCGCTATACAATATTGTTGCTCTCATGGTGTGTTTTCTTTATCATTAAGATGTTGCATTTCTTCTTCTTTTGGCTTTATTGAATTTTTTTTTCTATGGTTTCTAAAGCTTTAGACACAAACTCCACATTTTCTCTCATACTAGGGTTGTTTCCTACATGAAGTTACTCATTCCTAGGACACAACATTTCAAACTCATTAAAAGTCTCATCCCTATTAATTGTAAATTTAGAGAATTTTGAATTTAGTCACCATAACTTGTACCATTTCACTTCATCTGCATATCCTAACAATATGCACTTCCTTGTCCTTGTTTCCAACTTGCCTTCATTTACATGAGTATAAGCAGGACAAGAAAAAAAAAATCTTAAATTACCATAATTAGAAAGAGAACCAGACCATCTCTCTTTAGGAGTCCTATAATTAATAGGAATTGAAGGAGATCTATTCACAAGATAACAAGTAGAATTTATCGCTTCAACCCAAAATTCCTTTTTGACAACCCTACATTCAAAAACATGCATGATGCTTTCTCTAAAAGAGTTCTATTCATCTATTCTGCAACACCATTTTGTTGTGGAGTATGCTTAACTGTGTGATGTCTCACAATACTTTCATTCTTGCAAAAATCATTAAACTCATATCCATATATGAAGAAAGAGCCGGTACATAATCCATATGGGAGATAAATGCTAATAGAACATCAAAAGAAAGTGGTGGGTCTACATGCTTGAACTCTACCACAATTGGGCTAATAATGCCCTCAAATACATCATCATCATGAATAACATCAGTAAGCAACCCACGAGCAAGGACAAGTTGAACATCCTTAACCATCTCAATAGCAAGTACCCCAAACAGATCGAGTGAAGAAATAGTTTTTAGTTGAACATCATTGGTAATCTGACTCATGTCTACCATGAACATCTCATTACTATACTCGTCACATGAAACAACCCCATCTATCATGTCTGCAATCTCAATAGATGTCTCATACTCATTAGTCTTCTTTAGGAAATAAAGTGCCAATAGGCTCGTATGACCTAAAGACGAAAGAGTGACCAAAATAGAAGTGGAAGTGCTAGGAGCTCCATCACTCAACTGCAATTGATGAACGAGACACTGAAGCTTAGCCTTTTGATCAACACTATGTCCACTGGTGATTCTTTCTGAATGCACTTGTATCTCAGGTGCCCTCACAAAGTAATCCACTAAGCGCATCTTGTATGAGTGAACAAGATAGTCAAATGGAATGTCAAGCAGGTGAGCTCTGAGTCTCTCATTGCATAGAAGCACCATGTATCTATAATTAACCTCTGTAAGAACAAAACCAAGACCGAAAGGAGTACCATGATCAATTGTGGCAATGAACTCTCCAGGACCATGCTGACAATGCCTTAAACCCAAACCAGGTAAGAAAAACATAGATCTCATCATGTTCAGGACCACAGTACTACCATGCTCATCAAAAGGAAGTGCCACATAATCTCTATAGAAGTGCTCAGCCTCCACAGTCTGTATCTCATCAAAGGTGAAGCTAGTAAGAAACAGGTTGTCATTTCCATGACTAATCTCCAATACTGGCTCTGAAGTAGAATAAGTGTCTCTAATAGATTGTATTGTAATGACTCTGCCCTCATGTATAAACTTTACCTTTTGATGAAGGGAAAATGGTATAACTCTTGCTCTATGGATCCAAGGTTGACCTAGTAATAGGTTAAAAGATGTGGGGATCCTCAAAATTTGAAACAAAATAGAGAATGTGATCGGGCCTATCTGCAAGTCTAATGTCAACGTACCCAAAACCTCTCTACGTGTACTATCATAGGCTCAAACTATTTGAGAAGATGGCTCAAAGTTCGAAGGTCCAAAACCAAGAGTGACTATTGTAGCTAGTAGGCAAACGTTCAGGGCAGAGTCATTGTCTAGAATGATAGATGGAACTCAATACTTGGAACAAAAAAATATATATATAGAGAGAGGTAGAGTATGTTCAAAACCCCTAGGGGGTAGATCATTAGAAGAAAAGACAATGCATGTGGCCCTGTCAACTGTCAACATATGGATCAATCCCTTAAGGGAGGTGGATGTCTCAACACCCTGACCAGTGCCTCTGGGTAAGATGTAAATGATGCCAAAAGACTCCAAATGGAGATACAAGCTGAGTGCTCTAAAGTTGCCTCAAAATCTCATCATCCTCTCATATGATCTCCTCTCAAGTGGCATCACTATCTAAAGGTCTAGCAACTATGGGAGGTTGTTGTCGTACTACCCTACTCCCACGAATGACATACTGAGCATCCTGAGTAACCATCTCATCAGAATCTTGAGTTAATATAAACGAAGATGGAATGTTATAGCATGGGCGAATCAACGACCCAACCATGGTCAACTGCACTGGTGATGTGTCAGGAACTAGTCTAAATGGTGCAGATGCCTATAGGTATGAGATCACTCCATCAACCTCATAGCTCTTATCCACTACTATAGGCTCTGGTTTAGAATCATCCCAACTTAGCATGTAAATACAATCAACAAACTCAATGAAATACATGAAGCGTACACCGCCAACTAGAAGAGGAACTACATATGAAGTATGAACTGGTAGAGGGTTAGTGGTTACACTTGGTTGACCCAAGTGAACCAAACCCTGATCTATCAAGTCTTGGATAGCATGCCTTAAAGCAGTACAACAATCAGTCTCATACCCTGGCCTCTAATGGTATGTGCAGTGTAGATCTATCCTAAATTGTGGCGGAATAGGCTGAAGCAATGGCCTAGGAACAAGAAGCATCAATAATCCAACATTTGTGAGCTTCCGAAGAGCTTGGCTCAACAACATACCCAACTATGAAAACTGTCTCAATGTCCTCAAAGCAAAAGGAGTAGATGCCTATGGAACTCTAAGGTATAAAGTTGGAGGTTTCTCTATGACTTGTGCTACATAGCATGGCTATAATAGAGTAGGATATGAGACTGGAGGCTTCTCTGTGCCCGATACTACATAATACGACTGTACTAGTGTGGGAGATGGGTAAGTCTGATCATACAGCTGAGAAGGTGCTCGTGACCTATACAGGTGAGGTAAGTAAGAAGGGTAAGTCCTAGTAGGCTGTGAAACTGGTTGATGACGCCCGAGAAGCCTCTGACTAGAAAAAGTAATAGTGCCCACATCTGACCTTTGTCATCCAATTGGTTTCTTTCCCTTAGCATCAATAGAGGAAGAATAAGATCATAACTATCTCGAAATGCCATCCTCCACGTTATACAATGCTGAAACCAGAGATCCAAAGTTCATAAAAGGTACTCCGACCACATGTCTAGCAATCCTGGGCTGTAGACTCCTCAAAATCATTTGTATATGATCTTTCTCTGATGGTCTATCAACAATCTCTACTATCTTCCCTTACTAATAGGAGATGAAAGAAGAAATGGACTCATCTGATCTCTATCTCAAAGCCTTTAGCTCTCTCCTCGACACATCTACGAAAATGTTAAATGAAAACTATTGTAAAAACTCCAGAGATAGGTCATCCCATTTCTTGCGTCGCAAGGAATCCAAATATGAGAACCAATGATGGGTTGCATCACTCAGTGATAAAAGGAACATGGTGATCATCTACAACTCGTCTAACCCATGGGCCCTCATTACAGTACTATAGAGTTGAATATGAATGTGGGGATAACCAACGCCCGTGTACCTCTTGATGTCAGACATCCTGAACTTGACTTGTAGACTGGCCACTGGTATACTATCAAGATTATCCCAAACAACTGAACTGCCAGATACTATCAACCGTCTGATATACTGCTGACTACGATCCATGCGTGTGTGAGTATCCTTAGGGACTGTGGTGTGTATTGTTGTAGGTGGGATGACCTCAAACTGATTGTGTAATAAATAAGGTAGGACCTATGGCATTTTCTAACCAGGTGGTGGTGGTGGCGGCGACAATGAATCATAAGACACCTCGTCATGAGCTATAGGTTACCTACTCTATTGACTACCCATTTCCTGCCTAAGATTGGTCAAGGCCTCTTGAATGGAAGCCATGGCGGCCATGAACTGGTCAATTGTAATGGATTGCTAATCCACGTCTGATCTCATAGGAGTGCGAATCAATCTGCCCTATACTCTAACCCAAGATGGTAAATCTAGATTGAGAATGAAGAGCTAATCCTACAAAGCATGAAACATAGGATAAGGTATGGCACGGGGAAAACATAGAAGAAATTCTAATCTGAACTGGAAGAAACAAGTCAACACAAAGCAGAAGGGTGACCCAAATATAACTTAAAGTCATACTGATCTCTAAGCACTCTCAACTGGAGACGAAAGAGGGAGTATTGGATCCAAACTGTGACTAAAGCTGCTCCAAAGGCTCTCAAATGCACCCACTTGTAGGAAATGAGTCCTAATCAAAAGATTTAAGGCTTAACCTATGAGGTCAAGGCAACTATAAAAAGAAAATGTGGACTTTAAAGGATCCTTAGCAGAAACAATTGTACCATCTCGCGATGCGCAACCTCCTGCACTCCTCTGAAGATATGAGAGTGTTTCCATGCAAGGTGGTCATCACCTCCACACATGCACTATCTCGCATCTTAGAGGGTTTCCTAATGATGCAGGCATGCACAGTGAACGGTGTGGGTGCATATGAAAATCCTATCAAATTAAGCGGAAAGAAAACACACTAGTCACACAAATATCCTAAAATCTAGCTCTGGCCTTTAAAAGTCTTCAAATATCATACTCCGATCAGCATTATTAATGTGTTGGCCTCCTCTAGAATGCTCCCAAACATAGATATAACCCATCACTGAACCTTACTCCGAATAACTAGCTCAGTCGAAGAGCAAACAAAGTAATAAGTCTCGTATCAAATACAAGATCGATGGAAACAAGGTTGGCATAGACTAGGGAGCTGGAGGTAAGAGGATAGATGTGTGTCCCACATAGATAAACAATGCGTGCATCACATAGAAAAAGAGCAATCATGCCAATAACATGTATATCACTCATATCTACACACAAATTAGGCAAGAATATGACAAGTAAAATAGGTATATAATAAAATAGACAATATGTTGAGACAAACAAGATGTTATACAACAAAGAGAATCAATCATGCCAAGATGAATGAGAATATACATGTCAAGGAAAACAAGATAATCATACAACAAGAAGAGTCACTATGCAAAAGTAGGTAAGAGAATCAATTGATATAATTAACATGTGAACAACTCCAATGAACAATATTAACCAAACATGCACCATAGATAAACATATCAAAGCTCTCAACATGTAATCAACACCCAGTCATACCAAGACACATAGAAAGAGGTATCCATTGATCAACCAATCAAATGCCACATTTTCCTCAACTCGAGTTCAAATTTGACCCTCTAAATATCCCTAGCAGAGTCGTCATTTTGTAGTCCCACATTTTTTACGTGCGTTCCCACTCGAACGACGAAATTCACTTTTTATTGATTTGTGAAAAAAAAAATGATTTTTAGAAAAAAGACTTGGAGTCTTATTTTAGTTTTTTTTTTCCTTTTTTAAAGGAAAACAAAATAAAAAAGAAAATCATGTGTGACTCCTTATTTAGAAAAGACATGTTTGCAAAAATTGAGTTTAGATTTGGATGTTAAGTTACTTATTAGAAACGTATGGTGATGAGTCGTAACATTTTTCTAAGCCCGTATACACACGGTCTCTACTAAACGAATTGAAGGAATTGTGACAATGAACTATCATGAATATCGAGAAAATGAATCATACAAATAAATAAATACAAGTCATGGTAAAAATCATATTACAAGAATGGACAAAATAAATAGAAAGAGAAATACATGAATCAATTTATTAAGTTAATTAAAAAATGATTTTATTAATCCAAATGTCATGAAACAATTTTAAAAAATTTTGAAAGAATTTATTTGCATTAAAAAAAAACAATTTTGAGTTGATGATTTCAATTTATTAAAAAAAATCATATATATATATATATATTGAAAAGAAAGGTTTTATTGAAAAAGTTTTATAATGTTATTAAAGCTTAAGAAAACTTATCTTCAATTCTATAAAAATGAGATTTCAAATTTATTACTTGTCTTCAAAGATTTGAGATTTATAAAAATAAAATCAAATAAAATAAAGAGTTCAACGAATTTTTCATATTTTATTTACAAAAGCATTCTAATTTGATTTTTGATTTTGATTTTTCTTTTTCTTATTTTTATTTAAAAAAATGGAACTTTAAAATTTTGCATTTTGTTTAAGTAAAGAAATTTATATTTTCACAATTGTATGTAAAAAAACCCCATTCAATTTTATTTATAAAAAAAAATGTTTATTTGTGGGAATAGTGTGATTCAAATTTATTTACCAAAAAGAGATTTTTTTTTTTCAAGTTTATTAAGAATAAAATAAAATAAAATAAAAATAAAAATAAAAATAATAACAATAATGATAATAATAATAAAGAAAGAAAGAATTTTTTACTTTTTGAAGAGAAGTTCGACAAACTTATCCAAAATCAGACTTCTATTTGTATTATTTTTTTTAAAAGAGACTTTCAAATTATATTTACAAAAAGCTTTTTATGCAACTTATTATTATTATCTTATGTCATTTTTAATTTAATATAAAAGGAATATGTCAAATTTATTTTTTAAAAAAAACTCAAATTTATTAAAAACATGATTTTTGGGTTTTAATTATTTTCTTTAATTTTTTTAATATCTAAAATGGTTTTTTAATTAAAAAATTAGTGTGGACCCTGCATTTCGGCTCAATGCGTTTTCCACTTGGTGGCGAGCTTGATTTTTATTTGAAAAATTGATTTTATTTATTATTTGAAAAATGACTTGGAGTCGCCACTTATTTTTGTTTTATTTTAAAGGGTAAACAAAATAAGAAAGAAAAACCCTAAGTGTGACTCCTTATTTTGGAAAAAGCGGTCTGTGAAAAACCGGATCGGGTTCGAGGGTCAGGTTACTTATCGGGAAGGTACAGTAAAGACCGTAGCACCCCTCTAAGTCCTTAAAGTCGAGTCTCTACTAATAGAATGAAGCTGACATGGCAATCAATGAGAAAATCAATGAATACTCGAAGCGATCATGCACATGTGGGAATCAAAACACTTAATAAAGAACGACCGAAGTGAGGATGGGGCATACCTTGGTGTCAAATGATCAATGCGCTATCGAGAACAAGGGTTAGCACACAATTAAAGAATAATCTCAAACATGTCATAGAGCAGAATGAATCAATCATGTGTGATAATCAAATCAATCAATCATAAAATCACTTATGTAGGGCCCCCACCAAAGCCCGTTTATTTTTGCATGAATTAATTCCACAAATTCCATAATTCGGAATTATGGAATTAAATTCTTGCTTATTTTAAAGCAGTTTTTAAAATCATGAAAGTTATGAAAACTATTCGCCGAAGAAAAAAAAAAGGCGAAAATATTTTATTGAAAATGGGATTGTTGGCATCTAAAAAAAACAAAAGATGGAAAAGTAGAGGAGTCAGGATTATTTGAAAGGCTGAATTTGAAAAAATATTTACAAAATGAGATTTAGAGAAATTATTTTAAAGAAACGGGGATGAGAAAAATAGCACGTGACTTAAGGTGGTCATGCAAAAGTGCTTGAGTGGGGGAGTTGGTTGGAGCATGAATTGGCATTGATGGTGGTGATCTTGACACCTGGACTGTCACGCTGAACTGCCGTTGCATGTGGAGATTGCCTGTTAGGTTCTGAACCCTTGACCTGATTGCCATTACTTTTTTTTCTTCATTCAACACCCCTTCAAACTTGGCTCCTTTCAAGTCAGGTAAGGGGTTTGGCGAATCAAGCTTTCAACTCAAGGTCAGATGAGCTCAATCCAGACACGGCACCAGCAACATTACCCATTTGTGAGTGGAGCAGTGGAGATACCTTAGGCAGCACCCTTTGCAAAGGTTTGAGGATGGAGCAGTGGAGCAGTGGAGCAGTGGAGATACCTTAGCACTCCTCTATGAGGCCTTTATCTTCTCCATTTCCCTCACATCTAAATGAAGGCAAAAATGTTGTTTCTTCTTCATCGGGATAAAGGACTTCATCAAAGCTTGAATGCTTCTCGCCATTGTCTAGGAATTTCTGAGATACATCACAAGCTCTCTTATTGCCACTTTCGGTGCAAAAACCAGTGTGAGTGACCAAGCAGCAACTTTCTTGGATGTTACAGAATTGACAATCACAGCAAATTCAGGACCATTTTAAGGAAGCACCGCCAACAAGAAACCTATCAATATCCGCTTGTTTGGCGAATTCTGAACAATTGCTCCCATTCACTGAACCTCCATAAATAATTCGTGTTTTAGAAGCAACTTCAGCTGAGACATTCTTTTTAAGCCAATCACGAATGCACCAAATGTAGAATTGACCCATGTATATGATTAATGCAAATTCCCCCAATCATCCAGACTGTTGAGTGTGCCCGGATCCACATGGACCTATGTTTGTTCCTATCATCAACAAGTAGATGGTTTCCATTTGCTTTGCTAGCTTCTGGAGGAACCTCATTTGAACGTTTACGCGACCGAACCCATGCAACAGGTATTGGCAGGGTGCTGGTAGTGTTGTCCTTTTGCATGGCTCTCATGTATAGCCTTTACTAAATTAAGGAAACATATCTACCAGCATGTGCAAAAGAAATTGTTGTAGGGAATCCGAACCATATGAGACCCTATTTTTCTCAGAAAATCTCAACCCAGAGAGCTCTTGGATTGTGAGAGAAACCTTGCAGAGGCAGCAGAGAACTCGCGATGTACTCATAAACACCCTGACTGTGTTCTACAGAATCTGCATGGAACTGAAATCCACCAAGTCTTTTCTGCATGAAGCCTAATGGGACTCTTCATCACAATATCCATGCCCATTAAAACCGCTTTCATATAAGTAAAACACGCCAGAATCCTCACAGACCAGCTTCTCTTTCTTTCCAGGCCTCATCATTAGTAGTTGATAACTTAGCCTGCATTATTGACATCATTGTTGAAAGAATCTCATTCCCAAACACATTTGAGAGAACATCTAGCCCAGCTGCACTGCATTCCCGTAAATTCCAAATGCTGACTGTATCATCATCATCATCTTCCGCATTATCCGACCCATGAAACCGAGAAGAATGAAAGTGAGGTTTCAAATCCTGATCGCGGTCTGGAAGGGACTCACCCTCCCCGGCTGTCCTCTCAGTTACTGGCGCCAGAAACTTCAATGGACATGAGAGGCATGTAGTGAGAAAGCATGGATGCGCAAGTGGGTATAGAGGAGTGGGGAAATGAAGTGATGATGGGTATGAACAATGGGCTTGAGGGGTTTAGTGGATATGAAAGTATTAGAGAGAGAGGTGGGTACAGGGAAGGTTTGACGAAAAAAATAGAAGAGGAATGACGTGGTGCATGGTGGTGTAGAGAGAATGAGAAAACGGATATGCTTGTATGGGGTATGAGACATGGGCTTAAGCGGGAAGATATAGGTATGAAGAAGATATGCATGGGGTGGCTATGTTTGATGGAATTTAATAAAAAGCTGGGTATGAAAAACATGTGGTATGAAGAGATAGACGAATGAAGTGGGCGGTGAGAAATGGGTATGAAAAACTAGAGAGAGAAAGGGTATATGAGGGTGGTGATGAGAGAGAAAAGGTGGCATAGTGGAGTGGGTTGTATGAAATGGGTATGGCAATTGAGTTAGTGAGATGAATGGGTGAGGGATGGGTATAGGTAGCGTGAAAGACGGGTATGGGAGGAGCGTGTATGGTAGGCTTGAAAGAAAATGGGTATGAAGATCATATGGCATAGAGAGATCGATGAATGGGTGAGGGATGGGTATGATGGAATGCAAGGTGATTAGTGGGGTATGCCAATAACAGGGTGCAGAGAGAGATGTATCGGTTGAAGAGATTCAAGATGATGGGTATGTGGCATAGAGATGGGTGTGAAGGATAAACGAAGGTGTTCCGTCATATGAATCAGATGCATCAGTTGGTTATAGGTCCAATGGAGGCTTTTGAATAATGCGTCCTACACTCGGAATAAACACTGCTCTGTTGAAACTGGGAAGACTTTTCATGATATTGACAATGGAGTCGTCATAATATAGAAGGTTCTAAACGGTAGTGACGTCGTCGGCAGTATTGAAATATGCATGAGTGTGAGCGGTAGCAAATACGAACAAGCACACCAGCGGCATGCAATGATAGGCACGCCTCGAAACTCTATTTTTCTGAAACCAGGGGTCATTTTTGAATCCGACAACTTATAGAGCTTGAATGTTCTACTCATTGTCATTCGTGCTCGAGTTCCTCTGGTCATGAAAGTTTCCTTGAGGATGGAACATAATTCATTTCTTGAAACTGGGATTGGAATAGAGGAATTGAGGAAAATAGCCTAGCCATGCCATACGTGGAGATAACCAGAATGGATTGCCATGTTGATCCATTGTAGGAAATTATGTCCGCCCAAAATCTGAACCTGATAAAGGCTGCATGAAAACTTGAGGTGTCTTTCATCGAGACTCTGGAGATTTCCTTGGGATCAACACTCTTAGTCCTTCAAACATTGAGATGAATCCCAAACTGGAGACTTGAAACTGCATATTGTAGTGGGAAGCACCTGCCACCTCCCTAGCCACGTCTAGTATCATTAGGTCCAAAACCACGAGCTCCAACATCTACCACACCACCCTCATTCATGATTAATCCCATTTTTATACCCTTCTCCTCTTGAAAACTGACCCATCTCGGTATAGGAAGGCACAGAGACTAGACCAACATGATCAAACACCATCAAGACAACTAAAGAAAGAATGACGAAGAAACACCCTCTTCATTTACCTTCTCAAAAGATTATTTCAGTCAAAATGGTTGGGCCCAACGAGATAAACAACTGCAACTTTTCATGCCCAGAAACTGAGAACTTATATCTCATAATACCCTTCCTCCTCAGGCGAAAGTGGCAGATCTGATGCATGATACAGATGGGTCCCAAGAACAAAGGAATATAGCCAGAACATAGTACAGCAGATAAGAACCAAATGAGTTCATACAAGCCTCATTTCCCATGCCCCTCAATGAGCTCGGATGTAGAATCAGTTCAAGAAAAAATTCAAAACGAGTTTTAAAACGAAAACAAAGGTGGGAATCTCACGAGAGATCTCAAAACAGGGGACATTGAAACGGGATAGAAATCAAGCAAAAGGTGAGTATAAGCAAGCTCAAGATCCCAAAAACCGACGAAAATACCCGGTAAACACATTCAAACATCTAGATAGAATCTCATTTGATATTCAGATATCCCCATGAAAAGGACATGAACATGGAAAAATAAATATAGCTATGGAAATCATACCTGGGTCTCCCTCTTATGGCAATAGAGTCACCCACCTCACGGCAGCTCAGTCCTCTACCTCTCTCCATTCTCCCCAAGAATACCCCCCAAGCTCCCCTGTTTTTCTTCTCATTGGCCCCTCTTCCTCCTCCCTCAGCTCTGCAGCCTCCTCTCCAGAATCCTTCCTCACCAAAAATAACCAAACAAAAGCTCCCCCCTCCCTAAAGATTTTCTGCCACCTTTCTAAAACAACCTACCTGCCATATCTCTTTTTCCTTCTCGGATTTGCCCCTCTAACCATCTCTGTAGCGACAGCCACCACTTCCACTACCCTGCAGCTGCCAGCCACCTCTCTCTCCCTCATACGCTCCTCATAACAAAAAAATGATTTTTTTCTGATTCCCCTTGACACGTGCCCAAGTCTCATTTGCTCCTTGATTCCATTACCTGGTTCTCTGTCCACCAAGCATGCGAGGACACGTGGCTCTTTAAGAGCCCTCCACTGGCAAAAAGAGCTGCAAAAAATACATGAAAGTGAGGCCTTAAAATGGGGTCTACAATTAGTTTTATAGAATTGAATTTAAATATTAAAAATAAAATAAAATAAAGTTATCTTCATGACTCCAAATTCATATTTATTTATTTTTGAGACAAAAAAAAAAACAATTTATTTTTTTTAAAAAGGACTTTGGTTTATTAGAAATATGAATTTTGGTTTACTTAAAAAAGGCTATTACAAATAATTAAATTTGTTATTATTATTATTATTATTATTATTATAAAATAAACAAATAAATAAATTTAAAATTAAAAAAAAAGTTCATTGAAATATTCTACAAAAAAAAAAAATATTATTTGTTTATCATTAGATTTACACAATAATATGAGAATTAGGAACAACACAAAATAAACGAACAAATAGATAAACAAATAAATAAATAAGAAAATTACTCAAATGCATAGGCAATGATAACCAAACTAGCAAAAATTTAAAACATTTACCAGAATATGAAAGGAAATGGATCATATACATACACTAATATATACCAAAATGGCATGCAGAATAAATCCAATATATACAAAAATAAATATAGATAAAATAAAAATAAAGAGGAGGATAGGGATAATCGACATACCCTTTGCAATGCAATCCCAAATCTAGTGGCCTCCATAGCTTCTACAACAAAGCTTAGAAATATCCACAAACATCTCAAACCTCTCATAGGAAAATAAATAAATAAATAAAACAAAGAAAATACAGAGAGAGTTTTTCCAAAAAAAATCCAAAGAGTCATATTTCTTTTTCTAGTTGCAAGATGGTTTTTCTATCCCCAAATTAAGTTCACCAACTTTCTGCCCATGCCCTACCTCCAACTGCTCCAACTAATACACTATGCATTATTTGCCTTTTCCCGCTCTCGTCAACAATCAATCCATGCAAAATAAAATAAAATAACAAATGAATAGAAGAATATGAGAACAAACACAACCTAAAACTAAACAATAATAGCCTTAAAGCAACAATGTAGGTCCAAAGCAAATCTAAAGACTAAACCCAAGTAAATTATAAATCCATGATGGGCCCAAACTTATATCAAATTAACTAAAATATTGTATTAACAAGCCCAATACAATTGCCTGAAGCCCATCAACTAATGTGAACAAAACCCACAAACAACCCAAACACAAAAACTAGTCACTATGCAAATCAACACAAGGGTTTTACCTCATGTTCTTGAAATCACGTGAAGAAGAGTGGTGTAGTGAGAAAGTATCCACGGTAGCTGTTATCGGATAGATATAGAAAGGTGGTGGCCATGGAAAGTGAAATTGTTGTCGTTGGAGATGGAAAGACGTGTGGTATTAGTGCATGTGGAAGAGAGGGGTGGAGAGAGAAAATAATGAGCGAGAAAGGGAGAAAAAGAGAAAATAAAGATAAGAAAGAAATATGGTTGGTCAGATGGAGATGGTGTATCGTCGTCAGCAATGATGCCAACATCATATCATCGATAGCAGCGTTGACATCACATCACTGGTAGTGACAGTTGTGACTGTCGGTGATGGAATGTGGTGCATGCGTGGGTGAGAGAGAAATGGGTATGAGAAGAAAAAAGAAAGCGAGAGAAAAAAAAAAAGAATAAATGAGATGAGAAATAGAGAGAAGGGTGTATGGAAATGATATTGAAATGGAAAGAATGAAAAAGAAAGGGAAAGTTGTGTTTTGGGCTTCCCATCCCAACATAATAGCATTTTCAAAACCCAACAATGGGAAATATGAGAATCAACTTTTAATATGAAAAGTTTTATCATTTTTGTGTACTCTAAGCCAACTCCATCTTTTATGCCCAAATTGCTCATCTGTTTCTCCAACTCAGCATTCTTAACATCATCCCAACCTTCTTATCACTCTCTCTAATTTGGAAGCTTTCTCTTATTTTTCTTCTTTCCCGAAAACCTAAAATCTCTCGTTTCAATTCAGAAACTGAAATCCAAAACTCCAAGACGATGTCAAAATGCGCCTTTCAACTCGTCTAGGAGCCATGGGAGTCCAAGAGAATCCGAAAAAAATGAAATGGAGCTCGGGTGGTGAGAGTGGGTACCCAAAAACTGAAACCCTAACCTCCAAATGTGTCATAGACTTGCAAATCCATGTCCAAGATAGCTTTATTAGCAAGAAATAGCATCAAACATCTCTCCTAGACCATTAAATTGGCGAAGTCCTTGAAAAATCAAAGGAAATGGTGTAGAAAATGAAGCATAGGAGACTCATAGGTACTACCTTAATAGCCCTTAGGTACGACCTTAATCTACTTTAGGTACTACCTTAGTTAAACTTAGGTATTACCTATGTGAAACCTCAGAACTTCATTTATGGATATTACTTACTTCATTTGTGACCTTTAGAGCATGCCATTTTGTGATTAATTAGTGTGATTAGTTGGTTCAATTTTGGTATTTTGGTGACTCTACTTAAGGTACTACCTTAATCTACCTTAGGTACTACTTTAACCGACCTTAGGTACTACCTAAGTAAAACTTGGGTACTGTCTATTTGAAGTCTCAGAACTTTATTTGTGGATATTACTTACTTCATTTGTGACCCTTAGAGCACGTCATAATGTGATTAATTAGTGTAGTCAATTGGTTCATTTTTTATATTTTGGTGATTGTACCTTAAGTACTACCTTAATAGCCTTAAGGTACTACCTTAATCTACTTTAGGTACTACCTTTACCGACCTTAGGTACTACCTAAGTAAAACTTGGGTACTATATATCTGAAGTCTGGGAACTTTATTTGTGGATATTACTTACTTCATTTGTGACCCTTAAAACACGTCATTATGTGATTAATTAGTGTGGTCAATTTATTCATCTTTGGTATTTTGGTGACTGTACCTTAGGTACTATCTTAATAGCCTTAAGGTACTACCTTAATCTCCTTAGGTACTACCTTAACCGACCTTAGGTACTACTTTAGTTAAGCTCATTCAACTATCTAGGAGCGAGTTGGTGTCTTTTTCAGTTTTAAACATAAAACCGATTGACTGGTTACCCCTTCCCAGTCGAGGTTCGATCGAGAATGAAGTAAGTAATATTCACAAATGAAGTTCTGAGGCTTTAGATAGGTAGTACCCAAGTTTTACTTAATTAGTACCTAAGGTCGGTTAAGGTAGTACTTAAGGTAGATTAAGGTAGTACCTAAGGTACAATCACCAAAATACCAAAGATGGACCAATTGACCACACTAATTAATCATATAATGACATACTCTAAGGGTCACAAATGAAGTAAGTAATATCCACAAATAAAGTTTCGAGACTTCAAATAGGTAGTACCCAAGTTTTACTTAGGTAGTACCTAAGGTCGGTTAAGGTAGTATCTAAGGTAGATTAAGGTAGTACTTTAAGGCAATTAAGGTAGTACCTAAGGTACAATCACCAAAATACCAAAGTTGAACCAACTAATCACACTAATTAATCACAAAATGACATGCTCTAAAGGTCACAAATGAAGTAAGTAATATCCATAAATGAAGTTTTGAGGCTTCACACAGGTAATACCTAAGTTTAACTAAGGTAGTACCTAAGGTCAGTTAAGGTAGTACCTAAGGTAGGTTAAGGTTGTACCTAAGGGTTATTAAGGTAGTACCTAAGGTATAGTCATTGGTCGAGGACCGGTCAATCGGTTCGTCAGGACCCAATACTTTAAGAGTCTCATGTGCTTCATTTTCTACACTATTTTCTCTGATTCTTCAAGGGCTTTGCCGATTTAATGGTCTAGGAAAGATGTTTGATGATATTTCTTGCTAATAGAGCTATCTTGGACACGGATTTGCAAGTCTATAACACATTTGGAGGTTAGGGTTTCGGTTTTTGGGTACCCACTCTCTCCACCCAAGCTCCATTTCATTTTTTTTCGGATTCTCTTAGACTCCCATGGCTCCTAGATGAGCCGAAAGACGCATTTTGACATCGTCTTGGAGTTTTGGATTTGGTTTCTGAATTGAAATGAGAGATTTTGGGTTTTCGAGAGTGAAGATAGATGAGAGAAAGTTTCCAAATGAGAGAGGGTGATATGGAGGTTGGGATGTTGAGCTGGAGAAACGGAGGGGCAATTTGGGCATAGAAGATGGAGTTGGCTCAGAGTGCACAAAAATGATAAAAATTTTCATATTAAAAGCTAATTGTCATATTTCCCATTGTTGGGTTTTGAAAATGCTATTATGTTGGGATGGGAAGCCTAAAGCCCAACTTTCCCAAGGAAAAAAAAAGAAGAATGGAAATAGAAGAAACCAAGAGGAAATGGAAAAGAAAAAAGGAGATATATGATGGACAACTGGGTGAAGGAATGTGTGGTCTTTAGGGTTTTTATTAGATGAACGGTGGGGATTGAAGCAAAAAGGAAGGCCAAGATTTAATTCTCCAATAAAAATTGGATTAAAAGTCAAAAGGAATTTGCCTAATATACATTAACCAAAATTCCTAAAATAAATAAAATAAAAATAAAAATAAAATAAATAATAATGATAATAAAAATAAATAAAATAAAATGAAAAGAGTTCACGACAAATTTTGGGGTTTACAAATTGATTTTAGAAAGGTATAGAAAAAAATTACTTCTTGTAAGTTGACTTGTACGAAAATCTATGTAATGTTTGAAGAAACTTTTTTAGGAAAAAATGATTCTTATAAAGTTAAAGTTTTAATTTTAATTTACCTTAAAAACCATTATGATTTTTATACCAAAACAAGAAAAAAAAATCTTATGTAAGTCATTGTCATTGGGTAAGTTAATGAGCAATTATTATCCAAATAATTGAATATATGAGTACTAAGTGTATATAATAAATATATAAATAAAATGAAGTAAATAGAAAATTAGAACTCACAAATATAGTTGATTGAAGCTACAATTTGACTTTATGTCCTTCAGACGAATTTATCCCGCTTAGGTGCTTACGGTTTATTGACAATCATTTTTCAGATACAACAATAAATTTTTTGTGATAGTAACACTTCAAATCACAGGAAACAAGGAATTACTTGGTGCTTTGTACTCTCCTGTATATCAAATGGCAAAAAATAGAAATGATTAAACTTAAAACTAAAAATGACTTGAATGACAAGAAAGGAGAAAGAGTGGAAAGAATGGATGCATGAATAAAAATGTCATGGAAGTCCTTATTTATAGATTTGATGGTGACCTTTAGAAGAGATGTGTCTTTAAAATACTATACACATCTTTTGAAGGATTGTATTTTAAGACACCAAACACATCATCTGAAAGAGGTTGTGTCTTAAATACAAGACACATCCTTTAAAACAAGTTGTGTCTCTTGTTTAGAGATAACATGTCTTTCAAGAAAAAAGAAATCATAATTTTCATTCATCTATATAAATTTCAACATAAACAAGGAAAGGGATCAAGGATGAAATGTTAAATTTTTTATTGTCTTTGCATTTCTCTAATGCAAAAATTCTTATTTTTCATTTGGGTTGAAGGAAGGTATAAGAAAGTAAAAATATTGTTTCTCACAAGTGCTTTTAGTCAAGATCGAAGCTTTTGAAAAAAAAAAAAAAAGGTTTAAGCATGTGCTCGTTAGCAAGGTGAGCAAGAACAACTATGGAACAAGGTTTTTTCAAGTACTCACCCCTAATGAGTTTAGGATTAAAATAAATGTGTTGATAGTTTATTTGAGTTTTTTTTTTTTAAAACCTAGTGTGGGTTCTAGCATTACTTTGTCTGTCCAATTCAAATTATATATAAAAATAATTTTAAAAAATAATTTAATTGAGACTTTTTATTTCTCATATAATAAGTTATAAAAATTATAATATTTTAATTATTTATAAAATATTTTTATTTTTCAATGTAATAATTTTTTTTTAAATTATGTTTTCAAAAAATAAAAAATTTAAAAGGGACAAGGTGACGAGTATGTGAAATTTGCATTGTTACTCAACCCAACCCATTTAATTTTCTTATTAGCGTGGAGACGATAATTATTTTGAATAAATAAGATAGATTATGAGGAGAGAGACCTGTCCAGAAACCTACCTTGTCATCTCTAAATGTGAGGCAAGGCGTAGGCCAAAACATTGAAGGTATCCTTTCCATACCCTTATTTTTATAATTAATAATATTTAAAAATAATTTAAAATGTATAAAAAAATAAATAAATAAATAAATGAAGAACCTTACCACAAGTAAAGGCATAATCATTGTATAATTTTTTGCAATTATAATTAAAGAATTTCAAAAAATAAAATAAAATCAATTAACTAATTTTTTTTTCTATATGAAAAATCAATTATTTAATTTCATATGAGAAAAATAAAAAATAGAAAAGGAGAGAGGTCGGTGGGGAATGTTTGAAGAAGAACAGGGGAAAATGAATTAGAGGTGGGGAGAACGGAGGGAATAACCGAGGAGCACCAGTGGAGATCTCTCCAGAGCAAAGTGAAAATGTCGAAGCTACCTAGGCCGGAGTGAGCTGCCGCCGATGGTGTTGAGAAGCCTGAGATGTCACCATCGACAATAAGGTCAGAGTTAGGGTTGCATTTTTTTTTTCTCTCCTTTGATTTTGCTCTCCACGAGCTGTTTTGGGTTACGAGACATCATTTTTTCTTTTAAATTTATTTATTTCTAGCCATCTCAATCATAGAAACACCTAGAAGGCTTACGCCTCAAGCTCCGGCGCGTTGAAGGCGCATTGGAAGTGTGCCTCGCCTTTGATTGCTCTTTGATTGTTTTGTGATGTTTTTCCCATTCCAGTTATTTGCACTTTGATTGTTTTATGAAACTCTTGATTTTAATTTTTTGAGAGTTTAATGGATCATGGAGACAACTGTACTCTGGCTGAGGTTAATGCATGAATCCTTTGAAGATATCACTTTCTACGATTTGTATTTATACTTAATGTTTCTATGTTCTTCTGCCTTTAGAAACATGCAACACTGGGTAATTTCCAAATTTTATTTTCTGTTTACAAAAGAGGATCAAATTTTCTTCTCTTTTTCTATTCTCTTTATGTTTTTTGACTACCAAACAAGCCCTATGAGCGCCCAAATTAATTGAGTGTAGGCATAAAACCCGTCCACATTAATTTCTTGCAAGCACTTACTTCGGTCTTCTTCTTCAATATATATATATATATTGCTGCAGTTATTGTCTCATTCTTACTTTCTTTTCTTGGTTTCAGCTACCATATGGAAAGCTGGCAACATGTCCAAGTGCACATTTGTCGGATTTTAGGGATCCAGCTGATATTCCTTGTTGGTTTTGGTTTTTGCATGAGTAGTTCTTTCGTTTCATGTGAGGTTGGTTAAACACAATTCTTGTATTTGCATTTTTTTTAATTATTTTTTATGATGAATTTTTGTTGTCAAAGCTCTGGGCTTCTATCCAACTATTTATCTGGTATTGCAAAAGTTTCTGCCAACCATCTATGTCTAGAATTTTGTCCATTCTTTGAGTTGGTCTATGCTTTCACTGCACATCTGATATTTTTACCCAGTATGCGTGTTCGATTGATATGAATTGAACTTGATTAATAGTCTGTCAATCTTAGGAAATTTTATTTTCTTTTGAATTGTTAGAAAGCTTACTGAAACCATACCAGAACCCATTTTTTAAATTCTTGTATTATTTTAAGAAATTATGGCTGAAGTATGGATGAGGTTAAATTCTCTAGAATTCATGCTAGGATTACCACTTTCTAACATTCACTATGTGGTCATGAACTGTTTTGATATGCATCAAACTTCTGGTTTTATTAGTTGTAGTTTCATGAGAGCATGGAACATCTTCTTAGTTCATTGCAGCATAAGAATTTCAGTTTGCAGGCTTCTTGCCCCACTCTTAACTGCAAACCTTTGAGCAATCCAAAACCCATTAGTTTGTTTGTTTTAGAGGTAATAGAAAGTCCTTTCTTCTGGGGCTGCAAGGTTTACTTCTTTTAATCCCTTCAGATTGAATACATATTGGCTTTAGTATGGTGGACCATATTTTTGTTATAAAACCTTGACCTTTCCAGTATACAATGCGATAAGCATTTTCAAGGGCATGGCATGCATCTAGCATCTTCACCCTATTTAACGAAGCAATGGTAACCAATACCTTGTTCCCTTTTTGAAATCATGCAAGTTTGTAAAAATTAAGATGCTTTTTAATGGAAAATTTCAGACTTTCAACAACCTTCTTTGGAACTAGATTTTTATCACTATTACTATCAAGAATGATAGTTGTCTGATTATCATTACCTGTGATACTTATTAGTCTCTTCCTTTAATGCTAAGAATAGGGCAACAATGGGGGAATTTCCTTGTGATCTTGGGATCCCATAGAACTATTTTTTCTTTTCACTTTCTCCTATCTTTGAGGAAAAAAAGCATCTTGCATTATGTAGAAGTCCCATTTCACAAAAATTTTGCCTCAATTAGCGCCTTTTGTTTGATAAACTTGTTGACTATCCTCTATCCTCATTTCTTAATTTTCAGGTGGGCGGGTGTACCTCAAATGTTGGCTCCACCAACCAAAGTTTAAACATCCCACCTTATTTTCAGAAACATATTACAAAATCATATTTTGATAAATATGATAGCTTGCTTGATTCAGATTTCCTAGATTTCATATCACATGAACTTTTTCCTGGCTCTTGTGAACTGCTACTGGATAATCTGAATCTTGTGCTGAGACTGTCAGTTCAACAACGCTCTCTGATTGGTGATGGTTCTCATCGTCACCTTTCTTCATCCTTCAGATTTAATATCCAGTCGGAGTTAATAGCTGAGTTACCAATACACTTCTGTGAGGCCATAATAATTGAAAAACTACCCTATGGAATCTTTGCTGACCCATTTGAGCTACAACATCTTCTTCAGCGTGGAGGTAAAATAATTTCTGTATCATTCAAGCAACACATCTGAGCACTCTTCTCCCTTTCCAAGATTTTTGAGTCAAACCACATGTGCAGTATTTATGGATGCAGCTGTTTTTGGAGACACAAATTTGGAATTGCCATCTGTTCATTCCAACCGGTCCCTTGTTGAGGTTCACATGGATGTCGATCTCAACACTTTTTCAAGACACAAGGATGGTTTGGAAATCAACATAGATCTTCCAATGCATATACGTTATCCAGTAAGTGAAAAGGAGATCACAGAAAGTGAAAATAAAAATAGACAGTGGTTTTTTTTCCCTGAAATTTGATTAATATTCCACAAGACATCTGCCCAGTATTTAAAGAGTTCAGCACTTACTATTTTCGCATCTTTAATTATCTGAATTACATGGATCTGGGTATATGTGTCGAGTGCTGGATCAATTTTATTCCCAAATATCAAAAACATAAGGTGCACTTTAATTAACAATTCTTCTTTTCCTAAACTCGTTTCTTGTGTCATCTGAATGAAAATTGAATTGATATGGACCTGAGATTGTCCCCATTGATGATTCTATGTGGTTAGCCTTTAGGGTTGTTACAGAAACTTATTTTGGAAATTGACAACCCAAATGTAATATTAGAGAGAATGGATGGCAATGGTAGAGTTAGACAGGTCATGCCCCTGCTCTCGTCCCCAACCTCCTAAATTTTCAGGTATTTATATAATCCATGTAAATAATTGTAACCATAAGTGAACTTAATGAAGTAGCCTCTATAGAATTTTCACTAATACCATGTGGGCCCCGCCTTCCATCAG
Organism: Vitis riparia; assembly: GCF_004353265.1. Lineage (NCBI taxonomy): Eukaryota > Viridiplantae > Streptophyta > Magnoliopsida > Vitales > Vitaceae > Vitis > Vitis riparia. The sequence continues at coordinate 10,304,770 of NC_048432.1, read as the reverse complement.
TCTAATTTACACCCCTGCTCAAGACTCACATCATTTTGCTAATTTGTTTGACCCTGTGAAATTTTCAAAATTTATTCAAACCCTTACTTATTGTAAGAAAACTGCTAGTTTGTCCCATGAACACTACTAATTGCTGGAGAACCTCTGAATTAAATATTACAAACTGAATGATAATAAGTTATGCCATTTCTTTATGGCTTGAAACAAATTAAGAAAAATCACGACCTTTAGGTTTAGAGATCACTTGAGGGATCTAAAGCTATAAGTTACATAAAGTAACTTTATTTAAAGTAAAAATAGCTTCAATTATAAAACAAAAATTCTGCAAAACAACTTGATAACATTATATTTGTAATTCCTTCTTATTTTCTCTTTGTACTCTTACATTCCTGTTTCCCAAAAAAATTCCTAGTCTGCAATTGAATATAGGGGTCCATGGAAAGGGTTATTTATCATTGCTGAGGCAATCTCTAATTGGCATTTTCCCAGTGATACAGTTAGGATACTCTTTATCTTATTGATAATCCTTGAATTGCTTGTATGCTTCCTCCTTCTAGTTCCACCTTTCGTAGTCTTCCCACTCATTTTTGGCTTACCTAAACATCTTTCTCTGCTTTGCTTGTCCTATGTATCTTTCCAATTCAGATTCTATATGTACATTTTGTCATCTGCCTAGTTAGTCTAAAAAATATGAGAAAGAAAAATAAAGAAATGATTAGTAAAGATGCAAACTCATATAACAAATGAAGTTTGTCAGGTGGTTTTGTCTGGACCTTATTTTACAGTCTATTGTGTATAGGGAATGTGGATAGTTGTTTTTATGATGACCTAACAGTTACAAGGCAATCTTGGAAGGCACTATCTAATATTTCTCTCTTGTGCTGCAGCCCTTGGAAGAGAGTGGCTATTCAAATATTGAACTAGGTGCACCAGACTTATTCATGCGCTGCAGCATTGAAGCAAAGTCACATAATCAGAGCTGTTTATTGATGTTAAAAGATAAAGGTGTTGCACTAGGGAATGGCACTGTAGTGTGGAGAGTACCTTCTGGAATTAAGGCTCATGCCAGAGCAGTGTCTATTGTTACTTTCATCTCAGCCATATTGTCGACTCTTTCAATTGTGCTGACATCTGTGTATTATTCAAGTACCAAATTGTGCAAAAACCTAAAACAATCTTAATTCATTAAACCTTTTCTGGGCCCTGATAACTTTGCATGTACCTTGAAAACACTGCTCTAATGGAAGAAAATGTCCTGTGGGTGAAATTATTTTATTTTCCTTCTATCATCTGCTTTCTTTGCATTTAATAGTTGTATTTTCATAACATTAGGCCTTGAAAGTGAGGATGGGATTCCTAATGCTACAAAGATTATTCATCCATAGATTGCACAAGTCTCCCAAATTGGAAATAGCTTAATCTCTCAGCTTGTTAGAATTGTTATTAGAAGATATGGAATCAAGGGGTTGACATTAAACACCCAGGAGTTTGAAAATGACTTGACACTTGAAAGGCTACAAGGAAATTAAGATATAGTCACAAATGGCTGTTCTTTTGGCTGTTGACCCCTCAGTCATGAGATTATCAGTCATAGTGGTGCTCTTCCTAATCTTGTAAGCTAGCCCCCAATTCTTTCTGCTCTCATGAAATCAAGGTACCTCTCATTCTCTGCACTAGACAGCATTTTTCTCTTTGCATTCATTCTTATATTTAATTTGACTTTGGTGGATTGCAAGGATTTGTTAGCATTGATATTTGATAATTATTTCCGCAGGTTTAGAGGTGGAGACTTGGATGGTTTGTGAGAATTTCAAGATGATAGTGTTTCTTTTTTTAAGTATTTTTAGTGAAAATATTTTCTCTAAATAACAAATAGAAATTATGTTAAGGAATACTAACAAATAGTAATGAAGATGTTTTATAATATAAGTATGTTAGGAAATATAAGATGATAGTATAAAATTATGAGTTTCATAAAAGAAGTTCAAAATTTTCTCTAGGTTTTGTTGTATTGTAATGTTACTATCTTTATTATATAAATATAATATATTTTGGTTATACTTGTATTTTATGACAAAGTAATAACATTAGAGATACTTTTTATACCTCATCGACATCGAACAGGTATTAATATCATCCACTTTATGCATTAAAAGAAAAAATAGATATAAAAATTAAGATAAAACATTGTACAAAAGAAAAAATGGGAAAAAATATAAAATTATATGATTTTTTAAAATTATTTAATTATAAAGAGCTAAAGATGATTAAGCATTTTATATCATTTTCTAATTCTTTTAGACTATCAAACAAAAAATTAGATATTTCTTCTTCCTCAAACTCTATACAAAAACATGATGTATCAATTTAAAATTAGAAAATGTAAATAAAAAAAATCATCATTCTTCTTACATAATTATGAAACTTGTATTTTTTTTTAAAAGAAAAATAAAAATGTTCAAGAAAACACATTAGATGTTTTGATTTAGCTTAAAAATTAGATCTTGATTACAGCTAATGTAAGGGCCACATGATTTAAGAGTCTTGAAAAAAAAAAATCTATACGCTTTGAGGTGGAATTTTGGCTTATTATTTTGCTAAACGATCTTTCAGGGAAATTTCCTTTCCTTCTTGTCTTGTTCTTCACAATAAATGGGGTGAACTGGCTAATGGTATTTTTTAAAACATTTCACAAAATTTAATGTATGAATGTAAATAATGAAAATAAAGAGTTGAAAAGGTTTCAATACGAGCCCTTGGGAAGTTCGATGGAAGGACGCGTGGCGTGAAGGTGTCAACTTGATCCCGCCAATATGTGTCCGTTGCAGCAAATGTAGAACGGTGATGCTTCTATAAATGGACAAAGCCACCGTCCATAAGGCCATGGGGTCTTCTTAATGATATCATTGTTCCCAATTTTCGACCCCCGCCTCTTAAATAACATAAAAAATTAAAGCTACTTGGGTTCCTTTTTTATTGTCGAATAAAATGATTTACCACATTTCTTTAAGAGGATTCTTAACTATCTGGAGAACATCCAAATAGTTATAATAATAAATAAAAATCTATTGTTCCAAGTAATTCACCCAATCCATTTCTATTAGACGTCTATTTCCAGACACTAACCCTACTGGCATCATCTAGAACAATGAATCCGCCGCATACCTCATACCCCAAGGGAACATATTCAAATGGTAGCAATGAAACACAAAGAATTATAATTTTTTATTAATAAAAATAAAAGAAACATTACACAACCAGACCCATATACCCTCAAAACAGCAACTTACAGTAAGATGAGAACAGATATCAACCACAACTCACAACCACCCCACCCCACCCCACCCAACCCCCCTCAAATAAAAACAACCAGATACCAACACTATATACTCCCTTGAAATTGAAGCCAAGTTTCAGTCCCTCATCATGCATGTCTCGTAAAACATCAAAACCAAAGAAATTAACAAAGAGACCACACCTTGTTGCCAAGCAGATTACAGGTCTGCTCTATGATTGGACTCTGAGAATTTTCTGATTAAGCTGCAATTACGATGATCACAATGAGGAGGATGATCCCAAATATCACCAACAGCAAGCAGGTCTGCAGGAAAAGGAAATGATATGTCAGGATTCATTTATTTTAGTGGAAATATAAAGGTTGGAGATGATAGATGAAGATGGCAGATTTATCTCTGTTAAACACGAGTCTCTTAATTGATAAACTAAGCCAACTGAATCATTGCATGTTGACCTAAAAGAGTAGGCACCAGTCTTTCTGAGAGATCAAATTCACCCCATTAATCATCCACCTTGTATTTCTTAATATATTCATGTGGTTTTCAATTTTTAGCATGAGTCTATTACAGGACCATTTAACTGGTCCTACCACAGAAATGACCTGCAGTTAAAAAGTGCCTCCTGTTGTGAAGTTATGCTTTTTAAGAAAAAGAATTAAAGAGTTCAAGATTACCAGAGATGAATTTGATCGTTGGGTCTTTGATGCTTTTGCAAGTTGGGATTTTGCCTGTGCTGTTGCAGCCTGGGCACCATCAATGTTGGAGCCAATATCATCTGAAAAGAGAAATTGAAATGAGAGTCAGCAGCCTGAATCAGAAAGGGAATAGCGAACTCTAGACAAGACAGTCAGATGAGTTACCAATCATAACTCCTTGCTCATGGACCAGCACAGCAAGATCTTTGAAAATCTCATTCACCTCGCCAATTTGGTGCTGGATTTCTTGTATTCCCTGCTCCCTTTCTTCAATGATAGCCTCATTGAAGACAATCTCATTGTCCAACAACAAGACCTCCTGTCTGCAGCACAAATCATCTAATAGTTTAGGGGAGAGAGCATATTAGAAGAACCTATTCTTAATGCCTAGAAATGATATAATGTAGGGCATGTGCCCAGTTTTGTTCAAATGGATAAGATGTAAGGCAGGCCCTAGTCAAGGGTAGGCCCATTCACCCCTGTTCTACAATGAAATCAAAACCATCAAATTGAGGTTTTGTTCAGAATTTTGACACTCCATTAGTAAACACAAATTAATGTATCTTCAGAAAAGGGAGGGTAGTGGTCCCACTTTTGAGTTTCATTCTAATTCTAGCCGTTTTGAGGTGTCCGCCAGTTTTCACCTTTTTCCCTATGGAGTTTTTAAGAATTTGATTAAATTTTGGAAAATTATCTAATCTATAGCTCCACATACTGTCTGGCACTAGAGACAAAATGCAGGCCGAAAGAATGAAACCTAATATAATGGAGATCCTTCCTATTAACATGAGACCCAGCAAGATTTTCCTGATCATATTGTAAAAGTAAGATCACTTTTTGATGGGGTTAGACCAAGGAGAGAGGATTGCCAGTTGATGGCAAAGTCTTCGATATATGGGCTTCTTGTTTAGCCCTTAGTTTTTTAGTTTCACATCACTGATTCTAATTGTAAGATGTCTTATAGAAGAAGGGAGACCATGTTATTATCCAACTGGGAGCTTACACATCATCAACTTTAACATGCATATCTCAATAGAAGCATCACCATATAGATAGCAAGCATGGACCTATATATGAGATAACAAATGGTTTTTTCTGTTTTTTTTTTTTTTTTTTTTTTTTTGATCAGAAGAGATAACAAATGGTTTTTGGCAATTAAAAAATCCATGCTGACAGATCTGGAATAAAAACCTTGCTGGTCAGAAAACTAATGAAAAAAAATTTAACCAGAAGTTCTTAACACCCTTATTGGTGTATGAAGTAGTTGTAGTATGCAGTCCCTTCCTAAAAATATTTCCTGATATATCCTAATAAACTTTTGTAAACAACAGTCGCTTTAAAAAAAAAATAAAATTAAGAACACCAAAAAAAGAAAAGGGTACCAATCCATGAGTGGAGTAAACATCACAGAACAATATGAATTCACCTTCTAGATTCCACAAGAAGAGCACGCTGTTCAGGACTCTTATCTGGACCTACATCTATCTCACTTGCCGTATAGCTGCAGATCAAACCAATAATATGAGCACAAGACAGAAATGCAAGTTTGAAATTGTAGACAAGTATAATGCACTCAGAACCACTAAAATGATATCACTGCATTGAAAGAATCAGGCAGATTTTGTAAGACTCAACATTTGGTGATTAAAATTGACAGCTAATATGTTGTGCACAAAAACTAACTACAAATAAGACTTACAATAATTACCTGGAAGGAAGAACTGACTGGGGAACAAAAGGAGTATATGCCGTTTCCCTTTCTGCTGCCAGCCGTTGAGCCTTCTGAAACTCTTTTAAAACTGCTTGAAAATCTTTTGCCAGTTTAGCATCTGCAATCTTCTTGCTGGCCTGCAGTTAGATGGAGAATGTTCAAGGCAATTACACCCCTCAAAAAAGATCACAGCACTGGAAGCATCCTCTTCTGTTTCCTTTTTCTAACATATCCAAAAGTTGAAAATATTTGCTCCAGAAAACTTCAGCAGAAACTCTTATTAAAAAATGGTTTATGCAAAAAAATCTCCATAGACAATCATGTTGTTTTTGAAACTAAAGTCGGTACCATAGATGCCTCTTGGATGGAATTGATAAGTTTGCCACAATTGCTGAGTACAAACAAATAGTAAGAAAGGGAGAGAGAAATTCTTGCAAAATCAATAGTATCGTATCATGAAAGCAAACTTACACTAACTTCTGCACGATGATCTGTTTCGCTAGCTTGCTTAAGTTTAGCAGATGTATCCTTGACTAACTGCCCAATATGTAGCCTCGTCTTGTGCCTGCCAGATCAGTAGAACTAATATGAGAATCACAAGAGGTTAAAAAAAAAAAAAAAATTATCATGCAATCTTCTTGTTGAAATTGTTCAAAAAGAAATGCAAATAAAAGGTAATAAAGTATATATTTACAAGAGCACTAAACTGACCCCAGCCTCTCCTAATTGCCCTACACTACCCCATCTGAATGCCCCTCTTGCCTCCTCAATAACCCAATTCCTGGTTTCTACCAGACACTCAATAAGCATGACTCTCTTCAGGCTACTATCCTTGTCAGCAAACTTCTGTTAGCATTTTCCCAAGAATGCTTTATCTATCTCCATATTCCTGGCTCCCAGCCCAACCCTTGCTTTTGGCCCACAAAGCACCTTTAAGCTTCCTACGTAAGCCTTCCTCTCTCTCCCAAGCCCACCCCAAATGAATCCCTTTGCAGCTTCACAATCTTCCTTGAAACTAACCTAAAGCACACAAAGTAAACATGGAATATTTAAGAGTACTAGCTGTAACTCAGAATTTAGGTGATTCCAACTCCTTTAGACAGATATCACATTTACAAATAGATAAGACATTTTTCCAGTCTCTCCACAATCAGATCCCAAATTGATTTTGCTTTAAAGAAAGCTCCCAATGGAAGACCTAATCACATTGATGGCACTGAGCCCAACTTACAGTAGAACTCAGAAGCCAACCCATCAACATCCTCCTCTTCCCTACCCACAGGAAATAACTCATTTTTCTCCATGTTAACCCTCAAACCTGACAATGATTCAGAACAAATACGGATACAATAACAAATGTCAATTGACTTGCCTCAGCACATGGAATATGAAAAACAAATCCGCCCTAAGGCCCTTCAAACCCACCCTAAACCATCAATATCCCACTAAAACCCTCCCATCACAATCATGAAAGTAGGCAATGGATCACCTTGACTAATCCTCTTGATCTATGAAACAACCTAGTCAACACCCCTTAACAATTATTACTAACCCTGCCCACCCATTTATTCCCAAAACACATCCTCCCATATACACAACAAAGAAGCTCCCAAATGTTACATGGTCACAAGCTTCTCAAGATAAGATTTGCAAATCACCCAATTATGTCTGATAGACTGATTTGCAACGAAACCACAAAAAGGATCTGCTGGCCACTACAAAAGCATCCCATACTTCAACCAAAAATCACTATAGTGAAAGGCACACTCAAGTGCTAAAAAATGCACAAGGACAGGAGGCACTTGGCACTGGATCAGGCTATGCTTCTAATCAAGTACCACATGCGGCCAAGGCACACATTAGGTGTGGCTTCTTTAATCTTCTGCTTTTGTTAGAGATAAAATTCATAATAGTTGTGTGTCATAGAAAGCCATAGATGGTTCTCATTTAAAAGAAATTCACATGATTTGAGCCTTTGAATGGCTCTAAGTAGATTGCAAAAATCATAGGTTTCTCTCATTCAAAAGGAACTCATGGTTCCCTATAGAGAAAATGACTGTTCTTTGTCTTGGGTCTCTCTACCCTCGATCGCTCTCTTTTGTGTCAAGTCTTCTTTAAAAAATAAATAAATATTTCCGTATCATCTCACTCTTTTATCACTATTTTTATTTCTCTTTCTTGAAGAAGAAGACGAAGAAACCCAATGGGCAGAACTCTCTCTCAATCAAAGAAGTTAGGGGCTGGAAAAGTAAACAATACAAACCCCAACTATTTTATCCTTTCTCATCAACACAACAGACACACTCTCTCTGTGTGACAAGCAAACAATCTCTCCCTATCTTTGACACTGTTAGGCTGCCAGCATGGGTATCATTTAGGAGTTTCATGAGGTACACTTAGGCACCTTTTTTTCTGCATTGATTTTTCCCAAATTGCTTGCTGAAATTACTTATAGGACCCTTCCTAATAATTACTTTGCATAGAAATCAAAGCTTCACATATTTGTTATTAATTATGATTGGAATTTTTTTTTATGCTTGGAACTAGGAATTTCAGATCTATTAGGTGTAATAGTATTGCTATGTGGATGACCATTTATACATTGTGTATTATAATGGTTGAGCCCAAATATTGAACAGTGATACAAGAAAAATGTCATCATATTTAGTCATTTTTTTATGGGTACAAATTTACAAACTTTATACGGTCTATCAAAGAGAAAAAATTTACAAATTTTATATAAATTGCATGTTAAACTCTATATCTTGCATTGATCAATTGGGTTGTATCTATGCTACAGAAAACCTTCACACATTTTACAACTAGTCTTCCAAAACTTATTTCTATCATTAGACCATCACCCAAACGCCAAAGGCCCTAAATTATTCATTGTCCAGAAATTCCAGCAACTTTTTTTCCCCCCCAAAAGCCTAACCTCTATTAACCTCCAAAAATTAGCCTTAAACCTTAATAATTGGCTTCCATCTTCAAGAACTACAGAATGCCAGAATCATAAGCTCATCCTAGACCTTGACCCACCAATAGAGATTGAGTGCGGTGTCCCACATCAAGAAGTTATGAACAAGAATTAGGTCTCTGTTTTTGTTAAGGTCTTCCGCTTACATACAAAACAAACTAGAGCACACCGGAAAGAGAGTTTAATGTCACGGACTTAATCGTTTCTTAAGCTCGTGCGGCACTTAGACAAGTCAAGACATTTGATCTTGCTAAGTCAGCCTTACTCCCAACGCTTAGCTTGCTAGGCTAAGATGCTCAAGACTCATAAGCTTGAGAAGGCGTAGTAGGCGACTCTTAAAGAATGGAAGCTTTATTGCTTTCAAAGGAAGTTTTACAATGCTTGGAAGCTCACTTTCTTGGTTAGGAAGTGATTTGGGTGGTGTCTTGGCCAAATGAGGGTCTCACCTATTTATAGGCACCAATGGAACTCTCTAGAACCTTGGAGGGTTCCTTACAAATCAAGAATATTCTAGAACTCCCTACACTAATCTATGTACAACCTTATGTACAAGAATATACAAGAAATCTCTAGAATTCTCTAGAAAGCCCTGGACTCCTCTCATGCCTTCCACCATAGTGTAGAGATGTGTGGACTTCTCTAGACATCTCTAGAACCTTCCATACTCTTCCCACTAATGGCTTAGTGTAGATGGCTCTAGGAGTCTCCAGAAGCTTCCTGGGCTCTATATAAGCCCATAGGGAGGGTCATTTGAAGCATCCTGTGACATTAAGCTCAGCTTTCTAGTGGATCATCCAAGCATTCAAAAGTAAAAAGCATAAAATACAAAACTACAAAAGGGAAAGGGCAAGCTGTGCAGCTTTCAAAGAGGGTGTGATGTTACCTATATGGGTTAGCACATGCCAAGAAATTTACTGATCCATCCTAGCATTGGTTGATTTTTCCCAGTTAAACATGCATGGATATTTGCTTTTAAGTTAGGAAAAGGAGGACCAATCAAGGGCCAGGTCGGTTTTGTGCTCATACATTAGGTAAACCAACCCAACCAGACAACCAATTTCAAACTAGGAATACCAAACAAACACACAAAATAAATAAAACAGACACACATGAATATATGATAGTTAAACCTTTTTTTTTTTTTTTTTTAATTTTAGATGGGCGACCATTCAACTATATTTTTATGTCATTAACCTAATTTATAAGATGGATTCCCATAGAGACTTTGTCTCTCCTTTAACTTATCACACACTGGATAATTTTGAATGAAAAAGAAAAAGGAAAAATAGCACTTACAACTCCCTATCAGCACTAACTGAGCCTCATTTGGATGGGTTTGATTCAGTCCTACATAAGCATCCTTTTCTAAGATAAGAAACTTAAAACCTGACAAGTTGATATAAACCTGCTAAGGCGAGTTATACATATACTATACCATAAAATTCATTAATCTTATATATCTAGTCTCCAAAATCCTAATAAATTCAGAGAAGCATTGCTCAAGCTGGAAGATGTTCATCCATGAGATTCTAAACTTTTAATAAGTTGCTTTGAGTCTCTTACAACAATCACTAAGGATAATTTCTCATCAATTCATCAAACCCAAGCCCTGAACTTAACATAGATTCAGGCCTACTATTACCACTTGACCTATGTGACCCTATAAAAACTCCAACCGAAAAAAATTGCTATTAAGCAAGATATTAGAATTGTTCATTTTGTATCTTTATTAGTTAATTTGGTGTTCTTAATTACTGATTTTTTTTATTTTTTATTTTTTTCTGATAAGCAACAGAAAGTGGATTGTCAAGTCTTCCTATCTTTTTTATGTCTTTGTTCTTAATCCCTAAAAAGGTGAGTCTAAGATTGAAGCAGACCCAGAGGAACTTCCTTTTGGGGTTGGGCTGGATCAGTGAAAAAGCTTCCTCTGGTTAATTGGTCCATAGTTTTCTGAAATAAAAAGAATGGGGGCCTTGGTATTAGGAATCTCTCTTCTCTTAACAAGGCGCTCCTTGGCAAATGGTGCAGGAGATTTGCATATGAAAGTGAGTCCCTTTGGAAAAATGTTACTGCACAAAAATTTGGGGAAGAAGAAGAGGGATGGTGCACAAAGACAGTGAGGGATGATCATGGGTTGGCTGTGTGGAAGGCTATTAGAAATGGGTGAATCCTTTGTTAGTAGAACACACTTCATTCTTGGTAACAGAAGAAGGGTCAAATTTTGGAAAGATAGATGATGTGGTGACTCATCTTTGGAAGTGTCCTTTCCATCTCTATACTCTCTAGCCTGTGATAAAGACTTGAGTACTAGAGGTGTGGGAACAAGGAGGAGAGGGGTTGGTAGAGGCCCTGCTTCTTGAGGCATTTTCATGATTGGGAAATTGAAGGAGTAATGACTTTTCTGCAGACCCTACAGAAGAGCTCAATTAGGAGTGAGGAAGAGGACAAATTGATGTGGAAAGAGTTCAACAGTGTTGTGTTTTCAGTGAAATCTTTCTACCATATTTTTGTTCGAGAAAGGAGTGAGTGTTTCCTCTCAAGTAATGTTTGGAACTCATGGATGCCTGTAAAAAAGAGTTTCTTTGCATGGGAAGCAACTTGGGAGAGGATTTTACAATTGGTCAGCTTAACAGGAGCAGATGGGTAATGGCTAATTGTTGCCTTGTGTGCAAAAATGAGGAAGAATTGATTGATCATCTACTTCTCCATTGGCCTAAAGCTAGTATCCATGGCATTTGGTTTTCCCATTTTTTGGTGTGGCTTGGGTGATGTGGTCCATAGAAAGAGATAATCTTTTGAGTTGACACGACTCTTTCATGGGGAAAAAAGGGAAAAAAATTTGGAGGGCCGCTCCTTTGTTGTGGAAGGAAATAAGCAGGAGGTTGTTGAAGATTTGCAACAGTCTAATCAGAAAATCAAAGCCTGTTTCTTGAATACTTTTTAGGAATAGATTAGAGTGTCCATAGATGATCATTCCTTGTCCATGATTGACTTTGTTGATTGGTTTAGCTTAATCTAAGGAGAGGGAGGTTCATTTTTGTGTTTCCTTTCCTTTTTCAGGATGTCTTATGTGGATGTTATATGTATACACTATACACGGTGTATACATTGATACACCTTTACTTAGGCATTTCTAATATATTTCACTTTTTGCCTATAAAAAAAATAGAGTAAGCAGGAGAAAATATATAAATGAAAAAAGCCATATACCAAAATACACAGGTTGTGCATCACAAAAGGCGTAGCCATAACAAGGGAAAATACAAAAAACTGCTCCATTCCTCAACTAGACCCCCCCCAATCTACAAAATTGAATTAAGTGTATACTAGTGTGCCTAATGTTTTATGCTCAATGGTCCCTTTCCAAGTGGAACCAATAGATTTGACTAATAAAATCATGTAAGAAGCTCCTTTTCATAGTAATCCCCATTATCCAAGGGAGTGTTTTTTAAGACATTGTGGACCCAGTGCTATACCCCTTTTTGCTACCAAATCATAGATCATCCTGAGAAGATGAAAGCAAATGAGCTGACAATATTCATATCCCATCCTCCATTCCTCCTCATAGACAGGTGCAACCTCTGTTGAATTTGCAATACTCTAGTAAAATATATGTACCAAAGCCAATCCTTCCTCTAGATTATTGTTTTGGTCATAGTTTTAAAAGGTGCAAGGCCTACTTAGGGTGCAAAAGTCTCCTAGAGCTGAGGTGCAAGACGCAACACAAGGTACATGCTTGAGTGAAATGAAACCAAACCTATGACACATATCGATTTTATCAAATATGAACTAAAAACTAATTCAATCAATAAAAAATTTAAGAATCTAAACTCTTAAAGGAAACATTTAACAAAAATATATATATAAATTTCAATATACCATTAGAAATTTTAAAAATAAAAATGTTTAAAAAGGAAAATTAAAGTAGAAGAGGCATGCCTCTTCAACAAGGCACATGTCTTGGCAAGCAAAGCCGTTGGGGAGTGGTTGCACCTTGGACCTCAGCACGCTTTAAGCGTGCCTTTTAAAACTATGGTTTTGGTCATCTTTACCTTTAAATGATGTATGCAAACTTGGTAAAACAAAAATTTTGATGGACTGTTCAAATTTAAGTAAGCTGAATTTGATTTATTAACATAGGGAAATTTTTAAGGTCACTCTTGAACAGTTACCTAACAAACAAAGAACCATTTTCCTTTCAGATCGTAACTGTTGGTCGTCTCCTTTCAACTGAGGAAATTCCAACTCCCCTTCAGTGATGATGACTTCAGAAAGCTTAGGGGAAAACGAATTTTAATTATATTTTTAAGATAATAACTTGTAGCACTTAGTTCTCAACAAAACCAACTCAACCAACTATTCATCCAACCTACGGAAAACCCCTTTTCACACCTGACACACTAGCCATACCTTTATTAAGCCCTAATCTCAATTTCCTCGAGCCCCATTTCTCCTAACCTATCCTACAAAACTGGTAACATTGTCGTTAACAGAATCAATGTTTCTAAACTGACTCTGAATTTTTTTATTTTTTTTTCTAACATATTTCTAATGGGTATTATTGATGGAGCATTAGCTTCATAGAAAAAAATTAATAAATACCAGCATTTCAAACACATAGAAATCAGAAGTGAGAGTGGCGGCCGCAGTGCAAACTCAATTCATACCATAAGATATGAGACGACTTAAAGTTCAAACAGACTCTCCTCTTCAGAAAATACACGTCTTAATGCTTGGTCAGTTAACAAATATATTCCAACGATTAACAAAAGAATTCAGAAATGTTAATAAAAAATCAGCTATTGAAGCACCGAAATGCAGCCATTAAGAAACCGCATTAAAACCGATTAACCAAAACCCAATTAAACCAATTCAATCGAACCAAGCCAAGCCTCACAACACTCACAACTTCTCCCGTAGCTCTGACGTGTCCTTGGGGGTTCCAAGCGTATTAACGAGTCGCTGAAAAGTTGAAACCGCGGTGTTGATCTGGAAAATGCCAGAAGCAACGGCCTGCGTCGGATCTTGCTTAGCGTTGATGTAATCTCGCCGGGACTGAGCCAAAGGGCGCCCAGATTCGAGATCCTGAAAGCTCATATCTGCGCGCGCCCTAGAATTTTTCTCGGGAAAATTGGAGAGGATTTTCCGGCAAACCCTAGAAAAATTGGACTAACGAGGGCAGATATCGAGGGCAGAAAAAGAGAATTGGAGGGGATATCGACAGTATGAAAATGAAATCACAATTATTTTTTGTAAACCTTCGGCCTGACCTATATATAATCACGTGATTATATAAATATGTATATAATCGGCTAACTTGCTGCCGGCACGTTGGCTGTCTACAGCGAAATGACACGTAGCGGAATACACGATCGAAAGACATGGTTGGACTTTGCCGTGGGCATTGGTACAATTTACGTGCCTTGATTGACGACAGTGCCATGGATGGGGCATCACGGTCTCTAGACTTAGGCCCACCTTGAACAATTGTGCTCACAAATTAAAAGATGTGGTAAAAAGAGAAGACTAACCATCAATTGTATTGTTGGAAACCATTAATGTAGATGTATGAAAATTTTTAATTTTTTTAATTTTTAAACATTTTAAAATTATAATTTGAAAGAAATTGTAATTTATTAAATTAAATAAAACATTGTTAATATTCTATTAAAAAAAATTCAAATAGATGAATTATTTCATACCCGTGACATGTGAATTTTGTTATGATATAGTCAATTGTAAGGTGTTGTGTCATAAGACTTGGCGTTGCATTTCCAACACATGATTATGACCATTCCTTATTCACTTAAGACTCAACAAATGTTTAATAAAACTAAAAATTAAGTTTTGAAAAGCTTTAGGCTATATTTGGTTTTCTTTGAGGAAAAATGTGAAGGAAATAAAATAGAAAGGAAAAAACGAAAGAAAAGAAAAAACGAAAGAAAATATAAAAAAGGGAAAATTGTGTTTTTAATCTAATTTGGTCTCATAACTATCGAAAGGTCCTTCTATTACCTATAATTAATAGGAAGGATATAAAATAGTAATAGACAAAACTACTCATTTGACTAAGCAATGATAAATTGTTCCAACTCCTTAGGTATTTATAGAGAGAAGTGGGGAAGCTGGTTGACTTTTTCTTTTTGATAGCTAAGGGCGTTTTAGGGAATTTTGAAAGATGATGTCCTTCAACTCAATTTTCACTTCACCAGTAGGTCATGAGCTCAAATAAAAAGGATATGAGGATATGAGGATCTTGAGCCAATTATGAAATTCATCTTACCTCAAAACATAATTCTCCCAATAAACAAAAAAATTTTAAGTCAATAAAATATTTTTATATATTACTTCAAACTCGTTTCACATGTTTTAACCCTTTGATATAAAGATTAAATAATTTGAAATTTGATAATTTTTTAATTAATTTTAATTAAATTTAATTTTCTTTGATATTTTTCATAAAACAACTAAACATAAGAAAATAATCTTTCATAATAATTTTTTTTTTTTAATATTTTCCGAGAACCAAGCATAACCTTAGTGTTGGAAAATAATTACATATTATAAGTGTTGAATTACTAAATGAAAAATATTTAGTATCATCTTAATTTTAAGTATTGAATTTAATTTAAATATTTGATAATAAATACCACTAAAGACTAAAAATAATTTATTTTACAAAATTAACCCTCATTATATGATAAATTTTAAACATTCTTTCTAAATTCCATTTAAAATATATATTAAAATTATTATTCGAATCAAAATATCAAGTGCATTGCAATTTGGTCGACCACTAAATAATTCATTCACAATTTGCTTATGTAAATTAAGCATATATCCCCTAAATTATATAGATGTTGTCAATGTCAAAGCTCATTATTATTGCTTTTAATTATCATTATCGGATATGAAATTATCATTAAATTCATTAAAAAAATGTATTATTAACTATTATTCTTTGAAATAGATATATGTTGTTATACAAGTAACAATAATATTCATTTGATTAAAGAACATCTAACATTTTAGATTAGAGAAATACATAGTTAGGCGATTATATTAATAAATTTGTAACTTTAAATAAATTACCATATTATAGATAAAATACAATAATAATAATGATAATAATAATAATAATAACTGGAAAAAGTGCTTATATTGTACCTCATAATTTTTTTTCTTCTAAAATATATCAATGACAGTTTTTTTTTTTTTTTCAAAAAAAGAGATTTTACAAAAAGAAAGTGTTGAAGGTACTTTGAAGGATGAGGGATTCTAATGGGGAATTAAAATCAAGTTACATTATAATTATTGGGACATTTGAGAAAATATTTTGGGTAACAAAAAAAAAAAAAAGACGAACACTAGGGCATTTTTATTTATAAGATATACGTCATTAGTGAATTATGAGTCCATAGAATGCATGAAAAACCAAGAAAAAATGAATAAACTCTTTAAGGATTAGTGAAGAATCTTATCTAGAGTATGATCTTGTCAGTAGATTGAGGAGAAAACATGAAACTTATCTAAGGGAAAAACAACAACAATGAGAAGAAGAGATTATAAGGGAATTAAGATAATAGCTTAGTAAAGAAAGTTAATAGTGGATTTAATTAAATTAAGTTTAATGTATTTTAAAAAATAATAAAAAGTTTTGAGAAAGAGAAAACCCTTAATTATTGTGTGATAAGATTGGAAAGTTCAAACTCAAGTAACATAGGAAAAAAGATGGAAGATGAGAGAAGATTCCATGTCTAATTGCAAGAGTTAAAAAAAAAAAAAAAATCTAATTGCAAGAGAAAATGAATAAACTCTTTAAGGATTAGTGAAGAATCTTATATACAGTATGATCTTGTTAGTAGATTGAGGAGAAAACATGAAACTTATCTAAGGGAAAAACAACAACAATGAGAAGAAGAGATTATAAGGGAATTAAGATAATAGCTTAGTAAAGAAAGTTAATAGTGGATTTAATTAAATTAAGTTTAATGTATTTTAAAAATAATAAAAAGTTTTGAGAAAGAGAAAACCCTTAATTATTGTGTGATAAGATTGGAAAGTTCAAACTCAAGTAACGTAGAAAAAAAGATGGAAGATGAAAAAAGATTTTGTGCCTAATTCCAGAGTAAGATAAAAAGAAGATGGAAGATGAGAGAAGATTCCATGTCTAATTGCAAAAGTTAAAAAAAAGAAAAAGAAAAAGAAAAAGGGAAGATGAAAGGGGATTCCATGTATAATTTTGCAAGAGTTAAGATAAAAAATAAGTTTATACTTTGATTTGTATGAAATTTTAAGAGGCTTCTCAATTTGTCAAGGCGAACATAGTTATAGAGTTGGATTCTCAAATTTTGGTAGGATGTTCCATTTCCAAACCTTTTCTATCAACATAATTTTAGGGGAAAGGCTTATGGATGTTATTATTAGAAATCAAATTTACTTGTTATTGTGATATTTTGCAAGTGATTTTACATACATGGTTATTGTTTTACCTTTTTTTTTTTTTTTTTTTTGCAATTATGCAAAATTTTAATTGATTTTTAGTGGCAATAACATTAGAGAAAAATTTTGTAATTATCTCTTGATGACACAATTCATGTGAATCAAAGAGAAATATTTGTGAGAAACATTAGAATTATTTGGATTGTGTTTGGAAAATGAAATTTACATTTACTATTGCTATATTAGTTTGAAAATAATGACAATTATTTGCCAAAAATTTTGAAAATGGTTACATGTTTAAAATAATTGTTTTATATTATTAGGCATTCTTATTTTGAGTATGGATTAGACAGTGATATTATGTCACATTCATTTTGTATCCATGGTAGTAAGAAAGTAAAAAAATGGTTTTATGAAATAGAAATAGAAATGAAATGAAAATGAAAAGACCTTGAAGATGACAAAAATGAAAAGAAAAGAAAATGAGAAATGAAAGTACCTTAGAGATGATGAATTAAAAGGGGAACGAGATTTCTAGTGTAAAAGACATTTAAGTTTACCCTAGGAAGCTTAGAATGAGGAGTTTATTTTCGATATAAACGTGTATGCTTTGATGAAAGCCCAGTATTAATAGTGTATTGCTTGATTGTGTGTAAATATTTACATCATATCTACATCTAAATGAAAGACTTATATTAATTGATTGAATAACATCAAATATATGTTTGAATATATTATTAGGGAATATAGTGATTTATTTATTTTATATGATTAAAATAACAAAAATAATAATCCAAATTAATCAATTTTATATGACTGAGGTTTCATTTAATATATATAATGTAAATGAAATATTATATTTTGGTATATGATTGCGTTGTATTCACCTAGAATTTTTAACTCTTTTGGGTACAAGACACCCTATTGAGCAATGTGGAAATGCTCACCCATTTTTTTTCTTTTTTAAATGTGAATATTGTTTATGAGGAATCATAGGAAGATCGATAAGAGTTTACGTGCATTAGGAATTGCATGAGAGATTCAAGTCATGAGTTCCTTGTAAGTAGATTTGTTCACGTCTAGTCCATGTACTTAGGCCATTCATTTGAGGTTGTAGTGCATTACCTTTTAATTGTAGGGATCACTGGTCTTGGCCATTGGGATGAGGTTCCCATGGTGAGTGCATTAGTGTGTATAATTATACAAGATCTACGATGAGTCATGACATAAGGTTATTAGGTAGTCATGACTTGACCAAGCTGCTATGATGTATTGTCTCTCAACTTTGAGAAAATATTGAGATTATGCCAAAGTTAGCAGTGACTTTGACTAGTGAGATCCTAAAGTGATCATATATTTCCTATGAATTGAGTTATTATTGATGGAAGTCGATAACAATAGGTATTCTCAATAAAGTGTTATGACATCTCATGGATTTGAGATAGTGGGTCCCCTTAGGTGATCCTAAGGGCATGTAATCATGAAATCTATGATCATGATAATTCCTTATGTGGAATTTGACATGTGTAATTATGAACTAGGATATGTCAATTCATCACATAATAGGAAGATTTGTAACTCAAGGATGTTAGAGATAATCTTGAAAGAATGATAATTTTCACCTTATTAGATTATAGACACCAATTGGACTATACACAACAGATAGTAGGTCACATACCCAAAATTCTATCTCATTGTAATATACATAGTGTTAGAAAAATTAGGTTAATCCAATCTAATGTAATCACCCTATAGGGGGGTGAATAAGGTGATGGTCTCTTTTTGAAAATTTAAATTGTATGAATGCAAGAGGCAATTATATGTAAATATATTGATGCGACTCATGGTAGCTTAGCTTTAAAGGCGTATCAACAAAATTTATACCTTAAATACTATTACTAAAGTAGCCAAGCTACTATAGCATAGTGGTTCTAGGATCGTTCACTGGGAAGGGTTTTCGCAAACACAAGTGATATTCAAATTAGGAAAATAGGTGATTTTCTTATGGATGTTAGCTTTAAAAGAAGATGTAAATATTTTAGAAAGATTTAAACTAATTTAAGCTAACATTAAAGACTAAAATGAAAGGGTGTAAAAACAAGTTTCTCAAAGATAGGATAGCTATGCTCTGGCTCTTATGCAAATTGGAAATCTCAGGATAGGCTCCTCGCGTTGGGGTTGCAACTATGGTGATGCTTGCTTCCCGAACCGGTATGGATTTAGCAAATCAAGTTTTAATCCTTTAAAATGGCAAAACAGATGGTAGTGAATTTTATCAATGGTTATTCACCTTAGACTTCCTTTGAATGACTCGTAAAAGATAACTAATGGTCTAAAGCCAAAAGCTTACCAAATATTGGCAACTCAAAGTCATTCCAGGTGATAAACTCACCTTTCAATGGCCATTGAAATTGGTTTTAATGGATTAATGCAAAACTTGGAATTGAAAACCTCACCTTCCAATAGCTCGTAGGAGATAACTAATGGATAGAAATCCAAAAGCTTATCAAGTATTGGCCGTTGGAAGTTGTCCAAAGGAAATAAAAACCAAACTTTACATTAATGAACCATTAATGAAAAACGACTACCTTACCTTCCGGGTGCGAGAAATTTCTATGGGATTGCATCCAAGTCATCACATAACATCCATACTTTGAGAAACTTAAAGGTTTTAGCCAATCATCTTCTGAGGAAAAGTCCTCAGAGGCTGTTTGGCTACTAAGAAAATAGAAATGAGGAAGAAGAGGAGAAGAGAGAAAAAAAAGAGCTTTATATATTTCTAATTTTTGTACAGAGGATCGATCCCCCAACCATCCATTCCAATCCAATTTCGTTTGGAGGTGTTGTGCACCTCTATATATAGCAAAATTACAAGATAAAGCCTTATGATGGCTGAATACAAGGTTACAAAAGGAATTTACATGAGAAAATATCAAGCTAAAAATATCTGGGAAGTCGGTGGTGCGTGCGTGGAGAAACAAAGGAGATTTGGCATTCTCGCAATGTGAATTTCTCCTTGCGAAAATTTCGCATCGTGAGGAAAATCCCCTTGCGAAATTTCGCAAGGAGAAATTCACCTTGCGAAATTCCCGCAAGGTTTGATGCAGTTGTCTTCCGAAGGCCATATCTTCCTCATTTCAGCTCCAAATTGTACACGGTTTGAAGCATTGGATTCTTGACTTCCTGAGCTTTGAAATGGTATATAGAATGTAGAAAATAGACTTCGGAAAGTGCCCCAAAAGTGCGAAAGAAGACTGTAGCTGTTGTCCTCTGTTTTCTTCACTTTGCTTGTTTTTCCTCTTTGCATTCTCTTTGCTTGTGCTCGTGTTTCCACTTGAAATTCAAGCCTGTAAACTTCCAAAATCCTTGATTTAACTTGTCCAATTAGCTCCTCCATCATTTGGCATGCTTGAATTGATTCATAAGCTGATAAAAACATGTAAACTTGCCACAAAATGGTTAAAACCAATTACTAAGGACCTTAATGAATTAATTGGGTTAAATGAATATGATTACTACACAAAGGTGCTTAAAACTATTATAATTAGGTCTACAAAATAGCACTTTTTGGTAGTAATCATATATAATAAAACAATATAAAAACAATTGCATATAAAGTAAAAGAGTAGGGAAGAGAGAATGTAAATACAATATTTTTATAGTGGTTCGGCACAACTCGGCCTACATCCACTCTCTAGCTTCCATCCCAAGCTTGAGGTTCCACTAATTTAAGGCTTCCAAACCAAGCCTTCAAACAATCCAACCTTTTGAATTTTTGGCTCCAAGCACCCTTTAAAAACCTCAAGAGATACCTCACTCTTGAATAACCCCTCAAGTAATACCCCACACTTGATAATCCCTAAGTGATACCCCACACTTAGATTCTTCCTCTCAAAGATTTACAAATGAAGATAATAAATAATCTCACTAAATCCTAGTATGAAACTTTAAGGCTCAAATGATACAAGAAAACTAGGATTGAATGATGCACCAATGATATGCAAGTTTTAGAACAATGGTACACTAAAAAATACTCTTCCAATGCTCAAATATATTCAAGAAAGGTTTAGGAAGGTTAAACTCAAGAAACAATGAAGATTGAAGCCTTTTTTATAAAGGAAAAATGCCAAACTAGCCATTGGGGGTTCGACCGGTTGACTAGCCGTTAGCATTTAATGCTTGGTAGGTGACCGTTGGACCTCGACCGCCCCTTGATTGGACCTCGACTGGTTGAAGTGGGGGTCGACCGGTTAGGGTTCAATCTTGACCGGTTGAACAACTGTTTTGGAAAAGAGATGAGGTTTTTTTTTGCACTCCTCGACCAATTGAACTGGGGGTCGATCGGTTCCTCATCCGGTTGAGCTGTTTTTGGCTCAACAACCAACTTTTTCAACTTAAAACCTTTCAAACAAATTTGGAAAACATTTGACACAAGGTTTTAGTTGAAAACGTGAAATCATCCAATTTTAAATAATTTAAAATGAAAAAACTTTTCTATGATTTTGGTGTATAAGTAAAGAATGTAATGCATGAAAATCCTAGTGCGCCAACAACCTTACAAAGAGATCTTATGAAGGTTGGGTATTGAAAAACACTTTTTGTTTAAGGTCTTCTTCTTCTTAATGATTTCTCTTTGGCTTGATTTGTCTTTGTGATTGCCACTTTGGAAATCGTCTTGCCTAATCACACTTGAAATATAATAATTAGTTCTAAACCTTATTTTGTTATCATCAAAATCGAGATTAACCAAACATTGGTTTCACACATAGGGTACTAGAGTGTAGTTGAGTCACTATAGTGAGATTTCAGACTACTTCATAATTGGATTATGAGGGAGCCAATACTATACTTATGGGTCTCAGTGGACCTCGTTTGAGCTCATATACCTTGATAACATGGTTTATGATGGTTGGGATCAATTATTTGTTCACTTATATGCATAATGGCATTTTGTTAATTGCATAAGGTTGCATAAGAGTTAATTAATGGTATCTTTAGACTGAGCTAATTGATTAATTAGAGTCTAATTAGGTTAATAATTAATTATGATCATTTTTTTAGCTAGATTAAGTGACTTAAGCCCAAAGTGGACTCAAGTCAGTTAAGTCTAATAGGAAGCCTATAAATACCCCTTTAGGGTTTAGGGCCTAAAGACTTTTTACTTCTTTAATTCTCTCCTATACATCCAAAAAAAGAACCCTACCCTCCAACCTCTAGAGATTTCTACTATCTCAGCACTTAAACTCAAGGAAGAGTTATTAGGTGGAAGATCAGTGGTGTGTGGGATCTCCAATGACTATTGCAACGTTCGACTATGTTTCTTCATCATGAAAAATTGATTTAGGAATATCCAGATCTTTGGTAAGTTCTAATCCATAGATCTAGATCCTATAAAAATTTCTAATATTAATTTTTTCTATTGTGCTTAGGATCTAGTAGCCTTAAGAATAGTAACATGCACTTAACAAATTCTAGGGCCTATGAATGAGATAATCCAAGATTCCAATCAATATTGTTAATGATCCTATTTTATGATAATAGTAGGATGGTGGCATAGTCTAAATAACCAAAGTACCATTGGAAGAGATAACACATAAAGAGAAAGTATTACTTACTTTATGAGATATTTTAGAGAGGTGATGTGATTGTAGAGCAAACTTTTTCTATAATACCCAATACTTTTAGGGCTAGTGGGAGTTTGTTAGGAGAACCCTTAAAAGCAAGACATGATATAACAAAATTATAGTAGATTTTCCAATAATTTATCCATTATTTGCATCAATATTGATTTGAGCATTCAAGCTTATATCACTTGCATTGTACATGACTTGGGTGTATTAGGACTTGCACAAAAGATCCAAGTCATGGATTCTTTACAAGATTAATGAGTTGTTCACAACTGATTCATGGACTTCACCAATGCATATCAAGTTGTAGTATACATTATCTCTTAATTAGAGGGATGACTTGTTTTAATCATTGGGATGAGTTTCCTATGGTGATTTCACTAGTATGTATGGTTACCATATAGGATAAGACCTATGGTGAATCATGACATTAGTTATTGGGTAATCATGTTTAACCATGCTACTAGACTACATGGACTCTCAACCTTTAATGCATATTGAATTTGTGTTGAAATCAATAAGAGGCTTTGACTAATGGGTGAGAGTTGAGACCTTAAGGTGGTGATATATTTTCTATGAATAGGTCACTATGACAATAATTATTCTCAATAGAAGCACCATGATATCTCATGGGATTGAGATAGTGTATCCCTTTTGGTGATCCTAAGGACTTGAGATCATGAAATTTATGACATCGTAATAATTACTTAAGTGGAATTTGATATATGCTTTTGAGAGTTAGAGTATCTTAGTTAAACATATATTAAGAGGATTTGTAACTTAAATATTTAAGAGGTAATTTTGAAAGGTTGATAGCCTAAACCTCATTAGATTACACATTAGTTTATAGGAAATCTACATATAGTGGATAGTAAGTCACATACCAAAGTTCTATCTCGATCTAATGTTTGTAGTTGACACTTGATAATGGGATGTTGAGTCAATTTCAGAATTGGATTCTAAGAGAGCCAATATTTTTCTATAGGTCCTAGTGGTCCTTGCTTAAGCTCATATTCCAAGGTGACACAACTTTTGAGGGTTAATTGAGTTGTTTATTCACATGTGTGCATAAGGATGTTTTGGTAAAAATGTAAGGTTGCACAAGAGCATAGGAATGATATCTTTAGACTAAGCTGATTAATTAATTGGAGCCTAATTGAGCAAATTAATCAATTAGGACCTAAGTGGGCTAGATTAAGTGAACCAAGCTCAAGATGTGCTCAAGTCATTTAAAGCCACAAGGAAACGTATATAAACCCTCTTAAGGGTTGGAGTTTTAGTCTTATTTTTCAGTTTTTTGAGCATCTAAAGAGATGAACCCTAGTCTCCATCATTTGAGAGGATTTCATCATCCTCAAGTTCCTAGATCCAAGAAAAAGACCTATTAGGTGAAAGATCTCTTGGTTTTTGAGATTTTTACTAACTTCATCAACTAGAATTGATCTGTGAATATCTAGATCGTAGGAATGTCTTCTAGGCACCTAGATCTATAGTTTTGATGTGATATATATTTCTAATGCATGGATCTAAAGATTTATAAAATAGTTTTACATACACCCCAATGATCCAAGGCTTGGAATGGGGTAATCCAAAGATTCCAAAAAACTCTTTACAAACCGGCCCTGTAATATAATGAGGTAGTAGTTATCAACCTCTTAAGATTATTTTTACAATCTCTGAGTCTTAGATCCTCATACTTTATATTCAACTAACATACTCTAATCCACAAAGAACACATCTTAAATCTCATTTAGAAATTACCGCAACTATAGATTTCATGATCACAAGTTCCTAAGATCACCCAAGAGGACACACTATCTCAATCTTGTGAGATATCATATCTATCTTGAGAATATATATTGCCACCTATATTAATCAACAATGACCTAATTTGTAAAGAATATATGGACACCCTACGATCTCACCAACTTAGTAGGCACATATTTTCATTCCCAGCACAATTATGTTTTTATTTAGCATTTTTTTTTTCAACATGGTTATATTTTCCCCATCATGTTTACATTATTTATTATTTTATCATTTATATCTCTATTTATTCAATATTTACAATTTAAATAACAAAATACCCCCATTTTAATTCAATAAAAATACTTTCAAAGGCAAGTTTCAAATTAATCAAAATTTGATTTTCCAATTTAAGTTATAAATTGACAATTTTTCTATTCAGTGAAATTTTTGTGTTGCTAAGACAATATATAGGACATATATGCAAACTCTCAATTTATTAGATTATGTTATCTATATTTTTTAACAAATAAATTGAGAGCTTGAAAAATAAAGTTTAATATTATTATTATTTGAAAAAACAATGATATATAATATTCAATAAATAAGTAAAAATAAAATATATTTTTTATTATTTACTCCTATATACTAGAATTAGAGTTCCTAGATATGAAAGTAATGATTAGTATATTATAATAAAAACACTATATCAATTCAAGTTCTAAAATTATGGATTAAATTTGAATTTTTATTTTAAACCATCATTTCCTACTTTGTGGTTGATGAGTAAAGTTCAAATGTTCTGTGTGGGATGTTTGAGCATGGCTTCTGAAAAACTTGGATTTTTAAGTGTTCCATTCATCATTTGTAAGTGTTTTAGGGTGCGTTTAATATTTTTTCTACTAAAATTGTTTTTAGTGAAGTGTTTCAAAAAATTTGTCAAACACCTTATTTCTTTTTCAAAAACACTTTTTAAATTAAAAACACTTCCTAAAATCACTTTCAAACGGGCTCTTACTTGAAGTGCTTTTAATGAAAATATTTTCTTTGAAAGTGTTTTTAGGAGAATCACTTGTCAAGTATTGTTCCAAAAACTATGATTTAAAAAAATTAAAATATTTTCTAAATTTTATCAAATACATGATTTTTCTTCAAAAATATTTTTTAAATATATATATACACCTAGGATGGTAAAAAAAAAACTTTCCTCTTCTAGTATAGACAAATGAGAGTAAGAAATAAATAACCAACTAAAATGACATGATATTAGAAAGCCAAAATTATCATGGTCTGATAAGGTAATTTTTGTATAAATATTAAATTTCTATTTCAAAATTTATTTACTTCTAAAACCTAAATTCAAATAATTAAGAATAATAATGAAGTGACACTAGTAATAGTAATGATGATATTATTGAGATAATATCTATAAATTATGTTTGGTTCTAGAAAGTTTGAAGAAAAATGTGAGAAAAATAAAATAAAAAAGGAAAAATAGAGAAAAAGAAAAGGTGAAGGAAACTAGAAAATAGATTTAAATTCAATGAATTATTTTAATATACTATTTCAAACTTTTTTCAGTTATTTAACTCTTTTATATAAATATTAGATAATTTAAAAATATATAAGTTTCTTAATAATTTTAATTATAATTGGTTTTTTTCCCCGTATTTTTCCTAATAAAACCAAACATGAGAAAATTATTTTTCTTAACAATTTTTTTTTTGGGAAAAAATGGATTTTGATTCACTAATATGAAAATATATGAAAAAAATAAAACCCAATTTTTTTTAAATTAGTTTAATCTTCATCTATTTAAAAATAATTTGAAATACATGCATTTTTTTTAATAATAATAATAATAATAAATCTAAAAAGAAGGGAAACATTTACGTGGATGAGTTAGTTGTCAATTGATGTTGATGACATGACTAGTAAAACGAGCATTTTAGGAAATAATTAGATGAGTCATTAAAAAGTTCATGTATTTTTAATTATTTTTAAATAGATGAAAATAATATTGATTTGTAAAATTTGGAGTTATTTTTTTTTTTCATATATTGATATTAGTTAGTCAAAACTCACTTTTCAATTTTTTTTTCTAGCAATAACTACTATTGTTTTCCAATAGAATTGGAGTTGGGCAGATGGGTGCCTTTTAGGTGTCATCCTGCTCCGTTTAATTTTTAAATTTTTTTATTTAAAATAAATATAATTTGTAAATAAAATATATTATAAATATTTATAATTAATTTTATGAAAAGTAATATTTTATTTATGTTAGGAAAGTTGAAAAATGAAAAAAAAAATCAGCTTAAACAATTTTTTATTTAAAATTATATATGAGGCGGGGTGGGATAAAGTCATATCGGAACCTTTCTTGCGTTTTTTAAAACTTCCTAATTCTACCCCAAATCCGTTTATCTTTATCTCAAAACCTTCTTATTAGAAGTGAGTACCTGAAAAAACTTATCTCATTATCATATCTATTTTTATTCATCTCCTCGTTGATATAAAAAATAAGAAAGGTATTCAACCAAATTTCAACTAATGATGAATAATAAGAATTTTTTTGTTGTTAACTATCTCATATAAAAGCAATAAATATATATATATATATATATATATATATATATATTTTAAAAGAAAAGGCACAAGGAGAAGATTACTTTGATTCAAACAAATTATACATGGAGACCGATGAATGGTGGATGGAACAAGGCATACGTATAAGTATGTGTATGCAAAAATTATTTTTTATTCCAATTAATTATAATTTTCAAGAAGAAAGTAAAGAGGCTCAGGCCACTACTCCTAATCCCAGATAGGATTATTGGCGAAATTTGAGTTGATTTTGACGCAAAGTAGAAAGAAGAAATAGAATGATTAGTGGCCACGGCAGTTGCACTCACTAAACAACGCGAGACTGGAAGTCCTAATGCGGAAGGCGTATTTTTTGAATCTGCCAATGGCCAAGAAGGCGATGATTATGCGTGTGTTGCATATTTCTCCCATTTCTACCATACTTTTGCAGCAGCCATCGGAAACGCCCGTGAACCGAAATATGTGATTGTAGATTTGGTCACCACAATCTGGACTTAATAGTCTTCCACAAGCAATTGCACTCTTCGTCACCCCGGTAAATGGCTCCCTGTATCCGAAATGGATGTCAAACCATGTGGGCTTGAACGGCATGTTCCACCAGCTCATTGCTTCCAGCCCTCCTATGCTGCTGCTACATACCAGGAAGATCACCATAATACTACTATTGCTACCCACATCCATCCTTACCCAAATCCATCCTCCCCCACCTTTTGTGCTTTCATTTTTTGTTTAGTCAACTGCAAGTTTTAATAAGACATGAATTAATTTAGTGTATTAATTGAAAATTAAGTTTCTAATACTGAGATTATTTCTTATTAAGTGTTAAATTAATGTTCCACAGGTATAACTGGATTTGAAGTGGTTTATTCATTTGTTGCCATGTCTTAAGGAGGATCTGTCACTAAGGGTATGAAGTGAAGGTTAGCATGTAAGTAAAAAAGTAGTAGAGGAAGAATGATGTAGCTAAAGGATGCTTAAAATGCAAATAACCATTCTATAAAACTATAATAAAATCAAGAATTAAATAGATTTTATCCCTTAATCTTGTGTTTTTTTTACGCTTTTTCTCCTCACATTTGAAATCGAACATTTTGCCCCCCAATTTATTAAAGAGTAAAAATTTGTTGTCCTAACCTATGAAAGAATAATATTTTACTCACTCTACCACTACTAAAAGTGAATACACAACTTGTTAAGTGAAGAAATAAGGCAGAAACGCAAAGAAAAATATCTATTGTTTGAGTTCAAAGTTATTACACTTTTACAATTGCATGTAAAAATCATGAATAGCCTTGTGAACATCTCTTTATAATTAGAAATCAAACCTCTCTCACTGTCTTGGTTTCCTTGTTTTTGTTGAGTTCTAACTCCTCAACTCTCTTGGCTAGCACAACTATTTTGGTTTGGAAATCAATCTTAGTGTTTGATCTCAAAACACCTCCACTAGAAGTGGATTTTACTATGCATTAGCTTGAGTGAGTTCAAGTGTTGGAATGTCTGAAGATCTAGCGCTCGTATCATTTAAGACAATAGATTGGAATTCTTAATATTTTATTTCTTCAATTATTGATAAGAACTAAGAAGTCCAGTTTCATTCAAATTAATTATTTAGACAAACTATTTTTATGATACTAGATCTAATGCAAGAAAACATTTAAAACATAAATACTTATATCTAAGGCTTAAAATTTTTACCTTTGATCTGAATGTTCTTAAATCAAATCCTATTGGTGAAGTGCATCTTCAAAACTAATGGAACTTCCACTTGATTGCTCTCTCTTGGAACTTGGAACTTGAGAAGGGTGAACTTTTGTTTCCACAAGGCTAGAGGTTAAATCTCTTTGTCTATAAGACAATGAACAAAAGGGTCAATTCCTAAATACTTAAGGGAGTTTCTATAAACTTCTTTATGGGCTTAAGCAACTTAAGCTCATCTTAGGTTTTGATCACTTAATCTAGCTCATTAGGTCATAATTAATTAATTAATTAGTCCTATTGGGTTACCCATTAATTAATTATCTTAATCTAGAAAGACTATTCATAAGTTCTTGTGTAATCTTACGTTTTTACCAAAATGCCTTTACTCATACATATGAATAGAAAAACCATAAGTTCTTGAAAATAATGTGCCAACAAATAATGTTAGTTTCAACAGGGACTACTAGGACCAAAGAAAAATATTGGCACTCTTCGAATCCAATTATGAAATTAACTTAATATCCCATTACAAAGAGTTAACTACACTCCAATATCCTATGATATTAAATTGAAATGGAAAACTCAAGTTTATGACCTATTAACCATTGCATACAAGCTCCCTATGAATTGGTGTTAACAATTTAATGAGATAGATGGTATCAACCTCTCAAGATTACCTCTCCAAACCTTAAGTTTTCAATCATCCTATTATGTTATTAATTGTCATACTTCATTTCACAAAGAGCATATATTAAATTCCACTAAAGTAATCATTGTAGCCATAAGTTTCATGATCACAAGTTTTTAAAATCACCCAAAGATACACACTATCTCAAACTCATGAGATATTATGGTAACTATCATGAGAATACCTATTGTCACCCGTTTTAATAAATAATGACTCAATCCACATATGGAATATATAATCACCTTATGGTCTCACTCATAAGTTAAGGTCACTAAAGGCCTCAACATTATATTAATATTCCCTCACGATTGAGAGTTCATGAATGATAGTAGCTTGGTGAATTATGACTACTCAATAGCCAATGTCATGATTCATCATATATCCTATCCAATGTGTGACCATACACACTAGTGTACTCACCATGGGAAACCTATCCCAATGATCAAAACAAGTCATCCCTCCGATTAAGAGGTATTGCACTATAGTCTTAAATAGATTATCTAATTCCATAAACTAACTATAAACAACTTATCATCATGCAAGGAACCTATGACTTGTGCAACTCTTAATGTATCTAAGTCATGTATAATGCAAGTGATATAAGTGTGAATGCTTAAATAATAAAATGCAATCATGGATAGAAAGGGGAACCCGAAATCATAATATATAAAACTTATTCTATTACATCATGTCATGTTTTTAAGGACTTTATCTTAATAGTTCCTTCATAAAAAAGATGAAACCAACCTCCAGGGATCAAATCAATGGTAGGGGCACTTCATCAACAATTTTTTAAATTTGTCCCAAAATTCATAAAGAGTCTTTTTTTATTTATGAAAAATTCAAAATTTGTCTTTTCAAAATAATAGTTTTTTTAGCTATGAAAAATCTACTTAAGAATGTTTTTTGCAATTCATACTAGATTCCTATGTGTCTAGGCTTAAGATTGTGTAGCCAAATGTTTGGCTTTTTTACTTTGAAGAAAAGAAAATAACTTTAGTTTCAAATGGTCAGGGTAGTAGTTATGTTTTTTGAATCTTGATCACACGTAAACTCATTGAGGTCATTATAAGGTTTTTCTCATTTTATACCATAGTATTAGGGTAGTTACTATATCATTTGATGTCTAACATGCACTCTTATTGCATTGTAAGAAGAAATTATGCGAGAAAATGAATTGAATCTAAGAGGTTGAAAGTAATCCTCAAAGTTTTAAAAGATGGTGTTTTTTACTTCAAATTTTCATTCGCAACACTTCCAGTCACTATCTTGTGATCTTGGACTGGAACATGAGCCTTATTGACATTTGTCTCTTTTATTTGATTTGATAGAAGTGGATCGACATGGAAGTATCCATAGGGGGTTTTAATGAAATCAATTCTTACTAATCTCCTTGCAAGATTTCTAGTCCAACAAAGCATAAAATAAACAAATTAAAGAAAATAAAATTAGTGTTATATACAATAGTGTTATGTATAAGTCCTATAGAAATCAAAGAAAAAAATCATTCCTTTGCAACAACATCGAAAATTGCTTTTACCCCTCTTATGATTTTTAAAAACAAATTATGAATTAAAAGATTGAGGGAGTAAGAGGTGAGCAAAATCCTCAAGTGCAAGGATTTCAATTATGGTTTAGTGGAATTTTTTATTTTAATGAGATGTTAGGGAACCTGAGTAAAGAGATTAACCATTAAAAGGTCTAGAAATTGGCTAAGGCTAGTGATAATTGGAATAAAATATAGTATTATAAGTAGCAGTTGAAAGGTAGACACTTATTCCCTTGATTGGATCTTTTCTCCTTAGCATGATCATTTTTGTAGTCATCTGATTAATGAATTTAAGGCTAATCAATTAAGAAAATCACCTAAGAGGAGGTGAATTAGGTTTTTAAAAATCTTTTCCAAACATACCAAATTTAAATGGATTAAAGAGCAATAAATAAAGAGACAAAACTAGAGAAAGCAAACACAAGGTTTTATACTGGTTCGACACTTCTTGTTTGCGTCCACTCTCCTTAAGCTTCAATTGAGTGAGAAAGTTCCACTATCTTTGAAGTTTCAACCAAGCTTCCAATGTTCTACACTTGGATCTCGGCTCTAATGGGTGTTACAAGATCCCTTCAAGTATACCTCAACTTGAAACTTTAATACTCACAACCTCACTTCAATAACGATAAAAAACACTCTCACCTTAGCTCAATAAATGAACAAATACAATGGAAGGCTAAGATGAATGACAAGGTGCACTAAGCTAGTTTGCAAATGAACAATCAATGCACCAAGTATGGAAAAAAGAGCTTTTAATGATAAATAAGTAGTTATGAAGATGATTGCATGTGTTCTCTATGCAATAAATGAAGTGAGGCCCTTAAAGCTTCAAGCACAAAAAGTGGCAAAAACTAGCCTTATCAGATTGAGCTCTGGTTCAACCGATTGGCTGGTTGTTTGGTAATTAAATACACAACAAGTGACCATTGGACCCTAGATCGGACCTCAATTGGGAAGAGCTTCCTTTCAAATGAGAATGCATAGCTATTGGCATCTTAGATCTAAGCAATGGAAGCAATACCAATTTTTTTAGAAAATGATCTTTTAGGGTTAAAGTACTAACCTTTAGGTTTGGATGTTCCCAAAACTTAAATTCTAATTGTTGAAGACGACCTTGAAGTTGTTGGAAGTCTTGTAAACCCACGATCTTTCGCCCAATGACTTAACCTTGTTCTTGGCACACTTCCAGTGAAAAGGAAGGGAGGGTGAAGGCTATGACTCTCTTTCTCTCTAGATGGTGGAAAACAAAAGTTATGGAAACCCTAACCCCTATTGGGTATTTATAAGGTTCCTAATTAGGCTTAGGTCACTTAATCTAACCCAAAACGAGTCATAATTGATTAATTAACCCAATAGGGCCTACTAATTAATCAATTAGTCCAATCCAGAGACCTTGTTCCCTTATTCCTATGCAACCTTGAGTAATTACCAAAACACCCTTATGCACAAAAGTGAACCTAGAGGTAATTCGACCCTCATAATCCATGCCAACAAGGTATATGAGCTCAGAGCGAGGACCACTAGGACCCATAGGAGTACTGGCTCCCTCAAAATTCAATTCTGAATTTAATTCAATATCCCACTATAGAGAATCAACTGAACTCTAGTATCCTATGTAAATAACAACAAGACACTACATGCTCGGGTCCATGACTTGTTATCCATTGTGTTCAGTCTTCCTATGAACTGGTATCCATAGTTTAACAAGGTGAAAGCTATCAGCCTTTCTAGACTACCTCTACTATTCTTGAGTTACAGATCCTCCTATTATGTATTCAACTGACATGTCTTAGCACTCAAAGAATCTATGTCAAGTTCCACTTAAGGAACTACTATGGTCATAGTTTCCATGAACACACCTCCTTAGGATCACCTAAGATGACACATTGTTTCAATCCCATGAGATATTATGGTGTCTCTATTGACAGTATCTACTGTTACTGACTTTCATCAACAATGACCTAATCTATAAGGAATATATGATCAGCTTACGATCTCACTAGTAGGTCAAAGTCATTGCTAACTTTAGCACAAACTCAATATTCTCTCAAGGTTGAGTGACAACATAATGAAGCAGTTTGGTGAGGTCATGACGACTTGACAGCCTTAATTCATGACTTACCGTAGGTCCTGTCAATTGTGTAACCACACACACTAATGCACTCACCATGGAAAACCCATCCCGATAGCCAAGACCCACCATCTCTCCAATTAGGAGGTGGTGCACTACAACCTCTAATGGGTTGCCTAGACCCATGGACCGGTTGTGAACAAGTCATCTATTTGCAAGGAACCCATGACTTAGATCTTCTGTGCAACTCTTAATGCACTTAAGTCACGTACAATGTAAAAGATGCAGACAAGAATGCTCATAAAGTATGATACATGGAATAAGGATAGATAAAAGTGAAACTGGAACATCATTAAATAAATAACGAATTCCAAATTTATTACATCATGTTATATTTTTAAAGGCTCTATCCTAACAATAACAATTGGAAAGGAGAAAATATTTTTGCATTCCTTAATCGATTCTCGACTGAGAAGGCTTAACCGGTCAACGAGGTCCCTAATTGATCAAGTTGATTAAACAACTTTTTTCACTTGTTTACCTAGTTTAGCTCGAAAATCTATATTTTTTAGTTTTTTTTTTTCTTCAAACACTTAGGTAAGGTCTTTAGGCACCTTAATAAATCAAGTTTAAATTAATTTGCCTAAGGTTCATGTGAGAATACTTGGGTTTTAATGAAAAATCAACTTTAGTACATAAATCGAGTATTGAAAAATGCATGATTTTATATGAAAATCCTAGGTGCACCCATGTATTCACTTTACAAAGGATTCCTATACTTGAATGGTTTTTACGCACACTTGGACTTGCACTCTTTTGATCCTTTGATGATTATCTTGAATTTTTATTTGAATTTCTCAAAATAAAACCTAAAAATCATTTTGATTTTAAGTTGTTAGTGAACTAACTATGGTTTGTTATAATCAAAATGTGATTAAGAGAACCACTAGGCTAACAATCTCCCATTTTTTCTATAATAAAAAATCTTGGTTATCTAGGAGGAAATAAGGAGAATACATTGGAAAATAGTCCCACTTTTGCACAAGATACTACAGATTCAAAGGTTTAGAGACATACATTTCTTATTACTTCTAGTACACCAGTACCTCATCATGTTAGAGTAAAGCCCTTAAAAGCATAACATGATGTAACAAATTTAGAATACATTATTCATTTAATGATATTCCAACTTCACTTTTATCTATCCTTAATTCATGCATTATACTTTATGAGTATTTTAGCCTAGCATTTCTTGCATGTGCATGACTCAGATGCATTAAAAGTTGCATTGAAGATTTAAGTCATGAGTTCCTTTCAAGTAAATGATTTGTTCGCAATCGGTTCGTAGAATTAGGTAATCTATTTAAAGCTGTAGTGTACCACATCCTAATTGGAAGGATAACTGGTCTTAGACGTCGGGATGAGGTTCCTATGGTGAGTGCATTAGTCCATATGGTTATATATTAGACAAGACCTATGGTAAGTCATGACATAAGGTTATCAGGTAGTCATGACTTTGCTAAGATGCTATAATATATAATCTCTCAATCTTAAGAGAATATTAAGCTTGTATAGAAGTTAGTAGTGGCTTTAACCTACGGGTGAGATTGTAAGGTAATCATATATTCTCTATGGATTAGGTCATTGTTGATGGAAGCTAATAACAACATGTATTCTCAATAGAGACACTATAATATCTCATGGACTTTGAGATAATGTGTCTTCTTGGGTGATCCTAAAGACATGTAATCATGAAATCTATGGGCTCGTAATAATTCCTTTATTGGAATTTGACATATGCTCTTAGTGAGTTAGAGTATATCATTTGATCACATAATAGGAGAATTTATAACTCAAGGATTGTAAAGGTAGTCTTGAAAAGATGATAGTTTTCACCTTGTTAAGCTATTAATGACTAGTTCATGGGGAACATGTATGCAATGGATAGCAGGCTATGGACCTAAACAATTGATGCCTAGTTGTAATATACATAGGGTACTAGAGTGCAACTGAATCTTTGTAGTAAGATGATGAGTCAACTTTGGAACTAGATTATGAGAGAGCCAATACTATCCTATGGTTCTTAGTAGCCCCCGCTAAGCTCATATTATTTGATGACACAGTTTATGAGTGTTGGATGAGTTTTTAGTTCACTTGTGTGCATAAGAACATTTTAGTAATTATGCAAGGTTGTATATGGGTAAGTGAACGATATCACTGGACTGAGCTAATTGATTAATTAGAGCCCCATTGGGTTAAATAATCAATTAACAACCTTTTAAGCTACATTAAATGACCCTAGCTCATGGTGGGCTCAAGTCACTTAAGCCTAGTAGGAAACCTATAAGTACCCCTTTAAGGATTAGGGTTTCTAACTTTTGCCCCTCTTTCTTTACAATTGAAAAAAATAACTTTATCATCTAACCCTGAGATCTCCATTATCTTAGTGTTTAGACTCAAGGAGGAGTCATCACATGAAAGACTACTACGTTTACAAGAACTACTATGACTTTGGAGTCTCTACACCGACTAAAATCAATCTAGGAACATCTGGATCATAAGTATGTAACATTTTTCTTTAGATCTATGTTTTCTATGGTATTTTGATTCTTTATAAATACCAAGTTCCACTGCAATAGATTTAGAGAGCCTAAGATAGATTTTCATGCACCCTAACGATTTAGGGTTAGGGGATGAAGCAATCTAGGATTTCCCAACGCATTATAGTAGGAGGTTTGTGTCCTATGTATTATGATGAAGAAATAAGCGATGTTGATACTCATTCTTGGCAATAAGATATGAGAAGAGAGTTAAAATCTTTGTATTATAACATATTCATGCTTCTTATATAAGCACTAGAAGGGATTAAACCCATAGGTGTAAGTTGATCTAAAAGATGAACAATAAAACAAATGGAAAGCTTGAGTTTTATGTGGCTAGGCTATAACTAAAAGTAATAGTTTGAAATGTTATTTCAACTATGGAAAATCTTTTTAACAAACAACCATACTCAAATCCTTTGGAGCGCTCCTATCCATTATAGTATATCTCATTTATGAGATATGACAATTGCATATTAAAAAAACGTTCTTGGATGGTCATCTTAATGTTTGCATTTATATGATACAACCAAACATTTTCATATCAAAGGGTTTTGTGTGTATAAGAAGGCACTAGGAAGCATGGTGGTGTTCTTAGATCTTGTAGGTAGATGATAATCTACTCATTGGGAATGATGTATGGATCTTGTCATCAATCAAAATTTAGTTATTTATTCAATTTTAGATGAAAATCTAGAACATGTGCAATATATTCTTGGAATTAAAGTCTTTTAGAACTACAAGAATAGGAAAATTGTGTTATTCAACCTACATTGAAAAGCATTTGGTCAAGTGCTTGATGCAAGACTCCAAGAAGGGTTTGCTACCTTTAGATTTTGAAGTTGTTATTCTTAAGATCAGTGTCTTTAGACATCTAAGAAGAGAAACCACATTAAGACAATACCCTATGCTTTTACAATGGGTAGCCTTATGTATGTGATGTTATGTGTTAGAGTGAGTATTTGCTTTATTATAGGAATAGTAAGTAGATATTAGTCCAATCCAGGATTAAAACTTTGGGCAAATGTTAAGCATATACTTAAGTATCTTAGGAGAATGGGGGATTATATGCTTGTAAGTCTTTATGATGAGTTGGTACTTCTTAGGTATCAAGAATTAGACTTTTAGTCTAATGAGGACCCACAAAAGTTTACCTTTGGGTATGTGTACACTTTAAGTGGTATTACTTGCTTTTAAAACAACAAAAGAAGTCGGTTAGCTTAAGATGTTCCTTATAGGAACTATGGGTACTTCACATGGTTGTATCATCTAAGATGTTACGTGATAATAGTAAGGCAATGACAAAATCTAAAGAACCAAAGGACCGCTAGAAATGAAAGTGCATAAAGAGGAGTTGATACTATAGACCCTCCATTTTGTCCCACTTTGCACATGCCCTGATTAAGTGCTATTTTAGTACTCCTCGGTAGTTCCTGGTGGCCCATTTCCCTCTTTAAACATGCTTAGGCATATTTAGATACATTTTTAGGCTACTTAGACACATCCTAGATCACCCTAGGTCACTAAGACACATCCTAGATCACCCAAGGTCACTTAGACATATTTTCGATCAGTCTATGTCACTCAGGTACCTTTTGGACACCCACTAGGCTCATTTAGGCTCACTATGCCCACTTAGGTCACCTTTCAAGTTTTTCTTGCATAACTTGCATGCGCTTGATTTTATTTATTTATTTATCTATTTATCTATTTCATTTATTTATTTAGTTATTTAGTTATTTATTTGTTATTATTATTTTAGTTTTTCGTTTATGTTTATTTATTTATTTTCAGAAAATTGCATGTGATTAGTGATCTTATTTTATTATTATTATTACTATTATTATTATTATTATTATTATTGCATGAATTAATTCTTAAGTTTTTCTCATATATGTATGTATCGATATTTTCTATTTCTCTTTTCCAAATTGGCATGATTTTCATCTTTTTCTATTATAAGGTTTTTAATTTATATCTCTTGTAGTTTATTTATTTATTTTTGCATGGGAATTCGATAACTCTCAAAATGAAAGACAATGGCTATCACCTTTCCAAAAGGACACGTACGAGAGCATATGGAAATGAGATTAGAGGATATTTTGGAAGGTTGCATTTTGATTGATATGTGGACTAGATGCATTGGAAATGTGGACTACATCTTTTTGAAGGTCTTTGCAACACACATTAAGAAAAGAATAAGATAGTCGGTCATGTTAAGGTTGTTTTTCTTTTTCTTTTTTTGGAACATATATGCAAGTTGCCATCTTGGGAATATTAGAGTTTTAGTTTTAGTTTTTTTTTTTAATGGGAAAAATGAGTTTTGAAAAAATAGAGGTTTGAGGGTTTTTCGAAGGGAGAGAGACCTTTTGACTGAAGAGAATTATGAGAAAGAAGATGGGCAGAAACAAAGAAGAGAATGATTGGAGATCCTCTATTTATTTTTTTTCTTTTTTAGAGAAAGAAAGACAGAGACGAGAAGCCTAGCAAATCTTGCTAGAGAGGAGCACTTCCAAGTACATTTGTTAAGAGTTATATTGTCACTTTGTTCTTCATTCCCTCTAGTTGTTTTTATCATGGTTTGATTGTTTGAGTATGGATGTGATATTACTTTGCCTTTTTTTCTCATTTGCTTTCGATTTTCATTTGAGGATAAACTTGTATATAGTTTCAATTGTACCACTAATCTTGGAGCTCATTGATTTTAGCATGAAATGGGTTTCCACTCACGAAGTCTCTTGTTTGTTTGTTTGTTTGTTCTTTTGATCATGCTTTGTTTTGGGGCATTCATCTATGTATTGGATATCAAATCTGTGTCTTTGTTTCTAGATCATATCTTTTGGTTTGTGCTCTAATATGCTTATGGTAAGAGTGACACTAGGAGAAAGAAAGGCTAGAGGGAAAATAGGAGAGAAAAATTCAAAATTTTTAGTGGGATATTGGAAGATGATGATGAGATTTCTCTTGGTGGAGAACAGTTAGAATTTCATTTTTGAAAATTGAAGACCACGGATTTTTATGGTGGAGATATCAGATTTTTTTAGGCACAACCATGAATATTAAGAGGATTAGCACACATGGTTTTTGTTTTAGGGAAAACGAGTCCACTACACTATCACTTTGGAGGGACACAATAGAGAAATATGAAAAATGATTCCTTTTGGAGAGTCGAATACTCACGGAGATTTTACACAACATCTAGAGATTTTGTTAGAGAGAGACTGCCACTTTTTGGGTAGAATAGAGATGAATATGACTACAGCCCAAAAGGGATCCTTTATCTTAAATGTGAATTCGATGGAGAGTTATGAAAGATCATGTGGCTATGGAATTTGGTGGAGCTTATTTGAATTTCTCCTTAATGATCATGCAACCATGAAATTCGGTGGCTTTTCCATGGAGATTAGAAGGTTGAAAATTTTATGATGAAATAATGGAATAAAGTGGTTGTGCATGGAGTTTTGAATGTTGATTTTTGTATGGTGAAATAATGGAGTGAAGTGGCTTTGTAGGGAGTCTTGGAGGATGATTTTTTATGTTGAGATAATGGAAATAAGGGGTTGTACAAAAGAGGTCGTTTTGAGAGCAATAGAGGCTGTTGCACCTCTTAAAAAGGCACTACACAACCATCCATATGGAATAGCATATAGCTACCATTCATACACATCTCCATGCATTCTCCAAGGATCACACAACAACCTTTAAAGGGGTTCTACAGCTGCACCATTGAAGTTCTCCACAAGCACAATATTGAGGAATTTACACAGCCTCCACGCATTGACTCTTCTCCACATGTTTTGATGGAATTTGGAGGGCAACCGTACCATGGAAAGACGATGATAACTAGCTTCCACTTTGAGGACATCTTGAGATTTTCTTTTAGAATGTGTAGCCCAAATAAAGCATCAAATTGGAAGTATTAAGAGCATCCTAACAACAGTCTCTTTTACATAGTTGAAGGTAAGTTCTTTTTTTAAATTCTCACTTTAGTTTAGTTTAATTTATTATATTAGTTTAGGTCCAATTATAATTTACTACAAGAAAAAGGCGAAACAATGACACTTTTTAAGTGTTAATAAAGGTAAAAGATGATGCTTCCCTAAAGCGTCATCTTCCGCCCTATCCTTGTATGTTTTAATCAACAATGACACTTTTATGAAGTGCCATCTTTATCAATGCTTTCAATGATGCTTTAAAAAGTGTCATAACTGAATAATGTTAACAATGACACTTGTAAAGCATCATCTTTGAACATTTTTATTGAAATTATTTTTGTAAAATTACCTATATTGACACTTAAATGAGCATCGTGTTTGATTAATTTTATCAACGACACTTCTAGAAGCGTCATCTTCCATAATTTTCTATTAAAAATAATATTTATATCATATTATTAAAATAATGAATTTATCATATAATTAAATAAAAGAAAACAATTGCAAGCCATAAAATCAAATTGAATTTCATTGATTAAAATATCTCCAAATATTTATATACAATAATTTAGTTCAAATAATTAATGTAAGTACTTATATAGACCAATCACATATAAATTTGTTAATTATATCAAAATATTCAACAAGATTAAGATAAACCATAATATACAAAAGTATGATTCAACCTCGTAATGAGTCATTGATGTAATCTTTCATGGTCTTCAATATCCTCTCCTTTAACATAATGGTTTCTTTTCTTTTGCTAATCAATTTCCTTTCCAACCTATAAACAAAGATAAGAAGAATATAAAATCTCTAAATTATGCATGTATCAACCAATAAGTATAATTGAAATTACAACCTTCAAAAAAATTAATTTAGAATATCAAGTTTACTTACCACCCTAAATCCCCTTAGCCTCTTAAATACTAGAGAGAATGAGAGAAAATTGCAAGAAAAAAAAATAATTTACAAGAAAAAATAATTTATATTATGAAGAGTTTTAACCAAATCTAACCAGATGATGAAATTCAAAATTTAAAAAAATTTATTTAATCATACTAGCAAGTGAATGCCCTAATAATCATATATAAGATTTGAGAATTGATCAATTACTGAGTTTAAACTTATTAATAAAAATAAAAACAAGAGTCAATCAAATATTTATTCTAAAAAATCAAAACTAAATTGAAGCAAATGAAGGATGAATGAATTAAGTTAATATATCTAAAAAGCATTGCAATGAACTTGAACACTCATTTATTGTAATGTTCATCTATTGGTATAGAGTTCATGAGAGAAATTAATTGAAGCAAAAAAAAAAAATACACTCAAATATACCCCTTGTGGATTAACATGAATATCATTCAACTAGCAGACTTGCATGTTCCCAACAAGCAATGTGAAAAGTAGCAATTCCAAGAAATGCAATGATAATAGTTGTTTACTTTACAAGAAAGAAACACAGAGTTAATTTCTATCAATATTAACAAATACAAATCTCAAAAGCTAATTAATGAAGCATAAGAGTTAGGGCAGCTCCTTATAGACTTTTAATAGTGAACTCTTAAAATATTATCAAATAAAAGAATAACATAAAACCTACAATGTACAATTCAAAAAAATACCAAGGTCCAAATAAGATGAAAACCATCTTATTATCACTATTTTAACATTAATTTGTATTTTTAATTTCTTATATTTTTATTTTTATTTACTTGATTAGTTTTTACTTTTATTCTACTTCCTTTATTTTTTATTTTTCTCGAGTTCATAAGAAGAGATTGTTCAAAGTTTTTGAAAATATAAATTATTAGGTGAGTGTATGACAAAAATCCAAGGATAAGAAATATAAAATTATTCTTATACTTTATTTCAACAAAACTATGAAATGTAGCATTGTCGTGTTTAGAATATCATAAAACTCTCATGCAATTATAAAAGTAAATAATTAAATTGTACAAAGTAATAATAGAAATAAAATTTTATCTTCTATTTAGTTATTCTTTCAAGTTATTCTATCTTTGAGAGAGAAGTTTCTAGTATAGTGGTGGGTTATGTACCTTCAAAAATAGTAGGAAATACTTGTTTTTAAAAGCAATGTCTTATGTGCATCTAGACCTCTACTCCTAGCTATCACAATCATTACCTCCTACTCCTAATTGTCATATAAAATGATAACCTTTTTTTTTCCTATATAAAAAATAGAAGACCACTTTGTCTAATCACTACATCTCATTGCACTAAACATTCATGAAGATATATAATTATAAAACATTGAAATTTGGATCTTTTTTTTTTCTTAGAAATAAATATTAAGTTGGATCTCTTGTCATTTATTAAAAATAAATATTTTTCAAATATATATATAAAAAAAAAATAGAAACATGGTAAGGAGAGAAGGAGAACACAAATTTATGAACCTACATAAAGAATAGTGAAACTTTTAAAATTTTAAACTAGTGTTAGTTGTGGTTAGTTAGCCATCTAGAGTAACTTTTAGCAATAAAATAATTTATATATTTAATATTTAAAGAGACATCAAAAGACTTTAAATGAAGACCCACTTAAAAAATAAAAATTAGAAATGATCTCTAATCCTTCTATTCTTTGGATTATTTTTTTTCATGAATAAAATATTCCTATTTTAAATCAAATAAAGAAAAACAAACAAAATATCTATATTAGGAGCTCAAAATTTTTATTTCTACAAGCATCTGACTAACCTGGAGCTTTAGTGATGAAGCTCAATATTGGATTGATAAAATTGCCCAAATTATTCAACAACCAATAATTTAGCTTTGAAAAAATTTCCCAAATTGCCTAACTTAAAATTACTGAATTCTTGAATATTTTAGCTTTAGTGAAGTAG
Organism: Vitis riparia; assembly: GCF_004353265.1. NCBI lineage: Eukaryota > Viridiplantae > Streptophyta > Magnoliopsida > Vitales > Vitaceae > Vitis > Vitis riparia. Next base: position 10,262,259 of record NC_048432.1, on the reverse strand, counting down.
TGTCCAAGCCCGTCAGTGTCATTTCCTGAATTCTTTGTGGAATCTGCTAGGAGTATAAATCCAAAACTCGAGTATTGAATAACATAGCAAACCTATCTCAATTTTGAACAAGAACAAAACATATCCCCACTCTTATGATCTATCTTAGCCTCTATAAGCCATGGACATTCCTCCATTAATCAATGAACCAAACAATAGAATAGAAAGCATGAAAAGAAAACCCCACTTTTCCATTTTTTCCAAAACAAAAATATATCAAAATCCCACTTCACAAATCATAAGAAACATGCATAAAGGAAGAGTATATATATACAAGAAAAAGATGGAATGAAGACTCTTTTGTTTGTTTCTACAATTGAAATAACAAAAAAGTAAGTACTAAAAAGAAAGATAAGCCTAAATTGAATCTTAAGCATACTAATTTTAAGAAACAAAGAATAGCTAGTTTATATTATATTAGGATGTAATAGGAATCAAATTGGTATATGAAATTTTGCATTAGAAAAAGAATAAATAAAATAAATTCAATGTTTGCATGTAGGTTAGCACTTACTTCCAGTTTAACCTTTTTTTTTTGCTTTGGTTAATGCATAAACAATCTCAGCATCACCAAATCTCCATCCAACCATGACCGAAGGAATTTCCTGGAATAAGAAAATAACAAAAAAAGGCATTCATCAGGATAATTAAAAAGAAAACCTTAGTGCCAATAAAATGGTATATATTCGGTAAAGAAATTGGCATAATTTTTTTCCTACAAGTCATGAGGTTCAAATGATTGGTCAATAGTAATATACTCGGTTTTAAGAAACAGATATATATGATGATTCAAAATAGCAGAATTAGAATTCAACTGCTTGTATTGGTATATGACATTTCTTAAGATAGTAATGGATGTGGTACTTTACACCATAAACTCATTTTACTATGTGCCAAGTTTCCAACCTTCTTGGTAAAGCTCATTTGAATGAGCATACAAACTTTAGGATTGGGAAGAATCCTAGAATATGCCAAGAGAATGATTTAAGGGAAAATCAACTTTTCACCCTAGGATTCTATTGGTTAGTTGATAAACAATGTTGAATATAAAAAGAGAAGTACTAGAGAAAATGGGGATCTTGTTCAAGATTTTGGAGCTATCAATTTCTTATCTTTTTCATTCGTTGTTTTTGCTCCAGCTTTACTTTCTAGTAGTGATTTTAGTCTTTCAGCACCATGACTTCAATTTTTTTCTATTGAAATTTCTTATTTATAATTCAAAAATTTTCTATATTTAAAATAGTAACATTAGTATCATTTGGAGACATGATTAAAGTAATTATAAGGGGAAATAGGAGTTAGGTCATTTAGTAGGATTAAGTACTTAGGATGAAAAAAGAAATCAGAGATCACATGGACATCTTACTCAACAAAGAACCAAGTAAATTTATTAATTTTCAAAATCAAATTACAGAAAAAAAAAATATTTAGAAAGTTTTAACCTCCAAATACACCAATACTTATATCTTCCCTTTAACACCAAAAATAATAATAATAATAATATCAAATTCATTAGTTGGAAGGCAATCAAAGATACTAAATGACCCTCCAATATTTTAATGCATTCTCTTTGACTTTCCAAAAATAATCTACATGTGTCCTACTATAATATGCCAATAACTCAACCAGATATGCTTACTTTCTATCTTTTTAACCTGATAGCTATGAATTTAATAAAATAGTAATACATGTGTTTCACAAACTGGCGGAATGAAAATGATAACTCTGTAGTTCTCTTCTCATATCTGTTTATAAATTTATTTATTTTTAAAATAGTGAATAAAAATATGAATGGTTTCAAATTTTCAGATAATTTAATTTTTTATTTGTTTCATTGCAAACCAAAAGTAATGGAATTTAAAATTGCTTACTCCTTATGACATTTTGATATCCTAATAGAATTGAACATGAAAGACTCATGCCTCAATATCAATCTACATTACTCATTGCCCAAATCATGACTTGGAATCTGCTCCAATCTCTAAAAATAGTAATAATAATATTAAAAAGGAAACCCTAAAAATTCTTTCAAAATAGAATATAATGATAAAATCCCTAAAAACTAAATAAATAAACCATAACCAAATAAACAGCATGCAATTTGCAACTCCAAAACAATTCGTCATCAATCTAGTTTCTTAAGAATTGAAATTAAAAGAAAAATGCAAGGCATGAACAAGAGAGAACTGAGATTAACTCAAGCTTGCATCGATTAATTTATGAAGAATTGAAAAATTAATTCCCAACAACTTCCCTCATTACAGGCAAATCCACTACTCAAACAATTATACCAAATCTACAAACTCTAAACATATTAAAAGAAAAAAAAAATCAAATGCCTTGAGAGGGAAAGATTAACAAACCAGGAGAAATAGAAAAAAAAAATGAGATCTTGTAGAAAACAAGATTGTTATCTTCAATTTCAGCAAATCTGCAAACCTCAAACAAATAAAGAAAAAAAAAATCAAATGCCTTAAGAGAGAAAGATCTACAAACCAAGGGAAATAGAAAAAAATAAAAATCTTATGGAAAACGAAATTGTTATCTTCTGTTTCAACAATTCTACAAATTCCAAACAATATATAAAAATTAACAAAAAAAAATCAAACGTCTTAAAGAAGGAAAGATTAACAAACCAAAGGAAATAGAAAAAATCGAAATCTTATAGAAAACGAGATTGTTGATCTTCAGTTTCAGCGTGAATCTAAATAAAAGAGAAAGCAAAAGACATAGATCGGAAGAATAAGGCTAAAAAAAAAGAAGAAAATATAGTGAAATAAAATGCAAGGAATGGAAAAGAGGTGTAAAGTGTGAAATGACCAAAGTCAAATGATGTGTTAGAGAGTAGCGTGACAAAGAGATCATTCATGGATTGCCATGAGCGTTGGTATCGATGGGAAAAAAGATATCGTTGGTAGATCTTTAGTATCTCATCAATCTATTTGGTTGGTATGAAAGAGAGCTCGACCTGTTTGGCGGTATGGATAAAATCTTAGAAATGGGTATATACTATATATAAGGTGTTAGGAAATGATGCTTTACAAAGCGCCAAGGAAATAAAAACAGGAATTATTTAAGAACACTTGTAGGAAGTGACAAGAATTTATTATCAAGTCTCTGCCAAACGCCATTGTGTGTTACAAATTATATTAAATATTGACACTTTTTAAAAGCGCTAAGAAAGAGAACGTCATTATATGAAATTTTTGTAGTAGCGATTTGTGATCATTAATTTAACCAAATCATTATGTTATAGTTCATGCTTTGATTTGGTTTGATCTCACTCTTTTAGTTTAAGTATTCCTTACGTTTTAGAAAATTGGCTTCTATGTGATGAAGTTATTTTGAAACTTGTTTTGATTTATCTTAATTCGTTTTAGTTAGTTTAGAATTTTTCATTATAGTTCACTAGATTAATTGTTTCATGGAATAAAATTTTTATTTTGAAAATTGTGCTATTTTAGTTTATTTCATTCAAGATAATTAAGAAGTTTTATAGTTTTAATTAATTAGTTTGACTGATTCAATGTCATGATGTCTTATCTTGCAAAGTCGGATAATTGTAGTGCTTAATTTTTTTTTGTTTCAGGTTTTGAGTTATTAGGTTGCTTTCCATGCTATTAAAATTTGATTTTGTAAAGTGGGATAGTTTTAGTATTTAATTCTCTTGTTTCAGTTTGGGTGTTATTAGTTTTTTTTTTCCTGTTATATTTAAAGTTCACATCTTTCAAAATTTGGTAGTTCTTAGTTTTTTGGATTTTCTTGTTATTATGTATATCTTTGGTTGTGCTATGTTATTAAAATTCTCATCTTTGGAAGACTATTAATTCTTAGGTTTTAAATTTCCTTGTTATTATATTCATAAATTGATGGCTATTTTTATTAAAATTTAATTTTGTCCTTACAAGATTGGTTTCTCTTTAGGTTTTAGATCTTTTAGGTTTTATTCATGCTACTAAAAGTCTTGATTCTCGTTTTTATTTTTGAAAGCTTAGAAAATTCTTAAGATTTAGGTTGCTCGTTAAAGTATGAAGTTGGATTATTTGATATTTTGAAAGTATTGTTAATTTGTTTAGTGTTTAATCTCCTTGTTAATACATGGTGTTGAATTATTTATTTTGAAAGCATATTGTTTTGTTTGTGACTTAGATCTCCCTTTTAAGACTCATGTTTGATCATTTATATTTGAAAGCTTGTTAATTGGTTGTGATTTAGCTAACATTCATGATATTGGTTATTTATCTTTGAAAGACTTTTTTTTTAGGAAAAGTTTTAGAAACTTACATTTTGAATTAAGTCAAAATTACTTTTTTTCTTTTAAAAATAATCATTTTTCTCCATCATAGGTTTGGCTTCTAGATCCCAAATGAAAGGTAGCAAAAAAGGTGATCCAAGTTAAGTTTATCTTATTTTCAAGTTCTTTTAAGAAAGAAATAAAAAAAATACATATTTTGTGTATAATGATTGGAGTTTATTAAACCACTTGGTTTCTTTTGCTTCCTTTAAAATTGTTTTCAAAATTATTTAAACCAATAAATGACTTTAGAAAAACATTCATTCTAGGTTTAGGCAGAGAACACATTTTCTTTGGAAATTATGCAACTCACTTCAATCTAAGTTGCATTCTCCTTTGATGGTTTTCAAATTTCACATAGGTTTGAACTTGTACTCCCAAGCTAATGAGAATACATAGGTTAAACTTATGAATATCAAATCGGGACTTGATGAAACCCCAACATGAAATATTGTTTTCAAAACTAATCGTTTCCTCCTGGTTTCCACTTGACTATGGACCCTTCAGTTTTAAAAATTCATTTTAATAATTTTAGAATGCTTTAAAAAAAATTCCAAAAATTGTATGGTGATTTCCACTTCTTTTAGTTGATTTTGGAGTGTTGTTTGAGTCAAAAAGCCTTGCTCAAAATTGAGTTATGATCTCCTCTTTCAACTTGCTTTGTTTAGGCCTAATTCTATACACTCGAGAGCACTTTGAAAAATTAGATTGCTTCTTAATCTTTTTATTTAAATGAATATTTTTCCTAGATTATTTACTTCTTAAAATTGAATTTTGATACATAAAATATTAAAAAATATGCTTTCTTGAGGAGATATGATTTTTCAAAGTCACACCTACTGCATATGACTGAATCCGGACAATTGAATAAGCGTAGTGTTTTAAAATACTTTTGATTGCTTTATGACCTTGGATTTTTTTTCTTCACAATTTAGACATCTTAAATGAATTTCATGATTATATATATATATATATGTAGATTTAGAAGGCCTCTAGGTATGTTTTAAAATTTAGTTTACATTGGCTATCATTTTTTTCCAAATTCTGGACTTTTTGGAACTTTTAGATACTTTGAATTGAATATGTTATTTAATTGAATGCTTAAACTTTTGTATGTTGTTATAGACATTTACGAGAAGTCTTTTGTGATTTGGTGTGATCAAATTCCATGTTTTTAGTATTTTCTTAGGATTTATTCTTAAAGTTTTGCATCATACCTACATTGTTGTTTAATTCAAGACCATTTGACATCTCATAACTTGTTGTTGTTGTTGTTACATTGTTGATTTTTGGAGTTGTATACATGACATGTGTGATAATTGGTGTTTCCTTATACTCTGGTTATTTCTGTTATGCTATTCGAATACCATGCATGATAGGATGACTTTTCTTTATTTCCTATTATTATAACTTTGATCCAACCTCCCATGTCTTGTGGAAGCACATTGCAAGTTATCTATGTTATTCAAGTACACTTCTTACCTTCACATCTTAATCCCATAAATGATGTATTGCTTTATATATAATCGTTATGCATTGTTTTGAATGTGACTGTCAACATGCGTAACATATCTTTTTGATTGATTGTTTAATTTGCCATGTATTAAGAGACTAGGGTAAAATATAGGTTTTGTGTTTTATTTATTTATTTTTAACTAACTACTGATGTCTTGTGATAACACTTAAGTTGCAATTCAGGTATGCATACTATCATTCCTTATGATTGTGTTTTGAATTTTTCTTTGGCATGCTACTTATAATAGAGTTTCAAAATCACCTTAACCCATTTATGCATCCATAATCAACTGACTAATTGTCATATTCCCCTTAACTTAGCTAGTAGAGACTTTTTTTAAGGCTTAGAGGGGTGCTACTTCTTTGAGGTACCTTCCCAATAAGTAACATGATCCTCGGACCCAAACTTAGGTTTTTCATAAACAGCTTTTCCAAAAGTCATGAGTCATTTTAGGGGTTTTGTTTTTACTTGATTTCCCCTTTAAAAATAAATAAAAGTGGTGACTCTAAGTTTTTACAAAAATACAGTTTTTTACCTTAAGAAAAAGTGAGTCTCGCTAGTCAAGTGGGCATGCATGTGAAAAATGCGGGTCCACAAATATATTTTCTATGATATAGTTTAGAGAGGTGATATGGTTGTGGAACATATTCTTTGTGCGAAATCCAGTCTATTTTTAAGGCTAATAGGAGTTTTTTAGGATTGAGTCCCTAAAAGAAACACAAGATATAACAAAGTTAGATTTCATTATCTCCTTACTATCCCTGTTTATGCATTAACATTGATTCGATCATTCAACCCATATCACTTGTATTGTACATGACTTAAGTGCATTAGTAGTTACACATAAAATATAAATCATGGGTTCCTTGCAAAATGATAAGTTAGTCATAGTCGGTTCATGGATTTAAGCAAACCAATAGAGATTGCAGTTTATCAACTCCTAATTTGAGGGATGACTTATCTTGCCTGTTGGGATGGGATTCCCATGGTGGGTACACTAGTGTGTGTGGTTACACATTAGACAAGACTTATAGGAAATCATGATGTAAGGCTATCAAATTGTCATGATTCACCAACCTATTATGTTGCATGGACTCTCAACCATGAGAGTATATTGAGTTTGTGCTGAAATTAATAAGAGGGTTTGACCTATGGGTGAAACCCTAAAGTAGTCTTATATTCCCTACGAATTAAGTAACTATTGATAAAGGTTGGTGATAATAGGTATTCTCAATAAAGGCATCACAATATCTCATGGGATTGAAATAATATGTCGCCTTAGGTGTTTCAAAGGACATATGATCATGAAATCTATGGTTGCAATAATTCCTATAATGGAATTCGGCATATCCTCCTTAGAGGTAGATTATGTTAATTGATCACATAATAGGTAGATCTGTAACTCAAATATTAGAGAGGTAATCTTGATGGGTTGATAACACTACCTTGTTAGATTACGAGAACTAATTCATAGGGATTCTGTATGTAATGAATAGTAAGTCACAAGTCTGAACTTTGTCTCGTTGTAATTTCATAGGATACTAAAGTGCAATAAACTCTCTTTAGTGGAGTGTTAAGTCAACTACATAATTGGATTTTAAAAGAGCCAATATTTTCTTATGGGTCTCAATGGCCCCTACTCGATTTCTTATTTCATGGTGGCATGCTTTGAGAGAATTTTGGAAATGTAATTCATACGTGTGCATAAAAGCGTTTTGGAAAAAATGCAAGGTTGCACTAGATCTTATAAATTGTTTTTTTTGGATTGGTATATTAGGCTAATTAATTAATTAGGACCCAAGTGGGTTAGATTAGGTGACCTAAGCCTAATTTGGGCTCAAATCACTTAAGCCTATAAAGAGCTCTATATAAACCCCTTTAAGGGTCTAAGGTTTAGGCTTTTACCACTACCACCATTGTCTAGAGAGAATGAGAGAGAAACCCTAGCCACCCTCTAAAGAGATAAAGAAACTCATCATTCTCTCATGCCAAGATCCATGAAGGGAAATACTAGGTAGAAGATTGTTAAGTAGACAAGTTCTACGACGACCACCGCAGTTTCAAAGTCTTCATCGCATGGAAATCAATTTGGGAACATCCAAATAAAAGTAAAGTTTTCTAATGCACAAATATAGATCCTTTTATTATTAAAAGTGTTGTTTTTTCTTTCATTACTTAATATTAGAGGCCTAGGAAAAGTTTTATGCACTTAACTTGAGCCTAAGATAGGAAATAAAGAGATCTAACATTCCCAACCTAATTAACATGTGTTATCTCACAAAGAGATAACGTCAAATTTCACATAAGGAATTACTATGTTTATAGTTTATCTTAACACACTTAAGGAAACACATTGTCTCAAAGTCCATGAGATATCATAGTTCCTCTATTAAGGATACCTATTGCCACCAATTTCCATGAACAATAGTTAATCCATAAGAAATATATGATCACTTTTGAATCTCACTCATAAGTCAAAGTCATTACTAACTTTGACACAGACTTAGTATTCTCTTAATGTTGAAAGACAATACAACATAGTAGCTTGGTGAAATGATACCTAATAACCTTATTTCATGACTTATCAAAGGTCCTATCCAATGCATAACCATACATACTAGTGCACTTACCATCAAAACCCCATCCTAATGGCTGAGACTAGTCATCCCTCCAATTTGGAGGTAGTTCACTACAACATCAAATAGATTGCCTAAGTCCATAGACTAGTTGTTAACAAATCATCTACTTGCAAGGAACTTATAACTTAGATCTTCCATATAAATCCTAATGCACCCAAGTCATATACAATGCATGAGATGCAAGCTAAAATGCTTGTAAAATATAATATAAGGAATATGGATAGATAAAAGTGAACTTAAAATCATATTAAATAAATAATAAATCCAAAATTGTTACATTAGGTTATTTTTTAAAGGCTTTATCCTAACACGACCTTGAGCTACACTCTTCAATATCTTTTCTCTTATATTCATCCTTGAGTTACACCTTAGTTATCATTCATTTCCCATGCTTAGCCTCAATCGACACCTTTAGATACCTTTTCTCTTAGGTCTAACATTGAGTCCTACCTTAGTTATTGTTCTTTTCCCATGTTTAACCTTGAGTCATGCCTTTAAATGCATTTGTCTCATATAATGGGCCTAAGTTTCACCTTAGTTTCGTTCTTGTCCCACGTTCCACCTTGAGTCATTCCTTTAGATATTTTTTCTCCTATGTTTTGCCTTGAGCTTCACTTTAGTTATCATTTGTCTCCTATATTTGGCCTTGAGTCATGTATTTAGATATCTTTTCTCCTATGTTCGACCCTGAGTCATGCCCTAGGTATCATTCCTCTCATTTAGGCTCAATCCACACATTTTTCTCATATGTTTAACCTCGGTGTGTGAAATCGGCGATATCTCACGATATAAACTCGCCCTTGTAATATAAAGTGCACCAAACATATATATACTTAAAGTCATTATATAAAGAAAATGTTAAAAGAATATTTTAAATAACAAATTAATTATAATTATTTTATAATTAAATACAAATTTTCTTTTAATTAATTATCAAAAAGTATAAAAATTATATAATTTTCTTCATAATGTTTTTAATATCATTAATAATTAATTAAATATTTAAAAATTATATATATATATATATATATATATATATATATATATATATATATATATATATATATATATATATATATATATATATATATATATATATATATCATAATTTATTTTATATTGTTTAATACAATTGAATTAAATGGATCATATTTTAATATTAATATATATTTTAAAATTAGACATATTATAATCAAATATCATAATATTATATGTAATTTAATAATAAATGTACACTTATAAAATTCATATTTTTATCGATGCATACGATATTATTATCAAATACGATAAATCATGTTATACATATATCAAAATTTTCAATAAAATAACTTTAAAATGTCTATTATACTTCTAATTATATTATTATGAGGTTTTCCTTACATTTTCATGAGTTTTTAACAATTTTAAGCTTACCCATATTTTTTTCCAAAATATCCGCCGATATATCTTCGATATATCCGTAAGATCGAAGTATCAATATATCCGTGATTACCGATATTTTTATCCTTGGTTATCATTCCTTTCCCATGTTTGGCTTGAGGTCACTCTTTTTTTCACTTATGTTTGACTTGAATGTAAGTGATAATTCAAGCAATAAATAAAACAGTGGAATATAAAGAGAGAAAGGAAGAGAAAATGCAAACTATGATTTTTATATTGATTTGGTACAACCAAATCTACATTTACTCTCCTCAAGCTTCAATCTCAAGCTAAGGGTTCCAATATCAATAAGACTTTAAAGCTAAAGCCTTTAAACTTTTATGATTGGATTCTTAATTCCAAAAAAACTTCCATAAATTCAAGAGATATCTCACTCTCCTAAGTGATAACTAACATTTGAGAATCCCTAAGTGATATCTCGCACTTAGATTTCTTCTCTTAAGTAATACTCATACTTAACCAATCAAGATTTTTCACCTCAACTAGTTGAAACATGCTTATGCCAATTTGTGGCCTTTAGCCAACCTCAACTAGTTCAACCTAATTGGTTCAATCAATTCCATTACACTTTGATTAATTTGATAATTTTTGTAAATTTATGAATGATTTTAAGATGGGGAACATAGTTTTTAACTCCTTAGCATTTTAAAAAACCTTTATATTCTTGTCTAGTTTAAGTTTAGGTTTTTTTTCTCAAATTGATTTTCATCCAAATTATAAAAGTATAAAATAGATTGAAGCACTTGGATGAATTAAAGTGTTTTAATTAAAAAAAAAAGAAATACAAACCTAACTTAGTACACACACAATCTTACATAAATTAAGGTCCTAAAGATTTATCTTGAAATCTTATTATCTATCACACTTAAATATATATGTTAAATTCAAATATTATTTTGTTACCATCAAACTATGAGATTAACCCAATTTAGACCTATATTTCACTTACCCCACTTTTCCTCTCAGTTTTTTGCTTCTATAGTTGCCACCATTTTCATTGTTAACTATACCAATTAAATCAGTAAAAAAAACATTAAGCAACAAAAGAAAGTTTCTAACAAAGAAAAGAAATCCTAATAGTTTAATAGATATTTTATATAGGCATTGCAATACCAAAATAATATGTATCAAAAGGCGAAACCAATCCCAATGTGTACCAAATTATCACATATCAAAAGGTGGAAACAATCACAATGTGTCACATTTATAATTTGTGCCACATTACTTTGTACCTAATTTGATTCTTTTATACTTCAGTCTTATTATTTGTACCTCAACCTATATATGCATGAATGGGAGACTTAGGCTCTATTTGGGAATATTTTCAAAAATAGTTCCTAAAAAATTGTTTTTTAGAAGAGATTTTAAAAAATGTTTTATGTTATTTTCAGAAATAAAATTGCTTTTGGAAACTGAATTCTAAGAAACAGTTTTCTATTCTTAAAAACAAAAGAACACATTTGGTTGAATAAATAAAAACAGTTTTATAAAACATCAAAAACAAAAAAAAACCTATTTGGAATCTGTTTTATAAAATGGGTGTTTTCTTACTATTATTAACATCATGTAGTAAAAACAAATAATGTATGAAATTAAAATTTTAAAATATAAATACATACTTGATTAGAACAACAAAAATTTTCATTAATTTTGAATTTTCTATCTTTAAGTAATTTCATCTTTTTTAAAAAAAAATATTAAAAAAAAAACTTTATAGTGTAAACATATTTATTTATAAACAATTTTTGCTCTTTACACATGCAATTGATAAATTAATCAAAATTTTGGCAGCATTTTGCCTATTTCATGATATTTTAAAAATTCTTGTACTTATTAAAATCTTCATATATCATACTAATAAAAACCAATTAAGAAATATATATATACTTTGCCTATATTAATTGGGCAATTTCATCCCTACATGTTGCCATAGCTATTGCACTCTCATTTGACAAATCAATGGAGTGACTTGTGGTTACCTCTTCACCTTGCGCTAAAAGGTCTTCTTGTGAAGTGTACAACATGAAACAACAATTGATGGTTGTCTACTTGGCTTGTAAGAAGGCATCATCCTCAATATTGGAAATCAAGCTTTTAAAACACCAAAACACCTTTCAATAATATTTTGAAGTGATGAATGTCTATAATTAAGAAGTTCCTTGTATTTTGTGGTTTGATTATGTGTACTTCGATAATCTTGTAAGTGATATTGTTCACCATGATATGGTGGTAGAAATCCAAATGTACAAGGCTAACCTAAATCCGCTAAATAATATTTTTCTTTCAGTTGGCCATGGAAATTGGATTTCAGGTTTAGTCAATGCATCTAAGAAAACATGTGCATCATTTGTTGTTCACTTTCAACCAACATAAACAAAAGTGAACATCATGTCAAAATCATACACACACACGCCACATTTTGTGTTATGACTGTTTTTCGTACTTTAAAACTAGCTTGTCTGTCAGTTGGAACCCAAACACTCACATAGGTGCCATCAATTGCTCCAATGCAATCCTATAAGAAAAAATTCTATGTTATTTTTTCAGATAAAAACATAAACATGATATACTTATATAAAATGGCTTTAAATTATGAAATATTATATATATATATATATATATATATAAGATATTACCTTGAACCATGGAAAATAATTAGGGTTATTGGCAATATATGAAGACACCTCATTAGACATATTATAGGGACGTATGAGGATTTTGGCTAGCTGACATAATACTCTTCTAACTTCTTTGAAATGTCAAGTGACAATCTCTATTAAGTGTTGAAAACGGTCTACTACAACCCTCATTCTCACATTATGTCCCACTATTAATAAAAACATAGTAACTGCTTCTACAACTGTCACCCATCGTGTATCCTTTAAGTTTTCATGTCTCTTCATATGATCACAACAAAAGTCTGTTTGTCCATTCGAAATAGTTCGTAACATGTTTGAGGATGACCATCTAGTATATCTCTTACAAATTATGCACCACTTAACATAGATGTCCTTTTGAGGTGTCTTGCTTTAAAAAAAATCTTCATACTCTTTCATTATCTGGGCAATAAATACTTCATCTAAGTCATCGTCATCCTCAGAAGATGAAGTTGACTCATACAATGACCCACTACTTTTGTTGTCATCATCCATTACGTGCTACATAAAATAAAACAATTGACAATATAAAATAACGCTTAATAAACATTAAGAACATATTATATTTAAGTTTCATAATTCCAAGTTGAATCCACACAAAAACTAAATAACATATTAAAACTAGTCTAACAAAAGATAAATAATATATACTACACTACTGGCATAATAACAATCCGTTCAAATATGAGTAACCATATCTAAAGTCTCTCAATCCATGCTTTCTTCCTCTCATTAGGCATGTTCATAAATAAAAAATTTTCCACTCTGCAGATGTGAACTTTTCAACAACCTTCATATATTTGTCATTGTCAAGCAATCTAATATTTTCCAAGGCTATCATGCATTTGGTTATGCTAAATTCATGAGTGACTAAGGAACTAGTAGCCTCAATACTGGTTATACCCTTATATCTCTCAACTCTAGCAAATAGTGCATCAGTTTTTGCCTTAGATGTCTCAGATCTAGCCTTAGATGCTTCAGCCCAAGCTTTCAAGGCATCACCTATTTGACCTAGTCTTGATTCTTTCTTACCTCTACAATCCCCATAATAATCACTAGTGCGTTTTCTAGAGTGAGTGGTTGTGCCCCCTTCAATGACTAGTCATAGAGGATCATCGGGACTTTCACAATCTACATCTACATGCACTCCACCATGTTGAGGTTGTCATCCATCTCATCTTCATCATCAATGTTTGGTGGATTTTGAGTTGAGGAATAATGGAGCACACCGGTTGCTGTAGAAGGTTTAAAGATGAGTCCTAGCAACTTATAGTGTGGACATCCCTTAAGGCGGATTTTTTTTGCATTTAGGTGTGCCTAAAAAAACAAATAATAAAAAATCTTATGCTTAGCATTGTTTTAATGGAAAATAATTGAACCAAAGAATGATTACTTTGGCAGTCATTTTACCCGAATGTAATTTTGCCACATTTCCTCTAAAGCATGCATCGTGTTACTTTCAGCATCCCAACCAAATCCAATGTGCTTTAAAAGGTCTGAGAATTCACGATGCTTGACATGTAGTTTATGAAACTTTTGTTTTAATTATTTAAATTAAAATTTCATTTTGCTCTAACATTCATTTCATCCAACATATTTTTCCAAGTTTAGCTATTGATTGTCCCATTTTCCATGTTACCTCTATTCACTTCTACTACAATTATATCAATGAATATCTTCTCTAATAACCACTCCACATTCCTTCTTCCTCAAAATATGTTACCTCAGTGGCCATCTGTGCATATACAACTTCTTTTAGCATAGGTAATAAACAAAACAATATGTAAGGTTGATTTATCCCATTATTCCCACCACAATCGTATAACAAATGTTTTATATTTTCTTCTATTAATAAAAGTTGTATATTGTATTTATTATAAAAATTAATAGTCAAGGTTTCAAATGAGAATGAAATTATTATAACTATCTAGTTAATACTAAAAACATTAAAATTATTTCTTTGTTTTGTGTTGGTTTTAGTTAATATACAATTAAATAAGTATTATGCTCACAACAGACATTATAAATTATAAAATTTTACCTTGTTTTGACTTTTGAGCTTTAGAAAGAGTTGTCAAACATTTAATGTAGATATCCAATGCATTAAAAAGCAAATAATATACTCTTATTTTCTCAATAAAGTTGTCAAACATTTATAAGAACTAATTACACATTCACATCTTTCACTTTATTTATATTTTCACAAATATGATATTCACATCTTTCTCTTTGTTTATTTTACCACAAATGTGATTCAACTTGTTAGAAAAATAGTCTAATTCAACCTAAGGTAATCACTTTATAGGAGGGTTATTAAGGAAGATTGCTATTAAGGAAGATTGCCAAAATCAAGATCAAGTCAAACCTTCATGATTTCAGCCTACAATCAAGCCATTTGAATAAAGTCTTTGATCTGTTTCTATTTATGTGATTATTAGCCGAGATTGGTGTATAGTTATTTTGTCATAGTAATTGCTGTAAATATTTCCTAAAATAGTTCTCTGTGATGTTGTATATATTTACGTACAGATCAATTGAATATGAGAAGAGGAAATAGTTTATTTAATCTAGCAGTATATTTCTCTATATGGTATCAGAAGAGCCCTTCTCCAACGAGTCGATCCCTCCCATTTCCCCAATGTCTTCCTCACTAGAACAACCTCAAATTCATCTCACCACCCACCCCATTTCCTCCACTGAAACCACTCTTGTTGCTCTCAATATCACTGCCAAGATTAATGAAAAATTGACTCCTTCTACTTTTCCTCAATGGCGTGCTCAATTTGAAGCCTTACTCATAGGATATGATTTGCTTGATTATGTCACCGGCATCTCTCAATGTCCCTCTCCGAGTGATCTCTCTGTTTCTGCCCTACACAAAACTCAATGGGTTCGGCAAGACAAACTTATACTCAGTGCCCTTCTTGCTTCCACTTCCCCTACCATCACCCCACTCATTGCAACAGCAAAAACGTCCCATGAGGCTTGGCAAAAATTGAACACCCTCTATGCTAGCAAATCACGAACTCGGGCTATGCAATTAAAAGAGGAACTCACCTTAATACAGCGTGGAAATCGGCCTATCTCTGATTATCTACATGTTGTGAAGTCTCTGGCAGATGAAATTGCCATTATTGACCACCCCATTTCTGATGATGACCTAACCCTCTATGTGCTTAATGGCTTAGGTTCTGATTTCAGGGAAATTGCAGCACCAATCCGAGCTCGCGAAAAGTCTCTTGCCTTTGAGGAGCTCCACGATCTTCTGGTCGGCCACGAACATTATTTGCGCCGCCTTGAAACTGCTACTCAGCAACTGGTAGCCGCTGCAAACTATACAACCAGGAAGTCTGGTTCTTCGGGAGGTCAACAACGCAGCTATAGCAAGCCGAATGGGCCTCAGCGTCAGTCTGGGCAAGCTCCAGCCCGAAGTGGAAATCGTGATGGTCGACGTCCCAATGGTTCCAATCGACCCAGCAACAACCAGCGGCCTTATAGGCCCAAATGCCAATTCTGTGATGAGTTGGGCCATACGGCCAAAAATTGTCCTCAGCTGAAGCCCAGTGAAATTACTGCAAACAGTGCAACAACTTCTACCATGAAAGAGCAAAAATGGCTCCTTGATTCCGCTGCCTCCCACAACATCACTGGTGATCTTCAGAATTTATCTATTCACTCCGAATATGACGACACCGATGAAGTGGTTCTGGGTGATGGTTCAGGTTTGGCTGTTTCACATGTTGGTTCTTTAGCTATACACTCACCCAATCGAACCTTTATCTTGCGTGATACTCTCTGTGTTCCGAATCTTAAAAAAAAATTGATTTCTGTTCATCATTTTACCGCACAAAATAATGTATATGTTGAGTTTCACCCATCTTATTTTCTTGTGAAGGAATCGATCACAGGGGCGATCCTACTAAGAGGTTCATGTGAGAACGGCATTTACATTTTTCCGGAATCACTTGTGGGAAATTTTTCACAAAAGGTTGCTAATGTGCATGAACGAACGTCGCTTGATGGGTGGCACAAGCGTCTTGGTCATCCTTCCTATCCCATTGTTAAAAATCTTGTTTCTACTTTTTCTCTTCCTACCACTACAAATAAAATGTCCATGTTATGTCGTTCTTGTTCTATTAATAAATCTCATCAACAACCTTTTCGCACAACTAGTCTTTCGAGTACTGGTCCACTTGAAATTATTTATACGGATGTTTGGGGTCCCGCACACTCAACAGGTCTTGATGGTTCTCGTTATTATCTTCTTTTTGTGGACCATTACACGAAATACATATGGTTTTATCCCATGGCTACCAAATCGAGTGTGTCAACTATTTTTCCACAATTTAAAATTTTTGTTGAAACTCGATTTCAAGCCAAAATTAAAACCCTTTACTCTGATAATGGTGGTGAATTTATTTCTCTCAAACCTTTTTTAAATCTTCACGGCATTAGTCACTATACTACTGCTCCTTACACCCCGCAACAAAATGGAGTCTCTGAACGCCGTCATCGACATCTTGTTGAAACTGGCCTCACCTTACTTTCGGATGCTTCCTTGCCTCTTTCATATTGGCCTCATGCTTTTCGAACTGCCACCTATCTCATAAATAGGCAACCGACTCCTCTTCTCACTAACAAGTCCCCCTTTGAGGCTCTTTTTGGACAGAAACCAAATTATCTTAAATTAAAAAAATTTGGTTCGCTTTGCTATCCCCTTACACGTCCATATAATAATCACAAGATGCAACCTAAGTCCATTCCATGTCTTTTTTTGGGGTATTCTCCAACTCAAAATGCCTATATTTGTTTGGATCTTAAGACCCACAAAACTTATGTGTCTCGGCATGTGTTGTTTGATGAGACCCAACTGCCTTTTCAATCCGAGCAAGCCCAGAGCCCAGCCCAACCCGAGTCTTCTTTTCATCTGTGCCCTACTTCCTTTATTCCATTTTCTTCTCAGCCCGTGCGAGTTCCTCCTCAAGTGATCCCGTCCGTGCACTCCTCTGATTCGGCACCACCACATATGCTTCCAGCCGATGTTTTTGTTGCATCTCCATCACCTCCAGGTAACCCCTCTCTCTCTTCTCTTAATTTTCCTTTGACTGATGCTCTTAGAAATTCCGGTTCTCATTCGGATGTTCCCATCTCGCATGACCCTATTCTTCCTTCCTCCCTTCATCCGACTCACACACACACGATTGCTAATCTTACTTTATCTCAGTCCCATTCCATTCCCCCTTCGTGTGTTCAAACTAGGAACCCTCGTCTCCACAAAATGACAACCCGTTCCATGAACAACATCTTTAAACCCAAGCAACTTCATTTGGTTTCCAAACATCCCATTCCTCTAGCAATTGAGCCAACTTGTGTGACTCAAGTCGTGAACCATCCTCAATGGCGTGATGCTATGTCCACTGAGCTCATTGCCTTGATGAAACATGGAACCTGGGATTTGGTTCCACCCCCCCTAAACTGTACACCCGTGGGCTGTAAATGGGTGTTTAGAGTAAAACGCAAAGCTGATGGCTCGGTGGACAAATTTAAGGCCAGGCTTGTGGCCAAAGGCTATACTCAAAGACCGGGCCTAGATTACAAGGAAACCTTCAGTCCTGTTGTTAGGCCAGCCACTATTCGATGTGTTTTGACTATAGCCGTGATGAATGGGTGGCCTTTACGACAAATGGACATCAACAATGCTTTTTTACATGGAACCCTCACAGAAACTATTTATATGATGCAACCTCCAGGGTTTCAAGATACCAGTAAGCCTGATCATGTGTGTCGATTGAGAAAAGCCATTTATGGGCTTCGACAGGCTCCTCGAGCTTGGTACACAGCTCTGAGAACTGCTCTTTTTCAACTTGGGTTCAAAAATTCCAAAGCTGATTCTTCTCTGTTTATTTATACACATGGTTCTATCATTTGCTATTTTTTGGTTTACGTTGATGATCTTGTAATTACTGGCAATGATATTCAGTTTGTGGATCACATAATTCAGAAATTGGGTGAAAAGTTTTCCCTAAAAGATATGGGAAACCTTAGCTTCTTTCTGGGAGTAGAGGTTATTCCTACTTGTGCTGGTCTGTTCTTGTCACAGCATCAATACATTCGTGACTTATTGTCCACAACGAATATGCTTGGTGCCAAGGATGTGTCCACTCCTTTATCCACAACTGCTTCTCTGAAATTGTTTGATGGCACAGTACCTGTTGACAGCACTGACTTTCGGCGTGTCATTGGTAGTCTTCAGTATCTTTCACTGACCCGACCGGACATTTCGTTTGCTGTGAATAAGCTATCTCAATTCATGCATAAGCCAACTACAGCCCACTGGACAGCCACGAAGAGACTGCTTCGTTACTTGAAACAAACCATTTTTCATGGTATTCAGCTTACTAGAAACACAACTTCAGTTTTAACCACGTTCTCTAATGCTGACTAGGCAGGGAATGTGGATGACAGAACCTCTACTTCAGCTTATATTAGTTTTCTTGGCACAAATCCCATTTCTTGGAGCTCCAAGAAACAACGAGATGTTGCTCGCTCATCGACGGAAGTTGAATACCGTGCTCTTGCCAATGCTGCGTCTGAAACTGTGTGGCTGAACTCCTTACTTCATGAACTCGGTTTTCCACTCAAGGTGCCTCCCTTGTTGCTATGTGACAATCTTGGCGCCACACATCTAAGTTTTAATCCAGTTAATCATTCTCGCATGAAGCATATTCAGATTGATTTACACTTTGTCCAAGAGCTTGTTCAAAATGGGACCCTTCATGTTCGTCATGTTCACACGCAAGATCAACTTGCTGATCTCTTGACAAAACCCTTGTCACGGCAACGGACTGAATTGTTACGTACCAAGATTGGTCTTGCCAATGGAAGCTCAATCTTGCGGGGGCGTATTAAGGAAGATTGCTATTAAGGAAGATTGCCAAAATCAAGATCAAGTCAAACCTTCATGATTTCAGCCTACAATCAAGCCATTTGAATAAAGTCTTTGATCTGTTTCTATTTATGTGATTATTAGCCGAGATTGGTGTATAGTTATTTTGTCATAGTAATTGCTGTAAATATTTCCTAAAATAGTTCTCTGTGATGTTGTATATATTTACGTACAGATCAATTAAATATGAGAAGAGGAAATAGTTTATTTAATCCAGCAGTATATTTCTCTATAAGGGTGACCGTTGGACCTCGACCGCCCCTTGACTGATTGAGGTTCATTCTCGACTAGTTGAACAAGTATTTTGGAAGAAAGAGAAGGTTTTGCACCCTCTTATGCGGTTGAGTTGAATAAGTCGATCAATTCTTCATTCAATTCAACCGATTGAGTCGTTTTTGACTCAACAACCATCAACTTAAAACCTTTTAAATAAGTTTCAAAAACATTTGACACAAGATTTTAGTTGAAAACATAAAATTATCCAATTTTAATAGATTTAAAACAAAGGACCAAATTGTAATCCTATTTTGAAAGACAATATAAAGTGATAGTTGGTAATGAATGAAGCATGACCAAGGCATCAATACATGTTCCTTCCATTTCCCATTTGCCCCACTACTGCTTACTCAAGCAGAATGCACCTACATGTGCATTCTCTTTCACATTTAGCATGCTACATTTCCTAGATAACTTCATGGAATGGCTTCAAGCCTACCCATCCATCTTGGTATTTTTTTTATTTTTTATTTTTTTAGTTTTTCACTTATCTTAATTTTTTTAATTAAAAAACTTGTGTAGAAAGACAAAGCACAAGCAATTACTTCAAATGGGTATTGAGCATAAGCAATACGCATCAAGTAAAAACAAAAACCCATCTAAAAGAACCAACTTTGTTTTGGAGATGTCAATGTGGAATGCAAATTGTTTTCTTCTCATACACATTGATTTTCACATGTGTAGCTGTTGCTAACAACCAAGATATCCAAAAATACAATCAACCTTGAAGACTCTTTTTTAGCTCAAGAAGAACCAAATTAAAAATTAGTAAATTACTACTTTATCATTCCTCGCTCCATCCAAACAACCTCTTTATTTAGAAAATATATACTCTCCAAAATCAATTCGTTTTAAGAAAAAGTCACCAAATTTCAAAGTTAAAACAAAAACCTGAAGATGAAGAACCAGTAGTTGAAGATCTTCATATGAAACAATGGTTTCCAACAATGGTTTTAGTTTGGGAGAGAATGGTTGAAAGATAATAATAAGTCGTTCAAGCACTAAATGATTTTTACAATAGAGTTTTTTTGTTCTATGTTCCTTGCATGGTAGCAAAAATAAGAGAACTTTTTTCTAGTGTTCTATGAAAATACCGTGTTTTGGGAAGAATTTTTTGAAAATAGTTTTTAGAAAATTTTGGAGCCAAACATGTTTTTTTTACCCTAAAGAGTTGTTTTCTATTTTTTAAAAATTGAAAACTGTTTTTGAGAATGGTTACCAAACACGCCATTATGTAATTCTATGAAAACACCTTGTTTTGGGAAGAATTTTTTGAAAATAGTTTTTAGAAATTTCTATTTAAAAAATTGAAAACTGTTTTTAAGAATGGTTACCAAACACGCCATAGACTAGAGAGTCAAATTTTGAATGACACCGTCTCCCACGTTTTGAGGACTAAGGCATGGTTAGGCCTCGGGGAGCCTAGTTTTTCTTTTGCCAAATTCCCAGTGCGTTGTCCCCAGTCCCAAATCCCAATACCGTGGTGCCTCGCCGGAATCCTTCTCCCACGTGCCACCGCTGCGGGGCCCACCCTCCTTCCAGTCTTTCTATATAAAGTCTCTTGTCAGACTACAGGCCTTCGATCCCTCGGCTTGCTTACGACTCTCCGGCGAGTTTCCCATCATTTTCCGCCACCGGCCATATCTCAATCTTCTGCTTGACCGCTATGCCGGTTAGTATTGATCATTTATCAGTATCTGCCTATGTAAACATCTGGCTTTTTTTTTCTTTTTTTCTTTTTTGTCTTTTCGTTTTGAGTTTTGAAGTGTATTGGATGATTCGGAGTTATATTTCTCTTTTCTGATTGAATTTGTTGAACAAGTTAGGGTTTGGATAAGTAATCGGTGTAGATCTGTTTGGTTCATTAATGTTTGTATTCAATTGAAGTCTTCTGTAGAGGTTTAGGTGGATGAATTAGAGCTGAGCTGAGCTGAGCTGTGCTAATTTATCTTGTGACGGTTTCAGAGTTCCATTTGGTTGCAGAAAAGAAGTGTGTTGTATCAGTGCTTAGCCGTTCCATCAAATTGATATGAAAAAAAATATCAGATTGAATTTTTCATTTTGAACTCACATTTGAATTTTTCTTATTTTCATGATAAAGTGGACTTTGCCCCTAATAAGACCTTGAGTGGCATTGTCAGTCTGGCTGAAGCAGATGAAGTGGAATTATACTTAACTTGATGTGGTTTCCGATATTAATGTTAACTAATGTGTTTTTATTTGGGTTCTATAAGACTTTCATTCATAATTATATCATTTCCCTATCAAAAGGGGGGGAAAGGACTTTGGATTTTGTAATGGCCAATAAGGGATTTAAATTGAAGCCTTTCAGAATCAACTATGTGGATTGTTTCCTTCAGACTGACCTTAGTTAGGATGTAGCGATGGAATGGCAGGACAATAATTTGGTGTTCTGATCCGGGGAACTAGGTTTTGTCTCAATTTTAGGCCTGATACATGCAGTATTTGAGTTTGGGCCATTGGCTTACAGCAATTCTTGGCTCAAAGCTTGCTTGAAGGAGGAGACTCTAAGTTTGGCTAGTTTTGCTTAATTGAATTCAGGCCAATTTTATTGACAGAAATTTTTTTGTGAGACAACTTGGATTGAATTTCACTCTGGGCTTAAAAGATGTTGATGAAGTTGGGCTTCTTAATTCTATTCAAATTAGTAGCTCTGTTTTACTTCTTTCCTCTTATGGTCTTTCGTCCAAATTAGTAAGGCCATGAGCAGTGACTACACATTTTTTATTTTTTAGGATGGTGGAAGCTAAAATTGGGATTATGTGAGGGTTGTTTATCCATGCAGTAACACAGACAGTGACATATGAAGTAAAATAAAAAAGAAGAATTTAGAATCTTACTAAGGTCTTTTAGGAGTTTCAATTAGAAGAAAAATCAATAGGCCCTTGCCTAATTAAAACCAAAAAAAGTGAAAATCAATGCAGCATCACCATTAAAGAAGTGCAAAATGCGTTAACTTGTTAAATTATATCTAGGATTCAAACAATAAGAAACTATCAAAGTAAGAAACCTCTAACAAAGCAAAACTTCCTAAATTCCGGACAAGACACAAACTTGGAAAGATAACTAAATAAGCAACTTTCCGGGCCTTGCTTATATAGGAGTAGATGACATAATTGCTAAATTCTTTTCACATGTGACTCTGTCAAACTTTTGGTTGATGGATGGAAGTGTCTTGCATATCTTAAAAGGCTTTTTACAGTCCTTGACTGTGTCAATTGCTGGTGGCTTGCTTGGATGCATCATGAGTTTACATGCAATTTTAAGTTAAAAAATGGAAATCCAGAATGCGCCAGCTGAATAAGAAAAGAACAAGAAAATCAGAACCACAGTACAAGTGTTGATATAGGGTCAAACATCAGGATTTCATGAAAGAAACACCATGGTTTCTCTAACAGCGTCATTAAAGACTGACCGAACACAAATGATATCTAAACCTGAATATGACAATTTAAATTCCATTGAGTTTCCAAATGCACCCTAAATATCACAAATATTTTGTACTGGAAGTTGGTATTACTGCCTAAATTGTTGAGAAGCCAGTGTCTTGTTAGATTTTTAATGATTATGTTGTTGCAGTCTGGGATGATCATACTTGTGAGCATCATCCCTTTCCAAGGTTGTAAAAGATATTCATTCCTCTTCTTGCAGATAACAACTGTCAAAGTCAGCAATGTTTCCTTAGGGGCAACTGAGCAGGACATCAAAGAATTCTTTTCTTTTTCTGGTGACATTGAATGTGTTGAAATGCAAAGGTTAGTCGTCTTAGGTATTTCCTCAGGTTTCTTTGATTGATTCTAAGGCTGATAACAAGCATATCATACGTTTATGCAGTGATAATGAGAGGTCTCAAATTGCATATGTTACCTTCAAGGATATGCAAGGAGCAGAGACTGCTACTCTTCTTTCGGTGATTTCACTTCTCTATAAATTTAGCATTGTTCTGCAAATTTTCTCTTCATGTTCATTTTCACACCAAATAGGTTGAAGATATGCTTCCTTTTAAGGGAAATTACCAAAATTCCAGTTCCACCGCTTTGATTAAATTTACCAAAATTCCAGTTTCACTGCTTTGGCTAAATTTACTTCTGGAACTCATTATTTAATGCGTTTATAACATCTTTGAACACCGTATAATAACCTCTAATATAAATGTGTCTGAGACCTGAACGGAAACTGGTTTTACCTCACAAAATTTGTCTTCCTGGAACAGAGGGTTCAGGCTTTACACCCAAAAGTTTTTAAATCATTCAAAGATATCCATTCTGGATCCTCCCTTGTGTGCTAGGTGGTAATGGATAATTGCCTAAATTAAAACACATATTTGGGTGACTATACCCTTCTTGTTAAGAGCCTGGGTGCAGGAGAATAAAGAATGGTGACTGCCAGAGCAGTTATTAACATTCACAAGTTTCAATTGATTTCATGAACTATCTGTCAAAAAAGATGGGTTCTTCCCATAAGATTAGGACTTATTTGTTTCAATTTATTAGAATAGAAATGGCTGAAATCAGTTATCAGTGCATCTAACATATGCTAACCTGGATTAACTTATAATTCAGATTCCTTATCCTTATTGAACAGGTTATTTTTAAATTTGTTGAGCCCATTTGCAATGTGACAACATCTAACCCTTTGCCATCTACTAAAGACCTGGATGAGTTCTTGGATGATCTAGGTCTTTACATTGTAACGAGAATCCAGTTATGTTTGGATCTGATATAATCTGTCACTAAACTCCCTTCTTTGAGTTGAATCATTGTGAAAAGATGAATTGAGATTCACAAGCAGAACTACCTATCAAAAAAAAAGATTCACAAGCAGAATTAGTTGGGTGGTTCTTCATGTTAGTGTCTGTGTCCATGGTAAAAATAGTGGGAGTGTGCAAGAGCAGAAACAAAAAATCTATTTTCTTTCCTATTCTTTAATTCATAAGAACAAGAATCTATTTAGAACACAAGTGCATAAGAAGAGAGTGTGAATAAAAGGAAAGAAGGTGACTCTTCTAAGCAGACAAACAAAAAACAAGAAGTCAAAGAAAGCAATGTCAACAATGTAAAGCAGTGGCTAGTAGTTTCCTACAGAGCACTAGCACCCTCCTGAACGAGGTTTTGCATTCAATTTTGCCTGATTTCTGTTCCAACGGAAAGTATTCAGGGTGGAAGAAACATTTAACACCTCCATAGGTCATACTAATTTCTCATTTGACATGGGATCATTGTTGAAAGATGTGTATGGTATGATTACCTTATGAGGTAATGGACTTTAACCTCTGAAAGAACTACATAACCAGTTCAGGCTCCCCTTTTCAATTTCCCTATCAAATAGGCCACTATATATTGTTGGTCCCACTAACGTCGAATTTTTAAGAAGTGGCTGCTCTCAAGGTTTCAAAACTGCATTTGGGCATTATAGCCTGAAACTTTTTAACATTGCACCAGATAGGGGCAGCCTTCAGTAGATTTTTAGGACTGCCAGTTGAGGGTTTCGAAGAGGAAATTCAGTGCCTGTTGAGGAAAATGGAAGCAAGAATTGGTGGTGGGGCCCTTAATCTAGGTTGGAAGAAGAAGAAGTCTTCCATTTCTCGGTTTGTGAGAGAGGTAAGAAGATTGAATTGTTCGGTCAACTATGGGGGCTCTGCTGGAGTGGCTAGGAGGCCCGAAAAAATCAGTTGGGATTTGGTGCCGGTTGACTGATGAAGTTAAAAATTTTCTCTTGGAATGTGAAAGGTGCCAATGATGGTGAGAAAGGGAAATTGATCAAGTCTGTGATTAGGATGCAGAAGGTTGATTTGATATGCCTACTAGAAACAAAAATGCAAGAGGTGTTGCTACCGATGGTTAGAAGTTTGGGAATTGGTAGGTTTTTGGACTGGGGAGCTACGGAAGCCCAAGGAGGGGCATTATGGTATTTTGGGACAACAAGATTTTGGAGTTGTTGGATATGGAGTGTGGAAGATTTTCCATCTCTTGTCGTTTTAGGAATTCTGAGGATGGCTTTGTGTGGATGTTTACTGGTGTGCACGGGTCTATTTTGAGGGGGAAGAGGCCTTCTAGGAAGAGCTGGGAACTATGTGGTATGATCCGTGGTGTCTAAGTGGAACTTCAATTCTGTCAGATTTCCCGGGGAAAGAAGAAATTGTTCCAAACTCACTGCAAAAAAGAGACAGTATTCAGGCTTTATTGAGGAGTTCTGCTTAAGGGATCTGCCTCTGTATGGAGGTCTGTTTATGTGGAGTGGAGGCCTGAATTCTTAGTCAGCCTCAAGGCCTATTTCAGATCATTGTCCCATTGTTCTTGAGGGAGGATCAGAATGAGCAAAACTCTCTTTAGATTTGAGAATATGTGGCTTAAGGCTGAGGGCTTTAAATATCTCATTAGATCTTGGTGGACGGGGTATGATGCTAGGGGTTCTAGCAATGCAGTAAAATTAAAGGCCCTTAAAAAGGACCTTAAGGTGTGGAATAAAGAAGTTTTTGGAAATGTTCTTTTAACAAGGCAAAGGCTTTCTCTACCATCAGCTTTTAGGATCCTAAAGAGAGAGTTTCTCCTCTCTCAGCTGAGGAGACGGAGGCTAAAAGGATGGCCATGGACGAGTTCAAAAAGTGGGCTTTAATGGAAGAAATCTCTTAGAGACAAAAAGCCAAAGAAACTTGGTTAAATTAGGGCTGCAAATATACTAGGTTTTTCTACAAGATGGCCAATGCTCGTAATAGAAGCAATTTGATGACAAAAGTGAGAGTTAATGGGGCTACTTTGACGGAGGTTGAAGAGATTAAGGACAGGGTATGTAGTGTTTTTCATGCTCTTCTTTCCAAGTCAGGAAATTAGAGATCAAGCATCAGGGGCTTAAGTTTTGAAGTGTTGGGGAGTGCTAGTTCTAGAAGCTTAGGGTTGCCTTTCTCTGAGGAGGAAGTATTTGTTGCTGTTTCCAATCTTAGTGGGGGTAAGGCTCCAGGTCCGGATGATTTTACTATGGCTTTTTGGCAGTTTCGTTAAGACTTTGTTAAGCTTGAGATTATGGGCATTTTTAGGGGGGTTTTCACTCATGGCACTTTCCAAAGAAGCTTAAACTCCACTTTCTTGGTGTTGATTCCTAAAAGGGTAGGGGCAAAGGATTTAAAAGACTTTAGACAGATTAGTCTAGTAAGGGGATTGTACAAGTTGCTAGCTAAAGTGTTAGCAAATAGACTTAAGAAAGTGGTAGGAAAGGTGGTTTCAAATTTTCAATATGCTTTCATAGAGGGAAGAAAGATTCTGGATGCAGTTCTTATTGCTAGCAAAGCCATTGAATTAAGATTAAAAAGCAACTTGTTTGATCTTATCCTAAAGATGAATATTGAAAAGGCTTATGACCATGTTAATTGGAATTTTTTGTTGGCAATCATGTCTACAAATGAGGTTTGGGAAAAGTGGATAAGTTAGATAAAATTGTGTATTTCCATGGCATCCTTCTCTATTCTTATTAATGGCACTCTGTCTAGTTTTTTTTAGAGTTCTAAGGGGTTGAGGGAGGGGGATCCTCTTTCCCATCACTTGTTCATTTTGGCTATGGAATCTCTCAATCAAATGTTGTATAGGGCCAAGATTGGGGGCTTCATATTGAATTTTAAGCTGGGTAGAAGGGATGGGGAGGGGTTGGAAGTGTCTCATCTTTTCTTTGTCGATACTTCAATTTTTTGTGATGCCAATCTTGATCAGTTGAAACATTTGAGTTGGGTATTTATGTGGTTTGAAGCAATCTTTGGCCTAAAAATTAATATGGAGAATAGCGAGATTATTCCTACTGGGGGAGTAGCTAATGTGGAGGATTTAGCCTTAGTGTTAGGCTATAGAATAGGTAAGTTACCCACTTCCTATTTGGGTTTTCCCTTGGGAGCCCCCTTTAAGTCTTCCAAGATTTGGGATGCAATGAAGGAGAGATTTAAGAAAAGACTAGCAATGTGGAAGAGACAATTTCTCTCTAAGGGTGGGAGACTTACTCTTGTCAAAAGCATTTTATCAAGCCTTTCGATTACATGTCCCTGTTTGTTATCCTAAGTAAGGTCAGTTTAAGACTTGAGAAGATCCAAAGAAACTTTTTATGGGAAGGTGAAGCCTTTGAGAAATAAGGTCTCCAGCCACCCCCTTCTTTTTCTAGCTCTAAAGCATTAAAGGACCTTTTTATCTGGACGTTTTTGCTTTGGTCTAGATTTTGCTGGGGAGTGGATTGTTTCTACTTGTTAGATTTTGTCAACTGTGTGAGGTCTTTCTACCACGTATCTGATTCTTTCCCTTTTTCTTGCCCTCTGGATTCCTCATTTTGTCAGTCAGACTACAAATCTCTTGCCTAGTTAACAGACCTACTCTTAGGATCCTTTATGGGGGATTTATACCATCTTGACTTGGCCTTTTTGGGGTTTGCTGTACTTTGCCTTCTTTGTCTTGTTCATTTGGGTTCATATATTTCTTATTGAAGAATCACCTGTCATTTTTTTATTGTATTTTTCATTTTCTATGAAATGAAGAGGTCCTTCCAAATAAAATGAGGTTTGACTAGGCTGTATCATTTTCTATGCCTGTCATTTAGTGTCCCATATGGACCACTAGCTGGTTGAGATTTCGTGGATGCTTTCCACAATAATGGCTTTAATTTCTCATCATTCTTAGAGGTTAGCACTTCTGTTATAAACTTGCCTGATTTTCTAGCTGCATCACAGTGTTGTACAAGTTGGACCTAGTATAAGCAGTAAGGGGACTATGAAGTGTGAGAAAAATGTATCCAATTTTCTGATGAATGTGATGTTAAGGATTGGGCATCATGTAGCAGACTCCATACGTGTGAGTAATGATTATATACAAGGAGAAAGGTGTAGAACATTACAATCTGTCAACTCATAATTTTGGCTTCACATAACACTAACCTCTATACTAAAAGCATTTAACCTGGCAACCTAAATACTACAGACATGACATTTTAAATCAAATATATGGTGGACCTGCTTTTTTATGCTTTTAATGATCTAGGTTCACTTGAAATCTTTGTGTTATTTCAGGGAGCAACAATTGTGGATATGTCTGTGACCATAACTCCTGCTCCAGACTACCAGCTCCCGCCTGCTGCTGCTTCAGCACCACCTCTTGTAACAATCACGCATATTGCTTTTTTTAGCATATTTGTCCTTCCAGATGAATGCTTCTAACATGATTGTAATCCATATCTCTGCAGCCAAAGGAAAATAAAACTCCAGGTCGTGCTGAATCTGCTTTTCGAAAGACAGAAGATGTTGTCAGTGGAATGCTTGCTAAAGGCTATATCTTAGGCAAAGATGCAGTTAATAAAGCAAAATCCTTTGACGAGAAGCATCAATTGACTTCCACAGCCACGTCTAAAGTTGCTTCCTTTGACAAAAAAATCGGTTTCACTGAGAAGATAAGTGCTGGTACTTCTGTTGTGAATGAAAAAGTTCGAGAAGTTGATCACAAATTTCAAGTTTCCGAGAAAACCAAGTCAGCATTTGCGGCTGCTGAGCAAAAAGTCAGTAGTGCTGGATCTGCCATAATGAAAAACCGATATGTATTTACCGGAGCTTCATGGGTAACAGGCGCTTTCAATAAGGTTGCTAAGGCAGCTGAGGAAGTGGGCCAGAAGGCAAAAGAGAAGGTGGGAAAGTCTGAAGATGAACAGAAAAGAAGAGTAGTGGAGGACTTTGCCCAGGTTCATCTATCTGATTCTCCAAAAGCTTCTGCTTCCAATGAGCAGCATCCTTACAAGCCTGCTCCTCCACAAGGTTTGATTCTCTAATTCGCTTCAGTAAATATCTTTGTCCAAACTTTTGGAATTCATTTTCTCTTGATTAATTGCACTGTTCTTTTTGTATGGAAGTGGCAAATGTAGAATATAATGTCCCTTATTGTTGGATATGGTTGCACTTTATATCAACTTTTCTTTTGTTGAAATGGCAATGAATTGAACATTCATGATATTATTGGTTTGTTTTCTTTTCTTTTTATTTCCCTTAACCATATGGTTATGATTTATGTCAAAAAAATTTAGTTGTTTTCCTATTCTTCTCATCCTGCTTAAAAGTTGTTTCTAGACGCTTAACGGATGCTTTGACTTCTATCTATCTTGTTTTCTTTATTGCTTTTGGGGATAATCTCTGTGAGAGTAAAGATCATGGGTGTTTTCTTTTGTTGGCAACTTTAAGTAGGGACTTCAGATGGTTCAAACACTAGAGTGATTTCTAACAGCCTATTTCAGATGTGCTGTTTAGGATAATAGGTTATGAATTCATGATTTTTAACCTTTAGGTGCCTTTGATGATGTGAATTCATCCTAGTTTTGAGCAAAAATAATTTGTCAACAAAAAAAAATCCACAAAATAAACCTTCTACCAAAGTAATTCCCAAACTAGTGCATCCTATCCATGTGGGCTTCCACATCACAAAACCATAGTTGGTAACTACAGATTTGAATTTTTTTAAAAATTGTCAAAACTATAGTTGGTGACTATGGTTTTAAGCTTAAATTTAAAGCCGTAGTCACCAACTACGATTTTATGTTTAAAAAAAAAATTCAAAACTGTAATTACTAATTACGGTTTTGTGATAATAATAGAAAAAAAGAAAGAAAAAAGTCTCAGGCCAGGTAGATGTCCAAGTGGCCGAGATGTATTAGTTTGGGAACTATTTTGGGAGGAGGTTTATTTTTTGGATTTTTTTTTTCAAACATATTATTTTGGCTCAAAACTCAATT
The DNA here is from genome assembly GCF_004353265.1 of Vitis riparia. NCBI lineage: Eukaryota > Viridiplantae > Streptophyta > Magnoliopsida > Vitales > Vitaceae > Vitis > Vitis riparia. The sequence continues at coordinate 10,231,694 of NC_048432.1, read as the reverse complement.
CATCCAGATACTTTAATTCCAACATAAATTATGGCCCCTGTGAACTTTTTCCAGAGTAGGTGTTACCTGGTTCTCTTGGGTACACTATACACCAAACCAAGTTGCTTTTGATTCTCCATTTTTTTTTTCCTCCTATTTCACATAGGTGAAGTTAAAAGTATATTATAAATGAAGGGCATCTAATGTCTCCCACAAAACAAATTTTTTTCCAAAGTGGCTGGACTGGAAAAAATAAAATTCTTGATGGAATAAGTGACCAAATAATTTTCACAGTGATGGTGATCCCCTGACATAAGTTGCTAAAGATCTGTAGGATGAACTCCCCAAAAAATAAAAATACCCAATTCTAGGAATTTCATTTCCCCCAGACCCAACTCTTCAAATGTCAGTACAAAGGCCTCACAGGATCTTGAAAGCATCCACTTATCAATATATCAATCCTGTAGGAAAATCGAAACATAGGGGATTAAATTTGATTTTGGCTAAAACCCAAAAGGTGCCGCTGGGAGTAGCCTGGAGGGAGAAGAGGCTCCAATGACCTATTTCAGGCACATATTCTTTAGAATAGCCTTTTTACACAATTTTAGATGATGGTATGCCAGGTTAGTTTGTTGTTTCCCAGGTTGTCTTAGGAAATGTGATTTGATTTTTAGCCCAAACTGGAGCTCTTATTTTGCAATTGTACTGGTAGTGCAAAGTGTATTTCAAAATGCCCAGGCCAATAAGGGCTTGTGCCCTTTTTGCAGGCAAAAATAGGAAACCAGGTTTGAGTTGGCTTCCCACTTTTTGGATCATGTTTCAAATCAATTGGCACATATTTACTTAGGCAAGAACTCTGTTTAAAAAAAGTGCATACTGTTTGAAATTTTCTTTCAGAATATGATGCTTGGGAACACATTCTACATTTGTGGGTTGAAAATTATTTCCTCTAAAGCTTGTTTCCAGATTCTCCAAGCTATACCTTTGGACATTTTAGTCTGTTTCTTCTATAACCATAACTCTTAAGCAAATCAAGTTAAATGCAGGTCAGTGGCTACCTAACCTTGCATTTAATTGGATATTTTGGACCTCCATTTTGGTTAGGTTTAGCCCGACAAGGATGATCAGATTAATTAGTTTGTATGTACTTTTGTGTCTATTCATTACTTACTGCACCTTTATTAATCAAGTATACTTCAGAAGTACATTAAAAGAACACTTGTTGGGGTAGAGGTAAAATAAGCTGCTGGAGTAATATACTAAAAAATTAATTATGACTTTATTATAGTGTAGAAAAATTGGAATACTTTTGAATAACTTATTAGACTTATTACTATACTTTACTGAACTAGGTTTATTTGCCATACATACAAATGCTAATAGGTGGGGCTTTCCATTACCCTGTCTGTGTATTTATGAAACCAGTTTGGTCCAACCAACAAAAACACAATGTGGAAAAACTGGAAAAGGAAGCCTTGTAACATAAAAGCACTTATGCCATCCACTTTACATGAATCCTACTTATGATTAGCCTGTGTATGTGCTGGTTTTGGTTGGATTTGGGTTGGTTTGGTTTGGTTTGGCTTCTCAACTCAAATTAACTTAACTTAAAATGCCTCCTTTGTCTCAAATCAAGACTCTGAAAGTAGTTATTATTTGATTAAAGTGAGAATCACGCAGGGTAATAAATGTTTCCTAATGTGGATTCAAACTCTATGCTTGGCAGCCAAGTAACCTATTGTTCTAGGGTTTTAGCTTATTCACCATTTTCACTGCTCTTTAGTCTGGCATAAAATCATCTCACATGATTGTTGTGTAGCCAATGTGATCACAGGCTCCAAAGTCAAAGCTGTTCATGTCAACTACAACAATTTTACAACTTTTTTTTAATTATTATTATTATTATTTCATATACGAAGTGGACATTAATAAATCTTTATTAGCTCCAATGAGTGGTGATGTGGAATTTTTCAAGACTGATTCCCATCCCAAGTTGGGTAGAGTTGAGAAATGAGCCCACTCCAATCCCACCTCAATGGATGAGTGATTTTAGGTCTTTTTTTTTTGTTTGTGCCTTGATATCAAATAGCTTGACCCTTAAGGTTCTTGCCCGTTAAGCTTCCTGGATTTGTAAGATAATTTTAGTAGTCAATGATGAGGAGTGTGGAGCCCATCATCTAGAAAATGCTTTTTTGGTATTCTATCCCTTCGGAAACATTCGAATTGAAAATTTGGGGATGATGTGTTGGTTTGGTTGGCCGCTTCTGGGAGTAAATAATTTAGAACATAATGTGGAGGGAGAGATTGGGACCTGGAGATAATTCTGGTCCCACGGAATACATTTAGTTTAAAAAGAGGAAAAGAAAAAGAAAAAGAAAAAGAAAGGGGGTTGATGATGCATGAGATAAGCTCCACACCCACAACCAGTAAGAACAAGGAGACAGAGGAATGAGTGGCAATTTCATTGATGTAACGGTTGATGTATTTTTCTCTAAATGATTGAGAAAGTTTTAATTTTATAAAATTATTTTCTTACTTGTAAATATTATATGTGACATTGAATTAATAATTTTAGAGAAATAATCTTAATGTCACGAAGAGTTTAGAGGGTAGAGAATTTAGTGTAGGAAAGTTTCAGATTATCTTTTTGAAATATCCAAAATCTAAAAAGTAGTTGTTTCATAGTTCAATTCTTAGCCTCTGATTGTGAATAAAATCAAACTAAAATCAAGAACTATTTCGTTTCATAAGACAAAACCTTTCAATTTATTTTACAAATAACTTTTCTTCTTTGAGTTCTCCTTGTCTTCCTTTTCCCATCGGAAAAGTAAAGTGAGAGAGAGAATCTCTTTTCTTTTATTTTAATCGGGGCAGTTTTTAGGCAATCTTTTTACGATTTCAACTTTAATTTTTTATTTGGTTAGATCAGATTTAGATCACATTAATCTGGCCACCCACCTAATTCCAACATTTAGAGAAGTTGACACTCAAAAATTCCAATACGTGGAAAAAGAAATGTTTATAATCTGGTCGAAGATTTTGATTAAAAATACATTTAAAAAATATATGTATTAAAATGTGATAATTTAAAACTATTTTTAAATCCACATATTTTTATAAAAAAAAAATAATTTCAGTTCAAGTATTGAAATTATTTTTCAAAATATAATTTTTAATTAGATTTCTTCACAAATACACCTTTAATTGCCATATTTTTAAAAATATTATTAAAAAAAAAATTATTTTATTTTATATTAAAATTATTGTATTTTTTTCAAAGTCGCCCGTGCCCTAGGGGAGCGGATTGACAGCAAAGGGAGGTGCAGCGTCGCAGAGCTGGATATTGTTTTAAGTCACATGGTTTTGCGATCACCATAACGACATCTCACGTGAGGAGAAGTCAAATCGCGACCCTCTCTGATGAACTTCTCTTGTTGTACATCATCATCTCATCCTCATCCAGTGTTTCTATTTTCAATATCTAGGGTTCCACGTAGGCAGGCACAGCCGCACAGCCAAAGCAAAACGGTGGTTTCCGACAAAACCCTGTTATTGTGATTACTCTTCAGTCTTCCACCGAGTCTAATGATCCTCTTTCAATCGTACAGTAAGACCATCACAAGTCACAACTCTAGAATAGATTTATAGGGTTAAAAAGAAATCCTCTGGTCAAAAACTTTTAAGAATACCATTATGCCTATTATCACAATTTTGTCAGTATCAAAACTTAATGGGGACTGGGGAGTCACACTCAACAAACGTCGTTATCCAAATATTAAAACTCTTCCAACACTTTCCCAAACCAAACAGCCTGTAAAAAACCATATTCACGAGCATGTTATGCTGCTGTGAAGCGAGGCTGCAACTGCTGCTGCTCGTGATAGTGGGTTTGGACCACTTGGCCACCCTTTTTTTTTTGGGACCTTTTAGTTTGATCTTTTAAGCTAAACCAGCCAAGAAGTGGACTCTCTCTCTCTCTCTCTCTCTCTTCACCCACTACCCACTGTGTATCAGACAAATCCACATCTGATGTATTCACTTGCTTCTATGGACACGGCAGCTTAGAGTTCTTTTAAGATACGATATTTAAATTTGTGGAAACCCTCGAGGAGAAAAAAAAAATTGAAGACTTGAAAAAGACAGAAAATGTGAGCATACTAATTAGAGAACTTGTACAAGGAAACCAATTAATATATTCCTCCTTAATTTCAATATATGTCTCTAATTTACGTATGATGAATGTCATGAATCATCAGAATTCGATTGAATTAAAAAAATAAAAACAAAAAAGATGCCATTTTTCTTTTCTTTTTTTTTTGTCATCATTCAATCTCAATCATCCATATGAATGATGAGGTGGACCAAGGAAAAAAACAAAAATAAAAAATAAAAAGATAATTGAACGTAGGTGGTTTATGATGACACTCGTCACATCGTGACACGTAATCATCATCAAAACTCAAAAAAACAAAAGACACCGTGTCTCTTCCACCGACACCTTCTTCTGAGAATCATCACTCTTCTCAATCAGTCCACCCTCTTTCCTTCTTATTACCAAAATGCCCCCTCGTTTTTCATTTTTAAATTCACTCTTACTAATTCGACACTTAATAGTTAATACAAAATGCATTGCTAGAATTTTGTGGTTTTTTTTCTAAATTATTCTATAAATTTTTAGAAAGTTTAATGAACAAATTCCCGCAGAGGTGTTGTGGGACCCTTGGTGTTTATCCCCAAATAAATGATTGTACCTCTGACACGTGTCTTGAGATGAGCTAGGCAGAAGAGAGGAAGCATGCAACGGGGTGCCATTTATCGACTCACTCACACTGGAAGCACCAGATTCCATCAGTACGACTTTCCAGCTGGCGAGCCAACCGCAACTCGAGGTGCAGTAACGGTCCGAAAGAACCAGCTGGAATCCAAAGTTCCAGACATCAACTGCGCATGTTAGACTCTCTTCACTATCCTCATTCCTCAAATGAATTACGGTGCACGTTAGCATTCAATCGCCAGATATTTCATCTGTTTTTTTTTTGGTGGGATGGAACAATCATAATTAAATATGGATATTTATACATATATGATGATATCAGTAACACGCGCCGAAGCGCGTTCACAAAACAACAAATTGGCATGCAAAGCAATAGCATGTACACGTGCGAAAAAAATGGCAGATAGATTCGCGCGTGTGAATCCGTAGGGAGTCCCACGTGCGACCTTAGAGGATGTGCGTGTTGGGGGGTAGGGGTGGGGAGCGGGGGTGGAGAGGGAGAGTTGGAGGAGAAAAAAAAAACACAGGAGCCGAAAATGCGGCCTAGAAATCACCCATTTTCCTGTGGAGTCGAGATTTCGGGGCGTATGTTCCGATTTCTTGCAGATTCCTAAGGCTTCGAATCGAGAAAACATCGCTTTTCACCACAAACCTTTCCAAATCGGCAATCTCGTTCGAATCTGCGTGGAGAAACAGAAAAAACGAGTGAATCAAAGCAAAAACATCGAAAACGCTTTGAAAAAACACAACCAGAATTCACATTATACCTGTAAGCTTGGAGGATCGCTTTTTGAAGCCATCAAACTGAGCCAATTCTGAGGAAAGCAGAAAAGAAAACGTAAAAAAAGAGCTAAAGTGAATCGGCAATCAGAATAGAGGGAGAGAGAGTGAATAATGAGAAGCGCACCGGAGTGAGATGGATCGTGAGAGAAGAGGTAGAGGAGAAGGAAGCAGAAGAGCATGAGGAGGGGAATGAGATGAATGAGCTTGTCCGGGGGAGAAGAGGATGATCGGAGAGGCTTGAGAGATTTGTGGTCGGCCTCGTCGTCGTTTTGGCTTTGGTTAAGGTCTTTTTCTGCCTTGAGAATCTCCTCTTTTGCTCCTCCTCCTCCTCCTCCTCCGCCTCCGCCATGGATGTGGAGCTTCGAGGAAGGTGAGCCCAGAGATTGTCTTTGCATGCTCTGTACTCTACACTTGAGCGCGTAGAGCGAGAGAGACAGAGTGTGTGGTTTTATTAGCTGTTATGAGTTTTAATAGAAAACACGTAGAAACAATTTCCGCATTTTCCATCCTTTCTTTCACTTCCTTTTGACGTTTTTTTAAACTTTTTTTACCCTCGCCACTTCTTTAAATAAATAAAGAAATTAAAAAAAAAAAAAAAGACACTGTGCTAAGTCCGTCCTTGATGGGCCGGCCAGAAGTTGAGGAGCGTCGATTCCATTTGGGCCTTAACGGACTTTTAATAAATGAAGTTTGATTCTACCAACTTGAATTTGAAAATTTAAAAAACAATTCAAAAACTTATCTTAAGAAGATAATAAATTCTAAAATTTATTGAAAATTTTAAAATTTTTAAATTAAATTTTAAGGATATAAAATGAATTCATATTTATATATATATATATATAAAAATACAATTTATTAATATTTTTTATTCTTAAAAGAAAGAAAACAATAGAAAGGCAAAACAAAGTAGGAAGGGAAACAATACAACTGCAGATGTCTAAGGAGCAGATAGGTTTGGAGAAGCTTTGGCTCTTGAATATTTTGGAGAAGAAGGGCAAAGACCCATCTGAAACACACACTTGGATCCAAGCCTGAACTGGCTGCTACTAACAACAAAAACCTGAATTTTTATTCATCAAGCGAAAGTAGTAGTTGTATCATAAACAAACTTTATGCCATGAAAAAGGTTAGGGAAGAAATATCCAGACTCCCAGAGGGGTATTGGCAGCTCACATGATTACATGGCATCCAATGTCAAGATTCAGCCGCAGAATTTTGGTCTTCTAGAAGCTTCATTTGGCGTTCAGCATGTTCTCTTTCGCAAGCGCTGATTCCCATGATGATATCAACCATGGTACCGGTTGTTCCAAAGAACACAAGGGGTGCCAATGATTTCCGTTTTATTCCAACTGGAATTGCTAGCAATGCCCCTGCTACTGAGAATACCCATGTCCCCAGAGCACTGCATTTTCCACACATAACAAGTTAACAACATCATCATTTTTTTCTCCTTTTTTTTTCACAATAAATAAATTTGAAATTTGATTCTACCATACCAAACAGAACTTCGACAGATTTCAATTCATCAGATGAAATTATGAACTTAAAAGATCTACATGGAAATAAATGGAGAACTGCACACATATCGCAATTGTGATGAACAAGTTACAAACTTTTAAGAGTAAACCAGAACAGCAACCATTTCAGTTCATGGACACATTGACTTGAGCAAGGGCGAAACAGTCTTATCACAAATTCTACATTTTTCCCTTTGAAAGTCTCATATAGAAACTACCCATCTCTTCAATCCACTACTTGTGTATCTCATAATTCAATATTTTGGAAATAATTAAATCATAGTGTAAATATTGTCAATATTTCCCAAGTTAGTCATTAAGTTGTAGAATGAATAAGAAATGAGAATATTTATTCCTTTCTGACACATGCCTTCTATTTCATAATTTAAATCCATCAAAATATTTTTGGTAGGTCTTAAAAAACATTCTTACAATCGTCATGACTTCTAACCATATTTTGCAGATAAATTCTCTAGAAACAGATCAAAACTTTTAGGTCCGGAGAATGCTATAGTAAAAACTTTCTGACTAGCACTTGTGACCTAGCTCAAAGGCTAATCATAAGGGGTGGAATTGTGGGAAGTTCAGGTTCAACTCCCACTAGGGACCAAAAAAGAAATTATAAACAAATAAAACATCTTACCTATCAAAAAAATTAATGATCGCAACAGTGAGGGTCGATGAACCACATTTGGAGGTTATATTAATGGTTAATCTATGGACCTTCTATTCCAAAATCCTCAAGGTTCTACTGCAGATTCTCACAATTTTAGTGCATTTACAAATAAAATAAAATAACCTCATGGAACTCTCATATGAACACAAGGAGGACATGGCTACACTTAATCTCTACCTTAAACATTAGTGATCTCAGTATCAAGCAGAAACCACAAGAACACAGCCTTTAGCATGCCAACACCTATTTCTAACAGCCCAATTGTCCTGCTCCTCATACCAACAATCAGAAGTATCTTTCAGGCAATTCCTTAACCAAAACAGAAATTATTTCAATATTTTCCTAAGCACAAATGGTTCAAATTCATCCCATATCCTTGACCAATCAACCTATAATAACAGTGTTAATTGCACAAGCAAAGATAGACTAAGAGAAATAACCAAATGAAGAAACAAAATCAGAGAGGCGATGACATCAGGATTTAAAGTGGAAAATCTCGAAAGAGATCAAAACCACATCTACATGTGATCGAAAAATTCTACTATGAAGAAAAACAACTAGTACAAGGATTTAGTTGCCTCAAGCCTAGCAATCCTCTCCTGAACCACTTAACTAGCACCTTCCAACTTCAGCTACACACCTTCTTCAGGAACATACTTGGAGTCAAAACCAAGTTCGGTCTCAATCACTTCTTGAAGCCCAATTAAGAGGAAAATGGAAGGGTTTTACCCCAATCCAAAACAATAATGAGAGTAGTGATAAAGGAACCAAATGAATCAATCCATTTTTAGTAAGAAAACCCACTGAAAACCACTTTTTACAACTCAAAACTGGGTGAATTTTCCTGGAAAATAAATACTCCCAATTTGAAAAGAACAAGGAGCACAAAGGGATGTGTGCGATGGCTCTTGTATTTCCCTTAACCCCTAATTTGAAAATTTGGGGTTAACAGTGGAAGTTGAGATCAATCCAATAACTATGATTCAACCAGAAAATTTTAAAAATAGTTTTCTTATGTAGATGGATCAAATTTTGACCCGAATGGATGGATATGCGTCACACTGTCCATTCTCCATTTTGAAGATGAATCAACCATACTTAAAGTTGGATCAATTAAAAAATAGAGTACAATAAATAAATAACCTAGAAAAAAAATGTCACCATTTGATTCCCTATGATCTTCTATTGCAAAAAATTAATCAAGACAACCATAATTTCAAAACTCGATTGATTCAATACATCCACAGCCTCAAACCACTTTGGCCTCTAAGCACTTTTTTTACAATCTTGATCTTTGTTGATGAATTTGATGAAAGATACCAGGGAATTAACTCCTTATTTTTTAGATTTGATTGAAAATGCTAGGGAATTCATTCCTTGATTTCTAGGACAGCATAATTATATAATTCCTTGATTTCCGAGCTTGTATAGTTGTATATATCTTATTATATTTGTAGAGTAGCGGTTATATAGGAATTAGTCAACTTTTTTATTTTGCGTAATTTAGTTTCCTAATTGTGTAGTATTGTACACTATAAATATCATATCATTTTGTCAAAAATGCAATGAATAAAAATCTTTTTTTTTTACATAGTATCGGAACTTGTTCAAAGTCTCTAAGTTCTCTTCTAACTTTTTCCTTGTTGTCTTCTTCCAGTGGCCTTCATTGCCACTATTCTTTGCCTCAAGTGGCCTTGATTGTCGTTGTTGTAGTTGTTAACTCATAAAACATATCGTGTATCGTTTTTCTATTTTTTAGTATCATCTATCATACCATATCATATATCATAAGTTTTCTTATATAGTGAAAAATAAAAAAAATATGTATATGTATGAATATCTATTGAAAATATGAATTATAGAGTAATATATAACCAATTTTATGGAAAATGGTAAAATTTAAAGGGTTAAACTACATCATACATATAAAAACATTGAATGTTAAAGTTTTGACAAGTTCAAATTAACAAAATATAACTTCATTATATAGATTCATCACATAATCTACAAAAATAAACTTTTTCAATTTTTAGCTATGATTTTTAGTTCCAAATTCTAACTAGGCATATGCACTTATTGTGTTGTTATACGTGTGTGTGTGTGTGTACATATATATATAGGGAAACTTGTATTTTGATGGGGCCATTTGACAAATATATACTTTTCGGAACCCAACTTTATGAAATCTGGAAACCAGCCTTTAATGTGAAAAATTATATCTTTTTTATGCACTCTAAGCCAGCTGCATTTTTTGTACCGAGATTGCCCTTTTTTTTTTCCTCCCATATCCACCATCCGCCTCTCCCTCCCTCCCCAGTGAAACCGGCTGGCCGGCGTCATCACCGGCCGCCACTCACACCTCTCTCCGGTCGGCAATCTCCTCCTCTCTCCCTTTCCCTTCCCTCTTTCTCTCTTTCCTTCCCTTTCGACATCACCAAGAGAGAAGAAGGCGGTGGCAATGGTGGAGAACCAGGGCCAGAGGGAAGAAAGCGCGGTTGGTTGCCATTGACGGTGGCAACCAGCAACTCTCGCGGTCATTGACGGCGGCGGCGGAAGCAAAAAAAAATCCCCGTTTGATCCCCAAGAAAATCCATCCCCCATTCGATTTCCGGGAAAATTCATCCTCGTTTGATTTCCGAGAAAATCCATGCAAAACCCCAAGGAAAACCAAAAAAATTGCTTTTTTTTTTCTCCCCGTGTTTTTTGGATCTATTCTAGGGGTCTCTTTGCTTTTGTGCCATTGGATTTAAATTTCGCGAACCCTAAATCCACGATTTTTTAGCCAGACTAAAAAACACAACCTTTGCCTGCCGGCCGGTGAGAGGTGTGAGTGGCGGCCGGTAATGACGCCGGCCAGCCCATTTCACTGAGGAGGGAGGGAGGGAGAGGCAGATGGTGGGTACGAGAGGAAAAATAAAATAAAAAAGGGCAATCTCGATACAAAAAATATAGCTAGCTTAGAGTTCATAAAAAAGATATAATTTTTCACATTAAAAGTCGATTTTTAGATTTCATAAAGTTGGGTTCCGAAAAGTATATATTTGCCAAATGGCCCCATCAAAACACAAGTTTCCCATATATATATATATATGCTTTTATGTGTCATCTTCTAAGTTCTAGCTTTTCAAGATTGTCATCATTCCTTTTCCACTAAAAAAAAAAAAAAAAAACTAATATATTAAGTAAAAAAATTTATTAACTAATTACCATTATTTTCATTGTTAACATTCAAATGAAAATTTTCCAATGTTTGTTGTAAGAATAAACTTACTTGACTTCTAATATAGCATTTGACAATAAGAATGCAACTTTATATATAAGATTATATCACCCATTTCACTTTTTTATGATCAATTTTTAAACTTTTAGTATATTTTAAATAATTAACATGATAAATTTTTTTAACAAAAAAAATTTAATTTGATTTTTTAAAAAAATTATAGAAAATAGTTGAGGATGTATGTATCGTTGTATTGTAATATCAAGCATTGTATCGTATATCATATATGTATCATCAGATACTCTTTAAAATAAGAAACGGATTACGATACGTATCGATTTCCATAAAAAATGTAGCGTATTGTTGTATCGTATCATGTATGGCAAGTTTTTAACAACTATGACCGTCGCCTTTTTTTTCTTCTCAACAACTTCCGTTACCATTGATTTGTCTCTATTTTGCTATTCATTGTCAGAAAATTTCATAAAATCCGACCAACCACCTATTGGTGAATATCAAAACATTCAACCATCAATCAAAGTTAATGGCTGAAACTATTTGGTATGGTCTCAACATGTGCACAGATTTTTGAAGTTAAAAGACAAGGTCAACCACTTGATTGAACCAACATCAAATGAAGATGATCTCAAATCTGTTGCCTAGTATGGAGAGGACTTAATAATCATGTCCTTGTTGTGGAACACAATGCAACCTGAAATCAACGAAATGTATATGTTCCTAACCACGAAACAGGAAATCTAGGAGGCAATAAAACAGACCTGTTCCAAAGTTAAAGATGCGACTCAGATTTATGAGAAAAAGACCAAAATTCACTCTACAAAGCAAGGTAGTTTATCTATAATTGAGAACTATAATCTTACGAAAGGATTGTGGTTTGAATTGGACTATTATCAAAATCTTACAATGAAAAATAGTGAGAATGCTGCTATGTTTCTTAAGAAAGAGAGTGAATATTTAAATTCTTGGTTGGACTTAACGTGTAATATAGTTAAGTATGTGTTTAAGTACTTAGAAAGGAATCACTTATCAAAAAAAAGTACTTAGAAAGGAATCATTGACATCTTTAAATGAGGTATTCTCAATCATAAAGGCATAAAGGCTAAAGAAGGGAGAAAGAGCATAACTTTAGACACTCCAACAAGTGAAGGGTTTGTGCTTACTGTTTCTTACTCTCAAAGCAGTCCCATCTCTAGTACAAATTCTGGTAAATGAGAGGTATCTAGAACAAGGACAACGTCTGGTGTACTCATTGTAAGAAACCAAGGCATACAAAGGAAGTGTGCCAAAAGTTACACGGCAAACCATAGTCCCTTGGAAGGAATGGTGGAAATCGGAATCAACAACAATACAAACAACCAGGAGACCAAGCAAATATGACACTTTTGGAGAAGAAACCTAACCATGAGAATTCAAATAGCTCAAAATTTGAGGGAATCAACAGCAATGGATGTCACTTTTGTTGAAAACCAACATTTCTTCACCAATTCTCATCTTCAAGGGGAGTCCCTACCATTAAATAAAGATGAGACTAACTTGAGCTTACCTAATCTGTCAAATTTGTTTGTTATAGCCCTTATTCTAGAGAATAATCCTTCAGTAGCCATTGAATCTATTCCTATAAGGGTAGACACTTCCAAACTCGAGGATAAGGATGAGCAAACCGGTAGCATTACTGTCGTGCTACTACGAGCCAACTCAAGAAGAAGATTCTCAAACCATATTCCAATGCAAACCCAAGAATCGAATCCAATGATAGGTACTAAATCTAACTCTAGCCATTCTTCTTTGTCATCAATGTTTAAAGACCTAAATTTGCCAATGTCTTTTAGGAAAGAAGTTAGAAAATGCAACTAATACCCTATGTCTAACTTTATATCATCTTATTGACTATCCTCACAACATTGAGCATTCATTACCCAATTACATTCCATTGAAATTCCACCATCTAAGAGACATAGGAATGAGAGCTAAACGAAATGTATGGATGATGACATGAGTGCTCTTGAACAAAAGAAGACATGCCAGATTGTTGAATTATTCAAAGAGAAGAAACCGGTGGGGTATAAATGGGTGCTTATTGTAAACTATAAAGACAAATGGAACCCTAGAGAGATACAAAGCTCAATCTGTAGCTAATGTCTATACTCAAACATATGGAGTGGACTATCAAGAAATTTGTTTCAGTAGTAAAGATGAATACTATATGAGTATTATTGTCCTTAGCAGCTAATCTTGGTTGGGATTTGTAGTAGTTTAACATTAAGAAAGCCTTCTTGGATGGTGAGCTAAAGAAGAGCTCTACATGGAAACAAGGATGAAAATATTGATAAACACGAATATATCGATACTTGGATTTTATGGATATATTGGAAATATCGGTGAATATTTTGACAAAAATATCGGTAAGACGGAAATTGTTCAAAATTCATGAAAAATACTTAGAAAAAATTCAAAAAATAATAAAATAAGCAAAATACACATGTTAAAATTATTTTGTAAGTGTAATTGACATAGGTATGGAACAAGATTTATAAAATTTTTTAGAAAAAATTATCATAAATTCTTTTAATATATTTATATTCATTTATTTTAAAAATTTTAAACTACTTCTATTAAAAAATGTTTTATTACATTTTAAATAAAAAATTAAATCGATTTATATAAAATATTTTTATTTGAGATTTAATTTCTAAAATTTTATTACAAATTTGCGGTGACAGCTTTTTGCTATTAACATTAATTTATTTAAATAATTAAAATTATTAAAAATTATACTAATAATTTATCTTATCAAATTAATTTTAATTTATAAAATATCATAACTTTATAATTTTTTTTTATATTTTAGCAATTTTTGAATAAATTTATATTTTTAATATTTTAAAATAAAAAATTTTAAAATTAAATAAAATTAAAAGGATAAATATAAAAGAAAAAATTAAAGTGAAGTGATAGTAATTTTTTAAAATAGGATTAATGAGATAAATATGAAAAATAATTAAAAATAAAAGTTTAATATAAATAAAAGGGCAATATAAATTTAAAATAAAAGATAAATTACAAAAAAAATTAAAAAAACAAAAAAGGCAATTTAACAAAAAAAACCTATTTTTTATCACCGATTTCTTCAAAAAATTGTTGATTAATTTCCAATTTATTATTGATATTTTGAAAAAATCTCCGATTAATTGGCGATTTTTTGCACTTGACTCCAACTTGTTTCCTGTTGCCGATATTTGACAATTTATCGGCCTAAAGCCGATATTTCACTGATATATCGGCAATATTCTCGATTTTTCAACAATTTTTTGTGCAACCAATTTTTGGTGCCTGATTTCGTTTCGACCCCTCCCAATATCTGATTTTTCACTGATATTTCGGCAAATATCCCGACATTTTCATCCATGCATGGAAACACCTCTAGGGTCCAATGATGGATGTCCATGACATCTACAGACTACGAAGACATTATATGGCCTAAAACAATCTTTTGAAGCATGGTTTGAAAGATTAAAGTTATGGGAAACTAGAAGTTTGGATAGAGTTAGATTGTACTTGTTTCATCAAACAATCAATAACTGGTAAAATCATAACCTTAATTGTTTGTGGATGATATTGAAGAAATGGACAAACTTAAGAAATAGATTGCCACGGAATTTGAGATAAAAGACTTCAACAAGCTCAAGTATTTTTAGAAATTAAAGTGCCTCATTCAAGAAATGATATTTTTATTTCCCAACAAAAATACATTCTTGATCTTCTCAAAGAAACTAGGATGCTTGTATGTAAGCTTGTTGACACACCTACTGAACAAATCATAAGCTTGGAGAAGCATCAAAAGATGAAACCATAGACAAGGGGAACTACCAAAGGCTAGTTGGGAGGCTCATTTTTTTGTCTCACACAAAACCTAACTTATGCAGTGAGCGTAGCAAGTCAATTCATGCGCTCCCCTAAAAAGGCCCACTTATAGACTACATACAAAATTGTGTTATACCTAAAACCCACTCTAAGTAAGGGAATACTCTTCAAGAAAAATGAAGGGTTAATAAGGTTAGAAGCCTCCACGGGCACAAACTGAACCAAATCAATGGTAGACCACAAATCAACCCCTAGGTATTGTAACCATGAAGCTATACCATGATAATTAAGATTTAGCATTGTTCATAACCCAATTCAATATGATTATACAAAACATGTTGAAGTGAATCAACACTTCATTTATAAAAATAAATAAATAAATAATAAAAAAAGAGCTTGATAATGGGCTACTTTGTACTCCTTATGTTTCAACAAATAGGCAACTTATTGATATCCTAACAAAGGGCTTATCGAGTCACTCATTCAAAAGATAACTAGCAAGTTGGAAATGGGTAATATTTACTCACCAACTTGAGGGGGAGTTTAACGAATCTACTTGAAGATGCCATGGAATTAACCCCTTAATTTCCAAGTTTTGATTGAAAAGATTAAGGAATTAATTTCCTAATTTCTTGGACTGTATAGTTGTATAATTCCCTGATTTTCGAGATTATATAATTGCATAGTTCGTGTTTTATTTGTATGGTAGAGGATTTCTAAGAATTAGTCAACTTTCTAATTTTATGTAATTTAGCTTTCTAATGTTGTAGGATTGTACATGATAAATATTGTATCATTTTGTCAAAAATGCAATGAATAAAAATCATTCTTTTCCACAATCCCAAATAAGGAAATGGTCCAAGGAAGGATTTTGAAAGACTCAAGCTACGAGTAACATAGGAATTTTGACCCAAAAGTACAAATATACCTAAAGCACCCTCAAAGATGTTTCTCCAAGCTCAACAACACTCACAAGGAAGTTTAACAGTCAAAATGCTTTTATCTTTCAAAGACAACAAGGAACCATAATGATGAAGGTTTAAGAACTAATGTCCAAACATAACTCATAATAGCAGCAACAAAGCATGCAATTATATTGTACTGCTAATAATTCAATAAGTTGTAAACTATTTAGAAATTGTTGAATTATTATGGATATTTCCCAAACAATTTTGATAGATTTTAAAATTATTCCAAAATTTTAAATAAGTCTAAAATCAAAAGAAATTATGTTTTTGAAACCCTTTTCTCCAAATGTGCATTTGAGCTTCCCACTCACTATTCCCAATATACAGAACACCTTATCAAATTCAAAATCGTCATTGAGAATTTTGCATGCACAATAAATAAATTTATTTATTTTTGATAGATATGCACAATAAATAAAAATTTAAATGGGGAGAAAATTGAATTAGCAAGCACAATAGATACTTATTTAAATGGGAAGAAAAACTAACTTGGCAACCGAGCACTCTTCAAGCTGCTTCACAGTCTCTTGCCCTCCCATCCCACTGTGCCTCTATCTCTCAACTACTTTTTGTTCCTGATAGTCCACCAGTTCAACCCTGTTTCACTCCTTTGTTGGTTTGTATCATAAACTACCTTTTTCTTTAGAACAAGCATGATGAAAAAAAAAGTGAAAACAACTTTCAATGTGTGTGCCTATTTATATCTCACAAATATGATTCCCAAAAAAACAGGAGCAACATGTTTTGGTTTGCTATGGAGTCTCCTAGAGGAAGTGATGGATAAGATTTTTTCTTTCTATAGATGAACTAAAAGATCAATCACAACAAAATTATAAGACAGAAGCTTAGCCGATAGAAGAAGACAGAAAGCACCAGCAACTAGATGTGTATTTCAATTAAAAGAGGTATTGCAACATACTAGAAAAGGCAGTAGTTTGTCACCCCAAGAACCAGTGAGATATTTCTAACAAGTTGTCTAGTTTTCTTTATTGTCATTAGGTAGATTGCCAAATAGAATAAACTGCACCTACTAAGTAATATTGAGCTACTATTGGGTTAATACACCAGTTCTACCTAAACTCAAGAGTTACTTTGATTTATTACTTGAAAAATAACATATATAAACACAAAAATCCATACCATATATCAAAGTAAGAAGAATTTGTAGACTTTTTTCTTCCCAAAGCACCCCAATTATATCACTTATTTCCCCCTATATTTCACACCTTTATTATTTAATAATTACAACAATCATTAGTAAATACACCTTAAAGATCATATAAATTCACCTTTTTATTATTTATCAGTAATAACTTATAAATCTATTTATTTTGCACTTTAAAGTTTTCCAATTTCTTTTTCCTTTTTCCCCCTTAAAGCGGTTTTTTTTTTCCTTCCTTTTCTTCCAAAGGCTTCCATTTACATTGGGATTCATTCGTAGCATGGTAGGTATAACATTTATGTTTCCATGGTAAAACTAGTGATCGTTTATTCAAGCCAACCTTTTTAATATATAATTGTACAAGATGATGTTTCTAGATAATTAATTTTATAAAAATTCTAGTTGAGCTGTGGTCCAGAATGAAATCTTAGAATTCAAAATTTTTAACAATAGCAATACAGGTTAAAAGCATTCAAAGAGGCACCCTAGCCCTCTATTTGGTTTCCATGAATATAGAGCAATAAAATAAAACAACTTAATTCTCATCTTTTGCTTCTAAAAAAAAAAGAAAAGAAAAGAAAAAGAAAAAGCCCCTGGGCACCGTGAATTTTAAGTAAAGCGGCATGTTTCTGTATTCCCAAATCATCTTTGATGAAAATTTTATGACTCAAATCATAGTTGGTTAAAATTTTACAATTCAGAATTTTAATTACCTTTTTCTTACTTTCTCTGTACCTAAACTAAATCAATTTTTATACAAGAAACCCAAATAGCAAAAACCGTTAATCTTACAGAAATATTTCAGTCTGAGCTGTAATGCAAAGTGGAAATAGATCCACGGCTATTCAAAAAAAAAAGAAAAAAGAAAACCTAGAATTGAAAACTTAAAGCAATAGCATATCCAGCTTATAAAGCACTCCGAATGAAATCCGACCGTTTGGTTACCAAGAAAATGAAGAAAAATAAAAGACACCAAACCACATTTTGATAACAATGTTATCTGTCTCACTTTCTTTGCTGCCAAAGATCCAAGAAATAAAAAAATTAAAAAACTCAGATCAACTAAGCCAAAGATTCTCATGAGTTTTACTTAAAGTGAAAATTTTCTGTATTCTCGAACCATAGATGGTGAAAATTTTAGGATTCAGAATTTTCCTTCATTTTCTCATTATTTCGATGGTGTCTAACCTAGAAATCCATTGAATGAATTGGGAATAGAGATCGGAACAGTACCTTCAACTCAGAAATCGACCGGACGCAGCGTTTGGAGAAGGAATAATCGACATGAACAGTGATCGGCTACTTAAACTGAGATGGACCGAAACGCAGCGTTTGGAGAAGGGCTGAATTGGCTGATTAGATGCTTTTGTGTGACCAGAGAATTTCAGTTGGGTAATAATGGGCTAGCATGGGCCGGCCCAAAATTTGAGCTATTGGGCTGTTACTGGGCTGATTTCTAATTTATTTCATAAAGCTCTTGATCTAATTTACTCCAATCCAACTTCACATCTTTCTAAGATTTTCAATTCATGCTCAAATTAATCATGTTTAGTGGGTTTAAGGTTTCACACATTTGATAAATAATTTAATTTTTTTTAATTTATTTAAATTTATATTAATGAATAAGTTAATTTTATAATTAATTAATTAATTAAGTATAGATCAAAAGTATTTGAATTGATATTGTGATGTTCCACATTAGATACGAGAGAAAGTTTCTGAAACTATATATGTATGAGCTCCTTTTAACAATGTAAATGTGTTTTAAAACTATGAGGATCCCTTTGAACTCAAAGCAGACAATATCTACGCGATTGGGAATAAGTCATTTTACAAATGGTATTAGAACCAATCTTCGACCCTGATGTGGGAGTTTGTTTGCCATTTGTGAGGGTGTTGGTCTCGTAATCATATGGGACACAACGAGAACATTATATAATGTTATATAAGTATACACTCTTTTTAACTATATAGATAGATGCATTTTAAAGTCATGATGACTCATTTTGATTCAAAGCGGATAATATCTATACTGTAAATTTATAAAATAAAATATCATTTATGATACTACATCTATATCCTAAAAGGTATAATTCATTATGTACGAATCCTTTTGTTTTGACTCATATTGTTAAAATTAAATATGTTATTAATTTAATAATCATAATTTTAAATGTTAATAGTAAATATATAAGAAAATTATACTTTAATAACAATCATTAATTTTTTGTGTTATAAAATATTCTATTTATACCACAAAATACTTAATATGTTATTTCTTTATTTTTCCTTACATTTTGAGTCTAATGATTAAAAAAAAATCATTAGTACAATCATTTTATATCCTCCTTGGTTGCATATAACGTAATTATATAAAATTTTAAAATGCTAATATAGTTATTTTATATTTCTAAATTATCTTTCTTTACATGTAAATATTTCTCATCTATATATATATATATATATATATATATATATATATATATGGTACAGTCATTTTTTATTATAAAGGATTTTATTATTGAAAAATATTTTTTATTTTTATTTTTTTATTTTTTTGGATGTTTCATAATGCATTACCATCAAAGTTACATGATCTTAATAGGTAAAATATAATAATATAAAAAAAATAGTTATTTTGAAGAAAAAAAATATTTGAACACAAAAATTATATTAAAATAATTTTTCTAAATTATTTTATTTTGTGATAATAAAATAAAACTTATGAATACCAAAACCCTTTTTCACATTTTCAAAAGTCTTTACAAGTTTTGCAGGATTGTAACTTGCAAATACACTAAGATGGTTGAACATGACTTAATAGTAACTCATAAGGGCCTTCCACTATGGAGTTATTTGAACCTCAATTTTTTTGTTGAGTTGCACTTAGACGGAGAATGATGAGACTTTCTCTAAGTTTTACAATAAACTTGGTGACATGTTAATTCATGTTTTAACCTAGAAGAAATAATCCCTAAGTCTAAGAAAGATTTAGACATAAAGTAAGAGTAAAAATATGGATTTCATTAGAGCATATGAATTTGTAAGTTCCGTCTCAACCTATGAGATGATTGTACCATCTTCTAAGATATCTTAAGAGATCTAAAGGGGCATATGGCCACAAATCTTTGCTATAATTAAAATATTAAAGTTTTAATACATAATAACTCTGACCAAGAAAAACTAGAGATAGGGTTACCTCGACTTTGTAGTATTCTAGGTTGTTGTCCTCTATGGTCAATTTGTATTCAATAGGTTTTAGATTAGAAAAATTAATTACTTAATAAAGATAATAAAACCTAATTTTAAATAAATAAAAATAAAATACATATAAAAATTTCCTAAGATAAACTTATTTAAATTGTAAAATAATTATTGATTTTTAATTCAGTTAATCAAGATTAACAGTTCCATAATCCAACTTCAAGTATTAACCTTTAGGCAAAACAAGAGTATATAATTTAATTAGTCTTAGGATAATTAGAATAGATGGTCTAACAAAACTTGAGTTTCATATCTCAAAGTTGATATGCATCATAAGTGTTGATTTACGTACAACGGTTTATGGTGAAAAATTAAAGAAAACGAAAAGAAAAAAAAAACACACATAGATTTAACGTGGTTCGATAGATTACCTACGTCCACAAGAATAAGGAAGAAGACTTTCATTATATATCAAATTAAGGTTACATAAAAATATATTTATACTAAACCCTCAGGTAATGAAATTCCAAAAACACCCCTAAACCGTACCACGGGGAGCAACACCCCCCAACCTATCGTTCGCCCACAACAATAAAGATACAAACTTGAATGGAAAATGTCGTCGCTCCACTTTGCTCTGACATTTGCTCTTTTTTTTCATATGTCTTTCACTTAATATGAGCCACATACTACAACAATCTCCACCTTGACGAATATTCACTCCCCCCCTTAGGAAACAAGAAACATAGCTCGTAACTCCACCTAGGACAATAGGTTGGGGCATCTCATATCTAGCATTTAGAGACATTAATCAAGTTCAAGCAATGCTTGAACTTTTTTGTGGTAACAGGCTTTGTCAATGTGTCTGTTACATTCTCAGAGGTGTGAACCTTCTCAAGTAACAATTCACCAGAAGAAACCAATTCCTTGATCTTGTGAAACCTCACATCTATGTGTTTGGTCCTTGTATGATACACCTGGTTCTTTGCTAAATAAATGGCACTTTGACTGTCACAATATAATTGAACTCCACCTTACTGAATACCCAACTCCTTGACCAAACTTGTAAGCCATAATAATTCCTTTGCAGCTTAGCTATTGCCATATATTCCGACTCAGTAGTAGATAGTGCAACTAAAGACTGTATCATAGACTTCCAACAAATAGGTTCCCCACCAAGGGTGAATACATAACCTATGGTAGACCTCCTGTCATCCAAGTCTCCTACATAGTCTACATCAACAAATCCCCTAACTGAAGGATCCCTCTGTTGTTTGTTGAACATGATGTCATAGTCTATAGTACCCCTTAAGTATCTAAAAATCCACTTGATTGCATTCCAATGCATTCTTCACGGATTTGATAGAAACTTGCTCACCACACTAACAGCATGTGCCAAATCTGGTCTTGTACAAACCATAGCATACATCAAGCATCCCACTGCACTTGCATATGGAACCTTTGACATGTCCTTCACTTCATCATCTGTCTTTGGGCATTGATTAGTAGACAATCTAAAATGATTTGCCAAAGGTGTACTTACTGGTTTTGCATTATCCATGTTGAACTTTTCCAACACTTTCTTGACATAGCTATGTTGAGATAACCATAATCTCCTTGAAGTTCTATTCCTATGAATCTCCATCCCAAGGATTTTCTTGGTTGCACCTAAATCCTTCATGTCAAATTCCTTGCTCAACAAAGACTTCAACTTATTGACCTCCACATAGAGTAACGGAAAAATATATGAATCAT
Organism: Vitis riparia; assembly: GCF_004353265.1. Classification (NCBI taxonomy): domain Eukaryota; kingdom Viridiplantae; phylum Streptophyta; class Magnoliopsida; order Vitales; family Vitaceae; genus Vitis; species Vitis riparia. Next base: position 10,209,771 of record NC_048432.1, on the reverse strand, counting down.
CATCTAGGCTCTTTACATGAACATAACAATCATACTCACATCTCTTGTAGTCAATCTTGATCATGTATGAGTCAAATCGCTTGTACCACTGCCTTGGGGACTGCTCAACCCATAAAGTGATTTCCTCCATTTATAGACCAAGTGTTCTTGTCCAGGTTGAAAAAATCCTTCTGGTTGTACCATATAGACCAACTCCTCCAAATCACCATGAAGAAAAGCTGTCTTTACATCCATTTGCTCCAACTACGTGTCAAAATGTGCTACCAAACACAACACTGTCCTGATGGAAGTGTGTTTAACCACGGGGGAGAAGATCTCATCATAGTCAACCCCTTTCCTCTGTGAGTAACCTTTTTTTACTAAACGAGCTTTGAACTTTTCACTTTTTTTTTTTTCCTGAAACTGCTTCTTTCTTCTTGTACACCTATTTACATCCTATTGTTTTTTTCCCCTCTGGAAGCTCCACTAAATCCCATTTTTGGTTGTTATGCAAAGATTGAATCTCTTCCATCATAGCACCCATCCATCTACCTTTCTCTTGGTTGTGTATTGCCTCTTGAAAGGTAGTAAGATCCCCGTTACTAGTAATCAATGCATAAGAAACCAAATCTTCAAAACCATACCTGGTAGGTGGCCTAATAGTGCGTCTGTGACTGTCTATGGCTATACTATGATGCTATTGATCTTCTGAACTAGACTTCTCTGCATTCCAAGCACGATCCTTTATATCTTAGGTCTCTAATTCCACCTGTATCAACTGCTCATTATTGTTGCAATTTTCTGGTTCCTGTTTCTCTCATTTTTTAGTACATTGTTGCATGACTTTCTCATCAAAAACCACATCTCTACTAATCACCACCTTGTTTGCCTTTGGATCCCAGAGCTTGAAGCCTTTCACCCCTTTCTGATACCCCATAAAAATAAATTGTCTAAACTTCGCATCAAGCTTTGATCTCTCCTTATTAAGAATGTGCATATAGGTTGGGCACCCAAATACTCTCAAACTAGAGTAATATACCAGACTGCCTGTCCATACTTCCTCTGCTACTTTCTCATCTAATGCTGCTCTAGGTGACCTGTTGATCAAGTAACATGCCATGTTCACTACTTCTGCCCAAAATTCCTTTTCAAGGCCCGTATTCAATCTGAGACATCAAGCTCTTTCGGCTATTGTTCTGTTCATCATTTCTATTATACCATTTTGCTATGGTGTCTTGCATGTTGTGAAGTGTCTTTTAATCCCATGTTGCTCATACAATTCCGTGAACTTTGAATCTGTATACTCAGTACCATTATCTGACCTAAGACATTTAATCTTTCTTCCTGTTTGGTTTTCTACTTCAACTTTCCACAACTACAAATTAAATCAAATCAAATTATTTATTGTTCATAAGTTGAAACATTTTTTGTAAATTAAAATCACTAACTTAAAATTTTTTTTTAATGCAAATAAATTCTTTTAAAATTTCTTAAAATTGCATGGTAACATTTGAATTAATAAAAGCCATTTTTTCCAATTAATCTTATAAATTAACTTGTGCAATTCCTTTATCATTGTTGTTTATTATTACGATTTATTTTCAGTATTCATGATTAATTAATTAATTATCATAATTTTCTTTAATCACTTAGTAGAAACATTTTTTTTCTTTTAGGGCTTCTCAATGAGTACTCTGACCCGAATTTGGACTTGATTTTCATGCACATGTCTTTTCCCTCCAATAAAGGTAACATTAGAGTTCCAAATTAATAACATAAGATATCATAAACAATTAGAAAGTAATAATAATACTTAAAAGAAAATGGGAGAATTGTGTTTTGGGCCCAGCTGGGCCCAAAAATTAACAAATGGTCCATATATGTTATAGAATTAATAGAAAGGCTATGAGATATTGAGTGACCTATATATCCTTATAATTTCCAAGTCAGATTGCTGTAAATTAAAAGGGAGAATTATGTTAAATGTGAAATGCCATGTCACCTTCGCTTCTTCAGCATTCTCGATGAAACCTCTGAACTGAGCGGAGCTTATCAATGGCGTCCCAAATGGCGATCCTCTCCAGAGCCCGTAAAACCCTCCTCAAAACCCTAAACCACCACAACAATCCCTTTAAAGCTTCCATTTCCACCTTCACATTCCTCTCCCAGGAAGCCCAACTCGCCGAGCCCAGGCTTCCCCCGCCATCTCCCACTCCACTTCCTCCCAACCTCGCCTCAGGGAGCCCGTTCTACAATTATTTTTTATGGATGGATCTTTACTTTATTTATATCAGGATGTTGCAGACAGGAAAGGAATCTATGCCTGATGATGAGTCATATGAATTGGTTGTTGGTATGCTGTTTTTGATAGACCAGATTGATGCTGCCTTGAGATATGTTGATTTGACTTTGAAATCTGGTTATATGTTGTCAATGAGGGTTTTTGCTAAGTGTGTGAGAAGTTGTGTTAACAAAGGCAGGTTGGATGCTTTGGTGTCTATTATAGAGAGGTGCAAGGTACATGACTAATTAGAATTTTTTTCTAGATCATTTGTGTTAGGAGGAACACTTTCTGGTTATGTTTCTGTTTCTAACATCGCTTCTCTGGAGTGTGTACCAGACAATGGATCATAATAAAGCTCTTTCTCCCTCCTGGAACATGTTCATCTTCATTGCAGATATTGCGATGCAAGAGGATAATAGCAAGTTAGCTTTTTATGCCCTGGAATTCATGGCCAGATGGATTGCTCGAGGTGAGAATGCAAGGGGTCCTGTTCTACTCTCTGTGGATGAGGGGCTTGTTGTATCAACACTTGGAACTGCTGGTAGGACTTACAGTTGTACTCTTCTAGAAGGCACCTCAACCAGAATCTTATCTTGCAAAAATATATGTCGATGCAGCATTGGGGAATTTGCAGAGAGCATTCAGCACTCTGCATGAGTTTGAAACCGCTTATAGGAACTCCCCCAAAGAAGCAGAAGAGGATATATTCTCACCTTTTACATCTTTACATCATTTGGTAATGGCAAGCTCCAAGAATGGTTTTGAAACTTTGCACACGGTTTGTCTTCTTATCTGTAAAAGTTTATGTTCTCACAATTCATTTACTATAGTTGGTTGATTTTCCATAAAGTGATACTGAAATCTGATTAGGGTGTAGTTTATTTTGCCTTTTATTGTTTTTAGCCGTTTAGGTTCAATTTAGATCGCGAAAAGTAGGAGGGAAACTCAATTGGGAGAAAAAATGGAAAAGGAAGAAAAAAAGCTTAAACTTCTCTAGCATACTTTTCCAATATTATTCTTATTTTCTATAGAGAATAAAGAATTTAAGAATGTATAAGTTTTTAAATAATTTTCATTATATTTCAATTTTCATCAATTTTCTATGGAAAACCATACTATTTTTTTTTTCTTTCCCATAACACTTTCCATGATCCAAACAAAGTCTTAATGAATCTGAAACTGGAACATAAAAAATATACACTTACCTTTATTTGTCAAAAAACAAACAGGCACACATATACATGAAACCCCTTCTCGTCCTTTATCATTTTTTTTTTTGATAGGCAAAGAGGTAAATATTACTAGTGCTTATGTTTTGTTGAGTAATAGATTTGAAATTATGCAAATCATGCATTATTGGATTTTATTTCTTTCCGTGCTTTAATTTTCTGTCTAGTCCACCATATTATTGACTTAGTGAGGAGCTCTCAATGGTAAAGATTCATGGAAGAGCATCAATCAGGGGTGGGATGAGTTCATGAGGTTCATTTCCTTCTCTTTGGGTGATTGGCAAAGAGTTAGGTTTTGTCATGATATATGGTGTGGGGAGTTGCTGCTGCATGTCAAATTTCCTGAGTTGTTTTCCATTGCTGTGGACAGAGAGGTTTTGGTTGAGTTATCAGGGCTTTTTGAGAGGTGGGGCTTTTTGAAATTTGATGTTTGTGAGTGATGTCCAGGGCGTTAGGTTTGGCAAGGGATACTTTGGAAGCTATTAACATCTTTATTTCATACAGGAAGATGAGATATTTTGAGATGTAAGGTTGTAATAAGACGGAATTTTCAATGAAATCTTACCATGTGCTAATGACTAGAGAGGAAGGTGTTTTCCCCCTTTTCAGTCAGCCATGACATTGGGATGTGGTTAACCTGGCCATATGCACTCTTTAAGTTGTAGGTAGGTCGAATTCCTGCAACTGTACAAGGCATTTACACCAACTATACAAGGCATGTACACCAACTGTACAAGGGTGAACAAGGGTGTGTATCTGAAGGTATTTCAAGTGATTTTGAAGAACTTAGTCATCAACATTTTCAACTCGTCGTGCACATTCGTCACACATATCGGTTGACAACACACTCCTTCCACGTATTGTTAGTTCATTGTTTTAGCTCCCCTACATTACTTAGGCGTAGGAACCGAAATGAGGGTTAAGTTTTTTCTCCTTTTCCCTCATCCACGAGAATGGAAACATTGTTGCCCCACCCATATGCATTTGTTCGGTCGTCCCTTCGGTGGATTGCATAACTGTACAAGCCATTTACACTAACTGTACAAGCCAAATGTGCTAACTGTACAAGTGTGTACAACCCTACCTATATTGAAGGATTTCAACTTTTTTGAAAACAATCGTTGCTCATTTCCTTCTTTTTTTTACTAGGGGGACATCCCTCACAGTCATTCCTCATTTCCCTTCGTACACATTCAAATGCCTTGTGGTAGCACACTTATGTTGCATAGGAACCTAAATTGGGTTTCATTTTCCCATTTTCAATCAGTCATTTCTTTGGAATGTGGTTAACCTCCCCATATGCACTCCTTCAGTTTTATTTAAGTGGAATTGCTCCAACTGTACAAGGCCTTTACACCAAGTGTACAATCTCAATGTACTAAATGTACAAGGGTGTACAAGGGTGTGTATTTGAATGTATTTCAAGTGATTTTGAAGAACTTAGTCATCAATATTTTCCACTCGTCGTGCACATTCCTCACACATATCGGTTGACAACACACTCCTTCCACGTATATTATTTTATTTGTACAATGTTAGTTCATTGTTTTAGCTCCCCCACATTACTTAAGCGTAGGAACCGAAATGAGGGTTAAGTTTTTCCTCATTTTCCCTCATCCACGAGAATGGAAACATTGTTGCCCCACCCATATGCACTTGTTCGGTCGTCCCTTCGGTGGATTGCATAACTGTACAAGCCATTTACACTAACTGTACAAGCCAAATGTGCTAACTGTACAAGTGTGTACAACCCTACCTATATTGAAGGATTTCAACTTTTTTTGAAAACACTCGTTGCTCATTTTCTTCTTTTTTTTACTAGGGGGACATCCCTCACAGTCATTCCTCATTTCCCTTCGTACACATTCAAATGCCTTGTGGTAGCACACTTATGTTGCATAGAAACCTAAATTGGGTTTCATTTTCCCATTTTCATTCAGCCATTTCTTTGGAATGTGGTTAACCCCCCCATATGCACTCCTTTAGTTTTATTTAAGTGGAATTGCTCCGACTGTACAAGGCCTTTACACCAAGTGTACAATCGCAATGTACTAAATGTACAAGGGTGTACAAGGGTGTGTATCTGAATGTATTTCAAGTGATTTTGAAGAACTTAGTCATCAACATTTTCCACTCGTCGTGCACATTCCTCACACATATCGGTTGACAACACACTCCTTCCACGTATATTATTTTATTTGTACAATGTTAGTTCATTGTTTTAGCTCCCCCACATTACTTAGGCGTAGGAACCGAAATGAGGGTTAAGTTTTTCCTCCTTGTTCCCTCATCCACGAGAATGAAAACATTGTTGCCCCACCCATATGCACTTGTTCGGTCGTCTCTTCGGTGGATTGCATAACTGTACAAGCCATTTACACTAAATGTACAAGCCAAATGTGCTAACTGTACAAGTGTGTACAACCCTACCTACATTGAAGGATTTCAACTTTTTTTGAAAAAAATTCGTCGATTATGGTGTTTACTTATTGTTGGTAAGTGTTATGACAAACAATTTCTGTCTCCCTCTATTCGCCTTGTTATCTTGGGTAACAACACATAATTTCAATAGGCCAGTTTGTTGTCTTTATGAAAAACTCTCATTTGGTGTTGATGTGAGGACAAATATCTTTGACGTATCTAATTCAACAGCTTCATGCAAAATCAGATAGTTAATTCACATTCTATGGCTTTAGAGGTTTATTTTCTCTTAATTTTCATCCTTCCAATATGCTTAAATTATGAGTATGTTGACTTTTTCTGTTTGTAAGACGGATTTATGACTCTACATCAATGGAAAATTATGTGCACAGTATGGAGTGACGGATAATAGGAGAACTTAAACGAGTACATGAGGGTGTCGAATTGCACCCTTTCCTTTTCGTATTTAGATGAAGCAAATAAATGATCTTTTATCCTTGAACTAATTGTTTTTCCCTTTATGTGTGCAGGTGGGTTGATTGTTGAAGTGGGAGCTTTGTCACGATTAATAGAAATACTTCAAAATAAGAGGCTTAATATCAGATGAAAGATGAGAAGAGAAAAACAGAGAAGTCTAGATGATCAAGATAGTTTATTTTATTGGAAGCCAATCTATGTTAAGAGTTGGATAATAAGATACCAACCTTCTTTTAAGTTTTTACATTGTAACTATTTTCATCAAATAGTATCATATACGTTTCGGGACATGTAATTATGGATTTCATTCCAATTAAAATTCCAATGTATTGAACTTAAATTTTGGTTATTTCGCAGTTTATCAGCACATGTTTCTTGTTTTTAAATTTTGTTTTTCCTCCGTTTATATTGGTTGTTGGCCAAATAATGGCTCATTCTCATTTCATGTCGTTCTCCAAGTTTGCTGAATAATTTCTTTACTTGCTAATTTTATTAAGTCATTAAATACAATAATCATGTTTGTTAAGATATTTTTATAGCCCATATTTTTAATATTAAATTCATTTCATTAATTATTTACTATTTATATCTCTATATCATTTTATATGTACACCTTCATATTTATTACATAATTTTTATAGTCAATATTGTGTAGTACTATATGTTTGCAAAACTTTAATTATGAATATGTCAAAAAGCAGTTACTAAGAATAATGGGAGAATTGTTTTTTGGCCCAGCGGGGCCCAAAAATTAACAAATGGTCCATCTAACCGACCCATTGAAGCTGAAAACCCATAGGAAGTGTCAAACTTAAAAAGAAAGATTACCAGTCGACCGGTCTATGCTAACCGGTCGACCGGTCTATGCTAACCGGTCGACCGGTTGGAGCCTTTATGTGAAAAACTTTAACTGGATTGCGACCGGTCTATGGTAACCGGTCGACCGGATCCATCCCATGTCGACCAAGTATGCCAACTGACTAATAAAAGAGTTCCAAAATATGCAAATTTGTTAATTTTTTAAATAGTTATTAATTCAAAAATTTTATCAGTTCTAAAACCATTTTTGGACCTCACATTTCATGAGAGAATGAAATATTTTTCCTTATATTGGATGTTCTAAGAAAATCAACTTGTTAAACAATGCAATGAAATGACTAATATTGGTAATGTGGGATTACAATTTTTGGTTATGAGTCATCATCCTAGTTCTAACCAAGTGATCAATTCATTCCATTTTCTTAGGCTATGTTTTGGTCTAAAAAATATGAGTAAAAAAGTTGAGGAAAGAAAATAAAAAGAGATGAAAAGTAGAAGATAATAAAAAAGTTAAGAAAAATAAAAGATGGATTTAAATTCACTAAATTATTTTTATTTATTACTTCAAACATATCTAATACGTCATTACAATGGACCCTTGAAAAACATGCCATTATGAAACAATATATTATTTCATTTATATTTATGACTAAGGTTAAATGCATGAGATGAATAAGAAAAATAGCCATAAAAGAACCATCAAAAGGTAATTAGAGAAAAGTGTTTGTTGGGAATGAGCTTGTCAAAATTAGAATGAACGTAATGCCATTAAAAAAATAGAGAAAAGAAAAGAAACCACAGATGAAAATGAAAACAAACTTTCTCCATTGGTAAATAGGAAAAATCAGACAAGAGGACAAGAGGACCAGATGATGCACCTTAGCAAGATGTGTACAATGAAACACCCTAAAGGCAAAAGAGAATGCAGAGACAAATACAAGGCCTCATGAACAAATCTATTATCACAAAGAAGTTTAAAACAGTTAAGTTTCCCTCCTCTAAGGGATCCGTATACACAACAAATAGTGACCTAAATTAAGCATATGTCCTTCAGTTTAAAAACTAGCAGCTCAGTCCTTTCAAATTCTTTTCCATTCTAATTTCATTCCCTCCATAAACTTTGTCAAACAAAAACTAAAAATTCTACAAAACTGGCTTAAGATAAATGTGTATGAAATGCATTAAAAAAGTTAGGCAAGGTAGCGTGATTTAATGCCCAAGAGAAAAAAGACGGCACACTAGGAAAACTAAAAAGATGAAATTATATAATATCAATCATCCTGCCTGAAAATTTCAATAGTCCATAATGCATGTTTATCAAACATGTACCTAGGGTTGAAGTGTTGGAAACTCCTGTTAGAAGCCTTATGAGAAATTTGAGAATAAGTCACTTGAAACCAAAAAAAATAAAGGAAAACAGTGGCCATTGTTTAAGATTATTCGAGAAAAAAGTGAGTTAAAAAAATAATGCATTTTTCAAGGGAGCACGTGGAGGGAAGATTGTCATTTCTTCCATTCTTTGTACAAGCTATTGTATATATGTCCTTAAAAGAAAATATTAGATAAATTTTGAAAAATCCGCATACATGAAGAGTAATTGAAACCTTAACCTTTCCTTCAGGTGATATAAGTGAATAGGAGTACTAATTTGCTTGAGTTGTTCTTGTACCTTCATCCCACACATGTTACTTGTTTTTGAGATATATTATGAAAATAAGACTCTTCATCTTATATTTCAAAGTTTGCTTGATAGACAAATAGAGATTAAGCAGCACCAAGCAACCAAAAAAAAAAAAACAAGTTTGATCTAGAACTTTCAAACCTTACAACAAGTAAAACAAAATCCATACTACCAAACACAATGCAACAACACTGCATTATCATTTACCAAAATTTTCATTTCTTCTCTAAATTAGCCTCCCAACCCCATACACTTTTAACAATTAGACCACTTATATTGGCCAGTAAACTTCCCAACTAACAACTTCTCAGTGTCTGAAAATAGTTAAAAAAAAATGGGTATTCTAGGAAGAGCAAAGACAGAACCTAATACGAATAAATTCAAAGAGATCTTTCCAACTCAGTAATTGGCCCCAATTTTCATGTATTGCACCAAACGCCCTAACTTGTTTGCATGAATAAGGTTTGAAATTAATTGATTGTAAAGTAAGGAATTGAAAATATATCAGAATCATGGACACAGGATAGAACAAAAATTAAGCAGCTGATACAAAAGAAAATATTTTGATGAACACACCGTCATTTCCCTCCAAATATAGTAAATATGAATAAAATATAAAAGGACAACTAATAGCTTCTGAAGTTCAGACAAAATAGAATTTCATTGAAATATATATCTTTTCTCATTTCTGTAAACTTCGAAGTTGTAGCAAACTGGATTACTAAGAATTCTAACTGAAGAATAAATACAAGAGACAAAGTAAGATATGGCCAGCAATTCAATTTCGAATCTAACACAAGAATGTTAAAAGGTTATAGTTTTAGTAAATTAAGAAAAGTAAAACAGGGTTAAAGTTCAATACCTCCTAATATGGATGAGATGACTTGCCCATCTTGTAAATATTACTAAACAACATATAATAAACTAAATAGCATAATATATATATATATATTGAATCCAAATTAAAACAAAATCAAAAACATTTGCATGCAATATGACACTACTCTGAATATACGTATGTTAATACAAAATATATATGTCCCAGTTTTGCAACATAAACAAAATAACGACGTGGTCTCAATGCAGTCAAGGTGCATGGGGTGGCGGTGGGAACACGGCGCGGATGTACGCCATCATCCCCTCATGCTGACGCTCTTGGCAATCAAGCCTCTATAGGATATGCTCATGCGTAGCCTACTGCTGATCCATGCGCTCCTCAATACGAGTCCCAAGTGAGCTAATCTGCGCAGCCAATTCCATCCAATGTGCATGCTCAGGGGCATCAGGAGCTTGGCCAAGTGATGTATGGGTGTAATGAGGCTCAGTAAATGATGGCTGACTAGATGGTCCAGCTGTGTAACCCGTCTCAGTCGTCATCGGCTCTGAAATAGGTGGGTCAAAGTCCCCACCCTCAGACTGGCGTAGAGGGATATCAAACGCAGGCTCTCTATGGTCAAACTCGGTCTGAGGGTGTACCCCACCCTCCATCTCCCGAATTTCCTCCTCTTCGTCTACTGCAGGATGCACATCCCCCTCTGCCTGTGGCTATGGTATTGGTCGGTCCGCCCTCCTAATCCATAACCCATCTGGGGCCTTCTCCAACTTCATCCGCGCCATCGACTGCTCATCATAGGTGTCATAACTGCTGGGCGCCTCGACCTCATGCTCCTTGCTCAAATCCACCCCCGCATCCTTGAACACTCGTGTCATGAAGCGGCCGTATGGGAGAATGCGTTTGGGCGTCTCGCAGCATGCCATCATGTGCATCATCATGACATACCCGACATCAATACGTTTCCCCGTCATAATCGAATCAATCAGGAATGCCTCCAGGTAGGAAACCTCATCTCGATGACCGCCACGTGGTAGGAGGATGTACGCTATCATGTGGTGAAGGACTCGGCAGGTCACTGTGAGGCTATGTGCTGATGGTTTGCCCAACCCCGGGGCATCTGCCAGGCCGCACATCCTCTGAATCGCCTCTCTCGGATCGAAACCCGGCATCGTCGGCCAAGCCTTGGCATCATATACTCGGAGTCCACCACGAGGAATGTCCAAAATGTGGCAGATGCTCTCCGGGTCCAGATGGATCTGAACCCCTCTAACGGTCGAAGTGATCGGGCCTCCATGTCCATACGTTACTCGTGAATAGAATGCCCTGACTAATGTCGGAAAAATGGGCTCTGAAATAGTGACTAAGGGCAGCCACCCCATGCGTGCAAAGAGGCTCTCAAACCCAAAATGCTGTAGATGGGCGAAATTAATATTTCTCCCTGCAACCACCTTCCTCTGGACGAAATGGTGCTTGTACCTATGGTATTCGTCGAGCGTAGTGAAAAGGTTGGTGTCGAACCTCGCCTTTCGGCGAGCCTCCGCCTGACCATCCTGAGAAGCCTGAGCAGGGCGCTTGCCCTGTGCCTTCGAGGCACCCTTGTCTCTCCTAGGCGCCATGAAACACTACAATAGAAGGGAGCACTGTACTACAGGAACAAAGGGCGACACCTATGTCAAAACAAGGCCAATGAAAGAGTCGTGGCGCGCGGGAAGAGAAGACAAACCGCCTGTGATGCGCAATGAAGGAGGACCACTGCCAAACCTCACGCCCTAGGTCCGAAATGTGAACCCGCACCCCTCAAAACTCACTCAGAAGGCTTGCAACAGCTGGAAGGGCGTCGAAAGTGGGTGTGTGGAAGCTCAATCGGTGGATCCCTTCGACTGGTAGAGGATATCACTGAAGAAATTAACCGCGGGAAGGTTTTTTAAACGTCACCCCGGCCGACCGGATATGAACCGGTTGACACAGTAACATGTTCCAGGGTGTTTTGCACTTTTTAATATAATGCATTCATTTTTTTTAAATTTCATTCATTCGAAAAAAAAAATACATTTAGGAAACCTGTTTAATTCCTTTGTGTTTGGATGTTTTTTTAAAATTTAAATAATTCTTATCATATATCATCTAATTCTTATCATAAATTTAAAATAAAACTTTGATGAAAAGAAAATAAATAGAAAAAATAAAAGTGAAAGAAAAATAAAAAATAAATTTAAACTTAGGATATTGTTTTTTGAAATGTGTAGATTGTCTTGTATATAAATATTTCTATATTTTATAGTTGGTAGTTAAATATAGATATAAATAATTTTTTTGGGATAAATAATTTGATTTATATGAATTTTTAAAAATAATTTTAAAAATGGATGGAATTAGAGAGTATTCCAAAAAATGTACTCACTGGGATTAAAAGGAAAATAAATTAATTAATTTCACTTATTTTTCCTCACTATTCAGGTTAAATACATTTAATTAGAAGTTAATTTGAAATTTGATTAAATATATTTTTATAGAAATTTTAAATTAATGATAATTAGGAGTATTTAACCTAAATATGAGGAAGGTGGATGAAATTAATACTTTTTAAAAAATAATACGATTCTTTATAAAAAAAAATGCAATAAATCTTTTACCATTTCCTTGCATCTGAAAAATATTAAAGAAAATAAAATTAATCTATTTTCAAATACCGCTATTAATTTAAGAAAATTTTGATTAAAGAAGGTAACAATATTACTTGATACAAATAAACTTCGGAATGAGAGTAACACTATTCTTTTCACATTTTTTTGTAATTTATTGATATTAAAAATAGTAATAAAATATGATGAAAATGATCAATAAATATTAGACTTTGGATTTAGGAATAAGAGTAACACTATTCTTTTCACATAGATGTTTGTTTCCAATGACATGGGTTCGTACTTGAATTAAAGTTTCTCAAGAAGGAAAGGGATTTGGAGATCATTTTCCTTCCCCATTTCTTAAGTTTCTCTTTGATCTTTTCAATTTCTTGTTTTGGTTAGGTAGTGGCCTATATGATAAATTATTAAGGAACATACTGAAACAGCTGTTAAGATGGTGTATAATATTTCACATATGTGGAACATGCCAATGATAGCAACACTTTGGATTCGATGGTCATAGAAAACGTGTTGAACAACTACTAGTAATATTAGCTTAAACTAATTTATAATTAATTGATGGAAGTTCATTGGCAATGCATGAGAAAGCTTTTTTCAACTCTTGAAGTTGTGACGGTCTTAATTGATTTACACTTGTTCTTGATCAAACCTCAAAAAATTATGCATTTGTCAGACTAATAGCAGGTTGTTTGACTCCAATCTTAAGTATCAATCTTGATAATCTCCTGAAGTGATTACTAAATCTAAGAGAGTTAGGCTAGATTTAACTGATAGACCGGACCTGAAAATTAACATCATTGACTTACTAAAAGTAGAGAGGAGTGGTGCCATTTGCATTGATTAAACATAAATTAGAGGTCTTGAGAAGAATTGAATTCCTTGACTTGCAATCCAGAAGCCACATGTGTTACTACCTAACATAAGATAATCGTAGTTAATTTTGGAGAGACACTCGGTACTAAAAGACCATTGACCTACTAGTGATAACCAATGTTCTTTTCAGGGTTGATTGCTTGCTTTGATGGAGTTTGCTAATTCACATTGACTCGAATTAGAGGCAACATGTTGGGATGCAAGTGGCTCTCCTCTCATTATGATTGATGCATTCCTTTCCCATGTTTTCTTGCATTTAGACCCGTTTTTTGGACACGTAAATAAGAACAAAATGCCACGATGTTGATGCCATTTGGTTGTTAATTAACAAATTAATGAATTCTATAATGAACTTGAATTGGTCATGGTGCAGTTTTTCAAATGTCCTTGAGACCATGCTGTTAATATGTTAATTAACACAAATTATTTTCTATTCTTCATCTTTTTTTCTCTTTATAAAAGAAAAGATTAAAGTTTTTGAAATATAAATTTTCCTTTCTTTCCTATTTCCTATCATTCCCAAATAAAATAAATAAAAAATTCACTATTTTTTTTTCCTTTTTCCTTTTATATATATATATATATATCCTAAAGAATAAAAATATACAGATACATGTTTATGTGAAATCCTAAATGTAAAAAAACTATGGTTAAAGAAGACGAAAATCTATTATATCAAAAGATTGATATCAGAGGGGAGAGTTCTAAGTGGTTACAACAAAAGCATAATCATTATAACCCTAAAACTATACTTCATCCATAATTATAGTTTCACCACATATGTGGTTTTATTCTATATAAATGGTTTTAAAAAACAAAGGACAATTAATTTAGAAAATCCGTCAAATCTGTATAATTAAAATAAGTAAAAACAAACTATTTGATGCTATTTTGATAAAAAAAAAAAAGTGAAATGTTTTAAAGGATTTCAAAATCAAAATCCTCCTGGGAACGGTTGACCGGATATGGTCGACCGGTCTATCTCCGGACGAGGGTGCCATTTTGCATTCTCTCTCATCCAGTAGCATGTCAAAATCCTCCTGGAACCGGTCGATTGGATATGGTCGACCGGTCGATCTCCGGATGAGGGTGTCATTTTGCATTCTCTCTCATCCAGTAGCATGTCAAAATCCTCATGGAACCGATCGACCGGGTATGGTCGACCGGTCTATCTCCGGACGAGAGTGCCATTTTGCATTCTCTCTCATCCAGTAGCATGTGTTCGACCGGCTGAATACGCGCTCGACTGGTTGATATACGGATGAAGCAAAGTATCGACCGACCGTGAACTGTGCAAAGCCGGTTGTTTTGCACAAGCTCTTATCCAGAACATGTATTCGTGGGGTCGCCATATATACACCTTCACTGTACTGAATAAATTGTAACCGCTATGTATGAGAGTGTTGATGCATAGGTTTTTTATAGTTTGTAATGGCGGTACCTTTTATTAGATGTTTTGAGAGAGTGAGGAAAAATGTGACTTCATCAGAACCTTCATTAAATATATAAACCATAATATTCACAATACAATGGCAGGAGTTAGTTTTTCCTGTATAATGTACAATCATCTTTACAAATCCTCGTCACATCCTATTGAAAAGTGTAACTCAAACTGCCATAAATCGATGCCGATGTGCATTATGTGATGAAAGCAATAATCTGCCCAGTAGCTTCAATCTATACTTCTTAATCTTGGCCTGCACTCATTCATGTTTAAAAGACATATAAGGAAAGGTTAAATAAGTTGCCGATGTTATGCAATTTTTATATAAATGATGTCATAGCAAAAGCCTATATGTACATACCACATCGATGGATTTGGAGAGTCCCCCATTGGACCAATTGTCCATGAATTTCATAATAAAAACGCCGCAGTCATTGCTAACACAAAGAGTAATGTGTAAGAACTTAATATGCGTGACATGGGAAGTATAATATTTGGAAAATGCTATGAAATCAAATTAAACTTTATTGTGGTAAACACTAACTCATTTGGTTGGCATGGTACGTCTGGTATGACAAAACTATACATGTTCAAGTCTACAGCAACCATTTCTTTCTTGTTGGCAACAAGCAATAGAACAACCTTGGCCTTAAACAAGCAAAGTAATTGACATTCAAACTTACAATATGATGTACAATGCAACAAATATTGGGGAGTAGAAGGTACATTACCAAATTTTGTTGTATTCCACTCATACAACTCCTTTTTCTTCCAGGCCGAGAATCCAAGAGCTGGATTCGTTTGTTATGTAAGTCATAGACATAAAGTGTCCAATGGTTTTTGAAAAGGACCAGTAAGTAGACCTGCATGATGCCACATACAATGGATTAGAACATATAATGGGTCAAGGAGATCAGAAGTGAAGAAACATAAAACATTGGAATGCAAGTCTGACCTGAGTAACATTTTAATACGAACCATCAAAGGCATACATATATGGATCGAAACGCGCAATAATTGCATCGTGCGTCAAATGTTTTGCGTTGGAACGCATCACCATTTCCTGTATATGAGATGAAAGTACTTAATGCATGGAAACATGTGTAAACATGTGGACATGTTATCAGAACAAGGGAAATTCAGATGTAGTGGCAATTAAAAGCATTCATTACAGCTATGTAGGGGAAGAGAAATAGTTTTGTCCTTGATTCATCGTCGAATTGCAACATTCGGAAAAATGCACCAACGACCTAAAAGAAGAAATGATTAAAATGTAATCAATATTCAGATTGACTAATGAGAAGATGTTACATCACATTAAAATTAAAAATAATGCAAACTAGTGGACAAATTGAAATATTAACATCATTGCCAATCCAACAGTCTCCTTGGAAAGACGCGAGGTTGCCTCTGGTTAAACTTATGTCATGCATTGAAACAAGCTCCTCGCTGCCAACAAAACCATATATGTTAGGGTAATACAATTTGTTGCATGTGGAAACACTTGAAATTGGAGTAGTATATGATATAACATGCCTTGGGTCCAAGTCCCCATTAAATACAGTTGCAACTGCCTCTTTTAGGTCCATCTTGATGGCAGAATGACGGGTTTGTGCTTGTGCTATGAATGGTGACAATAGATTGGGAGCCATCCGACGCACTCTCCGTTGCCTCCCAATGCTATGGGATCGGGGGGCCACAGTCATAGAACGCAAAGGTAAGGGGTCACAGGCGACTACTTCGTCATCGGATGTTTGTTTGGAGTATAAACAGATTAGTTAACTGAACCCCAGTACAATTTGACATATTTTGTACGCACTAATGCAGTAATGAATGTGGCCCAAAATGTTACCAATAATAGGTGGATGTCGAATAGGAGTGTCTGGTACTTCTTCGGTGCAATGGAATGACATGTCATATCGGGCAGAGGGTAATCATGCGCGGCCTCGGGAAAGTCATCCGCTGCATAGCCTGAGTGACCAACAGGAGGAGATTGTACACTTCTTTCTCTTCGAGCATCCAATCTATGGATCAGACCACGCATGATGCCAAGCTGCTGCTGAATGCCCTTTTGATAAGAATTTATTGCGCATTCGGCAGCATAGTACTTTTCCAAGATTTCCTGTCACATGTTAACGAATTGGCATAGGCAAATTTAAAGAAAATTGATTAGAAGTTATTAACAATATAGCAATGATAACCAAATTGTAATGTGATTCAGATGGATTGAATGCGTAAAGTAACAAGTAGTTTTAGCGTACATCACTACTTGTCGGTACATGACTACTTGTCGGTCCACTATCATCCTCGACATGTGTACGAGGCGGTGACGATTCATCAAACGCCTACATTATGAGAACATCACGCATGGTAAGAACATAGAAACATTGGAGGTATTCAAAATGCAATGTAAATCAATATATAACAAACTTCATGCCGAATAAATGACTACCTGGCCATGTCCAAAAACTCCCAAACTCACTGATCTCAGCAGATAAGCGCTCCTTATCAACTCATCTGACCATGCTGAGAGTAGGGGCACTGTCATCGGAACATGAACGGAAGGAATTTTGAATTTAATTACGTAATGGAGCTGCACAATGGAAATAAACTATGTATAATTCTTACTTGAGGTGGGGCTAATAGCGTCGCACAAGTGTAGTAAATGAAGCATCTACGAAACTCCTCCCCAATAGGTAAGTTGAGGAGTCTCTCCTCACATGTGTTGAGGGTACCGAACGGATGACCAGACGGGGTAGTAGCAATATGTAGAATCCGTCTAGTCGTCGGGAGGCCAAAGACAAGGCCGACATCAGCAGCTGTCAGATCATACCTTTTGTGGGATGTAATGTCAATGCGTCTAAAGCCAACGTTAAAATGGGCAATCAGCCATATACAGATATTATGTCGTATCTCCTTGCAATTTAAGTGAGAAGACCTCCAAACTGAAGGTCTCGAACCACGTCCAATTTCTCAGCAGGGAGCCTGTTGCATAGTTTTAGAAACCTTGAAGATGAACACCATGTAGACAATCTGGTGGACTGCATTGAAATGGTGGAGGTCATTAGTAGTTTACACCATGAATTATATATAAGAAAAATTAACATCAATAGGAATATGTAAACGTAGTGAATAAAGCAATAAAATTGAATGAACAAACAAACATATTCATGTGGATTCATAATTTACAATTGGATGTTTATGTAATTCAATCTTTAACATAAAAAAAACTATAGGTCGTAAGTTGATCAAAATATGAAATATCCGAAATAAGTTATCAATATTTAAAAACAAGAAAGAATGCATCACCTCAGTAGTGGCCATAGAAGAATGAAATGATTGTTGTAAGCTTCAACCTTGGAATAACGGGCACCTGGAAATGGGTGTTATAGCAGTTATTGATGACCTGGGGAAACTAATAATAAAGGGAAAGGTCAATTGACTATTTCGACAATTAATATGTTTGATTAATTTGGTAATGGTGTTCCATAATCATAGTTGTAAGGAAAAAATAAATTAAATACATAACAATATGACATTTTAGGAAAACGCTTACAGTTTGGAAGCAAACACGTGTATGATCGATTATCCAACCAGCAACCATATAAATTAGTAGATAATAACCATATGGACAACGTGTGTAACAAGTATATCTAATTCAGACAAATTGAAAGACAATTTTTATGACGTCTTAGAAATTGATGGGACATTGAAATAGGTGCAACAAGAACATAATGCGATAAGAGGACTAATTCACAACTTGGAAATAAATATAGGGGAAGTCTCGCTTTATTGAAAAAAAAAATTTGTCACCCCTATACGTAAAATAATGTAACAGAAATTGTCATCCTTAATGAGGCTCCAAATAAGAAATGCTCGATAATGTAGACACATAGATGGAATTAAATAACAACTAAAAAGAAACCACATTGAAAGTGCACTTTCAATTAAGTTGGTTACTGAAAGCAACTCTAAATAAGAAAAATTCCAAAAAAGTGCATGGTGCCTATAAATAGGGCAATACATAAAAACGAGAATCAACAACCCCATACCATATACCATACAACAGAATATATGGAATGATACAAAAGAGGAAATTGTACAACCAAATAAAATGCAAATGTCACGGCAACGGATTATTACATTTAGAGCGGTTGTGACCTATTCCATTGCATCGAGAGCAATGAATTGCTCTCTTATGAGAAAACTGTGATTCAATGCGCCTTTGTCGGGGTCTTCCTGGAGGACGTCTCACATGAGGGGGTTGGAAAGCAGGAAAGGTGTTGCCCGCGCAATCTTGCAAACTCCCATCGTCACAAAGTTTCGGCATGTTGTGTGTTGGTAATGGTTGAAACTGACCCGAGTAAATCAAATCTTGCATGGAGACATGAAAACATGGGTCAATATAGTCATACACGTCGTGTCTCAGTGTGCGGATGACAGCACATACGTGTGCACATGGCAAACCGGACATTTGCCATGTCATGCAAGTACACGTACGTTGATTCATATCGACAACCAAATAAACCTCTCCAGTAAACACCTTAAACGTCCCTCCCAAATAGGGTAGCACACTAATCGGACCAGACCTCACGATATTTGACATTAACTTCTCTTCAGTTTTCGGTCCGACCACGCTCTTCCACTTTTGTGTAGCACGCATATGGGTGTCCAACATGGCTACAAGTTTATCCATGTGCATTAACAATAAAGTATAAATTGTTTGGTGACGCTCTTCTCTTAACCACGCATTGAACGCCTCTGCAATGTTAGTTGTCATTATATCCCATCGCTTTTTAACAAACTTTGACATTGCCCAATGTTCGGGATTGTTTTCCGCAACCCATTTTGCTAGGTTCTCATTGAAGCGCACAAGTTTTTCAAATGCCTCATTGTAGTCTATTTCCAACCTAGCATACGCAATGCTGTCCAAAAGTAGCAAAGCATCTTCTTTCCCTTTCTTTCCTCGAATGTTTTGCTTATTGAAGAAGCTAGAAAAGTTTTCCTTAACATGGCGATAACAATATGCATGATTTCCTGTCCCAAACAACTCCGAAACACTACGCAAGATTCCCTGATGTCTATCTGATATAATAACAACTTCTTTACCATCTAATACCCCTTTAATTTATCCAAAAACCAATACCAGTCCTCATAATTTTCTGAACTTACCACACCAAGGGCTAGCGGGAACATTCCATCATCTGCATCATATGCAATGGCAGACAAAAGAGCTCCCTTATATGGACCGCTTAGGTGGCAAGAATCAATAGCCAATACAGGTCGACACCCCATGATGAACCCTTGAATTGAAAATGCATGGGCAATGAACAATTGCATGAAGTGACCTTCTTGGGAAGTGTACTCCGCAATTGTGCCCGGGTTTATTTCTCTTAGCCTATGGCATAACCAAGGGAGAAACGTGTAAGAGTCGCGTGGTACTCCATATATGCGCTCTTTTGCCTTCTCTTTAAGGTGCCATGCTTGGTTATATGTCAATTGAACCCCATGATCACGTTCAAAATCCTTACAAATTTGACGGGGAAGATAGTCTGGAGTGGTTCTAAACACATCTTCAACAACAACCGCACCTCTCTTTGAAGAAACCTTCACCTTAGATGAACACTCATCCTGAGCTATATGATTATGATTCACTTGGTAAGTATGAACTCGCAAGATGACATTTCCCTCGACAGCGTGAGCTGTTATCTTCCAAGGACAACCATCAACCGAACACTTGACAGACATATGCGTAGGGGAATTTTTTTCTTGTACTTGTATTCAAACCACCTNTAGTCGAGATCTGCTCCTGCATACTGTTGTCTGATTGATGATATGGAGATAGATGATGGTTTGCCTTGGTACCATGACATATATCACTTTTTGAGACTCGGCGTATATCTTGAGGCGCCACGGCCAAGGATAGGAGAGCATTGAGACAGTTGGCTGCCCGATTTGTGATTTGTGGCGAGACGTTATATAGACGATCACCTGATGGATGTTGTTATTATGTTTGGACCGGGCCTCTGCCGATAGAGTGATGCGAGAGGTTCATGCTGGAGTCTGCGGACCACACATGGGAGGGCATATGTTGGCCCGTAAGATCATGAGGACCGACTATTTCTGGTTGACTATGGAAACGGATTGTTGCCAGTTCGTCCAGAGATGTCCCGAGTGTCAGATACACGGAGATCTCATTCACGTGTCGCCCTTCGAGTTGCATGCACTTACTTTGCCATGGCCATTTTCCGTATGGGGTATTGACATCATCGGGAAGATTTCGCCGAAATCTTCCAGTGGTCATGAGTTCATCCTGGTCGCCATCGATTACTTCACCAAGTGGGTGGAGGCCGCCTCATATGCGAGATTGACATCAGCTGGAGTCGCTGGTTTCATCAGATTACACATCATCTGTCGCTATGGAGTCCCTCATGAGTTGATTTCAGATAGAGGGGTACATTTCAGAGGAGAGGTTGATACCTTAGTACAGAGATACGGCATTCGGCATCATAGATCGTCTGCGTACAAGCCGCAGACGAATGAGGCAGTAGAGGCCGCGAATAAGAATATCAAGAGGATATTGCGGAAGATGGTTGAGACTTCTCGGGATTGGTCAGAGAAGCTCCCTTTCGCATTGTGGGCATATCGGACTTCTTTTCGCACCTCTACAGGAGCCACACCCTATTCATTGGTATACGACATGGAGGCAGTGCTACCCGTTGAGATTGAGATGGGATCATTGAGAGTAGCACTAGAGCAGCAGATTCCTGAGACGGATTGGGCTCAGGCTCGATTTGATCAGCTCAATCTCCTAGATGAGAGGAGATTGAGAGCAGCAGACCATGTTCGTGCATATCGGAGGAAGATGGCCCACGCTTTCAAAAAGCGGGTCAAGCCTAGACCACTACATGTAGGTGACTTAGTCTTGAGAGTCATCAGAGGATTGATCAGAGATCCGAGAGGGAAGTTCAGACCCAGTTGGAGCGGACCTTATTTCATCAGGGAGTTAACTCCAGAGGGCGTTGCATGGCTGATGGATTTAGATGGTAACCAGTTCTCAGAGCCGACCAATGTGGATCAGCTAAAGAGGTACTATGTTTGAGTCCATGGTCGCAAGATGGGTGGCCATCATTTCGGTTAGCTATATCCCTTTATTCCCCTTTTGATATATATAGACCATTGCTACCCCATTGAGCCTCGCACGCGCATTATAACCTTTCTTTCTTGTTGCCTTGCTCACGCTTTTTCACCGGGTTAGGGACCCTCTAGTGTATACATACATTGTTTAGGAGTTTCATGAGCCTTGGACCTGGGGGTGCATTCTCCTCATTATATTCTCTATATGATTTCATCACTTCATTTTCATCTCACCTCATTGGTTGTGTTATTCATCTCATTTCGTTTATCCTATCTACTGCTCATTTGCATCATTTTCTTCCACCCCGAGTGGTGATCCTCCTCAGTTCACTACATGGAAGGTAGTCATGTCATTTCCACTATCTATCCTACGGACGTTGGTCCAGGGATCCTTAGTTTGAGAAAGTCACATCATCAGAGAGAGTTCATGTTACATTGACATTTGAGAGTATGTTATCCTTTTTTGACGTCATCTTTGGGATTTCTTGGTTTGCGTTCAGAGCATGTATACGTATGTAAAAAAAAAAGAAAAAGAAACGCTTATGTGTATTTATTTTCTATCATTGTGTATGTTGATGTTCGAGGGTCATCTGATTGATCATGTTTGTTGGCGGGAATTCGTATGTGAGCTTCCCGGGACCTTTCATTCTTTGTATTCATTTTTGTCATATGTTTTGAGAGTGAGATGAGTGACTTTCTCTTAGGAACTCTGGGTCATCGTCCATTCCATCATTGCATTCATTATTGACATGACTTCCCTGCATATTTGATTTGAGCGGATTAGCACTCATTCTCATGTTCAATGCTTCATCATCATCACCTTTGTTTTCACTCCTGATTCATCGTTTTCATTCCATATTTTAGCTTTTTCTTACAGTGACCCATTTTCGGGTTTGATATTCTCTTCACATCGCCATTATTCATCTCATTATCAGTTTGTTCTGTTTCATTTGTCTCATCATCGACACTATGTTCACATTAGGCACCATTGGGTCCATGGCTCACGGGATTTACTATACTTATTGCATTTCATACATGAGGGCATGAGTTTTGATCATCGGGTATTTGAGCTTAGTTTCCCTTCGTTTCTATCACCCTATCACCCTAGCCTACGTTACGTTCCGTGTTTTAAGACCACCCTGAGGCCATGGGATCGGATATCGTCTTCTACAGCTTCTATATGGACAGGTGTCTGAGATTCGATTGACATTTAGATATTTGTCATGCATCTTCTTCTAGGAGACACTTCTTTGATGTTTAGATTCGTTTCAGCCGTGTTTGGACTACCAGGATCACATGTTTGATGAGGGATGATTCGAGGTCACCTGTTTTTCCTGATTTGTCGCACGTCAGATGCCATACTGGGGCATATTCCGTTTCGGAGGATCTTTATGGATCTTCGCAGAGGTCACATGTTCGAGGATAGATGATTCCATGCTATCTGATCTCATACATATCATACATTTTGATGCCATACAGGGGCATATTTCCGTTCGGATGAGATTTACGGATCATGAGGGAGTTGCGCGCTTATCCTTATTTGCGAGATGTATGCAGAGATGATGATATATTCGCTATCCTCATGATGACTCCTTAGTGGAGCTTATCGAGAGCCACTTTGCCAGGCCCGCACTTTTAGACGCTTGGATGTCGTCATGCTTCCTTCTGAGGGACGTCACTTTGATTTGTGGGTTTGATTCAGTTGTAGACATGGTTGACTTAGATCACACATTCGATGACAGATGATTCGAGCACATCTGGTTTTCCGACCTGTCACATTTCGATGCCACACTGGGGCATATTCCTCATTTCGGTAGAGATGTGTGGATCCCCACTGATTTGCATGATCAGCCCTGGTTGTGAGATATACGCCAGGTTGATGATTGATTTTCATTTTGTCCTGATACTCCGAGGAGCTTCTTTTGAGTCGTTTAGCCAGATTCTTACTCTTTGATATAGTCGTGGTTCTGAGACGAAGTTATGTTGAGTGCCTGGATTCCCACGTCATCATTTCAGTGCGGTATACATTAGATCTTTTATGCATCCCCATGGTGTTATTCTCGGGTCATCAGGGCAGATCGGATACATCTGATGCCATACTGGGGCATATTTCCCTCATTTAGCCATGGAGTTGATCGCTCTCTCACATGTCCATCACAGCTTCCATTACTCGGCTGAGATATATTGTATTCGCCTCACTGACCATTATTCCTAAGCTCTTCAGCGATATGAGCTCTCAGTAGAGCGTCGTTCGAGACTCGTAGAGTCCCGTTCAGCCATTCCCAACGGATTGAGATTTGCAGCAGCATGCCACACTAGGGCATACCCCCATCCTTGAGTTTGTTAGGCCTTTTGCATACTTCCACACTGCTCGATCTGTTTCTCGATCTTTGTGAGTCATCACACTGGGGCATACCCCCTTTATCGCTTTTCCTACCGGGTCATACACCCTTCTCTTTGGATTTGCCATGTCTCGTGTTGATTTCATGATTGGCAGACCCATTTGCTAATCTTTATGAGTTATCACCTAGGGCATCCCCCTACCGTCGTCTTGTTTAGGCTTCCAGAGCCATTACTATCATCTTGTTTAGGCTTCCAGAGCCATTTTTGTCGTCTTGTTTAGGCTTTCAGAGCCATTACCGTCGTATTGTTTAGGCTTCCAGAGTCATTACCGTCATCTTGTTTAGGCTTCCAGAGCCATTTCTGTCATCTTGTTTAGGCTTCTAGAGCCATTTTTGTCGTCTTGTTTAGGCTTCCAGAGCCATTACCGTCGTATTGTTTAGGCTTCCAGAGCTGTTACTGTCGTCTTGTTTAGGCTTCCAGAGCCATTTTTGTCGTCTTGTTTAGGCTTCTAGAGCCATTACCGTCGTATTGTTTAGGCTTCCAGAGCCATTATCGTCGTCTTGTTTAGGCTTCCAGAGCCATTTCTGTCATCTTGTTTAGGCTTCCAAAGCCAATTTTGTCGTCTTGTTTAGGCTTCCAGAGCCATTACCGTCGTATTGTTTAGGCTTCCAGAGCTGTTACTGTCGTCTTGTTTAGGCTTCTAGAGCCGTTACCGTCATCTTGTTTAGGCTTCTAGAGCCATCTCTGTCGTTTTGTTTAGGCTTCCAGAGCTGTTACTGTCGTCTTGTTTAGGCTTCCAGAGCCATTACCGTCATCTCGTTTAGGCTTCCAGAGTCATTTCTGTCATCTTGTTTAGGCTTCCAGAGCCATTACCGTAATCTCGTTTAGGCTTCCAGAGCCATTTCTGTCATCTCGTTTAGGCTTCCAGAGCCATTACCATCATCTTGTTTAGGCTTCCAGAGCCATTTCTGTCATCTTGTTTAGGCTTCCAGAGCCATCTCTGTCGTTTTGTTTAGGCTTCCAAAGCCATTACTGTCGTCTTGTTTAGGCTTCCAGAGCTGTTACTTTCTCAGTTTAGTGTTTAGAGTTAGCTTTTTTGGTTTGGCTTCTAGAGCTGTTGTTTTCTCAGTTTAGGGTTTAGAGTTAGTTTTTTTGGTTAGGCTTCCAAAGCTATTATTTTCTCAGTTTAGGGTTTAGAGTTAGTTTTTTTGGTTAGGCTTCCAGAGCTATTATTTTCTCAGTTCAGTGTTTAGAGTTAGTTTTTTTGGTTAGGCTTCCAGAGCTATTATTTTCTCAGTTCAGTGTTTAGAGTTGGCTTTTGGTTTGGCTTCCAGAGCCGTCGTTTTTCTCAGTTTAGCGTTTAGGGTCAGTTTCATCATCCAGAGTCGCAGCTCCTAGCATTCATATTCTCTGGCATTGCACGTCTCGCCTTCATGGATTTGCAATTATTCTCAACTTCCTCACTTCGTTACCCGGTGCTTATTGCGTATTCATCTCGTACTCCAGGGTGGTTCGACCGTTACTCACCTTTGACATTGGTTCTTCGAGTCACTGTTGGAGACGTTTTAGAGGGAGCCTGGATCCTTAGTGTAGCTTCAGAGGCGCTTTGAGATGTGTTTTTCTTTTAGGATTAGAGCCTTTGTGTTCGTCTGCTAGCCTGGGTGACTTTGCATTTCACCCGTGTCCCTATGGGGGTCTCTTTGATTCTTCGGTAGAGTTCACTTCATTCCACTCACTATTCACACTTGCTTTTCACTCCAATGTTCATGATCCTTACACTCGTGAACTCTACCGAAGAGGGGCATATTTGTAGACCCCCATTTGGGGCTCGTTTTTGTGCAACCCAATTTTGCCAAGTGCCACGATCTCAAGGAGCCACGTGTTCATTCCTGGTTGGTTGGTGAGGAATCAGGCTAGTGGTTTGGAGGACCAATGAGAGGTCGACACATGGCAATAAGATTCCAAAGAAAAAGCTGCAGACGGTTAGAAGAGGAGTGCTTTTCTATGGGAGAGGTAGCTGGCAGCTGCAGAGGGGAGGTGGTCCAAGAAACTACCGTTAGAGATATTTTTAGGCCTAGAAGAGGAAGGTGGCAGGGATCTTTAGGGCAGGGGAGCTTTTGTTTGGTTTTTTTAGGGGATTGCCAGAGGATTCCAGAGGGGTGCTTTTTCAGAGGGGGCTGCGAGTGCTTTTGTGGGGAGATATTTTGGAGAGAAAGAAGAGAGTTTTTCAGGCGAGTCTGAGAGATATTTTGGAGGGAAAAACAACTTTTGTTTTGGGGTAGGAGGGAAGAGAAAGGGGAGCTTGAAACAGAGGAAAGAAAGGGAACATTCTCAGGTACGCATTACTAGACCTCATTTTGATTGCCATTGACGTTTCTTTTGGTTGCTATGACTGTGTTGTGTCATGTCCGCTCCCTATTCTTCATGTGAGGTTTGATTTAGAATGAGAATTCTTCTTTTGCTATCCTTTGTGTGTTTTAATGATATCCTTTAATCTCATTCCCATATGGTTTCTTTTCCCACCCATGCATAAGCCCTATGACTTCAATATAAGACGGGCTCGTGTCTCTGTTTTCTGGGGATTCATTTTATATACTCTGTTTTGGTACTTGCTTCCTGGTTGTTTTGTTCTCTTGTTCCTCTGTTTTCTCTTGAATGCACGTTCAAGGCTTTGAGACTATAAATCTGTGCCAGTGCGCTGGTGGAGAATGATTTGATTTGAAGAACATTTGATGGATGAAAATGACTTTCAGATGTCCATGAATCTGGAAGGAGGTGTGGGGTATATAGGTATTAAATAGATGCAACAGGGTTGAATCAGAGCTTGAGAAGATGAATCTCAGGCACCAGGGGGGTCTCCATTTGGCTGGTTCATCCTTGCATAACAGCATTGGAACATCGAAATTCTTTGCTGGAAGTGGCTATATAATGAATGGGCTGCAGGAGGTATCGCTATTTCTCTCCTGTTTTCAGCATTTGAGTCATGGCTTGTTGCCGAGCACAACAAGAGGGGCTTTGAGCAACAATGGTTGTCTGTGACATTTTCAAAGTTGTTGGTATAGCTGTCATTTTGTCATCATGGTCTAAAAACTACGGTGATCTTTCAGAGAACAAGGACTTGCTCACACAGTTCAAGGGAGCTACTGTTGCCATAGCTGCTGATGAGGAAACTGCGTTGCTGGGTGCAATTCAGTCGTTGTTTGAAGGCTCAATGTATACTTTTGTGTTCCTCTGGACTCCTGCTCTAAGCCCTAATGATGAGGAGATTCCCCATGGTTTCATCTTTGCAACTTTCATGTTGGCTTCAATGTTGGGGAGCCCTATTGCTCCTCGACTGCTGGCCCGCACATCACTCAAAGCTGAAAGTTACATGCAAATTGTTTTTGTGATCTCTTCTGCTTCTCTCCTGCTCCCCATTGTGACAAATATTTTGGTAGAACCTCCGAAGGTGAAAGGCGGAAGCATCTCATTTGCAGGTTGTGTCCAGCTTCTTAGCTTCTGCACATTCGAGGCTTGTGTGGTGATCTTCTGGTCGTCCATCATGAAGATGAAGTCCCTGTACATTCCAGAGGAGGCTAGAAGCATTATCATGAACTTCTTCCTCATTCCCTTCAATATCTTTGTGTGCATCGTGCTATATAATGTTAATGCATTCCCCATCACTGTCATGTTATGCATGTGCTCGATTTTCCTCTTTGTGGCATTTATCTTGCAAAGGCGGCTCATGGTGATTGCTGACAAGTCAAGGACAGAAGATTGGGCATCAATGAAGGATAAAAATATGGAGGCAGAGCCATTGAACATCTGAGTGATATGCCCAGATGACAGACCACAGGGACTTTTTTAAAAAGGTGTTCAAGAATTGAAGCCTGGGGTATGGAGAGACTTCAGTTAAAGAACATGGATCATCTGATTCAAGGAGTGGCGCATCAGCAGCGACTTATTGTCATTGACATGAAATTACAGTTTTCAAGCACGGCCATGGCGAATTGCACTACAATGTCCTCAGCCAAAGACAATGAAGAGGAGTCCTCTATGGGTTTTGAATTGGACTTCATTCATCACTGCAGTTTACCGGACCATCAAAAAGTTCAGAAACGATTTAATGGCAGGCTTAACTCTAGCGAGTTTAAGCATTCCTCAGAGCATTGGATATGCAACTCTGGTGAACCTTGCATCTCAATATGGTCTGTACGCAAGCGTGGTTCCGCATCTGGTTTATGCTTTAATGGGAAGCTCAAGAGAGATAGCCATTGGACTGGTAGCTGTGGTTTCTTTGCTGCTGCCTTCGAAGGTTCAGAATGTAGTAGATCCTATAGCTAATGCCGTCGTCTACAGAAAGCTCGTCTTGACAGTAACTTCCTTTGCCGGTACCTTCCAATTCATATTTGGAACATTCAGGCTTGGTTTTCTGGTGGATCTTCTCTCACCTACTGCCATTGTTGGATTCATGGGAGGTGCAGCCATTGTCATTGGCCTTCAACAGCTGAAGGGGCTACTTTGAATCAGTCACTTCACCATCGAAACTGATGTTGTTTCGGTGTTGGAGACTGTTTTCAGGTCACCTCATCATCAATGTCTTCTCGACAAAGGCAGGAGCAAAAGTGTTTAGAGACCCATACCATGCATGCATAGTCATTCATTCATGCCTTGCCATTACTCACTTCCAATAACCTAAACCTTCTTTCATACCCAGCTGAATTTGTTAGCCACATTCTCACAATCACCATGCCCACGTTCCATTCCTTTTTCATTAGCCTTGAACACACGGCACCACCCATTTCTCTCATCATTCCATTCCTTCCAATTTCCCAAACCCCATGTGCACGTAGTCATCATGCCATCATGCATGCTCCTATGGCCATCAAATCCATCACCCCGTACCCACCGAACTCCTAAGACCCATTCCATCACACCACCACTTTCCCACACCCACCAAGTCATTTATCTCACTATCCTGAATTCCCATGCAAACCCGTCTCCACACCCATATCTCATACTCTATGTACACCTCCACCTCTCTAACCACACCAGAGATTGTGTTTAGGCTTTCAGAAAAGCCTTTTGTTCATTCTAAGGCTGCTCCAGTTTCTTCAATGACCACTGGCTCAACCAATTGCTGTGATCTGCACTTCCAGTAGTAAAGAATGATATGTTGCAATAGGAAGTGATTCACCTTTATGAAAAATCACCAATGAGCCAGTATATGTAATTAAAGTAGCTTTGGAAGCAAAGAACATGCATGTAAATGTCTA
The DNA here is from genome assembly GCF_004353265.1 of Vitis riparia. Taxonomy (NCBI): domain Eukaryota; kingdom Viridiplantae; phylum Streptophyta; class Magnoliopsida; order Vitales; family Vitaceae; genus Vitis; species Vitis riparia. The sequence goes on along the minus strand of NC_048432.1, from coordinate 10,180,349 downwards.
TGTTGGCATGCGTTACTTGGTATCTATTCATTGAGAAAGCGCACAAGAGGCAAATAGTGAGCATCCAATACCAAAAGCTGTAGCTGGAGTTTCACCAGCTTCAGCCTTGCAGATATCTGATAAGAATGCAAAATGCTCTTGTGGATAATTCCATAGAAGCTACAGAGGAGGCATCGTCTCAACTGAAGTATGACCTAAAATTTGTTTGGGGTTAGAATGAGGTTTGCATTGAACAAGGACCTGTACTAGAAGGGATTGGTCTTCCTCTAGCTGTGGTGAAAGGCATAGCAGGATAGACACGGCTAAAAGTAACAGTGAGAAGTTCACAAGGTCATGCTAGAATGGCCCCAATGTCCATGCGCCAAGATCCTATGGCTGCTGCTGCTGAATTAATTGCTCTATTGAAAAGCCTTTGCAAACGTCACAAGGTTTTTCCATCATATGATGATCAATGCAATGGTTTTGCAGTTGAATCTCTTTCTGATTCCCTAGTCAACACTGTTGGAGGAATATCATCCTGCCCAAGCGCAGGTAATGTGATTTCCATGACAGGTAACATCCACAGTGGATTTACATGCAATCGATGATATGGAGCACAAGCTGTGACCGGCAGAGAGGGGAGACTTTTAGAGAGTCTTTCTCATGGGTTTTCTGGAGGCTGGGGGAATGAGACTACAGAGATATTTTTGGAGAGGTTATTCCATAAGCAATGTGCAGCAGATTTGGACTTTCTGAAGGTGCAAATTTTATATTGCTAGTTCGTATTTTAATGATGACTTGCCATCCAATTGGGAAGATCCTAGACTTGGTACTTGGTCATAATGAAGCAGTATTCAGGCGGGCTCAATTGAAAGCACTTGTCTCTATCCATGGCCAAGAGGCTAGCAAAGTAGGTGAATTCACTTGATGAGACAACAAATGTAAGTGGGGCTCTCGATTTGACTGAGAAGACTGTTGAGGAAGTTATGTTACCAATTGAGTTAATATTTTCTCAGGATGTCAATTCAAAATGAATATGGGAATATGGGCACACAAGAAACTAGCAGATTCATGGTGCATTCTTTCACTAGGTGACATTTATATCCAGAAATCTCATATTTGGGAGATGGAGTTGTTAATCACACAAGGTCATTGGGATCATGAACGTTGAGGTGGGTTTGACCCTATGTCAATAAGCAAAGCAAAGCCGCTGGGTGGAGTTATGTGCAGTCTTTGATGTCTCACGTGATCCGACTGATGCTTTCTAAAAGAATTTGATTCATACACCTCCAGGACATGACGTTTGTACCTAGCCTTCAAAAGATTCAAGATCGCCTCAGCTACACTTACCTGATGGAAGCTTAAAACATAGTCAAGATGTTTACATGGAAATGATTCTAAAGAAAGTCACGGGAAAGATGTACCTCAGCGCTAGGTCTCTCCTTGCTGTTTTCTTTACATAATAGCACTGGAACTTCGAGTTCTTGCTGGCATAGCTATATACGGATGAGCCAGAAATTATCGCCACATCATGTTAATGGAACAACCAAATCCTTCTTATATGGGCTGCAGCTTCGTTTCAAATGCAACCTATGGAGTTACAGTCCTCAAGATACTCTGGTCGATGCTGGTGTTTCAGGACCCATGGGCCAATCTCCAAGTGACGCCTCTGGATATAAAAGTCCAGGTTTTGGATATAATAATTACTGTGGGGAGTGTGAACCGGTTTAGTTGAATACAAGAATGCGTCGTCATGTTTAGTGATCCAGTTGAACAGCCACTACGATGAGGAGGTTAGATTATGGACCAGTGTATCGTAGTGTTGTTGTGATCCTTCAAAATGGCATTGTGCCTGTAGCTTCACAAGACGCCAATGTCTGGAGAGGAAAGTGCATGGGAAGGTTCAATTGCTTGAAGAAGTTAAGATGGTTATGCCTGGAGATGATGTTACAACAGTTTTCGAGTTGATATCTGCTGTTCCTCTTGAAGCTGGACAAAGATTTGCTTTGAGAGAGGGAGGTATTACAACCCAGTGTTGTGGTCGAAGGCTCTGTTGGTCGAGGTTCATGTTCTGAGTCACCTGATCCGTCTCAAGCTTCTTTTACACCGAGTCTATATGCTGTGATGAGAGAGAAAGGCGTGTCAACAGGGCCACTCCACTCACATCCTGAATCCACGTGTATGCATTTTTTTTGGTTTGCATGGTACACTATGTGCATGACCACCTTCAACTACGTACCCCCTTTCTTTTATCCCTTTATCCTCTGATTTTGAAAATGTTTTCTCAAATCTCCTTTTGTAAATATTTTTCTTAAATTCTGATTTTCAAATAATCCAAATTTTCCCATTTTCCATCCTTAGAATTTTTGGATACCAAAATCCCATTTTCAATAAAATTTGGTTGCCATTTTCCTTCCGGCAAGCCACTTTTGCATTTCTTGTTTTTAAAATGTTTTAAAAATAAGTAAGAATTAAATTCCGCAATTCCAAGTGATGGAATTTATGGAATTGATTCATGCAAAATGAAAGGGCTTTGGTGGGGGCCCAACATCAAATAAATTTTCATCAAAATAAAATTGAGTGAAATGACACATGTGCTATTGATGATTTTGTATTCAGTTTAGTGACATGTATGCTATATCTTGTGATCATTGTTTTGTACTAATCTCTCTTTCATGATAGCGCATAATGGCTCGCTACTCAGGTACACACTCATTCCTGCTCTGGTTAGTCTATATGCATTTTCTGATTCTCACATGTGCATGATTTATTTGGGGTATCCATTGATTTACGCACCGATTGCCATATCAGCTTCATTTTATTAGTAGAGACCCGACTTTAGGGACTTAGAGGGGTGCTACGGTCCATACCGTACCTTCCCGATAAGTAACCCGACCCCCGAACCCGATCCGGTTTTTTTCGTAGATCGTTTTTTCCAAAATAAGGAGTCGCACTTAGGGTTTTCTTTCTTATTTTGTTACCCTTTAAAAATAAAACAAAAATAAGTGGCGACTCCAAGTCATTTTCAAATAATCAATAAAATCAATTTTTTGAAATAAAAAATCGAGCTCGCCATCGAGTGGGAAAAGCATTGAGCCGAAATGCGGGGTCCACCCGCTCTACAATTATTTTTATGGATGAATCTTTACTTTATTTATATCAGGATGCTGCAGATAGGAAAGGAATCTATGCTGATGATGATCATATGAATTGGTTGGTATGCTGTTTTTGACAGACTAGATTGATGCTGCCTTGAGATATGTTGATTTGACTTTGAAATCTGGTTATATGTTGTCAATGAGGGTTTTTGCTGAGTGTGTGAGAAGTTGTGTTAACAAAGGCAGGCTGGATGCTTTGGTGTCTATTATAGAGAGGTGCAAGGTACATGACTAATTAGAATTTTTTTCTAGATCATTTGTGTTAGGAGGAACACTTTCTGGTTATGTTTCTGTTTCTGACATCGCTTCTCTGGAGTGTGTACCAGACAATGGATCAGAATAAAGCTCTTTCTCCCTCCTGGAACATGTGCATCTTCATTGCAGATATTGCGATGCAAGAGGATAATAACAAGTTAGCTTTTTATGCCCTGGAATTCATGGCCAGATGGATTGCTCGGGGTGAGAATGCAAGAGGTCCTGTTCTACTCTCTGTGGATGAGGGGCTTGTTGTATCAGCACTTGGAACTGCTAGTAGGACTTACAGTTGTACTCTTCTAGAAGGCACCTCAACCAGAATCTTATCTTGTAAAAATATATGTCGATGCAGCATTGGGGAATTTGCAGAGAGCATTCAGCACTCTGCATGAGTTTGAAACCGCTTATAGGAACTCCCCCAAAGAAGCAGAAGAGGATATATTCTCATCTTTTACATCTTTACATCCTTTGGTAATGGCAAGCTCCAAGAATGGTTTTGAAACTTTGCACATGTCTTCTTATCTGTAAAAGTTTCTGTTCTCACAATTCATTTACTATAGTTGGTTGATTTTCCATAAAGCGATACTGAAATCTGATTAGGGTGTAGTTTATTTTTACTTTTATTGTTTTTAGTCGTTTAGGTTCAATTTAGATCGCGAAAAGTAGGAGGGAAACTCAATTGGGAGAAAAAATGGAAAAGAAAGAAAAAAAAAGCTTAAACTTCTCTAGCATACTTTTCCAATATTATTCTTATTTTCTATAGAGAATAAAGAATTTAAGAATGTATAAGTTCTTAAATAATTTTCATTATATTTCAATTTTCATCAATTTTCTATGGAAAACCAGACTATTTTTTTTTCTTTCCCATAGCACTTTCCATGATCCAAACAAAGTCTTAATGAATCTGAAACTGGAACATAAAAAATATACACTTACCTTTATTTGTCAAAAAACAAACAGGCACACATATACATGAAACCCCTTCTCGTCCTTTATCATTTTTTTTTTTTGATAGGTAAAGAGGTAAATATTACTAGTGCTTATGTTTTTTTGAGTAATAGATTTGAAATTATGCAAATCATGCATTATTGGATTTTATTTCTTTCCGTGCTTTAATTTTCTGTCTAGTCCACCATATTATTGACTTAGTGAGGAGCTCTCAATGGTAAAGATTCATGGAAGAGCATCAATCAGGGGTGGGATGAGTTCATGAGGTTTATTTCCTTCTCTTTGGGTGATTGGCGAAGAGTTAGGTTTTGTCATGATATATGGTGTGGGAGTTGCTGCTGCATGTTAGATTTCCTGAGTTGTTTTCCATTGCTGTGGACAGAGAGGTTTTGGTTGAGTTATCAGGGCTTTTTGAGAGGTGGGGCTTTTTGAAATTTGATGTTTGTGAGTGATGTCCAGGGTGTTAGGTTTGGAAAGGGATACTTTGGAAGCTATTAACATCTTTATTTCATACAGGAAGATGAGATATTTTGAGATGTAAGGCTGTAATAAGACGGAATTTTCAATGAAATCTTACCATGTGCTAATGACTAGAGAGGAAGGTGTTTTCCCCCTTTTCAGTTAGCCATGACATTGGGATGTGGTTAACCCGGCCATATGCACTCTTTAAGTTGTAGGTAGGTCGAATTCCTGCAACTGTACAAGGCATTTACACCAACTATACAAGGCATGTACACCAACTGTACAAGGGTGTGTATCTGAAGGTATTTCAAGTGATTTTGAAGAACTTAGTCATCAACATTTTCAACTTGTCGTGCACATTCCTCACACATATCGGTTGACAACACATTTCTTCCACGTATTGTTAGTTCATTGTTTTAGCTCCCCCACATTACTTAGGCGTAAGAACCGAAATGAGGGTTAAGTTTTTCCTCATTTTCCCTCATCCACGAGAATGGAAACATTGTTGCCCCACCCATATGCATTTGTTCGGTCGTCCCTTCGGTGGATTGCATAACTGTACAAGCCATTTACACTAACTGTACAAGCCAAATGTGCTAACTGTACAAGTGTGTACAACCCTACCTATATTGAAGGATTTCAACTTTTTTGAAAACAATCGTTGCTCATTTCCTTCTTTTTTTTACTAGGGGGACATCCCTCACAGTCATTCTTCATTTCACTTCGTACACATTCAAATGCCTTGTGGTAGCACACTTATGTTGCATAGGAACCTAAATTGGGTTTCATTTTCCCATTTTCATTCAGCCATTTCTTTGGAATGTGGTTAACCCCCCCATATGCACTCCTTCAGTTTTATTTAAGTGGAATTGCTCCAACTGTACAAGGCCTTTACACCAAGTGTACAATCGCAATGTACTAAATGTACAAGGGTGTACAAGGGTGTGTATTTGAATGTATTTCAAGTGATTTTGAAGAACTTAGTCATCAACATTTTCCACTCGTCGTGCACATTCCTCACACATATCGGTTGACAACACACTCCTTCCACGTATATTATTTTATTTGTACAATGTTAGTTCATTGTTTTAGTTCCCCCACATTACTTAGGCGTAGGAACCGAAATGAGGGTTAAGTTTTTCCTCCTTTTCCCTCATCCACGAGAATGGAAACATTGTTGCCGCACCCATATGCACTTGTTCGGTCGTCCCCTTCGGTGGATTGCATAACTGTACAAGCCATTTACACTAACTGTACAAGCCAAATGTGTTAACTGTACAAGTGTGTACAACCCTACCTACATTGAAGGATTTCAACTTTTTTTGAAAAAAATTCGTCGATTGTGGTGTTTACTTATTGTTGGTAAGTGTTATGACAAACAATTTCTGTCTCCCTCTATTCGCCTTGTTATCTTGGGTAACAACACATAATTTCAATAGGCCAGTTTGTTGCCTTTATGAAAAACTCTCATTTGGTGTTGATGTGAGGACAAATATCTTTGACGTATCTAATTCAACAGCTTCATGCAAAATCAGATAGTTAATTCACATTCTATGGCTTTAGAGGCTTATTTTCTCTTAATTTTCATCCTTCCAATATGCTTAAATTATGAGTATGTTGACTTCTTCTGTTTGTAAGACGGATTTATGACTCTGCATCAATGGAAAATTATGTGCACAGTATGGAGTGACGGATAATAGGAGAACTTAAATGAGTACATGAGGGTGTCGAATTGCACCCTTTTCTTTTCGTATTTAGATGAAGCAAATAAATGATCTTTTATCCTTGAACTAATTGTTTTTCCCTTTATGTGTGTAGGTGGGTTGATTGTTGAAGTGGAAGTTTTGTCACGATTAATAGAAATACTTCAAAATAAGAGGCTTAACATTAGATGAAAGATGAGAAGAGAAAAACAGAGAAGTCTAGATGATCAAGATAGTTTATTTTATAGGAAGCCAATCTATGTTAAGAGTTGGATAATAAGATACCAACCTTCTTTTAAGTTTTTACATTGTAACTATTTTCATCAAATAGTATCATATACGTTTCGGGACATGTAATTATGGATTTCATTCCAATTAAAATTCCAATGTATTGAACTTAAATTTTGGTTATTTCGCAGTTTATCAGCACATGTTTCTTGTTTTTAAATTTTGTTTTTCCTCCGTTTATATTGTTGTTAGCCAAATAATGGCTCATTCTCATTTCATGTCGTTCTCCAAGTTTGTTGAATAATTTCTTTGCTTGCTAATTTTATTAAGTCATTAAATACAATAATCATGTTTGTTAAGATATTTTCATAGCCCATATTTTTAATATTAAATTCATTTCATTAATTATTTACTATTTATATCTCTATATCATTTTATATGTACACCTTCATATTTATTACATAATTTTTATAGTCAATATTGTGTAGTACTATATGTTTGTAAAACTTTAATTATGAATATGTCAGAAAGCAGTTACTAAGTAAAGAATAATGGGAGAATTGTTTTTTGGCCCAGCGGGGCCCAAAAATTAACAAATGGTCCATCTAACCGACCCATTGAAGCTGAAAACCCATAGGAAGTGTCAAACTTAAAAAGAAAGATTACCAGTCGACCGATCTATGCTAACCGGTCGACCGGTTGGAGCCTTTATGTAAAAATCTTTAACTGGATTGCGACCGGTCTATGGTAACCGGTCGACCGGATCCATCCCATGTCGACCAAGTATGCCAACTGACTAATAAAAGAGTTCCAAAATATGCAAATTTGTTAATTTTTTAAATAGTTATTAATTAAAAATTTTATCAGTTCTAAAACTATTTTTGGACCTCACATTTCATGAGAGAATGAAATATTTTTCCTTATATTGGATGTTCTAAGAAAATCAACTTGTTAAACAATGCAATGAAATGACTAATATTGGTAATGTGGGATTACAATTTTTGGTTATGAGTCATCATCCTAGTTCTAACCAAGTGATCAATTCATTCCATTTTCTTAGGCTATGTTTTGGTCTAAAAAATATGAGTAAAAAAGTTGAGGAAAGAAAATAAAAAGAGATGAAAAGTAGAAGATAAAAAAAAGTTAAGAAAAATAAAAGATGGATTTAAATTCACTAAATTATTTTTATTTATTACTTCAAACATATCTAATACATCACTACAATGGACCCTTGAAAAACATGCCATTATGAAACAATATATTATTTCATTTATATTTATGACTAAGGTTAAATGCATGAGATGAATAAGAAAAATAGCCATAAAAGAACCATCAAAAGGTAATTAGAGAAAAGTGTTTGTTGGGAATGAGCTTGTCAAAATTAGAATGAACGTAATGCCACTAAAAAAATAGAGAAAAGAAAAAAAACCACAGATGAAAATGAAAACAAACTTTCTCCATTGGTAAATAGGAAAAATCAGACAAGAGGACAAGAGGACCAGATGATGCACCCTAGCAAGATGTGTACAATGAAACACCCTAAAGGCAAAAGAGAATGCAAAGACAAATACAAGGCCTCATGAACAAATCTATTATCACAAAGAAGTTTAAAACAGTTAAGTTTCCCTCCTCTAAGGGATCCGTATACACAACAAATAGTGACCTAAATTAAGCATATGTCCTTCAGTTTAAAAACTAGCAGCTCAGTCCTTTCAAATTCTTTTCCATTCCAATTTCATTCCCTCCATAAACTTTGTCAAACAAAAACTAAAAATTCTACAAAACTGGCTTAAGATAAATGTGTATGAAATGCATTAAAAGAGTTAGGCAAGGTAGTGTGATTTAATGCCCAAGAGAAAAAAGACGGCACACTAGGAAAACTAAAAAGATGAAATTATATAATATCAATCATCCTGCCTGAAAATTTCAATAGTCCATAATGCATGTTTATCAAACATGTACCTGGGGTTGAAGTGTTGGAAACTCCTGTTAGAAGCCTTATGAGAAATTTGAGAATAAGTCACTTGAAACCAAAAAAAAATAAAGGGAAACAGTGGCCATTGTTTAAGATTATTCGAGAAAAAAGTGAGTTAAAAAAATAATGCATTTTTCAAGGGAGCAGGTGGAGGGAAGATTGTCATTTCTTCCATTCTTTGTACAAGCTATTGTATATATGTCCTTAAAAGAAAATATTAGATAAATTTTGAAAAATCCGCATACATGAAGAGTAATTGAAACCTTAACCTTTCCTTCAGGTGATACAAGTGAATAGGAGTACTAATTTGCTTGAGTTGTTCCTGTACCTTCATCCCACACATGTTACTTGTTTTTGAGATATATTATGAAAATAAGACTCTTCATCTTATATTTCAAAGTTTGCTTGATAGACAAATAGAGATTAAGCAGCACCAAGCAACCAAAAAAAAAAAAAAAAAAAAAGTTTGATCTAGAACTTTCAAACCTTACAACAAGTAAAACAAAATCCATACTACCAAACACAATGCAACAACACTGCATTATCATTTACCAAATTTTTCATTTCTTCTCTAAATTAGCCTCCCAACCCCATACACTTTTAACAATTAGACCACTTATATTGGCCAGTAAACTTCCCAACTAACAACTTCTCAGTGTCTGAAAATAGTTAAAAAAAAATGGGTATTCTGGGAAGAGCAAAGACAGAACCTAATACGAATAAATTCAAAGAGATCTTTCCAACTCAGTAATTGGCCCCAATTTTCATGTATTGCACCAAACGCCCTAACCTGTTTGCATGAATAAGGTTTGAAATTAATTGATTGTAAAGTAAGGAATTGAAAATATATCAAAATCATGGACACAGGATAGAACAAAAATTAAGCAGCTGATACAAAAGAAAGTATTTTGATGAACACACCATCATTTCCCTCCAAATATAGTAAATATGAATAAAATATAAAAGGACAACTAATAGCTTCTGAAGTTCAGACAAAATAGAATTTCATTGAAATATATCTCTTTTCTCATTTCTGTAAACTTCGAAGTTGTAGCAAACTGGATTACTAAGAATTCTAACTGAAGAATAAATACAAGAGACAAAGTAAGATATGGCTAGCAATTCAATTTCGAATCTAACACAAGAATGTTAAAAGGTTATAGTTTTAGTAAATTAAGAAAAGTAAAACAGGGTTAAAGTTCAGTACCTCCTAATATGGATGAGATGACTTGCCCATCTTGTAAATATTACTAAACAACATATAATAAACTAAATAGCATAATATATATATATATATTATATATATATATATATATTATATATATATATAATATATATATATAATATATATATATATATATTGAATCCAAATTAAAACAAAATAAAAAACATTTGCATGCAATATGACACTACTATGAATATACGTATGTTAATACAAAATATATATGTCCCAGTTTTGCAACATAAACAAAATAATGACGTGGTCTCAATGCAGTCAAGGTGCATGGGGTGGCGGTGGGAACACGGCGCGAATGTACGCCATCATCTCCTCATGCTGACGCTCTTGGCAATCAAGCCTCTGTAGGATATGCTCATGCGTAGCCTGCTGTTGATCCATGCGCTCCTCAATACGAGTCCTAAGTGAGCTAATCTGCGCAGCCAATTCCATCCAAGGCGTATGCTCAGGGGCATCAGGAGCTTGGCCAGGTGATGTATGGGTGTAATGAGGCTCAGTAAATGATGGCTGACTAGATGGTCCAGCTGTGTAACCCATCTCAGTCGTCATCGGCTCTGAAATAGGCGGGTCAAAGTCCCCACCCCAGACTGGCGTAGGAGGGATATAAACGCAGGCTCTCTATGGTCAAACTCGGTCTGAGGGTGTACCCCACCCTCCATCTCCCGAATTTCCTCCTCTTCGTCTACTGCAGGATGCACATCCCCTCTGCCTGTGGCTATGGTATTGGTCGGTCCGCCCTCCTAATCCATACCCATCTGGGGCCTTCTCCAACTTCATCCGCGCCATCGACTGCTCATCATAGGTGTCATAACTGCTGGGCGCCTCGACCTCATGCTCCTTGCTCAAATCCACCCCCGCATCCTTGAACACTCGTGTCATGAAGCGGCCGTATGGGAGAATGCGTTTGGGCGTCTCGCAGCATGCCATCATGTGCATCATCATGACATACCCGACATCAATACGTTCCCCGTCATAATCGAATCAATCAGGAATGCCTCCAGGTAGGAAACCTCATCTCGATGACCGCCACGTGGTAGGAGGATGTACGCTATCATGTGGTGAAGGACTCGGCAGGTCACTGTGAGGCTATGTGCCGATGGTTTGCCCAACCCCGGGGCATCTGCCAGGGCACATCCTCTGAATCGCCTCTCTCGGATCGAAACCCGGCACGTCGGCCAGCCTTGGCATCATATACTCGGAGTCCACCACGAGGAATGTCCAAAATGCGGCAGATGCTCTCCGGGTCCAGATGGATCTGAACCCTCTAACGGTCGAAGTGATCGGGCCTCCATGTCCATACGTCACTCGTGAATAGAATGCCCTGACTAATGTCGGAAAAATGGGCTCTGAAATAGTGACTAAGGGCAGCCACCCCATGCGTGCAAAGAGGCTCTCAAACCCGAAATGCTGTAGATGGGCGAAATTAATATTTCTCCCTGCAACCACCTTCTCTGGACGAAATGGTGCTTGTACCTCTGGTATTCGTCGAGCGTAGTGAAAAGGCGGTGTCGAACCTCGCCTTTCGGCGAGCCTCCGCCTGACCGTCCTGAGAAGCCTGAGCAGGGCGCTTGCCCTGTGCCTTCGAGGCACCCTTGTCTCTCCTAGGCGCCATGAAACACTACAATAGAAGGGAGCACTGTACTACAGGAACAAAGGGCCACACCTATGTCAAAACAAGGCCAATGAAAGAGTCGTGGCGCGCGGGAAGAGAAGACAAACCGCCTGTGACGCGCATGAAGGAGGACCACTGCCAAACCTCACGCCCTAGGTCCGAAATGTGAACCCGCACCCCTCAAAACTCACTCCGAAGGCTTGCAACAGCTGGAAGGGCGTCGAAAGTGGGTGTGTGGAAGCTCAATCGGGGATCCCTTCGACTGGCAGAGGATATCACTGAAGAAATTAACCGCGGGAAGGTTTTTTAAACGTCACCCGGCCGACCGGATATGAACCGGTTGACACAGTAACATGTTCCAGGGTGTTTTGCACTTTTTAATATAATGCATTCATTTTTTTAAAATTTCATTCATTCGAAAAAAAAAATACATTTAGGAAACCTGTTTAATTCCTTTGTGTTTGGATGTTTTTTTTTAATTTAAATAATTCTTATCATATATCATCTAATTCTTATCATAAATTTAAAATAAAACTTTGATGAAAAGAAAATAAATAGAAAAAAATAAAAGTGAAAGAAAAATAAAAAATAAATTTAAACTTAGGATATTGTTTTTTGAAATGTGTAGATTGTCTTGTATATAAATATTTCTATATTTTATAGTTGGTAGTTAAATATAGATATAAATAATTTTTTTGGGATAAATAATTTGATTTATATGAATTTTTAAAAATAATTTTAAAAATGGATGGAATTAGAGAGTATTCCAAAAAATGTACTCACTGGGATTAAAAGGAAAATAAATTAATTAATTTCACTTATTTTTCCTCACTATTCAGGTTAAATACATTTAATTAGAAGTTAATTTGAAATTTGATTAAATATATTTTTATAGAAATTTTAAATTAATGATAATTAGGCGTATTTAACCTAAATATGAGGAAGGTGGATGAAATTAATACTTTTTAAAAAATAATACGATTCTTTATAAAAAAAATGCAATAAATCTTTTACCATTTCCTTGCATCTGAAAAATATTAAAGAAAATAAAATTAATCTATTTTCAAATACCGCTATTAATTTAAGAAATTTTGATTAAAGAAGGTAACAATATTACTTGATACAAATAAACTTCAGAATGAGAGTAACACTATTCTTTTCACATTTTTTTGTAATTTATTGATATTAAAAATAGTAATAAAATATGATGAAAATGATCAATAAATATTAGACTTTGGATTTAGGAATAAGAGTAACACTATTCTTTTCACATAGATGTTTGTTTCCAAGACATGGGTTCGTACTTGAATTAAAGTTTCTCAAGAAGGAAAGGGATTTGGAGATCATTTTCCTTCCCCATTTCTTAAGTTTCTCTTTGATCTTTTCAATTTCTTGTTTTGGTTAGGTAGTGGCCTATATGATAAATTATTAAGGAACATACTGAAACAGCTGTTAAGATGGTGTATAATATTCACATATGTGGAACATGCCAATGATAGCAACACTTTGGATTCGATGGTCATAGAAAACGTGTTGAACAACTACTAGTAATATTAGCTTAAACTAATTTATAATTAATTGATGGAAGTTCATTGGCAATGCATGAGAAAGCTTTTTTCAACTCTTGAAGTTGTGACGGTCTTAATTGATTTACACTTGTTCTTGATCAAACCTCAAAAAAATTATGCATTTGTCAGACTAATAGCAGGTTGTTTGACTCCAATCTTAAGTATCAATCTTGATAATCTCCTGAAGTGATTACTAAATCTAAGAGAGTTAGGCTAGATTTAACTGATAGACCGGACCTGAAAATTAACATCATTGACTTACTAAAAGTAGAGAGGAGTGGTGCCATTTGCATGATTAAACATAAATTAGAGGTCTTGAGAAGAATTGAATTCCTTGACTTGCAATCCAGAAGCCACATGTGTTACTACCTAACATAAGATAATCGTAGTTAATTTTGGAGAGACACTCGGTACTAAAAGACCATTGACCTACTAGTGATAACCAATGTTCTTTTCAGGGTTGATTGCTTGCTTTGATGGAGTTTGCTAATTCACATTGACTCGAATTAGAGCAACATGTTGGGATGCAAGTGGCTCTCCTCTCATTATGATTGATGCATTCCTTTCCCATGTTTTCTTGCATTTAGACCCGTTTTTTGGACACGTAAATAAGAACAAAATGCCACGATGTTGATGCCATTTGGTTGTTAATTAACAAATTAATGAATTCTATAATGAACTTGAATTGGTCATGGTGCAGTTTTTCAAATGTCTTGAGACCATGCTGTTAATATGTTAATTAACACAAATTATTTTCTATTCTTCATCTTTTTTCTCTTTATAAAGAAAGATTAAAGTTTTGAAATATAAATTTCCTTTCTTTCCTATTTCTATCATTCCCAAATAAAATAAATAAAAAATTCACTATTTTTTTTCCTTTTCCTTTTATATATATATATATATATCCTAAAGAATAAAAATATACAGATACATGTTTATGTGAAATCCTAAATGTAAAAAAACTATGGTTAAGAAGACGAAAATCTATTATATCAAAAGATTGATATCAGAGGGGAGAGTTCTAAGTGGTTACAACAAAAGCATAATCATTATAACCCTAAAACTATACTTCATCCATAATTATAGTTTCACCACATATGTGGTTTTATTCTATATAAATGGTTTTAAAAAACAAAGGACAATTAATTTAGAAAATCCGTCAAATCTGTATAATTAAAATAAGTAAAAACAAACTATTTGATGTTATTTTGACAAAAAAGAAAACAAGAAAGTGAAATGTTATAAAGGATTTCAAAATCAAAATCCTCCTGGGACCGGTCGACCGGATATGGTCGACCGGTCTATCTCCGGACGAGGGTGCCATTTTGCATTCTCTCTCATCCAGTAGCATGTCAAATCCTCCTGGAACCGGTCGATTGGATATGGTCGACCGGTCGATCTCCGGATGAGGGTGTCATTTGCATTCTCTCTCATCCAGTAGCATGTCAAAATCCTCATGGAACCGATCGACCGGGTATGGTCGACCGGTCTATCTCCGGACGAGAGTGCCATTTTGCATTCTCTCTCATCCAGTAGCATGTGTTCGACCGGCTGAATACGCGCTCGACTGGTGATATACGGATGAAGCAAAGTATCGACCGACCGTGAACTGTGCAAAGCCGGTTGTTTGCACAAGCTCTTATCCAGAACATGTATTCGTGGGGTCGCCATATATACACCTTCACTGTACTGAATAAATTGTAACCGCTATGTATGAGAGTGTTGATGCATAGGTTTTTTATAGTTTGTAATGGCGGTACCTTTTATTAGATGTTTGAGAGAGTGAGGAAAAATGTGACTTCATCAGAACCTTCATTAAATATATAAACCATAATATTCACAATACAATGGCAGGAGTTAGTTTTTCCTGTATAATGTACAATCATCTTTACAAATCCTCGTCACATCCTATTGAAAAGTGTAACTCAAACTGCATAAATCGATGCCGATGTGCATTATGTGATGAAAGCAATAATCTGCCCAGTAGCTTCAATCTATACTTCTTAATCTTGGCCTGCACTCATTCATGTTTAAAAGACATATAAGGAAAGGTTAAATAAGTTGCCGATGTTATGCAATTTTATATAAATGATGTCATAGCAAAAGCCTATATGTACATACCACATCGATGGATTGGAGAGTCCCCCATTGGACCAATTGTCCATGAATTTCATAATAAAAACGCCGCAGTCATTGCTAACACAAAGAGTAATGTGTAAGAACTTAATATGCGTGACATGGGAAGTATAATATTTGGAAATGCTATGAAATCAAATTAAACTTTATGTGGTAAACACTAACTCATTTGGTTGGCATGGTACGTCTGGTATGACAAAACTATACATGTTCAAGTCTACAGCAACCATTTCTTTCTTGTTGGCAACAAGCAATAGAACAACCTTGGCCTTAAACAAGCAAGTAATTGACATTCAAACTTACAATATGATGTACAATGCAACAATATTGGGAGTAGAAGGTACATTACCAAATTTTGTTGTATTCCACTCATACAACTCCTTTTTCTTCCAGGCCGAGAATCCAAGAGCTGGATTCGTTTGTTATGTAAGTCATAGACATAAAGTGTCCAATGGTTTTTGAAAGGACCAGTAAGTAGACCTGCATGATGCCACATACAATGGATTAGAACATATAATGGGTCAAGGAGATCAGAAGTGAAGAAACATAAAACATTGGAATGCAAGTCTGACCTGAGTAACATTTTAATACGAACCATCAAAGGCATACATATATGGATCGAAACGCGCATAATTGCATCGTGCGTCAAATGTTTTGCGTTGGAACGCATCACCATTTCCTGTATATGAGATGAAAGTACTTAATGCATGGAAACATGTGTAAACATGTGGACATGTTATCAGAACAAGGGAAATTCAGATGTAGTGGCAATTAAAAGCATTCATTACAGCTATGTAGGGGAAGAGAAATAGTTTTGTCCTTGATTCATCGTCGAATTGCAACATTCGGAAAAATGCACCAACGACCTAAAAGAAGAAATGATTAAAATGTAATCAATATTCAGATTGACTAATGAGAAGATGTTACATCACATTAAATTAAAAATAATGCAAACTAGTGGACAAATTGAAATATTAACATCATTGCCAATCCAACAGTCTCCTTGGAAAGACGCGAGGTTGCCTCTGGTTAAACTTATGTCATGCATTGAAACAAGCTCCTCGCTGCCAACAAAACATATATGTTAGGGTAATACAATTTGTTGCATGTGGAAACACTTGAAATTGGAGTAGTATATGATATAACATGCCTTGGGTCCAAGTCCCATTAAATACAGTTGCAACTGCCTCTTTTAGGTCCATCTTGATGGCAGAATGACGGGTTTGTGCTTGTGCTATGAATGGTGACAATAGATTGGGAGCCATCCGACGCACTCTCCGTTGCCTCCCAATGCTATGGGATCGGGGGGCCACAGTCATAGAACGCAAAGGTAAGGGTCACAGGCGACTACTTCGTCATCGGATGTTTGTTTGGAGTATAAACAGATTAGTTAACTGAACCCCAGTACAATTTGACATATTTTGTACGCACTAATGCAGTAATGAATGTGGCCCAAAATGTTACCATAATAGGTGGATGTCGAATAGGAGTGTCTGGTACTTCTTCGGTGCAATGGAATGACATGTCATATCGGGCAGAGGGTAAATCATGCGCGGCCTCGGGAAAGTCATCCGCTGCATAGCCTGAGTGACCAACAGGAGAGATTGTACACTTCTTTCTCTTCGAGCATCCAATCTATGGATCAGACCACGCATGATGCCAAGCTGCTGCTGAATGCCCTTTTGATAAGAATTTATTGCGCATTCGGCAGCATAGTACTTTTCCAAGATTTCCTGTCACATGTTAACGAATTGGCATAGGCAAATTTAAAAGAAAATTGATTAGAAGTTATTAACAATATAGCAATGATAACCAAATTGTAATGTGATTCAGATGGATTGAATGCGTAAAGTAACAAGTAGTTTTAGCGTACATCACTACTTGTCGGTACATGACTACTTGTCGGTCCACTATCATCCTCGACATGTGTACGAGGCGGTGACGATTCATCAAACGCCTACATTATGAGAACATCACGCATGGTAAGAACATAGAAACATTGGAGGTATTCAAAATGCATGTAAATCAATATATAACAAACTTCATGCCGAATAAATGACTACCTGGCCATGTCCAAAACTCCCAAACTCACTGATCTCAGCAGATAAGCGCTCCTTTATCAACTCATCTGACCATGCTGAGAGTAGGGGCACTGTCATCGGAACATGAACGGAAGGAATTTTGAATTTAATTACGTAATGGAGCTGCACAATGGAAATAAACATATGTATAATTCTTACTTGAGGTGGGGGCTAATAGCGTCGCACAAGTGTAGTAAATGAAGCATCTACGAAACTCCTCCCCAATAGGTAAGTTGAGGAGTCTCTCCTCACATGTGTTGAGGGTACCGAACGGATGACCAGACGGGGTAGTAGCAATATGTAGAATCCGTCTAGTCGTCGGGAGGCCAAAGACAAGGCCGACATCAGCAGCTGTCAGATCATACCTTTTGTGGGATGTAATGTCAATGCGTCTAAAGCCAACGTTAAAATGGGCAATCAGCCATATACAGATATTATGTCGTATCTCCTTGCAATTTAAGTGAAGAAGACCTCCAAACTGAAGGTCTCGAACCACGTCCAATTTCTCAGCAGGGAGCCTGTTGCATAGTTTTAGAAACCTTGAAGATGAACACCATGTAGACAATCTGGTGGACTGCATTGAAATGGTTGGAGGTCATTAGTAGTTTACACATGAATTATATATAAGAAAAAATTAATATCAATAGGAATATGTAAACGTAGTGAATAAAGCAATAAAATTGAATGAACAAACAAACATATTCATGTGGATTCATAATTTACAATTGGATGTTTTTGTAATTCAATCTTTAACATAAAAAAAAACTATAAGTCGTAAGTTGATCAAAATATGAAATATCCGAAATAAGTTATCAATATTTAAAAACAAGAAAGAATGCATCACCTCAATAGTGGCCATAGAAGAATGAAATGATTGTTGTAAGCTTCAACCTTGGAAGAACGGGCACCTGGAAATGGGTGTTATAGCAGTTATTGATGACCTGGGGAAACTAATAATAAAGAGAAAGGTCAATTGATTATTTCGACAATTAATCTGTTTGATTAATTTGGTAATGGTGTTCCATAATCATAGTTGTAAGGAAAAAATAAATGAAATACATAACAATATGACATTTTAGGAAAACGCTTACAGTTTGGAAGCAAACACGTGTATGATCGATTATCCAACCAGCAACCATATAAATTACTAGATAATAACCATATGGACAACGTGTGTAACAAGTATATCTAATTCAGGACAAATTGAAAGACAATTTTTATGACGTCTTAGAAATTGATGGGACATTGAAATAGGTGCAACAAGAACATAATGCGATAATATGACTAATTCACAACTTGGAAATAAATATAGGGGAAGTCTCACTTTATTGAAAAAAAAAATTTGTCACCCCTATACGTAAAATAATGTAACAGAAATCGTCATCCTTAATGAGGCTCCAAATAAGAAATGCTCGATAATGTAGACACAGAGATGGAATTAAATAACAACTAAAAAGAAACCACATTCAAAGTTCACTTTCAATTAAGTTGGTTACTGAAAGCAACTCTAAATAAGAAAAATTCCAAAAAAGTGCATGGTGCCTATAAATAGGGCAATACATAAAAACAAGAATCAACAACCCCATACCATATACCATACAACAGAATATATGGAATGATACAAAAAGAGGAAATTGTACAACCAAATAAAATGCAAATGTCACGGCAACGGATTATTACATTTAGAGCAGTTGTGACCTATTCCATTGCATCGAGAACAATGAATTGCTCTCTTATGAGAAAACTGTGATTCAATGCGCCTTTGTCGGGGTCTTCCTGGAGGACGTCTCACATGAGGGGATTGGAAAGTAGAAAAGGTGTTGCCCGCGCAATCTTGCAAACTCCCATCGTCACAAAGTTTCGGCATGTTGTGTGTTGGTAATGGTTGAAACTGACCCGAGTAAATCAAATCTTGCATGGAGACATGAAAACATGGGTCAATATAGTCATACACGTCGTGTCTCAGTGTGCGGATGACAGCACATACGTGTGCACATGGCAAACCGGACATTTTCCATGTCATGCAAGTACATGTACGTTGATTCATAACGACAACCAAATAAACCTCTCCAGTAAACACCTTAAACGTCCCTCCCAAATAAGGTAGCACACTAATCAGACCAGACCTCATGATATTTGACATTAACTTCTCTTCAGTTTTCGGTCCGACCACGCTCTTCCACTTTTGTGTACCACGCATATGGGTGTCCAACATGGCTACAAGTTTATCCATGTGCATTAACAATAAAGTATAAATTGTTTGGTGACGCTCTTCTCTTAACCACGCATTGAATGCCTCTGCAATGTTAGTTGTCATTATATCCCATCGCTTTTTAACAAACTTTGACATTGCCCAATGTTCGGGATTGTTTTCCGCAACCCATTTTGCTAGGTTCTCATTGAAGCGCACAAGTTTTTCAAATGCCTCATTGTAGTCTATTTCCAACCTAGCATACGCAATGCTGTCCAAAAGTAGCAAAACATCTTCTTTCCCTTTCTTTCCTCGAATGTTTTGCTTATTGAAGAAGCTAGAAAAGTTTTCCTTAACATGGCGATAACAATATGCATGATTTCCTGTCCCAAACAACTCCGAAACACTACGCAAGATTCCCTGATGTCTATCTGATATAATAACAACTTCTTTACCATCTAATACCCCCTTTAATTTATCCAAAAGCCAATACCAGTCCTCATAATTTTCTGAACTTACCATACCAAGGGCTAGCGGGAACATTCCATCATCTGCATCATATGCAATGGCAAACAAAAGAGCTCCTTTATATGGACCGCTTAGGTGGCAAGAATCAATAGCCAATATAGGTCGACACCCCATGATGAACCCTTGAATTGAAAATGCATGGGCAATGAACAATTGCATGAAGTGACCTTCTAGGGAAGTGTACTTCGCAATTGTGCTCGGGTTTATATCTCTTAGCCTATGGCATAACCAAGGGAGAAACGTGTAAGAGTGCGTGGTACTCCATATATGCGCTCTTTTGCCTTCTCTTTAAAGTGCCATGCTTGGTTATATGTCAATTGAACCCCATGATCACGTTCAAAATCCTTACAGATTTGACGGGGAAGATAGTCTGGAGTGGTTCTAAACACATCTTCAACAACAACCGCACCTATCTTTGAAGAAACCTTCACCTTAGATGAACACTCATCCTGAGCTATATGATTATGATTCACTTGGTAAGTATGAACTCGCAAGATGACATTTCCCTCGACAGCGTGAGCTGTTATCTTCCAAGGACAACCATCAACCGAACACTTGACAGACATATGCGTAGGGGAATTTTTCTTGTACTTGTATTCAAACCTCCCACCTAATGACATCTGGTAAATTGCATTGCGAAACTCCTCGGCATTTTTAAATGTATGTCCCGACCCTAATATTGCCTCACGAAAACGAATCGATTCCAAAGGGATGTACTCAGTATCTGCAGAACGCGACGCAAAACCTCTTGATAGCATCATAGTTTGAGGAATTGGATCGCATAATGCATTAGAGGACGGGAACGTGATAAGTGGATCTCTGCATTGACATATATTAACATAATTAGACTACGTGATGCGTAAAATTGATATTCACAACATTTTAAATAAACATTGATGTTAAAGTCCATTATCGAAATGCCAACTGTGAATTCGGGATATTTGCTTCAATGGCTTCCATAGAGGGTAAGTCTACTAGGTATACATTTGCAAAGTCATCACTGTGGGAAACCACGTTATCCAAATCATCCTCATCTTCTAAATCTTGGATGACTTTGGGATTGAACTTCAGCGTGTAGTGCATCTTCATCACGTCAAGGGAAATGTCGAATTTCTCTATGATTTTTTTGGTGAATTCTTCAAATGCCATTCCTTTATATATGTGAATACCTTTGCTTATTCCACCCAAGTATTCCCATTGCCCATCATTTTTTTGGACAAGTTTGCCACCCACGAAAATGTAACAATATATCATATTACTTGCGTCCATTAACCTATACAAACATAGCACAAATATCATATTATAGACCAAACAATTATGCGTATTGTAGAAAATGGCCTTCATATTTTCTCTCATCTGCCCTTTTGCTTTGAAGTTCACACTATTACTAGTCGCCATGTCCAGATTATCATGCATCATTTATGCATATACTTTTCCAAATGTTACTTCACTTATTCTATTTTTAACTGGTTGGTCGACTCTTTCTCTGTTTTTTGCAGATTGCTATGACCCTCTAGATCCCAATAGGAACATCACAATTACTTTTCAGACTTATAAATGGACAGATCATGCCAATGTCATTAGTGTTTTGGCTCATACTTAATAGACAACTTCAAATTTAACTTAATTTCAATTTGGTTCAATTGTATGCTGAAAATAATATTGAGTTGCATGCGTTTGATATTTAGCAATTGTGAATAGTAAACATGGAAAGAGGTATTTGGCCACTACAATGATTGTTGGAAACCATTCTGGATTTCAAGGAGAAATCCCTTAATTGGTTTCTTATGTATTGACTCCCTTAATTTTGGATTTCAAAATAGAATTAAGGCTCGTTAAACTGCCTTTGAACTGATCTGTTTCTTTATTTCGCATTTATATTCATGTTAGCTACAGATTTCATGAAGTTCGAAATGATAATCTATCTACACATACTAGGTATCCCACAATATCTCATACTATAGGGTTCAAAGAACTTGGGTTTTTTTCGAAAATAGGTAACAGGCGAACTAGCATACTAAACTAGACTGCCACACGAGGAAGTAAATATAATGCTCAATGATATAATTTGAACGAAATGACAAAAAATATGTTTGCAACAAGAAAATCTATTTGCATTTACTTATCATATATTAGAATAAAATTGCACCTATAAAACTAACTTTTCAATTCAATATGCAATGCTAAACCAAACAAACATAAGTGAACCAAGTAAAATGCAAGGAAAATCAAAATATATTTTTATGTCATCTTCATCATCACAATTATCATGAATGACAATCGAGGGTTCTCATATTGATGGAGAAACAAGTGAATCATGGTGACATCACAGTTTAATAAAAAAAAGTGATTTTTCCATGTCAAGGCTATCAATCATGTAAATCGAACACAAACATAATTATCTAAACAAAAACTTTTTTGATACCACGACATGCAGATGCAATTAGCCCATGAGGATCCTCACTATTTCAAACTGTGAGCCATGTCTTAAAAACGCCATAACCCACGCCATGTCTTAGAGCCAGTTACGGGGTTTAAGCTTTAAGCTTAAAAAAAAATACTACTTTACCTGATGGTCAGAGAAGCTCCCTCCTCAATGCTCAGCATGGGACGACACCCACGGTGGGGATTAATGGCACACTGAAATCGCCAGATAAATTAGGGCAATGTATTTGGGCTGAAATGAAATGGTCGGGATAGCCGAAATGAAGCATAAACTGAAATTGCTGAACCTACTATCAACTACTTCGCCACGGAACCCAAATCCGGTGGTGATCGTCGACACCAATGGATTGACAGAGATGAAAAACTCCACCATCTACACCTAAAATCGGATGGCCGGGAAACTCCAGATGAAGATAGGATTAGGGCATTCTTTGGGCGGAAACGAGGTAACACTCAGGAATGTGAAAACGCCTCTCAATTTTGGGGAAAACCAAATGGAAATCCAACGTCGATTTTGTTTTTAATCGGATGGTCGACAAACTCCAGATGAAGAGAGGATTAGGGCATTCTTTGGGCGGGAACGAGGGAGACACTCAGGAATGTGAAAACGCCTCTCAATTTTGGGGAAAACGAATTGCAAATCCAACGTGGATTTTGTTTTTTTTTTACATTAGCCAGCCAAAGGGCATTTTCGGCATATTATAAATTGTATAGTCTTCTTATCAATTTTGAGACTTTGTCTGGGTGTTGGGCTTAATTCTGTAACATATATGGACCATTTGTTAATTTTTGGGCCCACCCAAAACACAATTCTCCCAAAGAAAATTTCCATTAAATCCAATGCCCCATTTTTCATTGGATTGTTAGAAAAGAAATAGAAATTATTTTATTTTAGTGGGCCACCACTATTCTTTACGTACAAGGAAATTCCACCAAATTTCTTTCACATATTTTGGCGGAGATATAGGACCGGCAGCGGAGCTTTGGTTATTGGCCGTACAAGCATGTTGTCTCTGTCGTCAATCTCTCCTCTCAAAACCTCTCCCTGTCGCACCCATTTTCCGCTTCCTTCTCACCACCGGTAGTTTTCTCTCACCCCAAGCACCATAGTCTCTCTCCCTCTCTTTGTGTATATATATATTGATTTGTTGGGTTTGCTGAGTCTGTTGTGTATGGTTAAGTTTTGAATTATCTGATTGCAGGTCTAATTCTTTTCTTTCTTTTTGTTGGGATAATTGGGGGTGGTGATAAAAAAGAGGGGAGTGGATATTCTTTGTTCAGTTTGTGTGTGTGGGTGATTGTAGTGGTGATTAAGACTCGTTAAAACGCGCAGTTTCTTTGATGGGAGCTCAGATTTTGATCCCTGCCAAAAGGGTTTTGTGGGAAGTTGCTGAACATGATGAAAATGCGAATCCACTTGGGTTCGAACTATTTGAAATGGAATAGTAGAAGAATATTATATTGTATTTGAAGAGGGTTTTGGGCAGAAAGTGAAGGATTTGCGTTTTTTCCTTTTAACTGGTTCCTTTATCTGGAAGTGATGGAGTTCGTTATAGAAAGGAGTCGGGAGGGGATTTATGGTCACATGTTTGAATTTTGTGAGGAAAAGTGTAATTTGAATAGAATTCATTTTAAACCCTATTCATTTTTTTTTTTTAATTTTTTTTAACACTAATGTTTCTTTGGAAGTGTGAGCAAAAGGAAAGAAAATGTCAAGAAAAAATGGTTTGAGCTCAATGACGTTTTCACCCTTCTCTAATTTTGTTCTCTTTTTATATAAACAATAAAGGATTTGAAAATATTTAAGTTTTTAAGAATTTTCTTTCCATTTCATTTTCCTTATTTTCCATGCACTTCAAATAAAAGAATTTGTGATTTCTGTTTTTTCCCCTTTCCCTGTTACTTCCTGGGATCCAAATGGAGCATTATAAATTTTTTGATTCCATTATTGGGAATTGATAAAGAGTTTGTAATGAAAAGGAATTGAGAAGGGATCAAAGGATTTGCATACATGTTAAATCCATCTTAAAAATGGGGGAATTTTGATGGCATTTGTTTTTCTGTTTTTCCATGTTACCTCCTTGTTCTATTTATCTTATTTTTTTTTAAAATAAATATCAAGAGCAAAAGGTGTCTTACGGTTAGCTTTCTATGGGGAAAATATAGGATTCATGGTAAGGTCATTCTATGTATCTGATGATCATGTAACTGGTGGTTAGAGGACGGTCTAGATAATGTTTAGACAAGGTAGGTTTCCACTTGAGGCTGGGAAGTGGACATTGTATTTCACAAACTTTGTGGTATTTGTACTGGGGAGCCGAAGGTACTGGTTTGAGGCCTCTAGAGGACTTAGGCAAATTCTTTTAATTTTTGTCGCCAATGTTTCAGTTTGAAGATCATAAAGGCCGAACTCCTTGATACAATTTAAGGTTTTTAGTTGGTATGGCGAATTTGGGTTTCCCGCTTACATTTTAAATGCTATACAATTTATCTTGTTAATAGAGGCAGGACTGTTGTCAGGGAAAAAATTAAATGTAGAAATAATGAATTGTATTGAGAAATTTTATGGTATTATATTTAGAAAATCTTTTGCTTTTGCATCACCCTTTACAGCACTTGAAATAGTCACTTTCCGTGAATTCTATGAGTTGTACTAAATGAGGGAATCAATTTTTTCTCCTTTTGTGGGATGCAAATCTTGTTCTTCTGGTATTGATCATTATTCCAGGAATAATAGCATTACCATCTTCGCTGCTATAATGATACACAGTTCATTCAACTTGTAGTTGGTTGTACTCCTTTCTCACTCAAGTAAGCAAAGAGTATCTTAGAGGGGATTTTAGTGGAGGATGCTTAGTCTTCATGAACAACTGGTGAAATTGATACAGCTTCCTTTTCTTTTTCCTTTTAAAAAGAATAAATACCATCGTAGATGGTGTGGGCTTGGTTGGTGGAACTGATTTGACTACTTAAACAATATTATATGAATGATGCATGCTCTAACTTGTTTATGTTGCAACTTGCATTAGTAGCCTTGAGATCTGAAACAACCTGTCTGAGTTGGAAACAACTTAATAGGAAGGCCACCTAAATGATTTGGGCTATTGTTTGTTCTTTGATTATAGTGTTGTTTTCTTATGGTGTGGGTATTATAATTTGAGGCCAAGGGTGATGATGATGTTAACGCATCCTCTACTCTAGTTATAGCTTTTGCAGGTTTGGTGTAAGAAGCAGTTATGCAGAAGCAGGGGTAAAGGGTGACTCAAAATCTGCGACTATAGATGTCGAGGCTGATGTCAAGTCTGAACGGGTATGAACTTGCAGGACTTATTTTAATTTCTTCATCATCAGGGATTATATTAGAAGATGATTTTTTTTTCTAGAAGATGCAACTTTCACCAATATGCTTCTCTTAGTAGGTTGTAGTCTTAGGGGGCAATGGTTTTGTTGGTTCTGCGATATGCAAGGCTGCAGTATCCAAGGGGATAGAGGTCACAAGCCTAAGCAGGTGTTTAAATTTTTCAATCTGAAATGTCATTTATGTATATATCTTCATGATTTTTATATTTTCCTTCTTATTTTGCTAATATTTTAGAACCATGTTAATGAATTTTTGTTTTAAAATTTTTTACTGCATTCCAATTGTAATTTCAAAGTTCATAGTTTTAATTTTCAAAATCTGAAACATTTTCTTTCTGAAATTTTCACAGATCAGGCCGTCCTTCTCAATCAAGTTCATGGGTTGATCAGGTTAATTGGGTAACAGGCATGTTCTAATCTTTATTCTATCTCGAATATGTTTTGTTATAGCTCAAGTAAACTTAATGCAATAAAAGATGTTTTAGTTTTCTTTTTATGGTGAAGTAGTTTGTTTCTGGAAAATGATTAATGTTTAATATTGAAAGTCAAGGTCTTTGTTTTGGTTTTCAGGAAATTTGTGCCTTTGGAAATAGAAAATTAAACTTGAGTATTCTATTTATGATTGTTGTCTCATTACTTATTGTACTGTGAGGAGTTAATCACACTATGAGTAGGAGGACTAGCTTGGGGATGAAACTAACTGGTAGTATTATAAATTTTGAGTATATTGTTTTAGGCATGGTTATAAATATATTACATAGCTTAAATTATATTAAAAGCCATATGTTAAAATTTCCATATTTGGTTGATTTCTAGCTAAGTTTGTTGACACCATCTCAAAGTGGAAGCTGTGCCAATTAGAACTTTAATCTAATGCCAATTCGAACTTTCTCCAATAGGAGTTAAACCGCACAAATGAAGGCCTGTCAGGCTTCTAGCAGGCTCCAATACCAATCACAACTTTTGGAGGCCTCTTTTTCTTCTTTTTCTACTACTACTACTACTCCTACTACTACTAACAGGCTCCAATACCAATCACAACTTTTGGAGGCCTCTTTTTCTTCTTTTTCTACTACTACTACTACTACTCCTACTACTACTAACAGGCTCCAATGCCAATCACAACTTTTGGAGGCCTACTACTACTACTACTCTTCTTTTTCTACTACTACTACTAAAACAAATTGGCATAGTTTAGAGTGGGAAAAGTAGTGTCCACATGTAGAATCCACTCTACATGATCAAGGAGGTGAAGGTCTTCTACAAAAGAAATCAATTGATCTGCTTTCTGCTTGGCTAAATAGTCCATAGCTTGGATCAGCTGAGATGGACCCAAGAAAAATAGCATCCCAGCTTTCTAGATATGAGAGTAGAATATTCATTATCTTTTTATCTAAGCCTAACAATAATATTTTAGAGGGTTTAAACTTTAAGATTTCTTTCTCATTTTCTTCTTTCTTCTCTTACATGTTTTTCTTTGTATATTCTCCTTCCTCTCTTTGTTATTTTTGTCTCCTCTTTTTATTTTTTATTTTTCCCCGAAATTACACCATCTTTCACTACTCTTACATTTACTGAGGAGTTTTGGGCCTCTATCAAGTGCTAGTTTGGCATTGAACAATATTATGAGCAAGTGTAATTAGATTTTATTATATGTGATGCAGAGGTGTTTTTTTGTTTGGCATATTTACAATTATTTTTTTAATAAGAACTTTATAATTTTTTTCTTGAATTTTTTTATAACATGATGATTTTTTATATGTTATTTAATTTAATTTTATTTAGAATTAAGTGTCTTAATGAGAGCTCAAAAATAGAAAAAAAAAATGCTTAGTATTATTGACAATATCCATGACAGCTGGTTTTTGTGGAAAGAAGTTTTTCAAAGCTAAAATTAATAAACTCTTGTCTCCCATATATTTTGAAAAAAATATTGCTTTAAAATTTGATACATAAAAATAAATTTTAAATACATTTTTTGTTGTAAAAATAAATAACTTCTACTATTTCCTATTAGTCTACATATATTTTAAAGTCTTGTAACTTCTACTATTTCCTATTAATCTACATATTCTTTTAAAGCCCCGTTTAAACTTTTGCCTTAGGCCTCATGCAATATTTGCTGGCCCTGCCCAAAGGACTGGTTTTAATGTGAACAGATGTAAAAATATTTGGGATTTCTCATCTTGGAAGAGTCAACTAATAAACCATCAGTCTTGCCCGTTCCATGGTCAGCAAAACAAATCTTGTCACTGTTCCAGAATTTAAAGCAATGATTTTAGTCAGAGATGGGAGTTAAGTTGCACCCTACTATTTTGTGCTGTCATGGCTTTAATCTCTCACAATGCCTCAAACATGTGTCAACCTATCTTCTCATGGAAGATGATCATGGTATTCATTGTACAGGTCTGAACCGTCTTGAGCAGCAATTTGCCTCTGTTACTTGTTAGGGGTCTTAGGGCTGTTACTAGGACCTTTGCACTCATTTTTAATTTCATTTTTTCTTCTACTTGTAGCTCATTGATCTTGTCATCCTTGTCTTCGCAAAAGCTATGTCATAAATACGTCATCACTTGGTGTTTGATCATTTGGCTTTGTAATTTGTTTTCTAGAATTTACCTCATGTCCAAGAAAATGTTATGACTGACAATCACTTTAGCACATGGCTAAGGGAGTGGACAATTTTGTCCTCAGATTGTCTTTTCTTGATGATTGAGCATGATACTGAAGGTTTTCATTGTAAGTTTTCTTTTCCTTAGTGTGTCTTTGCCCCATATTACATGTTGGTCTTTTCATTATTGGATTGTAAATGGGAAGTTTTAGGCAATTTTTCCTGTTATACTGTAAAATAAAACTGCAATAGACCCAAAGAAAATGGTACAGTAATAGACAACATGCAGACTTATACTCTAGTCTCTCTTCTAAAATTCTGCATGCATGGGTAGAATTTAAAAAGGGCGAAGTTATGTCCATTCCTTATTTAACCTGAACAGTGCCATCCCTTAATAAGACAATTATCATCATGGTGCACATCTAACACAAAACGTGTGCAAGTTTTTGGGCTCTTTTCTAATCTTTAACTTTATGTTGCAATCTGTCACTTTTGGTATCATTTCTTGAGGCTAGTGGATAAAATCTAGGACTCTTAAAGAGTTTTCTGCTTCTTGTGGAGAAAAGTTGGGAAAATGGAGGGTGGCTGACCAGATATAGATTTTATAGTTTTAGGTTTGTCGGATATGTGATTTAGAATCCCAATAACTTAATAGGGGGTGAATGAGGCACCAACCAGAGAAGTGATCAACATGAGAAATGGATGGATGTAGCTATAATTACTTGCATGGAAAATACTATTCTGGACTCTACTGAGTCTTATTCATATTTTTGTATTTCTCCCTGACGCAGATTGTTTAAATCTTCTTTGTATTATGCAGGGGATGTTTTCTATGTAAATTGGGATGAAGTGCTTGTTGGGGCAACTGCAGTTGTTTCAACCCTGGGAGGTTTTGGTAGTGAGGAGCAAATGAAAAGAATTAATGGCGAGGCAAATGTTTTGGCAGTGGGTGCTGCAAAGGATTATGGTATGCCGATTGGATTTTAATTTCCATAGAAACTATAAACTAAAAGTATCTTTACAGCTTTTTCTTTCTTGGTGATGAACCTTTATTCCTTTATATATCTCCATACAAAAACACAAGGTTCTCAAGCTTGATATATTCAAAATAACCACCCTGAAATTTACTGGGATCTGTTATTAGAAGTGGAGGGAAGAAAGATGTACCAGGAAAAAAGAAAAAAAGAAAGGAACCTGAAAGTATGATTTTAATACTCAACTCAACACAACAAAACCTTGATCTGAACAATTGAGCTGTGACCATATGTTTTACATGGCTGTTTTCTGACCCTCATCCTTGATTGAGGCTTCAGACAGGCTGTTTTAAAACTAAGACACTATGGTCATACCACTAAAAATTTATTCATATAAATTCAAAATCCTAATTGGAGAATGGTGGAACACCAATATAATTATTTAGGTTTGACTTTTTCAAGAACTTTCCAAAAAGATTAAATTTATTTTAAAGAGGAGGTTCCTTCTTTCCAAAGATTGATGCATGCAAAAGGGGGTCCCAACTTTCTCTGCACCCTATAGCAAGGTTCCTTCATTTTTTGCTTGCAAAGTTAATACTTATTAAAGGTGCGTTTTGTACCTTGCGATTCACTTAGGTGGTGTTTTTTATTTACTCCATAGCTTTCAAGTGAAAGGTGATCCCAATTCCTCCCACATTTGGACTATAACAGAAAAAACTGCAAGAATGTTGGGAACTTTGAGAGGTCACTTCCAATAATGTAGCCTTCTCTGTGTGTTCACTTGCCATGAGGCAGGACTTGTTTTAAACTCAACTACCAAGATTCACATATGTAGCTACCCTTATAAAAGGACCAAATATTAGGTTACCAAAATAAAGACAGTGTACCTTAAGCTGTTGTCCTTCACAAAACTTCATGTCTATCATAACCACAATGATAGTCTTCATTTTTTCCAGGGGGAGGCGGTGGTGGTGGTGGTGTTGTGCGAAGAGAGAGACTAGCTTCGAATTCATACCAAATGCCCTCAATGATTTTTCTTCAAGCCACATTCAGGATTATGCCCAAAGCCTACTAAACTGTTACGATTTAGTACAGACTGCATTAGCGGCAAACAAATCATATTTTTGTGATTGTAATTGTTAGATAAATTGATGGGGGGGTAGACTTGAACCCAGGACCTCTAGTTAGCTGGAGCTTTGATACCAAGTAATAGAATAAGGACTAGGAGAAGAGAATGTGTTTCATTTATATATTTTCCATTCTTTTAGTAATTAGAAAATAATAAAGTGAAGTAGTAAATATTATGTACTTCATCCTTATAATAACCCCAATACTCAAATTACAATCATACATTTATTGTAATAACCATACATTTATTACAATCATACAATCATACATTTATAACTAATTTTAATAGTCCATATTGAAGTCTTGAACTTTTTAAAGAGTAGAGGAGAACCACAGAGCCCTTTTCCATCTTTACATTCTTGGAAATATCTTGGGTAGTACTTGTTTCATTAGAAAAGGATATGATTTTTGATAAAGTTGATTCACACACATTCACATCTAATGGAATTCTATTAAGAAAAATAAATAAATAAATAAAAACTTGAGGGATATAACTTCATTCTTTAGGTACAAATGTTATTTTCCTGGCGATGAAAAATCATAAGGAGTCCTTTCAAATGATCCTGGCAAGGTTGGTGGAACCTATCCATTGGCTAAGGTAGTTGTATATATGGGCCATGTTCTCATCCAATGGGATATTGAATTGACAGTTTCTCTCTGCCTGATGGTAGCATGGAAAAAGTGGAATTGACCCACTACTTGTAAATGTTTCTTATAATGTTCTCTTGAAATATTTGTTTAGTTATTGGATAATGGATGATAATAATTTTATAGATTACATCAGAGAGGAGAAAACCATAGGGTGTATGAGAAGTGTTTTGTTTTTTGGAATTTTACAAAGATATAAAGGAGTGAAGATTTGTTGGTTTTGAAGTATTGCTGATTTGAATACTTTCCAAGTAGCTTTAAGAAAATGTCCACCAACAAAAACCCACAAGCAACATTCTGAGAACTATAATTACATCATTACTATGGGAGTTTAAACTGTGAGAAAGGTGTTAAATCAAATTATAATAATCGGTTTGATCCTATATCGTGGAAGTTCTGAAAATGTTATAAAGAATTTTTACACCACTAACACATATGTAATATGCATCTGTCTAGGAACTGTTGATTTAGATGATCATGACAGGTTTAATTACCTCATGTGTGCATCTTGTTTATTTCTGAAACCCAAATACAATGACTTAATGCTCCACTTGATAGCAGAGAAAACATTGGAAAAGAAATGAAAACTGATTATCATATATGCAGTTGCTGTTCAATTAGTGGTTAGAATGTCAGCAGTTTTTCTTTACCTACTACTTCTCAGCCATAAAATGGAGAACTGTTCCAAAAGAAATGAATTCCTCTGCAAATCTAACTTCTTAGGAAAATATACAAAATTTAATTTCATAAATCAGAAATATAGATATTTATTTCTCACACCAGTTAGTTTGTTTATTGTTTCTCATTTTTGTACAAGGGCATCTAGATTTCAATATTTGTGTGCCTGTAGAATTGAACTGTTATATTTTCTCTTTTCCTTTGCAGGAGTTCCTAAGTTTATCTTGATCTCAGTGCATGATTACAATCTACCACAATTTTTACTTGAGTCTGGATACTTCACGGGAAAGAGGAAAGCAGAATCAGAGGTTCTCTCCAAATATCCAAACTCAGGTAATTTATAATTGCCTTTTCAGTCTTTGGTCATATTTGTACCAACTTCAAGATACATACCACACAGAACAATGTAGCATTGGTTTTGTAGTCACAGTGGTGCAGAATCCAGTAAAATAGGCATCAAGCAAGACAGTTATTAAGCAAATTATTGCCTGATTGGCAGTGTGGATGATCTAGAGTTCTCAAAGAACTAATGCACCTACTTGACCTGACCAATTAGTAGCGAACAGTCCAGAAAAAGCTTGATGAAGTGATTTGCACAATTCATACCATGTCTTTAGCAGTATCCATTTAGATTAGTGTCAACCCCAACCTGCATCAGACTTCTTTCTTTTCCTGTATCTTTTGCACATTTCACTGTTTTCACTGTTCTTCTTTGTATTTGAACTTCCCCAGGTGTCGTACTAAGACCAGGCTTCATATATGGGAAAAGGAGGGTGGATGGCTTTGAGATTCCTCTGGATTTGATAGGGGAACCACTGGAGAGAATCCTGCGTGCTACAGAAAACCTCACCAGACCTTTGAGTGCTCTTCCAGCATCTGATCTAATACTAGCCCCGCCCGTTAGTGTTGATGATGTTGCACTTGCCGCGGTTAATGCAATCACAGATGATGATTTCTTTGGCATTTTCACAATTGAACAGATCAAGGAAGCTGCTGCAAAAGTGAGTGTGTGATTATCTTCTCTATACAGACTTTTACCAAGATGATATTATAGCTATGGGTTTAAATACCGAATGTCTCTTGGCATCATTGAAAACAAACTATTGGAGAAGACTTTGAAATGCTTGCAGAAAGTTGCTTGCTTGTTGCAAAACCGATATTGACTCCAACATGTTTCTTATGTACATACTTCAGCTTTCTCAGCTGATCGTTACCTACTTGTAGTTATGGAAAATTTCCATGACTCCTGTGATTTGATAAAATTAAAAGGCCCTACCCTTGTAAGAAGCAAGTCTTAGGTTATGTTTGATTCTCGAAAACTATTAATGAAAGAAAAAAAAATGTTAAGAAAAATGGTTTTCTCATGTTTAGTTTTATTATGAAAAACACGACAGAAAATCAAATATAATTAAAATTAGTTACAAATTTATATATTTTAAAATTATTTAATCTTTTATATAATCAAGGAAAATAAATGGAATGGATTTGAAAAAACATATAAAAATAATTTTTTTGATTTTAAATCTGTTTTTTATTTTCCTTCGCTCTTTATTTATTTATTTTTATTTTATTTCCTTCAAATTTTCTGAGAACCAAACATAACCTTAAGGGTTTTGTTGAATTACACTTATTGTGAAATTTTAATGGCTTAGCTTAGAACAAAATGGCAAAATAAATTTTGTTACACAATACTGGTAAATATGTGTCGAGCCAATCTTATGATCTAATGCTAAGTAGTATCTATATCATTTTTAATCACTACTCCTTAATAGAAATGACAATTCACCCCAATATGTTTAATATACTCATGAAACATAAGAGTACTTGCAATACAATTTGTGGCAACTTGATCATCACAAAACATAATGGTAGGCTTCTTAGTTTTAGAACCTTGCTTCTTATTAAAATAAAATAAAAATTGTATCCACATGAACTCATACATTGCACGAGCCATAGCACAATACTTTGCCTTAATGCTTGATTTAACCATAACTATCGGGAGAATCCAAGTACACTCTTTTGGATCCAGGAAATAACTCTCAAAGATCTTTTTTCCTTTTGGAAGATAGAGGAGCCAAACAATGACTTATTTATATTGGAAGATTCAAAAAATTCTTCCAATGTATCATTTTTGGGTCCAGTGAAATTCGTAAGTATAGGAAGAAGTCTCGTCAAATGGGGATTTTTTTTTTCTTTGGACCATATTTCAATTGTTAATACGATGTATAAGAACAACTATTATAAATAACACTACATCCTTGATCATGAAATGTCAATTACTTGTTAACATTTTACTTCTTACCTTTCCAACCTCCCAAATTACTTCCCACCAAGGTGTAATATAGCTACTAGTAAATCACTCGTCAAATTGAGAATCGGCTTGATGGACATCTAAATAAAGTGGTAATGTCAAGTTCAGGCCCTTCATATGCAAAATGCTATTCAAATTGTTCTTTTTAGATGTCTAAGAATACAAAAATTGCATCTCAAAGAACTTATTTAGGATTCTCCCTACCATGTTGATTAACAACACCCATAACAAAAGTAATATAAGTCAAACTTTGAGTTTTCTAAGAAGACTTATAGTGCGTTTGAGAGTTATTCTAGAAAGCTTTTCTAACATTTCTAACAATTGAATGATAAAAATTTTCAAGTATTAAAAATATTAAAAAGACTTCTTATAATCACTATCAAATGGGCTCTTATTATACCATTCTTCTAATAGCAAAATCTATATTATCTACTCTATCCAAATGTATGTTAGGATTTGTAGGCCAATTCTATACTTTCTTCTATTAGCAAAATCTATACTATCTACTCCACCTAATAAATCTTACACATATTTTCTTTATGACAAAACCGACCCTTTTTTTTTATCATGAACAACCTCAATGCATTAAAAATATTTCAGCAATCCTACATCTTTAATTTGAAAAATCTTTTAAGTTGTGTTCTCACCTCTTCAATTTCATATAAATGACTACTAAATACAAGTATATCATTAACAAGTATTAATACTACTAAATACAATTAGGTCAGCTGAAGAAGCAATCTCACATAGATGTAGAAAGGTTTCTTAAACATGGGAAAGAGTGAGAGCTAACAGCACCACTAGTTCAAGCTTAGGAATAGTGGGAAAAGGAACCTGATTAGGGGAAGACAACAGCAGAGTATGAAGATTCAACCCATTAGAGAAGAAGAAAGAACCATACTTTAAAAATACTACTTCTATAAGTGTCTATGTAAAATGTGATGAAAACACTTGTAACCTTTTTTAATTCTAGAATGCCTAGGGAAGGTGCAGATTTGTGGCTTGAGAAGAAACTTTATCTAAACCCATAGCCTCATAATATAAAAAGAAAACACATGCAAGTACATGGGAAGGAAGACAAAGCATTGGATGATTCAAATGTAAGATAGAAAAATAGGGATTTATTACTAAAAACCTTGGGGGATAAGTCTTCAAAGTGCCTTCAAGAAAAGAAGAAAATGAAGCATTTTATTTATTTATTTTAATTTAGTTTCTTTAGGATCAATTTGAGTCTCATGTAGAATTTTAGAATTTTTTTTATTGGAATTCTCCTTAAACGAAATTTTCTATTTCTAAACTTTCTATTTTATTTATTTTTTTAAATCTCTTTTTAAAGTTTATATTTGAGATAATTTTTTAGAATTTAGAAATTCTTCTTTATTAAAAACTTTTATTACAAGAAGTTGCTATAAAGGTTTAAGTTTCTAATTTCAAAAAGATTTTTTTTTCTTTTTAATTTTATTATTTAGAAGATTTAGGAATTTTAAAAAAGAAATCATCCTAATAATCTAATATAAGTTAGATATCTTTTTCATAGTTAATTTGATACATAAAGGTTAGTTGTTGTAACGAGGAATAATACTCTTTTTTTTCTTCATATTTTGTATTTGTTAGATCAAGATATTATTAATTTAATGTTTTGATGATAACAAAACAATGATTGAACTTAACACTTAATTTTTAGTGTGATAGGCAAGAAGATTCTCTTGGAACAATTAAGAAGAACCTACATCGAGCTAAAAAGGAAATCAAAGAGAAGGTTTATCAAGATTATCTATAGGCTTTTCTTATATAAGATTGGGGTATATTAAGTTAGGATTGCATATTATTTATTTAAAGTATCAAAAGTCATCCAAATTCAATCGAATTTTTTTTAAGTATTTTAAAAAATTGGATGAAAAATCTTTTCAAATGAAAACCACATAAAATTAGAGAATTCATGTCTAAAAGGTTTTCAAAAACGCAAATCGGTTTGCTATAGGTGGCATTCCCAACTTGATTGAGTTTGAAAATTGCAAATTTACAAAATCTTAAAAAATCAACTAAACAAGTAAACCTATATGTCAACTGATTGAGTAATAGGGTGAATCGGTTGATTGATTGAGGGTGAGCTTGTGCATTTATTTTCTAGCAATTGCCATTGGTCTATCACCCTAAACCTCCAATGACCACTTGTTGTACCTTTTACCTCAAAGGGCTACGAAACCAATCGATTGTCCAAGTTAACTGGTTGATATAAATTATGTCTAATAGCTAGTTTACCCATGCTACTCCCATATAAGGTTCATACATCATTTATGGTAATTTATATTAGAGAGAATGGCTGAAATCAATATTCATTCATTTATTGAGCCTTAAGTTAGTTAATCCTCATTCATTGCACCTCTAAGTATGAGGTATCACTTAGGTTTGCTAAGCGTGAGGTATCACTTGAGTTTTGTCAAAGGTATCACTTAGGTTTGCTAAGCGTAAGGTATCACTTGAGTTTTGTCAAAGGTATCACTTAGGCAACTTAGGATTGAAGCCTGAAGAGAGTGGACATTGTTTGGGTTGTGTCAAACCACTATAAATCATGCTTACATCTCTTTATCCCTTTCTTTCTTTTATTTGTGAGTATGTGAATTTAATCTTCTTAAAAGTAATATATATACATAAACCAACAACCAATTCATCCACCCCTCTCCCAAGGTGTTTAGGTTGGTTTAGTAAGACTTAATAACTTTCCACTCTTTTTTCATTTTTATTTAATGGTGTTTTTCATGTGTTTTGAAGGTATTTCAAAGGTGAATTCAATGCATAAAGATGTTTAGGAGAGTTCTAGACCATGTGTATGAAGTTGAAAAACCAAAATGATCAATAGAGCAAAGGCAAACTAGGATCAATTACTTGGAGAATAGAGTTCACATAAGCAAATTACCAAAGCTTGCTTACATGCACTATATTAACCAAGATGCATGACACAATTTACATGTGTCCTAGCTTCACATATTTTGTGCATTCATTCTCCTTGACCCAATTCACTCATGAGTTCATGTACACAAATTGGGAACCTTGTGAACATTCTCATGCAAGCGATGAAATGCTTACCCATGTAAAACTCTATTCAAAGTTATGTCATACTCATGTTCCTATGTCGTCATAAGTTATGAAAGTATATTTTGGTCTAAACTTTCTTACTTTGAATTCTTCCTTTTACTTTTCTTATAGATCAATATCATAAGTAAGAATATGATACTATAGACATAAAAAAATTTGGTGGATTAAATTATCACTAAATTGATTATCAAAATTGTGACTTCTTAATTCAACAAAATTCGAGCTTGAAAAGTGATGAGTAGTCTTACTCATTGAACACACGACATGCAATTCAAAAGATGACACATGGGAAAATTTAAAAGGCTACAAAATTCAGTCTTGAAAAATAAAATAAAATAAAATAAAATAATTAAAGTCAAGAGGGAATTAGAAAAGAGATATTCTCTCGTTGACAAATTTCCTAAATGAATAAGGTGAGTTGATAAAATCAATAAGCCAAATTCTTTGAATTAAACAGTTAAATTTTTGGGATTTCAAATTTAATCCCCTAACTTCACCTATAAATAATGGTGACCTCCTTCAATGGAGAGGAAGGAAAATAACTTTATAAGGGAAAAGAGGTTTCATAAGGAGAGAAAGGCTACCGAAGACATCCCTATAAGTCCAAAAAAGCACACAAAGTACTACACATGTACGTGTTCTTCACTATCCTCAAAGTCATTCAAGAACAAGTCACGTTAGGCCCTTGATCGATGTTTAACTTTAAGAAAATACTCACATTGTCATCCCTTGGATTGTGATCAAAGTAATCTAATTGAAGGAAAATATTCTTTTGTAAAGAATATAACCATAAAGATTGTACCTTACAAATATTTTAATACAAATAATTTGATTTGCATAGTTTTCTTCTAGTTTTGCTTATTTTTGTAGGACTTTCAAAATTTGTGTGTACAAATTTCTAGCACACTTAATGAAACTTCTTTGCTTCTCATGTTTTTCACTAAAAAATGATCACTATTAAGATGATGACATTTAAAAAGATTCAAGTTGAACAAGTCAACAAGGACAATGATAAAATTGTCATTGCTCAATTAGTATACAATGACTCTACAAGCCCTATGATCCATAGCAAAGCAAAAACATCCATTACATCTTTCACAAAGCAAGCAAGTGAGCACACACTTGCTTGGTAAAATAAGCGGAAACATACAACCCACTAGTTGCTTATCACCTTAGCCTCATTGGGAGCAAAAAGCCAAAGTCCTCATGCTAGGGAAAAATGCCCCTTAGCACTAAAGGACTATAGAGATAAGTCTCCTTACTTTATTATCAATGCCGACTTTAACAGTCAAAGGAAGATGACTTGTTGAAACAATCTAACTCCCTCACTTCTTCCTTCTCGATGACTATGTCAATAATGAAAATAGGTGTTACATCCATAGAAGAACAACTACTTGAGATGGCTCATGTCATCACCAAACTAACAAAGACCATTAAAAAGAAAGAAATAGCCTCCCTCATGAACAAGTTTGAGGCACATACACATGTAGTTGAGTCAAGTCATGGATTCACTCAACCCCCGAAGATTGCATCTAAAGGTGATCCATCAAATGTGTCTAAGCCGGTGTAGGGTTAGAAAGCAAACCACTAAATTTGTTTTGGTGGCGTCACTATCTATCCAATAACTTTAGGACATGATAATTAACATTCATATAGTGGATCATCACATAATACATTCATATGCTTTAAACCTTACACTAAGAGGATTGATAAGATACATATGCCTATAGGTTATCAACATCCTAAATTTCAATCATTTAATGGAAAGGAAAATCTAAAGCAACATGTTGTCCACTTCATTGAAACTTGCAGTAATGCAATCATGAAGGGTAACCTCCTAGTCAAAAAATTTGTTTGTTCCCTCTATGAGAACACTTTTGATTGACACATATCTTGAACTTAATGCATTGATAGTTGGGATTAAGTGGAGCATGAATTCCTCAATCAATTCTATAATACTCGACAAGCAGTAAGCATGATAGAGCTCACAAATACCAAGAAGAAAAATGAAACAGTTTTTTACTACATCAACCGTTGGCTTTTTTAAGTCTTTACTACAGTGATAGATTATCTAAGGTGTTAGTGGTGGAGACGTATATACAAGGTATGTACCAGAGGCTTTCATCCATCCTTCAAGGCATAGGA
This sequence comes from Vitis riparia, assembly GCF_004353265.1. NCBI lineage: Eukaryota > Viridiplantae > Streptophyta > Magnoliopsida > Vitales > Vitaceae > Vitis > Vitis riparia. The sequence continues at coordinate 10,140,892 of NC_048432.1, read as the reverse complement.
CCTCGCACCCTTAACAACAAGAGTAACTTTTCATATAAAATTATTTTACTTCTTTCTTCCTTTATGATCAATTTCCTTTCCTTTTTTAATTTTTTTTATTTACATTTTAAACAATTAATATAATAGTTTTATTAACAAAACAATATTTGAATTTGATTTTTCTTACAAATTATGAAAAATAGCTTAAGGCATATGTATCATTGTATTGTATGCATTACTTCTTGTACCATGTATCATATTGTCTAATGTAAGTTTTTAACTACTATGTTTATTATGGTAAATGTTTGAATTTGTAAAGCTAATTAATAATCTAGTATTTAGGAACTTCAATCAGATTTGGATAGAAATGCAAATTGAAATACAACAATGGAGAATAGGATTTGATCAACACTCCGAAATCAAGGAAGAAACTTAACCTAATCTAGACAGAGGTGAACATGATAGCAATTGGAGTTTGATAATTGAGATAGGTGTTGTGAAGGATAAAAATAGGGTACAAGTGGGCAATGGTGACTGGTTGTAGTTTAATGGCAAGAATTCCATTTAGTGGTTGTGAAGACCTACGATCTTAGGAGGTTTGCATCTAGTAGGTTAGGGCTTCCAACCCTACTTTGATATCATGTTGGAGAACAAAGAATAGGAGTAGAGAATGCTCTTTCTCTCCTAATTTTCCTAAATAGAAATAAATTTGAAGAATCATATATCAAGATGGTTTAGAAACACACATTTGATATATACAAAAATAAATTACAAAATGATCCATTTATAACCTTAATAGAGTTTACTTTGTTATGCTTTGTAAGACAAGAATGAAACATGGAGAAATTTCAGGGAAAGGCCCCTACTCATCTTCAATTTTCTCATCGACCAAACAAAAAAGTGAAAGAAAAAGACATTGGGAAAATGCATGTATTACAACTATATCGGTTTTCCTCACATGGGTCAAGCACCAACACAACATTTAAAAGAAAATTGGTTCAAACAAATAAACCTTAGTCACTGGTGCCTAAAAAACTATTGCATATCCACCATTAGTGTGGTTTTAAACGTGAAGAACACAACTATTTGGCACAAGCACAATCCAAAACTAATACCTTTCTGACAATTGTATTGAAGGAATTCGAAAAAAAAAAAAAAAACTTCTCTCGCTTTATCTGCTAACTCAATGCTATCACAGTGCACCAGCTTGGTTCAACTTGTATGTGCAGCTTCCAGAGTTAATGATCTAATGCCCAGGCCTTCATTTTATATTTTTGCGTGAACAAGATTTGACGTAGACCATTTTGCATCTGGTTGGCAATCTAGGCCTCCTAACCTTGATGCTTCCTTGTGATGGACTGCTCCATCAGATACCTAAATCAGAGTGCCAGGTTTTTGAAAGTCTAGAAGAACAAGAACATGATAATCTAATGTAATAAATTCAGGATAACTGGGTGCAGTCATTAATATCAGACATATATAGAGGGAGGTGAATCCTGTCATGATGACTAAATGGTAAACCAAGTTTGTTGCATGGCATTAGCTGGAGTAATTGCTATTCCTTATAATCACTTTAAGAAAGTAATTGAAGTATCATCATTTTGAGGAATGAAAATAAAAGAAATACTTACTTGCCAGTGTAGAAGCCTGCCGAATACCAAGCATTCAAAACAACAGTCAGATCTGTTTCAGAGCAGGCACTGTGTGTCACTTCACCTTCGTTTTTCTCATCCTCTTTCTCTGGTTTCCAAGAAAAAGAATATGTGACACGTTAAGACACTGTACTAGATGAATCTCTGTAGAGCTTTCAAAGCACACATATGTTCTTATGTTCTATAGTTATATTATTTAAACAAACATAGCATGCAATAACAAGGTTACATATTTTAGGGTGCAACATTATTTGCTCCCTTGGGGCCAATTCAGTCCCACATGGTGGAAAGATACTTCCACCTCTTCTTTTACAGAACTGCTATCTTCACATTTTAGTGACATACAACAATTTTGGGCTTCTAGATCTCCTCAATTTGTTGGATCTTCAAATCCCAATTTTAAGGTTTCTCTCTATTTCTTTGAAGAGTATTATATCAATGTTCGCCCCGGATCCCAGACAGTGACACTTAGCTTTATCAATGCTTTATTCTCTCAAAAAAAAAAATCAAGATCCAACTAAAGCAGCAATTACAGAAGCCTGGAAATGAGTTTTTGAATTTACAAGTCTCTACAGTAAATAAGGCATAATTTTTCACATAGCTTTATTGTTTTCAAAAGGAAATTCAAGATCCAACTAAAGCAGCTACTACTGAAGCCTAGAAATGAGGTCTTGAATTTACAAGCCTTAGTAAATAAGGCATCAACTTTCATGTAGGCACCTCTGCAAAAGGTAATACTTTTTTTCCTAAATTCTACAACATTTATTTTAGCTTCTTTCACTAATCTAAATTTGAAAGCCATCAATTATAACTACTTTGCCAAATAAATATATAAATAAATAAACATATTAGATGTTTATTGTTGATAGGGAAGAGTACATTGTGGTCTAATCAAAGATAGGCTCAAGGGATCACGAAAGGAAGACTGAGATTCTAGTACATTTTATTCCCTTTTTGAGTAGAACGAATAAAAATATTTACTGGATTCAAAATAGGCAATCCAAGTAAATGTGATAAGAACTTAAGACAGTAAATTGGATGGGATGTGACTGAAATGACACATGATCTCAGAAAAGCAAACACACGAGGGATTAGCAAGTAATAGTGTTTAAAAGTAGATCAAATGATAGTCAGATGTGTGTGTGTGTGTAAATGTAAAGAGAGAGACAAAGAGCAAGAAAATATTTTAAAGAATGTATAGTAATACGGGGAGAGCATTTGCCATATGATGTTCATACTAAGAGAGAGGAGGAAGAAGAGTAAAGGAAAATGGATATTAAAGAAATAAGCGGTTGAACTTAATTGGTAAAAACTAATGATACTTACAATAAAAATAGTGACAAATGAGCGTAGATATGGGGGAAAAAAGAAACTACTGCTGTGTGGAATGAGTTGACTAATATATATAAATATATATTAGAAGACTGGTAACAAGGGTTCTGGGAAACCAGAGAGGAGAAACTGGCTATAATATTTACATTAGTAGCCAGTAGAGGATCATATATAATTAAAGACGAGCATCAAAAAGTTGGCTGAAGCCCAAGTAAACAGGAATTATACAAAGGGAGCCAAAGGAAAAAGAGAAAAAGAACAACAACCACATTATCTAAATGTGGGGGACAGGAGGTGAGTGGGAGGAGCTGTCTCATTTGTTATTTACAGATGATACCCTTGTTTTTGTGAGGCTACTCAAGACCAAATGATTCAATTAAGTTGGTTTCTCATTGGGTTTGAAGCTACATCAGATTGGAAAATTAATCTAGAAAAGAGTGAGCTGATTCTAGTTAAAAAGGTGGACTATGTGGAGGTGTTGGCCTATGAATTGGGGTGTAGGTAGGAGCTCTTGGCTTCTTATCTAGGGCTTCCACTACACATTCCTTTTAAACCAATGGTGGCTTGGGATGGAGTGGAAGAGTGTTTTTGCAAGAGGCTATCAATCTGGAAAAGGAAATATATTTCAAAAGGAGGAGCCTTATTTTGATCTATAGAACACTATCCAACCTGTCCATTTGTTTTCCATTTTGACAAAAGTTAGAATAAGGTTTAAGAAGATTGAAAGAGATTTCCTTCAAGGAGACAGGGCTTTGGAGAAAAAATTTCATTTGGTAAAGTGGTCAACAATCTAAGCGGAGTAAAGAGAGGAGGGGGATTAGGCATTGGAACTCTTTCTTTGCTTAATAAGGCTTTTTTGTACAAGTGGAGTTGACAATATGCATTGAAAGGGGAGCTCTCTAGAGACATTTGACTTTAACTAGGTTTTGGGCACACCTAACTTCGACTAGACGCTGAGCACGTATGAATAATCTTTTATGCTAGTATAGACAATTTGTTTGCAAGGATGAACAATCTAAGTCAAGTTCAAGTGGAAGGCAAACTTCTAGATGGAAATATACCAATTTGCAGAATGGAAAGGACTTGAACACTCTCATATACATATTTTGGGGCAAAGTAACAAAGCAAGCCATATATAGGCACAAACAACATTTTATTGGTGGATACAAAAATATTAAAAACCTCTAAAACATGTTAAAGAAGAAATGGAAGAATATATGAGTACAAAAAAGAGTAAAAAAAAAGAAATAAATATGGAGAACCAGAATGTGAATGAAGATTTGTTTGGCCTTAAAGATGAAGATTATGAGAGATTAATAATAAAATGGGTGCCATTAATACCTCTCATGGAGGTAGTAACCGGGGTAGGGGGAGTTAGTAAGATGGTGCAACCTTCACTACAAAGACCAAGTAAAAAAAGTATTATGGATCATTTTTTTCACTCCTAATCTAGAGATGGTTGTTCACAATCGAGAGTGTGGAAGGGTGAACCAAACAATTATCAACGATGCCTACTAGAAAGAAGCAAGAGAAAGAGTTTTTATGTTTCTCATAAGGTGGATGTATGATGTCGGTATTTCTCATCTGAGTTTTCAACCAATGATTGATGCTATTGGTCAATATGATGTTGGTATAAAGAGATGGAATTTTTATGAGGTAAGAGTTACAAACCTTAAGAAAGAATTAACTCTTACAAAGGATCTAATGAAGCACCATATGGTAGAATGGCAAAAAAAAAAAAAAAAAAAGGATGTTCAATCATATTAGATGGATGGAACGACACGAGAGAGATAAGATGTTTGAATTACTTGACAAATGGGTGGAGCAAGTTGGTGAATAAAATGTCGCTCAAAGTTATAACAAATAATTGGTCAATTTATGTGTTGTTAGGTAAGAAATACTACTTTTTGAATTTTTCATTTAAATTTTTAAAATTTAAATTATTTATCTTATAACTTATTCAAATTTATTCTTATTGTTTACAATGTCACATGGGAAGGTTGTTAAATTTAAAATGGCCACATTTGTTTTGGACACCATGTTGCCTATTGCCTTGACTTGATGTGAGAGGATATTGGAGAGAGCTATAACATTAAATGACTATATGCATAACTATTCAGGACTACTTAACATGATGAAACAGTTCATTGGACAAACAAAATTGCTTAGGCTTGCTAAGACTCAATTTCCAATGACCTTTATCACATTATCTAGATTGCATCAGCAAAAAAAATAACTTGAGAAAGATGTTTATAAGTCCAGATTAGTCAGAAAGTAAATAGGTAAAAGAGCAAAAGGGGAGAAGTATAACCAACATAGTTTTAATGCCTTTATTTTGGAATACCAGTGTCTTTTCCTCAAAGGTTTTTAGTCCCCTTGTTCGTGTGCTTTGTTTAGTTGACAAAGAAAGAAAACCTCCTATGGGATACATTTACAAGGCTATGAATAGAGCAAAGAAGACAATTATTAGAAGTTTCAATGAAAATGAAGAGAAATACAAGGAAACCTTCAAAATCATTGATAAGAGGCAGGAGATTCAGTTTTATGGACCTTTGCATGTTGTTGGGTACTTTTTGAACCTGAAATTCTTCTGCCATAAATCGGAAATGGGGCTCGATACAGATGTTATTAGTGATTTCAATAAATGCATCTTAAGGTTGACAAGAGATCTTCAAACAAGAAAAAATTGCAAAAGAAGTGAGTTTGTACATAAATGCTCAAGGTCTATATGAAAATGAATTAGTTGTTAGGACAAGGAAGATTGGACCACCGCTTCAATGACTTAATTTTGTTTATTTAAATGCTTATATCATATTTTTGCTAAAATAAGTTGATTGTTTTACTACATTATTAATATATACGTATATATTTAAAATACATATACATTTTTTCAAAGACATTCCAATTCTATTTACAACCTGATGCACTACATGTTACATTTTCATATGAAGCCATAGCTCCAAATTTGCAAATGTTTGCAATAAAAATCCTAAATGTAACACATAGTGCATCGGGTTGTAAATAAAATTGGAATATCTTTGAAAATGTAAGCGACTAAAATAATTACTAGTATATTAAAGCCTTAAAGGTGATTTAGAACTTTATTATTTATTTCTATGTGCTTATGAATTTTTTTACAAATTCATGGCAAGAGCATAAATAGGTTAACTCATAAACACTTGAACGATTTGGTGTACATTAGCTATAATCAAGCCTTGAAGAAAAGATACAATGAACCTGACACCATTGACTAAATTTATATGAAAAATATTGATGATAACAATAAATGGTTGATAGAAAGAATAGACGATGGTGATTTTGATGGATCATATGATGATTTGACATAGGGTGATGTTATTAGAGCTACGGGAGCTAAGGAAGCTAGGTTTGATGCCAACTCTTTCATTAATAGTTGAAGATGAAGAAGGGACTGATTTAGAAGAAGAGGGTTACCAATGAGATGATGGAGATGATGATTTTGGGGATTTAAAGGATGAGTGATGACTAATTATTGTTGTAGATCCTTAGGAATTTTTTTGTGATCTTGGTCAATGAACTGATTTTGTACTAATTGTATTTATTTCTTTTCGGTTTTTTTTTCTTAGTAGAATCTGATCCATGATTTATGGGAGAGATTATAAGATAATGGGTGGTAGGTGTAACTTTCCTATTTTGGTGCTTAGAGTAATTGTATATAAATAGGATGTACTGATTGTATTCTAATTCATACAATTTATGTGAAACGTAATTTGTTTCAAGGTTATCATGAGAGTCGAGGGGTCTCATTGTAATATTTTGTTTTATCACAAAATTATCAAAGAGGAAGATTGTAAATATATTAGTATTAGGTTGGTAATATTGGTCCATTTCTTACCGTCGATGATGCATAAGACTTTTAAGGGTCTAATCAGTTCCCAATCAACTTCAAGCAACTTCAAAGTTGATAATTCTAGAGGTATGTATATATTTGATGTTATTGGGGTTTAAGGAATGGCTACGAAGATTACTATGGCTTATTTTTGGACAAACACATGAAAAACAAAGTAGGAAAGCAGTTCGAAGGGTTGAACATTCGAACTCCCAGAAGCATTCAAATGTCCTAAAGGATGTTCAAATGCTGCCCAGAGAAAGTACAAATGTGCCCCCCTTCAACCTTCAAACATCCCGTTCAAACACTGGACATATTTTTTTGTATTTTTCAGTCTTATCTTTGTAATTTCAAGGGCATTTTTGTAATTGAAGTTATAACTGTTTTCCAAATAAACGCCCTAGGTTTTTTGGATAAATGCATAGGTTTATTATATGATGCACAAGAGATTAGCTATCCCTATGGCCCTAATAACTCCATCTTTCAACCTTTCAATACCATTCTTGAAAGAAATTGTCAAGTAATTTAGAGGTTTAGGATTCGAACCAGTTAGCCTCAATACAATTTTGAGGTGATTCACTAAGGAGCACAAGGAATGTTGTGTCTAGGATATGGAATAAGAGGTAGGTGCTGACAATACAAGAGCCTAGAGACTAGGTGCATTTGATTAGGTAAAATTGTATACCTTCTTTTCAGATTTAGCAGATTGGTTGCAAAGAATAGACCATCCATAGTTTTTTACACCTAGGGATTTCTCGATGGTTTATCTATACTACATCATGCAATTGGTTATTCTTGTGCTTGATATGATTCAATAGCTATTTGTTATAGATATATCTGACTATTAATTGAATGATCTAATTTAAAATTTTAATTTTGGGGAAAAACTTGCTTGGACTACGAATTCATTCTTTCCCGTCATGTTCTCTCTCGATAGTTTCTCTTTTCCATATTTGTATGCTTTAACCTTATCAAAAGAAGCTTCAGTGGGGGATTTGTGGGATTAGACAAGTGAGAATAAAATTGATATTGAAATACTTTATTGTGTGAAATTTGATCTTTTTAATGATATTAATTAGTATGAGTCATCTGATTGAAGTTTGAGAAGTTAAAATGTAAGAATTATTAGACCTTCTTTAAGACTAGACATAAGTCTCCCAAACTCATGCTTAAAACCTCCCGGACCAATTTGACTTGCATCAATTTGAACTATTTTATGGTACATTTGAGATATATTTGGTTAATGTTATATATATATATATATATATATATATATATATATACATGATGTATATAAAGCAACAAAAACCAGAAGGGGCGAGTATACAAAAATAAGCAACCACACCCTACGAGAACCTAACCAATCTGTAAAATCTAACAACGACATAGAACCATCCCCAATGTATAATCTAACTTAATCCCAAAATAGATACAAAAAGGAATTTTTAATTGTTTAGTCCAAAGTTTCAAAATTCTTAAAGACTCCCCTATTTGTTAGGCATCATTTTTAATTGTTTAGTCTGAAGTTTCACAATTCTTAAAGACTCTCCTATCTATTAGGCATCCTCTAACCCCTCTTTCTGAGCTTATCCTGAGTCAATATCTTTGCCCAAGTTACTTCCCAATTAAAAAAAGCCAGCTTTTACAGGAGTTTAAGAATTCCAAATTACACTATGAGGGAAAGGCTCCACTCTCCTACTTGCTAAGGAGGAGTAGAAGGACTTAAAAAATAATCACCGTTTTTTGTCTTCAGCTAAACCATAACATCATCAATACCCAAAAAGATGAAGTGAATATGCAACCTCCCAAAAAAGACATGTACTTCCTCCAACTCCCGGTCATTTATATATATATATATATATATATATATAAATGTTTTAAATATAGAAATGGTGAAGATTAGCTATGAGATCAAGAAACAAAGTAAATTAAAGTATATTTATACTTAGCATCTTATCAAAGTAAAAAAAAAGAAAATGAGATAAATATCTTCTTATACAAGTAACAAAGACACATCATAATAATTCAATCATAAAAAATAACTTTCATATTACATGAAATTCTAATATCAATCCAATTGCACCAAAATCATAGTGTATAAGACAACATTTATTATAATTTAATGTAAACTTCGAAAGTGTTCAACTAACGAAAGTTCACCTCTAATCTATTCTAAAAGTGTCATATCCAAGTATTTGCACCCATAGTTGAGATCATTTTCAGCCCAATCCCCATGTCTTAAAATTTTGAGATGCAAAGGATCCGACACCTAGACATTGTTCCCGCACTTGACACCCATGTCAGGCCCCATGTAACATAGCCGCAAGGTAAGGTGGTGAATAAAGAGGAGGAGGACAAGGCAATGTGGATGGATTCAAGGAATGATACCTTCTCCATATGGTCTCTCTATGTTACCTCATAGTTAGGGGATTTAATTCTTTTTTTGACAAAGGTCATTTGGAATCTATGGGTTCTATTTGAAGTAAGTTTCTCTATGTGGGAAGCTTGTTAGGAAAGGGTATTAACTCTTGATCAATTTCAATGATGAGGGTGGACATTAATTAATAGATATTTCTTATGCAAAGTCAAAGAAGAATCAACTGATCACATTCTTCTTCAAAATTCGAAGACAGGGATTCATTGGTGCATTTTTTCTTTGTTTTGTGTTCCTTGGGTGTTGTTTACCACATTGAGAGACTCTTTTAAGGTGATGTGGACCTTTCATGGGAAAAAAGGTGCAAGGTTGGAAGAATTGCTTCTTTATGCATTTTTTTGTAATATTTGGAAAGAGGGGAATCAAAGGTCGTTTGAGAATGAGAAACAATTTGTCCATGTTTTGAATAGCACATTCCTTAGTAATCTCATTTTGTAGGTAAGGTAGTGCATAGGTGAAGGCTCAATAAGCCTTTAATTGATTTTGTTGATTGGTTGGGTTTTCCCAAGAGAGGGAGTTGTTTTTTGTACTCTCATTTTAATTGTTCCTTGGCTCCATTTTTTTATTGTTTCTTTGGTGCACTATTTCTATAGTGCCTTGTTATAAAATTATATTATTGCCTATCAGAATTATCTAATCCCATTTTTTAAGCGAAATCTAAACCAAAGGAATATGGTTCAAATGGAGACGTCCTACAAAATTTGAATTGATCACTTCTAACCATCAAATTTTCTTCGGTTTTACTCTAGTCAAATGGTCAAAAAAGATAAGAATAAACATAAAGGAGCAATCCTTCAAATGTTGCTTCATTTCTTACAACAAAACTCCCATCTCATCCTAACATCTCTTTTACTGACCAAGGAAGAATTCAACAACAACCATATAGCAAGAAAAACAATGTCACAAGCTCCTTGCCACAACACAGTGAAGCAAGATATAATGGCCATTTGGTAAGTTTTGTGGCACCACAGAATAATGTGGTTTAAGCAAAACTAGCACATAAAAAGCCATTTGCTATGTTTTACAAAGATGAAGTAGTCCTTAAGAGAATTTTTAGATATATCAAAGAAAGCAATAAGAGACCAAATCTAAGGCTCAAGATAATTTGTTATTGTGAGTTAGGTGCACAAGATGCGGATGACATCCATATAGACAACAGAATAAGGAAAGAGAAATGACAAATTTGTGGCATCTTAAAGGTGGGGACGGTAAACAAGGTTAAAGAGAAGTGGAAGAGCTAAACTCCACAAATTAATCAACAAATTTCATACACCAAATCTAGGTCTATGAGAAATAATAGTACCATGTGGTGAAAGGCTAAGGCCCTATTTGTTAACTATTTTTAAAAAATAATTTTTTGTTCTCCAGAACCAAAAATAAAATAAAATAAATAGGAAAGCACATTTGACAACCAAAAAGCAGAAAATATTATTATGTTCTTAAAAGCATAAAACAATTTTATATTCTTAAAAATAGAAAATAAGGTATTTTCAGATAACATCTTTTAGTTGTTTTCACTTGTTTTCTAAAAGTGGTTTTAAAAAATAATTATATAAACATGGAGAATGACTAAAAATAAAGCACTACATATAAAAGTTATTTTTAAAACATATTTGAAACATAGAAAACAGGTTAAAAATATTTCAAGTCCCCAAATAGACTTTTGTTCTACAAAATATCAAAGAACAATTTTCAAAATTTGTTCTCAAAAACTATTTCCAAAAACACTTCACACTTCCCCAACAAAACCTAAGCATAACAACAACCATTCACAATTGTTAACTATAATGGGGGTAAAGGTCCTTGACAAAAGATACCAAGTATTATTGTGGGTTGAAAGTGCAAGAGAACTGTTCCTTGACGGAGAGAGAATGAAGGTTGAAAAGTTTGAAGTGGAGAAAAGTCTTTCCAGGTAAAGCTTGAAGGATCGAATGGGGGAACTTGGATATCAGTAACAGAATGGAGCCGAGGTTTTGTTGTTTCAGTAGGATTTGGAAAGGAGGAGTTGGATTGGTTGACGAAGCATTTGAAGAAAGTCGTGGAGTTGGAGGCTTCCAGGGGATTTATACGAAAGATTAGGGGCAAGACTAGGACTCACTTGATGGAGTTTTGTTTCAATAATAGAGGGCGTTTCATGAAAATTACAGAAATTGTTACAAAAAGGAAACCATTAATCCTTGTCGTTCCCGAGGGTGTTAAAGGCAATGGGTGGGAAGACCTTAGGAAGGCGATTTCTTCAGTGCAAGATTATTCTGATCAAGCTGGAGGAGCTTCGAAGGAGACGTTTAGAGATGCTCAGGTGAGTAAGGGCATTTACAGAGGTTGTCGGTCATACGCAGAAGTGGTTGTAGAGGATGGACCTAGGAATGGAGCTTTGTTGTCCGTTGGAAAATGGGCTAGAACTATAATTTGTGAATACAAAGAAAAAGTTCAAGACTGGACTCACGAAGGAAAAGCTATTGCGAGGATGATGGGTATGAAAGGAATGGTGTCTATAACTCCCATTTCCGCTTTCAAGTGGTGTTTCTTTGTGGATTCAGCAAGGAGAGCTGAATGGTTCCAAGAGCAGGGAAGATTATTAGTGAGAGGAAGGTCTATTCTCCTGAGAAGATGGTTGCCAAGTGAAAATATGGTTGTTTTCGGAAAATTCAGAAGGGGTTGGTTAGAATTGAAAGGTATTCCTTTTCACTTGTGGGATGAAGATCAGTTGAAATTCATTCTGAAGAAGTGGGGGAGGGTAACGAAGGTGGCAAGGGAATCATTAAAGCTTGCAGACTTGTCGAAGGTGAAGCTGTGGGTGGAGATGCTTCCAAATGTCATGCTACCAACGTTGGAGATGCTTCCAAATGTTGTGCTACCAGCGTTGCTAGAGGTGGAAGATGGGGCCTGGACATTCACAGTCGTAGTTTCAGTCACCGGAGAAGTTGATGAAGATGACATTTCCACGTTTGAGTCAACCCGTAACAGGGACGAGTTGTTGAAAGCGGGAGGTTGCATCTCTCAATGGTAAAAAAATGCAGAGGGGCTACGTGGTAGCATTAGGGATAATGAGTGCTACAATAAGAGGCTTCTTCCCCAGTCACGTTACCGGTATTCAAGTATAAAATTGGCGGCCAAAAGGGAGAATGGCTGGGGAGGGAGTCTTCTGGGCCCAGTGGAAGAAAACTTCAATGGGCCCACTACACCTGAGCCCATGTTTAAAGCCCAGCCTGTTGGGCTTAGAGTGGGACGAAAAATCGTGGGCTTCATGCTGGTCCAATTGTTTCTCAAGCCCACGAGACTATAGCGCTGTTGTCTTCAACATTCCAGCGAGATGGTTCTTCTACAAAGGCGGTCCCGCTGTTTGCACGCTCTCAAGGTCCAGTCGAAGTTAAGTCCGACGATGAGGCTTTCTCTGGAAAGGATGGTCGAGCCTTTTAGATAAAGGCCCAGTCTCTTCCCAAGCTTAGCCCACCTTCAGACGCTATCGTGGGTTGTAATTTAAAAGGCCCGTCGTGGTTGGGCCAAAGATTAGGAGGAACGATGTCTTTTGTTAAGAAAGGTCGGTCTCAAAGAGAAAAAGATGTTGCAGTAAGAAAAGGGAAAGCTCCTGAGGTTCAGACAAGAGGCTCTGCGTAGAAGGAAGAGAAGGTAGTTTCAAAGAAGATGTGGACCACCCTCTTCCCTCTAAGTTTCGATTGTCGACAAGGACTTCGGAGTCACAACGAGCCTTTTTTCCTCAGGAAGTCATCGTCAGTTAGCGAAGTTCACATTTTGGAAGAGGATTTCGAGACGGGATCTCAAATGGAACGAGGAGTTAGAGCGAGTCCTCTCTTTCGCTATCATTTGTCAAGGAATCGAAAGCGGTGTTCGGGGGAAGGGACCTCGTCGTTAAGAGGCGAAGCGGATCTGCGCAATCCCCATTTCGAAGAAGATAAAGAAGGTTTTTTGGGCCAAGTGGGATCTGATCTTCGTGGTTCATCAACCACGGATTCACCTTCTAGTCCAGAAATCAGAGGTAAAGGGCTCATCTTTGAGGGGATTTGCGAAATTCCGAGAGTGGAAAACTCGGAGGTATGTCTGTCTTCTCCTTCTCAGCCACCCGAGTCTTCTTCTATCCCTTCTTGTAGTCTGGCACTTCCTTTGTTGAGTCCCTCTGGTCCAGATCTCCCTAGTTCAGCCTCTCTTTCTCAGTCTCCTACAGAAAATCAAGTAATTTCTGAAATTTTTTCTAAAAAAGACGTTGGCACTTTTTATCAAAATTATGTTGTCATTCCTGTCCGTGATGAGGAGGATTTCTTTGGTGGGAGGATTTCTCATCCTTCTTTTGTACTTCTTTTTTCTATCAATATATCTCTTTGTCGTTTCCAATCAAAAAAAAAAACCTAAGCATTCTCAAAAGAACCATGTAGTGTGAAGTTAAAGAAATTCAAGAAAAATTAAAGTTAAAATAAGAAAAACTTTACATAAACAAGAAGGAAAAAGGAAAGGAAAGAAAAAGAAAACAAGCACAGCAACAAGAAAGAATCAAGGCTAACCATGAGCATGGAGAACCTTTTAGAAGCATAGAGACAGTAAGAATTTTAAGCTATTTATGAGGCAACCATAGTGATTTATCATCCATTGAATAGCTGAAAAATAATCCACTATTGATATTAATCCAACTATAATGTTAGCTACTTTGTATATAATCAATTGTTCGTAACACAACATGTGCATGGTGTGGAACATTGTAGAAAACATTAGGCTAACATGGTGTGCAATTGGATGATTGGATGAGACTGACCATCAGTGTAGTCGGCATCTTTTTCACACATTTAAATACATTATGGCCATCCAATGAATTATAATAGGTAATTATCATATCCATCAGTTAAATTTGAGAAATGAAAACAATCCTAGTAGAAGTTTCCATCCTGATGCCTAGGATTTTATGCCCGCACCATTTGATAATGTTATAGAGACAAACTCAACGTAAACAAGATTCTCGTATAAATTCCTACTGTGGAAAAAAGAAATACTTTCATTCTGATCAGGAATACCTGAAATTTTCATTCTCATGGAAGAAATTGCTTTTTCTGCAGTTCCCATAGCTGTTTTGACAATATCACCATCTTCGACAGCCACTCGCTTCTCAGGACCCGTTGCAGCAGTGGCATCAATACAAGTTTTACCAACACATGCTTCACCCAAGGAACAAGCAGGTAAAGTACATGGGGTGACCACACATTGAGAAACATATGGACAGCAAGAACAGACCATTGTTGGATGAGAAGCTTGGCTTGTAAGGAGCTGACATTCTTGAGAACTTGAACCGGTACCCCACTGTACATAACTAGAACCTTCTGCAGAAAAATGATTATTCCAATTCCCCAATTGATGAAGTTGCTGCAGAATCTTTTGCCTTTGCTCCTCAACCTCATAATACTGGTTAAGTAGCTGGGTATAATCTTCTACACCTTGTGAATTTGAGTAGCCTCCGACTTTGGGTTCATCTTGCACGGGCAGCACATCTGATGAATCCACATGGGGTTTGGGAGCAGATGGAACTACACAATAGTTTTCTTTAATCGATGAAATATTATTAGTCTTCTCAATTTCTGCAGTGGAATTTGACGCAACATTGCTCTTATCATCTGCCTCCATAGTTCTTCATAAACAAAAAACAAGAGATACAAAACTCAATATAAATGAATAATTTAAAGATAATAGAAGTGCAGGACAGTAGCTGATTTCTTGTAAACTAGAATATTGTTACTCGAAGAATTAGGTTTTTGGCTTAAGCTCATGTTTTAGTTAACTTGCTGCATAAGCAGGCAACTGAAGTCAAATTTGAAGTATACCTTATTTTTTCTTTTATAAGCAAAGAGTGCATAAAATATATAAAGTGCCAAAAGGACACACCAGAGTATACAAGATGTATACAAATAGCGCCTAGAAGCATGAAAAGCAAGAGAAAACACGAAAAACAACATCCTCTCTTACCAAGACCCCAACCACTCTACAAAATCAAATAAAGACAGAATATGTCTCTAAGTACATTTTTACCCAAGTAAACAAATTTTTAAGGAAGGCATTCTTCAAAAATTGAGTTGAATGTTCCTCATTATTCAACGATCTATGATTCCTTTCCTTCCAAATTGTCCAAAAAATACATAAAGGAGTTGCTCTCCAAACCTTCTCACATTTTTTACCCACAAAAGAATTGTGCCACCCTAAGAGAGTTTCCTTAATGGTAGCTACTTGCACCCAATGGATATCGAATAGATCAAACAACAACTGCCAAAGGACCCTAACCTTCGAACAATGGAAGAGGATGATCTATGGATTTTTCTTCTCCTTTGCAAAGAAAACATCTATTAACCAAAGACCATCCTCTTTTTTAAAGCTGATCTATAGTCAAAACCTTTCCTAAAGTAGCCTCCCATGCAAAAAAATTGACTTTAGAAGGCACCCACGAATTCTAAACTGCCATCTTTGGAAATGAAATCAAAACCCCCGGTTCCAACATGGTATATAAATGCTTAACAGAGAACTTATTGTTGTTCAAGTTCATCCACACCATCTTCTCACCCCACATACTATCAACCACCTTTCCTTGCAACCTTTAAAATAAATCCTCAACTTCATCCGCTTCCCAATTATTCAAAGGTATTGAGAAACAAGGGTTCCGGTGACCTCTCTCCCCTATCTGAACGCAAAGATCTGCTACCCATGCCTCTTTTGAAATGGCTAGGGCATATAAAGAAAGAAAGGAAACACACAATGCTCATCATCACACCATTTATCCTTCCGAAACTTCACCCTCCTCCCATTACCTACCACAAAGGAAGACTAGAAATGAAAATGTCCCATTCCTTCCTGATAGATTTCCAAAGCCTAACTCCATTCCCATCCCTAACTTCACAAGACCACCACCCCCTCTTCATCCTCATATTTTCCACTAATGACTTATGTCCAAAAGGCACCTCTTTCAGTTGCAAACCACCAATTCCATTTGCACAAAGCATACCTTGTTAAAGCATACCTTGTTAAGGTTTTGTCTTACACCCAATAAAAGGTAAAATTTGAAGTGTATAGTATCTACTCCAGATTCAAGAGGCAAGCATCTCTTGTGAAACTTCGTATTAAAAAGGGCAACATCTTTGGAGAACAAAAACAATTAGAAAATCTTCTGGAATACATTCCTGGTCTATGAATACAGGACAATCTACAACTTAGATTTTTGGATTAATATGGGTAAGTTGGATAGATTAATAAGGCAATTAATAGTACAAAGTGAAACAATTGAGGAACCTTAGGTGAAGAAAAATGGCAAAACTGGTGACATCATAGCGAACTAATTATATCCTTTTGTTTTACTCAGCACGTAAATGAATCATCTTCATCTGTTCATCAATGCCAGAGGCACCATCCCAATTATCCAAACTTAGCAGCCTAAGACCCAAACAAAGACACACAACAATAGAAGTTGCAAACACCTAAATTAAACTCTCGACTCTTAACAAAGAAATATGTAAAATTAGGTAGCAAGGATACGTCACAGCCAAAAAGAAGGTTTTTATCACAGTGCAGTTTATGCTTTTCAAACCAGTGTACTTTCAACTTCTCTAAGAAAGGTAAGAGGAGAGCTAAGAGAAAATATCCTAGATATCTAACTTTGAATTAAATCCCAATCACAAAAGACTAGAAGGAACAGGAAAAAAAAAAAAAAAAAATTCTCACAGATCTTGCATTCTTGAAGCTCACCAATGGACAATGACAAAAGACAAATAAGAGAGACAAAAAAAAGGGATGACAAATGCCCACCATGGCATATGAGTAAGCTTTCATTGTGAATGCACCTGATTTAAATAGAAGACAAGTTGATATGACACAATCTAAGCCCACCAAGCAAGATTGACTTGCAACTCGAGATTCTGATATGATACATGTAAACTCTTAGGAGAATAAGAGGGGTGAAGTATTGCACAATACAGAGAGAGAATGCAAGAGAGAGAGAGAGAGTGAGAGAGGGAGAGAGAGAATGCGATGGCGAGTGCGAGGGCGAGGAGGGGGAGGAGAGCTCGGCGCCGCGGATCAGAAGAAAGGAGTGCAGTTTCACAGTGGAATCCAAGGAGTTCGAGATTGTCGTGGAGGATAGAAGAGGAAAAATCCAAGGATTTATTGTGGAGAAGAAGGGAGGGGTGTCGTCATGGGTCCGATTGGGTTCGGATAGTATAGGGTTCTTCTTAGAAGGGTTGAATCTCTGTATTAAGGATGAGAAAGAAGCAAGATGGGGAAGGGAATGGAAGGAGCAGGGGAGAACGTATGCTATGATACGAGGGATGAACAGAGCGGGGGGGTTTATAAGGCTAGGGGTCTCCGATATAGAAGGGAAGAGGTACTGCATTTTCATCCCAAGAGGGAGAAGGGATAAAAGGGGGTGGATGACCATGGCAGAGAAGCTTAACCAGATGGTAGGGCTTCTCGATAAAAATCCAGCTAACCACGAAGAACAGGTTGTGGAGAAGGCTGGTGGGGGAAGATCGTTTGCAGCAATGGTGAAACGATCAATGTCGGGTACCCCAAATGTTGTTGTAGTGAAGGTGAAAAAGGAGGAATCCATAGGACTTTTACAGAAATTGGACCATTGTGCTGTGGCGAGCTGGAAAGATAGGTCAGGGGGAGAAGATGATCTTGCAAAGTTGGGGCAAATCTGGGCAAAGTCGTGGGGCCTCAAAGGTAGTTTAGGGCTGGCTAAGCTGGATAAGGAAAGAGTGTTGCTGGAATTTGAAAAATTGGAGGAGGCCAGACGCATTATTTCCTTTGGGAATTGCGTGATGGAAGGAAGCCAGGTAAGGCTGGAATACTGGAGTCCAAGGAGTGGATGTTAGGCAAAGGAGGAAGAGAGAAAGGAAGCATGGGTGAGGATAGTTGGGCTCCCAATTTCGTTTTGGAGCCCAGAGATTTTGAAGAAAGTGGGGGACGCATGTGGCGGGTTCATCGCAGTCGATGAACAGACGAAGTTGATGGGTGAACTCCAATGGGCCAGAATCTTGGTGAGATTGAGAGGAGAGCTTAGACCGAGCGTGCTGGAAATCGAAGCGGAGGAGGAGATTTACGCAGTGACCTTATGGTGGGAGTGTTGGCCGGTGATGAGGAGAAAGCACAGAAACGAGGTTGGCCGTCGGAGCAGTGAGGTTAGGGGTGAGGAGATGTCACGCGCGGGGCAGCGAGTGATGAAGGAGTGGGTGAGCGTGAGGCTCGAGGCGCTGAACCCGTCAGTCGATGGGATGGATGTGCAGGGGCTGGGCCGGGTCAGGCTGAGGTCAGTCCAGACCTAAGCCCGACATCCCGGTCCTGGGCTTCAAATGGCAAGATAAATTCTTTAAGTCCATGTGCGGGCCCAAAGCTGAGTGGGTCCATGGACTTGAAAAAGAAAGGTGTGGCTGTAAGTGTTTATGGCCCAGATGCAGGCCCGTCACTTAGGATGGAAGTTGTGGGCTGCTACGCTAAAGGCCCAGCTTCGCCATTAGTCCGACCGTCAACCGAAGGCCCAAGTGGTTCAAAGGGCTGCTCCCAACAGCCCGATCCAGGTGATAATCTAAGGGAGGGCCCAAAATCAGCAGTAGCCCAAGAGGAGATGGGCTCCCTGCTGCAATGTTTCGTCCCCAGCTATCCTCCTGCACCAGAGCCTTTCGTTGCGAGGGAGTCTGACGACACAAGGAAGCTTCAAGGTGGGGTCAGGCTGACAGAGACGGATAGGGCGCTCGAAGAGGAAGCAATGAGGTATGGAATGGGGTCTAGTTCCTGGGGAAAAAGGGTTTCAAGGGATTCTCATCTCAACTCTTTTCTTTTTTATCGGACTCCGGAGGGGGAGCTTTACGATCATTCTGGGGATTTGGGTGAGGCAATTCGGGCTGATAACTCAATGTGGCTTACAATGTATGAGGCTAGTAATGAAAGGAGTAATGGCTGCAAGGAATTGGGACTATCCAAAAGCAGCAGTGATAAAGGCAGGGGGATGGATGGGGTTGGGGACATACATGATGCTCAAGTCGAGAGAAGGGAGCCGGAGGGCAAATGGGAAGAGAGTGGCTTGGCGAGATTCAGTCAGTTCCTGGGATTCCCCACGGAGGGGTTGGAGAAGGAAATATTGAATTTTTTGACCAAAATCAGAAAAAGACGGGAGAAAATTCATAGCAAAGAGCTACTGGAAAAGTCTAAATTTGAAAGGGAGCTAAGAAGATTGGAATGCTCCATAAATTATGAGGGGGGGATGAAACAGAAAGGCTCGGTACAGGGCAAAGGGCGCCAAATTGTGATTGTCCAATGAAGGTGAAAATTCTGAGCTGGAATGTGAGGGGAGCAAATGATAGCTCCAAAAGAAAAGTGATTAAGACGTTTATAAGAAATCAGAGGGTAGACTTAATTTGTATTCAGGAGACAAAAATGCAAATTATGATGGATAGCATAGCGAGAAGTTTAGGCTTTGGGAGATTCCTAGATTGGAAAGCTGTGAATGCGGAGGGGGCTTCGGGAGGAATTTTTATATGTTGGGATAGAAGGACTTTGGACATTATAGATTGGGAGGAGGGCTAGTTTACATTATCTTGCAGATTCCGGAACGTAGAAAATGGGATTGTCTGGGTTTTTATGGGAGTATATGGCCCGTTCTCTAAAGTGGAAAGGGATGCATTATGGGAAGAGTTTGGGGCAATTAGAGGGTTGTGGGAAGACCCCTGGTGTTTAGGGGGGGATTTTAATATCACTTTGTTTCCGAGGGAAAGGAGTAGACAAGGGAGAATTAGCTCAGCAATGAGGAAATTTGCTGAAACTGTGAATGATCTTGGGCTGGTGGATCTTCCTCTTCAGGGGGGAGAATGTACTTGGAATGGGGGCCAGAATAATCAGACTTGGGCACGTTTGGACAGGTTCCTGGTGACTCCTTGCTGGATAGATCAGTTCAGTGGGATTAATCAATGTAGACTGCCCCGTCCGGTATCCGATCATTTCCTAATAATGTTAGTGGGGGGTGGGATAAGACGTGGGCCGACTCCATTCAGATTTGAAAACATGTGGCTTAAGGCTGAGGGCTTCAAAGAGCTGGTGCGCAGCTGGTGGCAAGGAATTGATGTTAGGGGAAGTGCTAGCTACAAGTTGGCTACTAAGATGAAGGAAGTAAAAAAGAAGCTGAAAGTCTGGAATAGAGAAGTCTTTGGTAAGCTGGAGAGCAACAAATCTGAAGCCTTGCAGCAAGTGGAATTCTGGGATAGGGAGGAAGATGAGAGAGTTTTGACTGTGGAGGAAACAGAGTTGAAGAAAGAGGCAAAAGAAAATTACAGAAAATGGGTGATGATGGAGGAAACTCACTGGAGACAGCTTTCAAGGGAAATATGGCTAAAGGAGGGGGATAGAAACACGGGGTTCTTTCATCGTATGGCAAGTGCTCACCGTAGAAATAATTCTTTGGAGAGAATTAAGATCAATGGGGAATGGCTTCTAGAGGAGCAAGAAATTAGGGAAGGAATTGCTAATGCGTTTAAAAATTTTCTCTCAGAAGATACGGGGTGGAAGGCGGATATTGGGAGAATCCAACTTAATCAGATCAGCCATCAAGAGGCTGAGAATCTGGAGAGGCCCTTTACAGAGGATGAAATCCATGCGACCCTGATGGAGATGAATGGGGATAAAGCCCCTGGCCCGGATGACTTTACTTTGGCCTTTTGGCAAAGCTGTTGGGAGTTCATCAAGGAGGAGATTCTAGAAATGTTCAAGGAATTCTACGAACATAGCTCTTTTCTCAAGAGCCTTAACAATACTTTCTTGGTATTGATTCCCAAGAAAAGTGGGGCTGAGGACCTTGGAGACTTTAGACCCATTAGTCTACTGGGGGGGCTTTACAAGTTATTGGCCAAAGTGCTAGCTAACAGATTGAAGATAGTAGTTGGAAAGGTGGTATCTACTTCTCAGAATGCTTTTGTGAGGGGAAGACAAATCCTTGACGCCTCCTTAATTGCAAATGAAGTGATAGACTCGTGGCAGAAACGAAAAGAAAAGGGTCTTATATGTAAGATGGATATAGAAAAAGCTTATGATAGTATCAACTGGAAGTTTCTGTTGAAGGTGTTGCAAAAAATGGGCTTTGGGCCTAAGTGGGTGGGGTGGATGTGGAGCTGCCTATCCTCAGCTAAATTCTCAGTGTTGGTTAATGGTGTGCCTACAGGTTTCTTTCCTAGCTCTAAAGGTCTTAGACAAGGAGATCCCCTGTCTCCTTATCTCTTTGTTATGGGAATGGAAGTGTTAGATGTTCTTATTAGGAGAGCTGTGGAGGGGGGTTTCTTATCAGGGTGTAACATAAGGGGTGGTAGCGAACCCCCTCTGATTATCTCTCACTTGTTTTTTGCTGATAATACAATTATATTATGTGAGGCCAGAAAGGATCATCTAACTCATTTAAGTTGGATTTTATTCTGGTTTGAAGCGGCGTCAGGCCTAAGGATTAATTTAGCCAAGAGTGAAATCATTCTAGTTGGAGAAGTGGTGGAGATGGAGGAGTTGGCTGTTGAGCTAGGTTGCAGGGTGGGGTCCTTACCTTCTCAGTACTTGGGTCTTCCTTTAGGGGCTCCTAATAAAGCGCCTTATATGTGATGGGGTGGAAGAGAGAGTCAGGAGGAGACTAGCTCTTTGGAAACGGCAATATATTTCTAAAGGGGGAAGAGTCACTTTAATAAAAAGTACTTTGGCTAGCATGCCAATCTACCAAATGTCTATCTTCAGAATGCCCAAGATTGTTGCTAGAAGACTTGAGAAAGTGCAAAGGGACTTCTTGTGGGGAGGGGGAAATATGGAGGGGAAAATTCATTTGGTAAATTGGGAGGTGGTATGCACAGACAAGGATAAAGGTGGGCTAGGCCTTAGGAAGCTAGCTATGTTGAACAAAGCTCTGTTTGGCAAGTGGATATGGAGGTTTGCTTGTGACAAAGATA
Source organism: Vitis riparia (assembly GCF_004353265.1). NCBI lineage: Eukaryota > Viridiplantae > Streptophyta > Magnoliopsida > Vitales > Vitaceae > Vitis > Vitis riparia. The sequence goes on along the minus strand of NC_048432.1, from coordinate 10,118,677 downwards.
ATCTTTGGAAACAAGTGATCAAGGTGAAGTATGGGCAGGAGGAATTTGGGTGGAGGCTAAAGAAGGCTAATGGGGCGGTGGGAGTAGGGGTTTGGAAAGAGATTTGGAAAGAATCAGATTGGTGTTGGAATAACATGACTTTCAGAGCAGGGAAGGGCAACACGATCAGATTTTGGACAGATGTGTGGTGTACAGAGTCGGCGTTGTCCCAATGTTTTCCTCATCTCTTTGGTATGACGGTTCAAAGGAATGCAACGGTTGAGGAAATGTGGGATCAAAATTCGGGGCAAGGAAACTGGAATCTAAATTTTTTGAGGGATTTCAATGATTGGGAGATGGAGTTGGTTGGGGAATTTCTACATATATTGAGAGGTTACAAGCCCTCTCTGGAGGAAGATTCAGTCCTGTGAAGGAAAGGAAAAAGAGGTCAGTTCAGGGTCAAGGATGCTTATAGTTTGTTGGCGAGGTCTGCTGAAACAAGCTTTCCTTCTAGGAGCATTTGGGTGGCAAGGGTGCCAACTAAAGTTGCTTTTTTTGCGTGGGAGGCGACATGGGGGAAGGTGCTCACTTTGGATAGACTTCAAAGAAGAGGGCTTCAACTTCCAAATCGCTGCTTCTTGTGTGGTTGTGAGGAAGAAAGTGTAAATCATATCCTTATACATTGTACAGTGGTTAGAGCTCTATGGGATATTGTTTTTGGTTTAGTTGATGTGAAATGGGTTTTTCCAGAAAGGGTAAAGGAGGTTTTAGCTAGCTGGAGGGGATCGTTTGTGGGAAAGAAAAGGAAAAAGATTTGGGACGCCATTCCGTTGTGTATTTTTTGGACGGTGTGGAAGGAGAGAAATAGATTAGCTTTTAGGGGAGGTGTGTTGAATGTGCAGAAATTAAAGAATTTTTTTGTTTGTAATCTGTGGAGTTGGGCCAAATTGTATGTAGGTGAGGAGGCGTTCTCCCTTATAGGCTTCCTAGAGTGGATAGCTTCCATTTAAAGGGAGGTGATACTTTTGCTGTTGTTTTTTGAGGCCTTAGCCGCCTTGTATACTCCCTGTATACCTTGTGGCATTGTGCCTTTTGAATGAATATCCTTTACTTATCAAAAAAAAAAAAAAACTCTTAGGAGAATAAGGAACTTTTGCACATACAACCTCAGAAATAGTTGAGACTCCAATTTTATTCTGAAAGTACACCCAGTTATTCTTACATTGAGTCAATAAATTGTTGTTTGATAAGTTTATGCTTGATGTTAATAAGTGCTGGAAAACTCAGGACTATATTTCATTAATTTTTCACATTTTTACAAATTCAACCTATGAAATACTAGATCCTTGTAGTCCTTTAATAATCTATTTTCTGTCTTTCAATCATTTAACCAATATTCTTCGCAAGACCTAAGTGTAAAAACCCTTTCCAATATTACAAGCTCAATGAAATAGACAGCCTGTGGCAAGACCTAATGAATGATGCTTTTCTTTAGTCAGAATATTTGAAGGAACACACATCAAACAAGAAAAGAGCTTCAGCTAATTTATATACTCACATTTTAGCCTCATCACTCTCATCAGCAAGATTACATGCATTTTCTCCCATGATGTTTTTGACTTCTACTCCCCCAGTTGAACCATCATGGTGCCCTTTACCATGCATTATCTAGATAAATCAGTAAGCAAGGAGTATTAAATGTTTGCTGCATAAAAACAAATTGTAGCTGGCAATATTAGGAAATTTTGTCAGCTAAATCAGTATCAGATGAAACATGGATAATTAATTCATAATGAAAGAAATAAAAAATAAATAAATAAATAAAAAGTAAAAATAAAAAGAGATAACAACAAAGTCCAAGATCAAATATTTACTTCTCTGTGTGTCATTTTCCAATGAAACCATTACTTATTCAATTTAAGCCTCTAAGAATTGTTACATCTTGTATAAAAGTTACTACTATTTTCTGAATTCAATTAGGATAAAATCAGACACTTAGATTTTAGCTTCTTGCTCTTTCAGTTTTATCTTATTACTATTGTTATTATTCAGTTAAGAGGTGGTTTTTTCTTTTCTTGATACCTCCATCTGTTGCCATGCTAAATACCACAAATATCTTTCCCCCACCACCTTGACAAAAATACAGAAAGATGAATGCACCTCATGAACAACCTCCCTTTGGGAGAAAAATCCAGATGTTGTATTTCAGGTGCATAGTGCTCTCCATATTTGATAAAATCAATGGGTCCTGCCTTATCTTCTCACTATTTTGCAATCTAGGCCAAGAATCCCACACAGGGACAATAGAATTTCAATATCCCAAATTGCCACATTTCCAGGTCTTGGTCTACAATTTCCATGCATCCATCAACAAAAATAACATTTGATGTGAGATTCTTATACATCAGTTTTTCAATCCCAGACCCACAATCAAAGAACCTTAAAAACCACATATATCTCCAAGAAAGCATGCCCAACTCTACAAAACCCCATCTGATAGCAACCATCTAAGTTCTTCCCCCCTCCCCCTTTTCCTCTATTATACAATTTCTTCCACAGCAACCCACTTGCTTTCAACTTGAGCCACAACCAAACAAGTCCTTATTGGTTCAATCTTTGACCATTATCGCAAATAAACAAACCATCATCCAACAATTACATAACAGAGAAAGAGAAAGTGAAGCCAAAGTCCTCGAAGTTGTTTCACAATTCATCAAAATTGAACCGCAACATTCACGATTTTACATTTAAACAAATAACCATTGAAATGGGGATGATTAAAACGAACTTCCGTCTCGGAGTTTCAAATGAATAGAGAAAAATTAAGGGTATAAAGATATGGGTTTAAACATGGTACTGTAAAATGCATGCCAGGTGTTTGATAAAAGGCTCATGCATGATGCAACCCACTTCATAGTGTTCAAAGCGAAGGAAAAAGAGAGGAAAACAAACCTTGTACTTGGACATGGCGTGGTCGAAGGCATTGATGAGAGCGGAATCATCCCACAATTCACCTTCCTTTCCCATTTTCTACTCACTTTCCGTCTCTGGGTGTTTGTTTGTCTAAATTCTCACAATTCAGACCGCTCAACACTCCTTTATCAAGCACGAATCCAATTTTCATCAGCACCAAATTTGGGATCCATTCTTTCAGCTATGGTCGGGTTCAACCCAACCCAGGTCCACTTCTAGATGGGCTTTGGCAGACTTTATCTGGGCCCATTGCACTTTTCAATGTACTTTTTCCATTCACTCAATTTGATTAAAAAGTTATCAATTTTGGAAATCTAAACCATTTATCCTTTTTTTTTTTACCCTATTTTAATAAAAAAATATATTTTTTCTTGTAAAAATAACCCTTTCTTTTAAAACCTGTATGTAAATACTTGAAATATTTAAGGGTATTTATGTAAAAAATTATTACTCTTGAAAAAAAAAATAAGCGAGATTAAATTCACAAATAATAATTATTTTATCCTTTTTAACCAAGTAATTTAAAAAAAGATATGTATTTAATAAAAATGATTTACAAGTGAGAAAATTATACATTCATTTCTCTAATCACTCTTTACATCCTCAGAATTGTAAGTTTTTTTTGGAACAAAAACACTCTTTCATAAAAAGATCAAAGTTCATTACATGCCCATCTTGCTCTCTTCTTTCTTTCATTTCTTTTCTTTTAATCTCTCCAAAACCCTAATAAAATTTTTAAAGAAAGTTGTGATTATTAAATAATAATCAAATGAATAAATAATTATCTCTAATCATGCTAAAGGTAGATTTGTACCATTTTTTTGTATTTTTCTTTTATATTTTTTAGATTTGGTAGGGTGTCCTGAGTTGGAGGCTTAGATGATTTTTAAAATGTTTGGTATTGTATCTTCAAACACCCTTAAAATTGGTTAACATTGTACTTTTAGACACCTTTAAGGGGATTTAACATTATTCCTTCAATTATTTTGAAGTCGGACAATTGTAATTTCTTCAATTTTCTTTTCATTATTTCAAAAGTTTGTACTTCTAAGTCACTTTTAAATTATTTTTAAATGATTTTTAACTTTTTTTTTTTTTGAAGTAAACATAATATTAATATATGAATTCAAAAAGTGTCTAAAAAATTTGGAATTAACTATTAACTTTGTACTTAACTCAAATAATCTTTTATTGACAAACAAAGCTCGAGAGAAGGAGATTTTACCTTAAGGTTAGTTGAGAAAAAGAAAAATGAGAGAACAATAAAGAAGATGTGATGTGGAAGAGAATAATGAGAAAAGTATTTTATATATATTGATAATATCTAGGTAGAAGTGTGTAGACCTCAAAATTTGTCCCAAATTTTATTTTACTTTAATTTTGAGTTCAATCTTATCTTTAAATTTTAAATCCGAATATATTTGATTTTTTTTGTCCACTTATACCCTTTAAATCTTAATTTTTGTTATTTTATTTTTATTTTGTATTTTATACCACCTTCCCATACTTCTCTCATACCATCCTCATTCCTACTACCATACCCCATTTCCTCTCTTCTTCTGTTTTTCCTTTTTTGGATTCATTTTCCTCTTCCTCCCCGCCCCCCCAAACCTTGTACCCACACATCCTCATTCCTACTACCATACCCTCTTTCCCCTCTTCTTATTTTTTCCCTCATCCTTTTTTTTTTTCCTTTGTTGACTTCACTTTCCTCTTTCTTCCCATCCCTACCTACCCACACTTTCTCCCTCATTCCATACCGTCCTCCTCTCTTCTTCTTTTTTTCCTTTTTTGGCCTCTTTTTCCTCTTCTTCGCACCCTTCCACCCCCCTCCATCTTCCTTCTTCCTTATTTCCTTGTACCCCCACATACCCACACTTTCTCTCATACCATCCTCATTCCTACAACCATACCCCATCTCATCTCTTCTTCTTTTTTGGCTTCCTTTTCCTTTTTCTTCCCCCTATCTCCTACTGTCAGCTGTCACCATCGCCACTATTGGCAACGTGAAGTCAACGCCATTTCCAATAGTCGGGGACCACCTCCCCTTCCACCCATTTCTCATCTCATCACTATTTTTCTCTTTTCCTCTCATTTTCTTTCATTTCTTTTTTTTTTCAATTTTTTTTTTTATTTTGTTATCCTTTCTCGACCCCACTACCAATTTTCTCACCTTTCCATCATGATCTCCAAAAAAAAAATAATAATAATGGGCAAGTTATTTATGTTTTTCTTTGTTTTGTTTTGTTTTGTTTTGTTTTTTTTTGTTTGTTACTTTGATTTCAATAGTAATTGTTTGTGAAATTTGGGTTAGTGAATTAATATGGAATTTGGTTGACGAAATTTATTAGATTAGTTGATAAATTATATAAATTCTTATTTGAATTATTTAATTTGGGCATAGGGTAATATTGTGGTATATTTTTATTACATTTGTGCTTTACATATTAAATTAGGTTGATTTTGGTTATGGATTTGGGTTTGCATATTAAATCAGGTTTGGATTATTCGATATTAAATTTTGGCTTAATGAAATTTACTTTGATTTGTCATATTTTGGACTTGGTTGATTGAGTTTATATTTTGGTTATTAATTTGAAAATTTTGGACTAGGGCTTATAACATATAAGATATTTCTATTGGATTATATTTGTTAATTTGGACTCATTTTTACTAGTGAAATTTATTGAACTAATTTGAAGTTTGAATTTGGGTTTAAATATTTCTTTTGGACTTCGTACATTTTTAGATATTTATATTTAGGTCATTTTTGTTTTACATAGGCTCATTCCACCACTTGTATTGATATAAAGTTGGCCAAGAATGGATTTGTGACGTAAGGAGGGTTGAATTTCATGAAGGAAAAGGAGGTTCAGGAAGATATTGAACTTGTTGTAAGCTTGTTAGGGTACACATTTTATTTCTCACTTCTATTTGATTTTATTTATATTGATTTATGTAAATATTCGTTTGGATATATTTCTTGAGTATGTAAAGAATTGAATATCAAACAAATCAAAATTTTGTTTAAATAAGAAGAACAATTCAGTAAATATGCTTTAATAAAATAATGGTTTTTTTTTTAATAAAAGTTCAAAAATTGTTTTTTAGGAAAATCCCAAAAAAAAAAAAATTGTTTTTAATAAAAATTTTAAAAATTTGTTTTTAGTAACAACTATTTGAAAATTTATTTATTTAATAAAAATTGTTCAAAAAGTTGTTTTTAAATAAAATTGTCCAAAAAATATTTTTTAAATAAATTATCTTTCTTTAATTAAAATAAGATTAAAAGTAATTTTCATGAATAGGGTGTGGACCCCGCATTTTGGCTCATGCGTTTTCCACTCGATGACGAAACTCGCTTTTTGATTTATTTGATGAAATTTCATTTTTAGAAAAAAAAAAAAAAGACTTGGAGTCGCCACTTATTTTTGTTTTATTTTTAAAGGATAAACAAAATAAGAAAGAAAAACCCTAAGTGTGACTCCTTGTTTTGGAAAAGGTGGTCTGTGAAAAACCGGATCATGTTCGGAGGTCAGGTTACTTATCGGGAAGGTACGGTAAAGACCATAGCACCCCTCTAAGTCCCTAAAGTCGGGTCTCTACTAATAAAATGAAGCTAACATGGCAACCAATGAGAAAGTCAATGAATACTCAAATCGATAATGCACGTATGAGAATTAAAGCAAGCATAAGGAGTGACCATGATGCGAGAAAATACGTACCTGGGTGGCGAACCAATATGCGCTATCAAGAGAGGGGGGGGGGTTAGTAAATCAATATAGGATGAATATATACGTATCACAAAGCAGAACAAATCAATCACGCATGACAATTAAATCAATCAATCAATCAAAAAATCATATATGTCGGGCCCCCACCAAAGCCCGTTTATTTTAGCATGAATTAATTCCACAGATTCCATTATTCTGGAATTATGAAAAATTCATTCATGCTAATTAAAATCAAGAAGAGTATAAGATTGTTTGAAAACCAGAGTGAAATTAAAACTATTTGAGAGAAAATTAGATTTTTGAAATTTATTTGAAAAATTGGAGTCTCGAAGATTACTTGAAAATTGAAGTTTTAGAGTTTATTTAAAGATCAGACTTTTAGAACTTAAATGTGAGAATGAGAATTTTAGAAATTAAATTTGAAAGAGATTGGAATTTTGAAAATGATTTGAGAGTTCGGGATTTAAAAAAAAAAATCAATTACGAAAATTGGGACCTTGGAAATTAAATTTTAAAAGAAATTAGAATTGAAAGTTATTTGAGAAGCAGGAACTATGGAAATTGAATTATAAAAATTGGAAATCATTCAAAGACAGAATTTTTAGAAATAATGAATAAAATAATAGTGATAATGATAATAATAAGTAACGGGATAAATACAAGAATTGGAGCATGGGAAACTGAAAATTAAGTTCGGAAATTAGAGAATTGGAATTTCAGAGAACTAAATTTCAAAATCGGAATTTTGAGGAACTATTTAAAGACGGAATTTTAAATAAATGAATGAAATAATGATGACGAAGTAATAATGGTTGGATAAATAATTGCGGAAGTTAGGGGTTTCGGAAATTAGGAATTGGACTTAGGGATTGGAAATTTGATGAATTATTTAGGAATGGAATTTTAAATGAACGAACAACCGAGTAAATAAATGAGTAAAATAATGAAAATAATAATGATTGGATAAATAATCACGAAGACGGGAATTTTGGAAATTGGAAGTTGAATTTAGAGAGGGGATTTTAAATAAGTGGATAAGTGGATGAGTGAATAAATAAATGAATGGAATAATAACAATGACGAAATAATAAAGATTAGGTAAATAATTGCAAAAAATTGAATTTTTAGAGATTGAAGATTAAACTTAGAGATTGAAAATCTACGAAATTATTTAGAGATGAGATCTTTGATATATGAATAACTGAATAAATAAATGAATGAGATAACATTAATAACGAGAGTAATCATTAAACATCGGGATATGAACGGTGGAGTTTTTGAAACTGGAAATTAAATTTGGAAGTTGCGTTCTGAAGAATCAAACTTTTATGATTGGGATAAATAAATAAATATGGAACAATAATGCTAATTAACGAAAATAATATTTAAACGAATAAAAAATGAATAGTGGAATTTTTTAGATTGAAAATTAAATTAGGACATTGGATTTTTTTTTTGAAGAGTTGGATTTTAATGAATGAGATTTTTAAAAGAGAATAAATAAATACATACGAAATAATAAAAATAATTAACAAACATAATATTTAAACGAATGAAATTGAATAGTGGAAATTTTGAGATTGAAAATTAAATTTGGACGTTGGATTTTTGAAGAATTAGAATTAGACTTTAATGAATGAGATTTTTAAAAGATGATAAATAGATACATACGAAATAATAATAATAATAATAATAATAATAATAATAATAATAATTAACAAACATAATATTTAAACGAATGAAATTGAATGGTGGAAATTTTAAGATTGAAAATTAAATTTGGACGTTGAATTTTTGAAGAATTTGAATTAGACTTTAATGAATGAGATTTTTAAAAGATTATGAATAGGTACATACGAAATAATAATAATAATTAATTAACAAACATAATATTTAAACGAATGAAATTGAATGGTGGAAATTTTAAGATTGAAAATTAAATTTGGACGTTGGATTTTTGAAGAATTTGAATTAGACTTTAATAAATGAGATTTTTAAAAGATGATGAATAGGTACATACAAAATAATAATAATAATTAATAATCATAATATTTAAACGGGTGAAATTGAATAGCATAAATTTCGAAATTGAAAATTAAATTTGGAAGTCAGGTTTTTGAATAATTGAACTTTAATGATTTGAATTTTTAAAATAAATAAATAAATAAATATGAAATAATAATAATAATAACCAAAATAATGTTTAAACGAATGAACGTGAATAGTGGAATTTTTTAAGCCCAGAACTTAATATCCGAAATCGGAATTTTGAAAAATTTATTTAAGGATGGAATTTTAGAAATAGATAAATAAATAAATAAATAATAATAATAATATTAACGAAATGATGGTTAAATAAATAAATGTGAAAATTAGAATTTTGAAAATAGGAAATTAAGTTTGGAGATAAGAGTTTCGAAAAATTGTTTAAAGATAGAATTTTAAAATGAATAAATAAACGGAATGATAATAACGAAAATAAATGATGAGTGAACATTAGAAATTCTGAAACGGAAAATTAAATTCGGGAGTCGGGATTTTGATAAATTGTCTAAGGATGGAATTTTAAAATAAATAAATGAATAAATTAATAGAATAATGATAATGAAAATAAATAATTAAAGAAATGGACGTGAATATGAGAATTTTTTTAAATGAGAAATTAAATTCGGAAGTCGAGATTTTGAAAAATTGAATTTAAAAGTTTGAACCTTGGAAAGTTAAATTTAAAATTATGATTTTAGAAAATAATTTTGAGAATCGAATCTTGAAGAAATAATTTTTTCTTTTCTTTTTTTTAAAAAAAAACGGAGTTTCGGAAATGCGAATTTTTAGTAGTCATTTGAAATTTGGACTTGACATGAAATTATCTAAAAAAACCGGGACTTCAAGGATCGTTTTTTTTTTTTTTAAAAAAAAGAATTTGTAGAAATCAAATTTGGTCACATGTTTATGCCACTTATGGTGATTCCCAGGTGACCTTAGAATTGCCACTTTTCACTTTTTTTTTTAATCTTTTACATGTCACAGTGGGCTGCCACTTATGGAAGAGTAAAAGTGAAGCTTGCCTCTCATCCTCCTCGCCAAACCTCCCTTCCGAGGACATTATTTCCATGAAGCTTATCAGCTTGTGTGTCAGCAATGAACATGCTGACTGGTGCTGGCGAAAATCTAGAAGGCTCTGCAACCTAAATGATAACTCAAACTTCCATCCTATACTACCATAGTCCCAGGACTTCCAGGTAGTTTACATAATAATGGTTGGTATTTTTCAAAAGCAAAAGGGGAAGGCTTAAGAAACAGAGCACGCTCAAAGTCCATTAATCAAGACTCCATCTCATGCTACACTTAATGGGTCTAAACAGGTAAGACAAATAGAGAGCAGTGGCATGATTAATCAAACATCAAGCTCAAAAACAATCCATACATCAGTTATTGACAGGAGAAATCAAAGAGGGTAGAAAAGAACCAAAACAGAGCAAGCATAAAAACAAACTCAAATTCAGCAAAACTCAATCTACAACCAGACAAAGTAACAATGCTTAAGTAGTAAGAAAAGATGATGAGGAACAATGATAATGATGAAGACCCTAAAAAAAAAAAAAAAAAAAACGATACTCCATACCTGTGAAACTCTTCTCCAATGAATCTCACTTATCTTACCGCCAGATTTTAAAAACCCCTCTGCTTTCTCCTCTTGCTCCTCTGGTAACTCTTCTCTCTCGTAATCTGCTGCCCCCTCTACCTGCAGCTATACCCACTCTCCTATTCTTCCCATCAGCCAACATGGCTTTCTCCAACCACCTTCATGGGCAACCATGCCCTTGGCCAGTTGCAGGTGCGGCTTGTCTCATGCATCAGCAGGTCCCCACCCAAAGTTCTCTCGGGCCCCTCACTTTTAAAAGGGTCTACATAGGGGTCTTAGAGTTTTTTTAAATAAGAATATGACGAGTGTCATTTTTACAAATCAAAGTTGGAAAAATCATTTTTATGATAAAATTGAATTGAAAATGTTTTCGTGAATAAAGTTTATAAAGAAATTAATTTTTTTATAAATAAAAATCAAATTGAGATACTTTTGTAAATAAAATTGTAACAATTCATTTCCTAACATAGGTAAATAAAAATCATTTTCTTGTAAATAAAAATTGTTTTTAATAAATTTGTTTGATAAAATAAGTGTAAATAATTTTCTTGAAAATAAAATTTGAAGACATGAAATTCAATCAAAATAATTTGTTGCAAATAAATTTAAACTTTTTGTTTGTACAAATTGAAATCATTAATTCAAATTTTTTTAAAATAAAATTCTTTGAAATTTCTTGTTCTTAATTTAAACATTTTTTTTTAATCAGTTTAATAATTCAATTTACATTATTCTCTTGTCATTTATTTTAAGGGAATTTATGTAACCATACACCAAGGGGCAAAATTTTGCCTTTTGGAAACTTTACTTTTTACTTTTCAAATTCAATGGATTTTGTGGAAAATAAACAACCTTTCATACACTGTAATAGTGATGTTGAGACCTTTCCAAAAATACCCTCCTATAGTTTGACATCTCTCCTAGTTGGATAAGTTGTTTGTTGTCCACTTAAGCCAATGACATGGCTCAGTTACATGTCATCGGCCAGCTAAACACTCCACACGGATTGATGTTTTAAAAAATATTTACCCCCAAATGTCTTTTTCTTTCTTCAACCAAACCTTAACACCAAAAACCCATGTTCTTTTTTGTTCGCTCACAGGCACAACCCATCATAAGGCGAAAGGATCCATAAAAAATCTGGTAGGTTCTCAAATCGCGATAACCCATCAACCCCAAATGAACCTCCAAACTTGATCTCTTATTTTGTTTCTCCTCCATTACCATAAGGAAGACGACATCTTCATTTTCCCACCAAACATCAATCTGAAAACAAAAGTCCAAGTGCGAACCACTTAACAAAGGCTAGGTAGACAAAAAAAAACCCATTTCCTTCTTCTTATTTCAGGAGTGACAGTCATTTTTCTCCTAGTTGTACTTCTTATTTTGCTTTTACATCGAAAAAGGAGAAAGAAAGCAATTGAGAGAATGAGATAACGAAGAATAAAAATATTACAGTTGCATTTAACTTTTAAAGCAAGGGTTTTTCCAGGTGATATATATATATATATATATATATATATATATATATATATATATATATATATATATATATATATGTTATTAAATTTTGTAATAACTTTATATTTTGATTTGTCATTTTGATTCTTTGAGAGTTGAATAATGTCATAGTTATGTGATTTGTACAATTTTGTGATTTAAACTTGATTACATTGCATATTTCTACATGTTGAATGTCCATTAATATTGTATCTAAATTTATATTTTAATTTATTTAGGGTTTATTTGAAATGAAATATGGCTTAAAATTTGATAAATGATGGGAAAATGAGATGGTGGTAAGCTATTTTGATTTTGTTTTATTTTCTGAATTGTTGTGTTTGTGTTGTATGTGGTTGTTGGGAAGAATACGGAAAAGAGAAGAAAAATATGACTATTGCATGTGAAGGGAATACAATTTTTGTTGTTTAATGTTGTTTATATAGGATTCCAAAATGAGTAATTTGAGTGATTTTTTATAGTTGTTAATTGGTGAATCTAATGCATGGGAAAAGAATTCATGTTTAGTCATGAGTAGATGAGTATAAATTTTAAAAATGATTGGGATTAAAGTTTGAATAAATTTCTTAATAAAAGTTTTGAATTTGTAATGAATAAGGGTTGAATTGAAGAAGAAAATAAAACAAATTTAGTAAAGCGTACATGAATTTATGTGGGAATTAGGGAAAATAGTAGTGGAACATTAGGTTCAAAATTGATGGTCATAACCACAAATATGAAATTTGTTTTGTTTATGTGTGTAGTGGTCATAGTAAGGGTCTACCCTTGGATGAAGGGGTTGGTCGTAATTCAGTTAATGATATTTGGATAAAATTATTGTTTTCGTAAGAGGTTGCAGTAAGTGAATTAAAGGCTGACCCATTTGTTTGGAGGTAGGCCCTTAGTTATAAACATTGTTGTAGTTTAATTTGGACAGTGGGCAAAATAAAGGCTGACCCATTTGTTTAGAGGTCGACCCTTGGTTGTAAACATTGTTGTGGTTTAATCTGGGCAGTGGGCAAAATAAAGGTTGACCCATTTTTTTGGAGGTCGACCCTTGGTTGTAAACATTGTTGTGGTTTAATTTAGGCAATGGGCAAAATAAGGGTTGGCCCAATTGTTTGGAGGTCGGTTCTTGGTTGTAACATTATTGTGGTTTAATTTGGGCAGTGGGCAAAATAAAGGTCGACCCATTGTTTGAGGGGGTGGCCTGAAGAGAGTGACATTAGCACAATTTGGCTTGAAGAGTTACCAAAACAATAGTTAGCCCATGAATTGAGAGGTTCACTCCCTAACTTATATAACATAGCAAATTACTACGAAGTAAAATAGAATAATTGCATTGCTTAATGTTAAGTATACACTATGCATGTCTATATTTGCACCATTAATTATAGACTATGAAATGTAAATGAAGCTCGTTTGTAAAGTTTCAAAGATAAACGATGTATTAATATATGATGGTCATAGGCATGATAATTAGTTTTGTTATAAGTAAGTTGGTTTATGCAGTGTTATTAAGAAATTAGTTAATTGTTTCAACTTGACTAAAGGTTCATGCTTCTAAATAGGGGCTGCACATGATCGAGTAGCATTTAAATGGATCCAAGTAATACAATTTATTGTTATCTGCACATTGGAGGAGAGCTAGTAAGGGATGAACATGGCAATGTGGAATATATGAGTGAGAGACGAGAGAGTCTAAGTTTAGAACGATCAATGACATATAATGATTTTGTTTCAAGGATTTGTGGGAAAATGAACATCAATATAGTGGGACCAACATTTTCATATACTCTCTTGTTTGATTTATATGCACTTCAACTATTGAAAAATGATGAAGACTTGACAAACATGTTTCAATTTAGTGACCGATGTGCACGTGTATATATATGTTTAGCATCAACAGTTGAAGACGATGAAACGATTGAGAATGGAGGACAAGGGTAAGTTATATAAAAAAAATATATAATCTTAAATGATTCCATGTATTTATTTATTTTGTAATATTTATGTTTATTCATTAGATGTTATAATGCAGCTTGAACGAAACAATCGTAGGGTCTAACTCATCGGTCCCATATTCAACAAGAGATGTTGATATTAGAATGCAATCATGAGGATTTCATCAAAGATGTGCTGAATCACATGTTGGTCCACTAGAGTCAAGTCGTTTTGAGAGTGCAATATTGGGTAGTGGGCATACCTTCTCAACTGCAAATGAATTTCGGGATGCAATATTGTGGACCCCGTATTTTGCCTCATGTGTTTTCCACTCGATGACGAGCTCGATTTTTATTTGAAAAATGATTTTATTTATTAAAATAATGACTTGGAGTCGTCACTTATTTTTGTTTTATTTTAAAAGGGCAAACAAAATAAGAAAGAAAACCCTAAGCGCGACTCCTTATTTGGAAAAGGTGATCTACAAAAAAAAAACAGGATCGGGTTCGGGGGTCAGGTTACTTATCGGGAAGGTACGGTAAAGACCGTAGCACCCCTCTAAGTCCCTAAAGTCGGGTCTCTACTAATAAAATGAAGCTGACGTGGCAATCGATGAGTAAATCAATGAATATCCGGAATAAATCATGCACACATAGAAACCAGAAAACGCATAGACACTGATCAAAATGAAAAAATGGGTACATACCTGGGCAACGAGCCACCATGCGCTATCAAGAAATGAGGTTAGTGCACAATTAAAGGATAATCTCATGCATGTCATAGAGCAGAATAAATCAATCACGTATGATAATCAAATCAATCAATTAATCAATCAATCATCGAAAACATATATGTGGGGCCCTCACCAAAGCCCGTTTTATTTTGCATGAATTAATTTCACGGATTCCATTATTATAGAATTATATATAAAAAAAAATTTCATGCTTATTGAAATCGAGAGGAGCAAAAGGTCGTTTGAAAACCAAAGCGGAATTAAAACTTTTGAGAGAAAATTGGATATTTGAGGTTTATTTGAAAAATGGGAAACTCGAAGATTATTGGAAGATTGGAGTTTTAGAGAACTAAATTTGGAAATCGAAATTTTAAAGAATTATTTGAAGACGGAATTTTTTTTATTTTTTATTTTTTATTTTAAATAAATAAATAGAATAGAATAATAATAATAAAGGAAATAAATAATTAAATAAATGAATGTGAATATTAGAATTTTTGGAATGAGAAATTAAATTTGGAAGTCGGGATACTGAAAAATCGTTTAAAGATGGAATTTTAAAATAAATAAATGAATGAATAAATAGAATAATAATGATAATAACGAAAATAATCATTAAACAAATGAATGTGAATAGTGGAATTTTTCTTGAGACGGGAAATCAAATTTTGAAACTGAAATTTTGAAGAATTGTTCGGAGATGAAAGTTGGAAAAGTGAATAAACGAATAAGTAAAATAATAACAATGACCGAAACGATGAAGATTAAATGAATGAATGTAAAGATTGGGATGTGGAAAGTTAACCTTGGTATCGAAGATGAAGAACTTGAATAAATGAATAAATAAACCAATATATATAAGAATAAAATGGAGGTGGTCGTTGGGGGTGCGGGCCAAGGGTGGCCCCGCGGAGTGACATGATCACCTCATGCTCCAAACTTGGACATCTTCTCCAAGTAATCACCATAAGTTGTGGGAACATGAGGAACAGGGACCATCTAATTCAATATTTTGCCTACTTCAACATCGAGTGCATGCTCATCTATCAGATCTAGAGAATATAACCAACCCTCCCCATTGTGTGACTTTTCGTCAAGACTAGAACATGAACTGGAAAGTCCCATACCATCTATATCTTCATGGCCGCTCTCATGCTCGAATCCATAATTTTCCATAGATTGATCGGGCCATCCTTTTGGAAGAATAGATGCTTGCAAATCCTTTGCCACTTCATGTGAAAATCTAGCTGCTTCGTCAACAGCAAGTCGTGATAGTTCTTCTTGAAGAGCATGTTCGATAATCTCACCATTTTCAGCGTTGCCACATTCATTATCATAACAATCTTCCTTGAAATATCATCCATCATAATAACTCACATCAGTTTGCACAATGGTGACACCATACCCACACTTAGAAAACGGATCATCATCAGAAGCCGGAGACTCCACCGAACAACATTAGGATCTTGCCCACATGCGATCATTTGCAATGATATCAATGTCAGCTGCATTGATCTTGACAGCAGCTAATTCTTTCTCCTTCATTCCCATGGCATTCTCGTTAGCATCGGCCGACATAATGACAACAGGCAATTTTTTAGGTTCTTCTTGAATTTTATCAAGGAGCTATCATCCATCCATGCAGCAGCCCCATTATTTTACTTTGACCGAGACCTGAAAAACTTGCCTCACTATTCATTCTCGCATGCACCCTTGAGAATGGCTTTGGAATATATGCTCTTTCCGGGAATTTGATAAAAGAAACTGATTGATGTGCGCCTTTGGGGCCAATACTAACAACCAAGCATGACGATACTAAGATCCAACTCTAGGTATTTATTCAAAAGTAGTGGCTTAGGAGGCACCGATATTATTTCGAGTGTATGGAATGTTCTCGAAAACAAACTATGCCCACAGATCGAAGTAACAAAACCGGTATTAGGTAATGCAGTCAGCTTGTAAAGAGTCCTTCATGACTGCTTAAACTCGAATCCGGGCATCTTAAAGTGCCACGACATGGCCATAGCTAGAACTCTCAAGCCCAAAGAGAGTTAGTTAAGGTTCCAGATAAAGGAAATTTGTGCGCTTGAGCTCATCAAGTGCAGAAGGTATGACCTTAACTGATTCGGTGGGTTTGAGGTTGTGATGGGCATGAAAATATTAGAGAGAGAAAGTTGGGTATGAAGAAAATGGAGTGGAAGGATGGCCGGGTTTGCATGGGGCTTTCATGCATGCGGAAATGATGACAATGAACGGGTGGGGGACGAACGACATGAGGAGAAGTGGATATAATGGTTGAGGTGGCCATGCGGAGGTAGAGGGAACGGGTCTGATGATGGGTGGTTGAAAAATGGCATGTGGGGTGGAAGGATGAGAAGTGGTGATGTGCATGAGGGTATAGAAGACGGGTGATAAGTATACACATGGAGATGGGTATGAAGATGAGTAGGGAAGATAGAGGGATGAAGGGTGAGTTTGATGGACATTTGGGAAATGGGTATGTGATGTTAGAAAGATAAGCGGGTAAGAGGTGGATGGTGAAGGATGCGCGGTACAGGAGATAGGTATGGGTTTTGTGAGGGCCACGGGTGATGAGGAAACGTGGATTCAGTGGATATGAAATATGGGTGAGTGGGGCATCTAGGTAGTGACGTGCATGGGGAATGACGAATGAATAGAATGGGTGAGGAAGTGGCATCCAGAGCGGATTGACCTGCTCCTTTCTCACTTCCCTTGGCAAAAATGAGAGCCATTTAGCCCTTCAACAATCAAAAACTGAGTCTCTATAGGAATGCTTTGGCCGCAAGACCCATACATGCGAATAAGTTTTTCCAGCTTTTCTTATCAGGCACAACAATCTGATCAGATTCGGGATTCTCGATGAGTGGCGCAATTGATAAACTTCTATTCCCAATGCTTGCAATGAACTGTGGTTGCACCGGCGTGGAAGCCATTATGGCCAACCTCCTTCTCTACCTGAGTGTCACTGATTCGGAGTGGGAGGGTGTCGGGCCTCCTTGCTCGAGCTCACAATCCTTGTTGAGCAGAACGTGTGCTCCCATGCTGAAGTCAGGATCACCTGAAAACATGACAAGTTTGCCAGAGTTTGGCATCTGTAGTAGGGGAATGGCTGTGGTCATCACCACCAGATAATGCAAGAGTTGCTGCAGAATGAGATGCAGAAGATCAGACGCGGAGAATAAGAACAGTGATAGCAATCACACCAATTACAATGACAGCATCGGCACCAAATGGCAATGAGTTCAGAGATGCTGATGACGATTTTCTTATGAGCAAGACTTCAGGGGAATGCACCTTGGAGCTGATTGTGGGCTGCCTACGTGTATCCACAGTTTCAAATACAACGCTGGGGTTTCGCTTGCGTCAATAGGAGACGAAGATGAATTCTCAACTCATCAGCTTCAGTGGATACACTCAAATCAGCATGGATGACATCACTCACTATAGTGGAATGAGGAGTGGGTATAACTTTATTGATCTCACAGGTTGCAACATCTGGACTATTGGCCATGACATATCAGACTGCCACTCATAAGTTGCTACGCATATGAAGGCTATTCCAAGATACGTTCACGTATTCCTTTATATTTCTCCTTTGTTGGTATCAGCCTATATTCGAAATGGTGAGTGCTTTGGGCAGTGCAAATCCCTACGGATGGCAAAACTTTGGAAGGTGTATAGGAGGTAGATTCCACACCACTTTCAGCTCCTCCATGTGTATCCAGGGATGATCAGCACATGAGAGTGATGATACAGTAGATGGTGAACGAATGGCACAAGACAAGTGAAACAACCACGATGCATCTTTCGAAACCCTCTGCAGACCATACCTTAAAGGCTCTGTGATATTCTAGAGCATAGCTACTCAGTCATTATTTCCAACTATGACCTAAGATACTAAACTCGGCTCAGGTTACTCACAATGCTCTTCGGGTATTTCATGGAGGCTAAGCATCTATAATCACAGCTTGCACTTCCCAGAAATATTCCTCTCAGATAGAAATGCACCAACCAAAGCACACCACAGACAGGCACCAAAAGCAGAGAAGTATAAAGAAGAAGAGTAATAAAACAGAACAGGAATAGGTGAAATGATAATGTATTAAGCAAAACCTGGTCTCACAAATTGTTAATGGACTTATCAGCTAGTGGCAGAGAATGGATTTAAGACCAAATGATAGGAGAGTGACCTTCAGACATCACACAACAAAGCTGGACCAGATTCTTATTATTTCTTTCAGCACAAACACATAAACAATAGAGGGATATACAGTCTTAGCAAGTCCAGTGAATACTTAGGGATCTACAAAAGTAGCCACATGATATCCACACGAAAATAGCTAAATGATACCCAACAAAAAATTGAGGAGAGCGAATGACAGGAGAATAATAGAGATCGATAAGGAACATACCCGGAAATATTCCTCTCTAGCAAAACAAGTCGAGCTGCTAAACCACTGCTCTTTCTCCTTTCCACTAGTTACCTTCAAGTTGTCTTCCCGTAGTTTTCAAAACTCAGCTCCCTATGGTCCTCTACCCATTTTCCTCCTCCGTTTTTTTTTCTTTCTCCGTTTCCCTCCTATTTCTCCCTTCCTTCGCAAGCCACTACTAGCTCCACTATTCCTCCACTCAGCAAGCATGGCGTCTCTGACCACCAGCATGGTCGTCCATGTCTCGTTGCAGCTGGACTCACGCGTCGAGAAGGGGTCCCCTACTTGCCCAAGGTGCTGCCAGCTCTTCGAGATGGTGAGGCAACCTCCTTCCAATGCTATAAAAATCCCTTAAAAAAACTAATCCTCTTTGGCTCTTGAAAAGGGGGTCTACAAATATATCTCATGTCAGTAGGAGGCCGTTTTAGATATAAGTTTAAGAGGAATTGTCTTAAGCATATGACTGTAATATGTGTTGTTGAAGGATGCCCTTGGAAAGTAACTGCTCGTGCTATTGGGAGAACAAAAATAGTTCAAGTGCATATATTTAGAAATGAACATAACCACTCTTTAGAAGATGAGTCAATTTCCAAACCGGCAGTTCGTTGTAATCGAGCCACAACTATGATTGATGATGTTATTCGTTCAAATCCAAATTACTTACCCCGTCAAATATGTAAAGACTTTCGTCGACTACAGAATGCAATTGAATTATTGTCAAGCATGGAACTTGAAAGAGAAGGTTAAAGAACGAATTCATGGTGTGCTGCAATGTTCATATAAGTTGTTACCTTGGTTATGTACAAGGCTTATTGAAACAAATCCAGTGACGATTGCTGAATATAGATGTTCGGATGATGGTCATTTTATGCAATTGTTTGTTGCCCTTTCAGTGTCAATACATGGGTTTCAAATGGGATGTCGGCCTATTATATCAATAGATTCATCCCACATGAGTGGGCCATACAAGGGTGCTTTATTTTCAGCTTCTTCCTATGATGCTGACGATGGCATGTTTCCACTTGCTTCTGGCTTATTTAGCTATGAGAATTACGAGAATTGGCTTTGGTTCTTAGAGAAATTGAAGATGGTCATAGGTGAAAGAGATGTTATAATAATATCTGATAGGCACCAAGGGATTATCCGTAGTGTTTCAGAGGTATTTGGTAGTGAAAACCATGCACATTGCTATCGTCACATTAAAGAAAACTTCAGTAGCTTTCTAACAAAGCTGAACACTAAAAGGAGGAAATGAAAGGAAAATGCTTTGCAAATGCTTGATTCTATCGCCTATGCTAGGTTAGATTGTGATTATGAGGTTGCAATGGATACTTTAAGGACATTTAATCATGATTTAGCGAAGTGGGTTGAAGAAAATAACCCTCAACATTGGGCAATCTCTAAATTTAAGAAGATGCGTTGGGATAAGATGACAAGTAATTTGGCTGAGTCTTTCAATTCTTGGTTAAGACATGAACGACACCATAACATTTTTGTTTTCTTTATCGAGCATATGGATAAGTTAGGATCTCTTTTAGTCGAGCATAAAAATGGACTTGTAAAATGGAATGGGTGTGTTGGTCCTAAAATAGAAGAAAAGATTGCATTGAACATTGGAAAATGTGAAAATTATATCACTTATTTACACTTGGGTAGTTCGATGAAAGTATCCAATGGAAAAGCATTACTGGAAGTGGACTTAATGGAACGAACTTGCACATGTAAAGCATGAAAAATGTCTGGAATCCCATGTGAAAAAATGTCTTGAATCCCATGTGATCATGCTTGTGCAGCTATACGGCGAATGGGGTTTGATGTATCTGATTACGTTGATGACTGGTATAAGTGCAATTTGCAAGAGAAGATATACTATGGAAGCATGCGTACTTTGGTAATGCATGACATGCCAATGATTGATGAAGATGGAACCGTTCGTGATGCCTTGGGTCATACTTATCCCTTTCTTAATCCTCCAACCACAAAGCGACCTCCTGGAAGACCTAGGAAATGTCGAATCGAGTCTCAATTCATGTAAAAAAAAAAAACAAACAGTTCATTATTCTCGTTGTAATCAGCCTGGGCATAATCTTGCGACATGTAACAACCCATTGCTGTAAGTTTTTTTTATTAAACTTCATAATGTAAGATCGACTTTAGATTAGTATGAAATAGTTTGGTAATCTTCGTTGTTGTTTCCTTGATTATAAGCAATGAGTAATTTATTGGATTTGAAGTGTTTGGTGTACATATATTGTGATTGTATGTTGTTCTTTAATATTATGGGATATGTTACATGATAATGTAATTGTAATAGCAAAATATGTACCTTGGTCATGATTGTTCAAAGATGGCATTGAAGTGACATAGATTCACATGGCGTCCTTGGCAAAAAAAAAAAAAAAATGATTGTTAGTGGGCATAATCATGACCAACCTTTACATGTAGGGGCTGTCGCTTTTTGGCTGATGACCCTTAAGCATATTATTTAGTTTTGTGTGAAATGGGCAGTAGCCAAAATAAGGTTGTGCTTGTTAGATCATAGGCAACCCTATCGTTTTTCTTCTTTAAAATTGGTTTCGTGTTATGTGAGGTGTATGTAAAAGGGAGGTTGAACCATTAACACAATGGGAAGGCATTCGAACATTAGTTTAGTATGTTAAGTGCAGAAGGCAATCTATGGGCGCACCTTCCATTTGAAAGGCATGCCTATGTGTTAATGATATTATATAACTGTGCTACATGCAGAAGGCAAAGCAGGGGTGCACCCTTGGTTGCATAGGTATGCCCATGGGTATGATAACTTTATTGGGACATTCTATATGTAGTATGCAAAGTAGGGGCACACCCTTGATTTTAGGGGTATGCCTATTGCTAAAACCATTATATTGGTAGGCTATGTGCAATAGTCAACCTAAGAGAAAAACCTTGATGGAAGATGCATAAATGTGGGTGAAAAACTTCTTTTTATTAAGCTACTTATAGTAAGAAAAAGAAAGACATGACTCTTTGTCAGAGGCATGCCTTTAAGATGACTAGAGTTGAGGTGTGGGTTAGGCAGTAAGGCAAACGGAGGCATATTGATAGCTTGAAAGGTTGGCCCTTGATGTTCATATGAAATAAATGCTGGAAATGATTCCTTGTTGATTCAAAATCATAGATTTTTTCTAAATATTTATCATTTAAAAAAAAATTAATTGTTTAATTTTTAATTTATTTTTTATTTCAAATTTATATTATCATTTTATTTTATATTATCTTTATTTTCTTAACTACTTTTTTTATTTAGCTCATTAATAATATTTTTTATTTATCCGTTTATTTTTATTTAATTTCAAAATTTTGTATTTTTAAATATTACAAAAATAGTTGTACTCCGAATTTGCTACAATGTAAAAAAAATGATGAAGTCCTAATATTTTATAACTTAAAATTAATTTGATTAGATAAATGATTAATAATTTTAATTATTTAAATAAATTAATGTTAATAGAAAATTTGTCACCACATATTTGTAATAAATTTTTAGAAATCATATCTCAAATCAAATATTTGATATAAATCAATTTAGTTTTTATTTAAAATGTAATAAAATAAGTTTTAATAAAAGTATTTTTTTAATTTTAAAATAAATCACTTAAATATATTAAATGAATTTATGTTATTTTTTTGATAAAAATTTAATAAATATTATCTTTAATCGTACTTATATTAATTACACTTAAAAAACATCTTTAATATATATATATTACAAATTTTGCGAAGGATGTACAAATGTTTCCAAAGTGTGTTTCGAGGTGGGGATCAACCATGAATCCCTTCCTTATGGGTTGCCAAATTAAATTATGGTCCATCCATGTTCAGATGGGGGTCCCGGAAGCAGTCGGATCAGATGTACCAAATTTAATGAAAGATATACCAAATTTTGTAAAGAATGTACCAAGGGTCTGAAAGTCCGTTCTGAAGTGGGGATTGACCCCCAATCACTTACTTATGAGTTTCTAAATGAAATTGTGGACAATCCATGTTTAAATGGGGGTCCCGAAATTTGTCGGCTCGGATGTACCAAATTTAATGAAGGATGTACCAAATTTTGTGAAGATGTACCAAGGGTTCCAAAGTGCGATCTGAAGTGGGGATCAGCCTCAAATCACTTTGTTATGGGTTTCTAAATGAAATTATGACCCATCCATGCTCAGATGGGGGTCCCAGAATCACTAGAATCGGATGTACCAAATTTAATGAATGATGTACCAAATTTTGTGAAAAATGTACCAAGGATCCGAAAATGCGTTCCGAAGTGGGGATCGACCCCCAATCACTTTGTTATGAGTTTCTAAATGAAATTATGGCCCATCCATGATCAGATGGGGGTCTCGGAATCACTAGGCTCAGATGTACCAAATTTAATGAAGGATATACCAAGGGTCCGAAAATGCGTCACGAAGTGGGGATCGACTCCCAATCACTTTGTTATGGGTTTTTAAAAGAAATTATGGACCATCCATGTTGAAATGGGGGTCTCGGAATCTGTCGGATAAGATGTATCAAATTTTGTGAAGGATGTACCAAGGGTCCAAAAATGCATTCCGAAGTGTGGATCAGCCCCAAATCACTTTGTTATGGGTTTTTAAATGAATTTATGACTCATCCATGCTCATATGGGGGTCCCGGAATCACTAGACTCGGATGTACCAAATTTAATGAAGAATGTACCAAGGGTCCGAAAATGCGTTTCGAATTGGGGATCGACCCTCAATCACTTTGTTATGGGTTTCTAAATAAAATTATGGACCATCCATGTTGAAATGGGGGTCTCGGAATCTGTCGAATCGGATGTACCAAATTTAATGAAGGATGTACCAAATTTTTTGAAGGATGTACCAAGGGTCCAAAAATGCGTTTTGAAGTGGGGATCGATCCCAAATCACTTTGTTATGGGTTTTTAAATGAACTTATGGCCCATCCATGCTCATATGGGGGTCCCAGAATCACTAGACTCGGATGTACCAAATTTAATGAAGGATGTACCAAGGGTCCGAAAAAGCGTTCCGAAGTGGGGATCGACCCCCAATCACTTTGTTATGGGTTTCTAAATGAAATAGTGGTTCATCCATTGTTAGATGGGGCTCCCGGAATCACTAGGCTCTGATGTACCAAATTTGGTACATCAGATCCGACCGATTCCCGGACCCTCATTTCAATATAGATGGTCCATAATTTCTTTTAAAAACCCATAACAAAGTGATTGGGGGTCGATCCCCACTTCGTGACGAATTTTCGGACCCTTGGTATATCCTTCATTAAATTTGGTACATCCGAGCCTAGTGATTCTGGGACCCCCATCTGATCATGGATGGACCATAATTTCATTTAAAAACCCATAACAAAGTGATTGGGGGTCGATCCCCACTTTGGAACGCATTTTCGGACCCTTGGTACATCCTTCACAAAATTTGGTACATCCTTCATTAAATTTGGTACATCCAATCCGACAGATTCTGAGACCCCCATTTCAACATGGATGGTCCTTAATTTCATTTAGAAACCCATAACAAAGGGATTGGGGGTTGATCCCCACTTTGGAACGCATTTTCGGACCTTTGGCACATTCTTCATTAAATTTGGTACATCCAAGTCTAGTGATCCGGGACCCCCATATGAGCATGGATGGGCCATAAGTTCATTTAAAAACCCATAACAAAGTGATTTGGGGCCGATCCCCACTTCGGAACGCATTTTTGGACTCTTAGTACATCCTTCACATTTGATACATCCTTCACAAAATTTGGTACATCCTTTATTAAATTTGGTACATTTGATTCGACAGATTTCGAGACCCCCATTTCAACATGGATGGTCCATAATTTCTTTTAGAAACCCATAACAAAGTGATTAGGGGTCGATCCCCACTTCGTGACGTATTTTCGGACCCTTGGTACATCCTTCATTAAATTTGGTACATTCGAACCTAGTGATTCTAAGACCCCCATCTGACCATGGATGGACCATAATTTCATTTAGAAACCCATAAGAAAGTGATTGGGGGTCGATCCCCACTTCGGAACGCATTTTCGGATCCTTGGTAATCCTTCACAAAATTTGGTACATCATTTATTAAATTTGGTACATCCGAGCCTAATGATTTCGGGACCCCCATCTGACCATGGATGAGCCATAATTTCATTTAGAAACCCATAACAAAGTGATTGGGGGTCGATCCCCACTTCGGAACGCATTTTCGGACCCTTGGTACATCTTTCATTAAATTTGGTACATCCAAGCCTAGTGATTCCGGGACCCCCTTCTTACCATGGATGGACCATAATTTAATTTGGCAACCCATAAGGAAAGGATTCATGGTTGATCCCCACCTCGAAACACGCTTTGGAAACATTTGTACATCCTTCACAAAATTTGTAATATATATATATATATATATATATATATTTGTGTGTATATATTAAAGATGTTTTGTAAGTGTAATCGATATAAGTACAATTAAAGATAATATTTATTAAATTTTTATCAAAAAATTAACATAAATTCATTTAAGATATTTAAGTGATTTATTTTAAAATTAAAAAAATACTTTTATTAAAACATATTTTATTACATTTTAAATAAAAACTAAATTGATTTATATCAAATATTTGATTTGAGATATGATTTCTAAAAATTTACTACAAATATGTGGTGACAATTTTTCTATTAACATTAATTTATTTAAATAATTAAAATTATTAATCATTTATAAAATCAAATTAATTTTAAGTTATAAAATATTAGGACTTCATCATTTTTTTATTGTAGCAAATTTTGAGTACAAATATTTTTGTAATATTTAAAAATACAAAATTTTGAAATTAAATAAAAGTAAACGGATAAATAAAAAAAATTAACAATGAGCTAAATAAAAAAAATAGTTAAAAAATAAAGATAATATAAAATAAAATGATAATATAAATTTGAAATAAAGTATTAGGTAATGACAACGTTTTTTTGTAGGAATCAGCATGAAGGAAAACTACGGTCACCGCCTTCATGTCATACACATCCCCAATGGTATGATAAACTTTGGAATCTTATGTTATATGCAATACACAAAATAAGGGCCCACCCTTTATTTCACAGGCATGCCTATGTGTCGAAGATGCCATGTGCAGTAGCCAAATTAGGAGCACACCTTTCATATGATATGCATGCAAGTGGGTGAAAACCTAATCGTAGTTATTATTTGTGCAGTATAAAAAAGATAGGCATGCCCCTTGTGCAGGCGGCATGCCTTCATAGTGACTTTATCTTACTTGTTGATTCGACAGTATGGTCATGGGAGGCAGACCCAACGCATGAAGGGTTGGCCCTACATGTTCACATTGAAATAAAATGTATGGACAATTGCTTCATATGTGTTGAAGCCTAAAATATAGAGTCAATACATACTAAGATTGGAAAATGGGCAAAATGTCATTCAGACATTCAAAATAACTTAAACCAACCTCATAATTAGCATCACATTTACACATAAATATTGCATAGAGTGTTGACAATTGGTGTAAGAGAGTATAAAGCTTACTGATGATTAATGAAAGCATGCATATAGATAAGCATTGGAAAGCGTTAAAGTAAAAGGAGTTAAGAAGTTGTTTGAGAACGAGATTTTATAAACTTATTACAGAATCCATGAAAATGTTATGTGCACACATATGCATTCGGTTGTAAAACGGCTAGAAACTAAGGTTACTCCTCTCCATCAGTCAGTGCATCTTCGTCTTCTTCATCTCCACCATCACCATCACCATCTTCCTCGTCATCTGTCTGTGATGGCGTAGGAGGTAGAGCATCAGGGTGCAATGCTTTCCATGCTGCAATGGAACAATCGCATTGTTGACGCACAATCTTTAATTGATTGTTCATTGAATTGCACATTGCGTAAATATCCTTAAGCTGAGAACTTTTAGTTGACCTACGCGAAGAAGAGGATGATGTTTGTTTGTCTATCGACATTTTCATGCGCATAGGTTGCATGCGTGGGATTGACTCATAAGGCAGTGTCTTGAAATCCAACCCTGCATTTTGTAAAAGCAAGCAAACAGTTGAACCATATGGTAATGCACGTGTGCTCACATTACTACGTCGTGTCTCTATCATGTTATGACAAATAAGTGGGGGCAAATTAATTTTACGACGACGTGTCATGTGGAAACGAATATGCAGAACATATAGTGTAAGCTCATTAAGATGACCCTTCTTATTCAAGACGGTATGAAACAATATCAGACTTAGAATCCTGTATTTTGGAAGAAGAGATCTACATTCAACGCTTGTACCCAACTGAAAAGAATGGCCGCATAATTCTTTTGTTATTGTGTTTGACATTGCCTTTATATCAATCTCTGGAATACAAAAGTTCATAGCTTTCTTGGGTGTTTTTAGAGAGAAGGTGCGTCCAATAAGGGATGGGGAAACTCGCACAGCAACTCCCTTGAATGAAGTGTGAAACAAATATTTCTCCTCATCAACATTTATGATATTGCTGTAGAATGCTCGCACGGGAGTTGGATAACATTCTTGCGTTAGCTGTATAAATGGTCTCAATTTTTAAAAATCTAGTAACTCGGCAACACCATGTTCTTCAAACCCAACAATTAGTATGACACGCTCAACAACAATTGGTTGTTTTGCTATGAGCTTATCACATTCGTGCTCATCAGGTGGATGGCGAGGCATGAAAGGGTCATGTTGGACTTCCTCAAGTACAGTTGACGTTGAGCCATGTCTAACCTTCTTTTTAGGCGGCATGATGTTTGGTCCTTGTAATGGCACTACATATTGTTAAAAATTCAGTGATGGAAGTTAGAGATGAAAAGTTTCAATTCATTGCATCAAAGTCAACCATAAATAGCTTAAAAAGGAATTCAAGCAACTCCCAAAAGATTGGTTGCCACAACCAAGAGAAAATATGTGCAGAAAACAATGAAAAACAAACCTTATTGTTGTTGTTATTGTAGCAAATTGTTAACAATTATGCCCGTGAAAAATCTTAGAGTGAAAGAATAGGTTAACTACAATGGAGGAATGGGTGGGTGGAAGAGAGAGGTTGTGATGTGCAACGTGTATAAGTGGTAGAATATGAGGTGTAAATGGGAATGAATATGAGTTGTTGAGGATGTGATGTCAACCAAACTGAGTGAATGGTTGAAGTTGGAATGGAGGTCCGCTTGTGCAAGAGATGTAGCTAGTACATACATGCATTTAATGCTCCATAATGAGTGCGTAGTTACAAGTCACTAAAGTTGGATGGGATGAAACAACGTGAATGAAGTCTTCTACAAGCCTACAATTGGAGACTATCATTATGTGGAGTGAATGTGAAGTTATTATGTGGTAGGCGCCTCATAAATATTGGTAATATGTTGACCTCTAGTTATTAATTGTCCACTGTGGTACAATCAAATAAAATGCAACAAAAGTTTTCCAAGTTTTTGTTCTCTTCGACATAAAATGGCCAAATATTTATCAAATAAGTGTAATGTAGTTAATATAAGTATGAATAAATATAATATTTATTAAATTTTTATAAAAAAAAAGTAGCATTAATTGATTTAATATATTTAAGAGATTTATTTTAAAATTAAAAAATACGTATATTAAAACATATTTTATGACATTTTAAATACTTTAAAAACTGTATCATTAAATTATTAAAAATGCTAAAAAAAACTTTCACAATTGACAAAAAATGCGCATGGACTCCAATTTTTTTCCACAAAAACAGTAGTAGAAGTTTATTTAATTCTATTTGGAAAAAAATGACCCATATCATTAAAAATAATTATTTTTAAAAATCATTCGTAAATATAAAATTCTATGGCTTTATTACTATGATAGCTACACATAGAAGCTAATCACCTTGCTAAACAAAGATTTATTACCACTATGATATTTTCCATCATGCCAAACACTGCACAAGTATGCAATTTCGTTTTGTAAATGCTTATATCATCCACAATCATTTAAACCTCCATAAATGATCAATAACTATTTGTATTTCATGGCATTGGCAAAATTGAACCTTTTGGGAATACAAGAAATAATGTTGATGGGACAAAATTAGAACTTCTAACAAAGTACATAAATTGGAAAGCTAAGACAAACTTGAGAAACCGAGAAAGAACCACCAGATTTAGCACATATTTAGGGTTCCATTATGAACTTTTATCATGAAACATATCCTAGAATCAATAGCTAGCTATAGTCCCCAATGCAAACCAATTGGCATCTTTTGCTGTAGAAATACTGGTGGTTGATGAGCCTGATCACAGAACTTCATGAGCTTTCTCATAATACCTGTTTATAAACGGTGCATGAAAGGCATTCCAAACAACAATAATTACTATTTAAAGATTAATGAGTCATAGTTATTTTCTGAAAAATATGTAGAGAGGACACAAATAAGATAATGCAATTAGCATTCATTAGCAAGTTTCTGCTCTAACAAAAGAGGCCAAATTCATTGATATGCTACAACCAATCAACTATTTTTTGTACTTATTCACAAAATGGATGGCAAAACATACCCTCAATAAACCATGGCCAAGTGAAAACAAGGTGACTCAATAGAAAAAAACTCAACTTAATTAGTTAAGTAAAAGTCAAACCATTTAGAAATAGTGTCATATTGATCCATTTGGATACCAAGAAAAAAAAATGGCCACATAATGATAAAGCTTTTGGGCGATCAGTTAGTTGATATTAAAAATAGCAGACAAGTTATGTTAGCATGGAACAGATAAATAAATTAAACATATATTCCATCAAGAGATTAATTTTTTACTATTTATGTAGGGAACGACTTATAGCAATACACCATGATCTTGAATATCGCATCAAGGTCAGCTTCAAAATGCATAAGATTCATAGGCTATCAATAGTCTCATATGGAGAAACAAAAATAGTGGTGTCAAAGATATTATGTTCTTTCAATAGAAGAGATGTTCAAAATTTTACCTTAACATTTTAGAGTTTTTGTCAATGAAGAATAATCAAAACAAACTCTAACAAATTCTTTCTTATGCTCTCTCTGGCTTTTAACATGATTGTCTATATTAGATTGTGTTGATTGGTTGGGCTCTTGATGATTATAAAGAGGTGTTTTTGTTAATCTCTCAATCTAATTGCCTTTATGTCTCATTTCTAAACTTCTTGTGTACATTTGTGCACCTTCTTTTAATTAGGCGATGTTAACAATATTAGCTTTTGCAAAAATAAAAAATAAAAAATTGTACCTTAACATTTGATATGTCAGGAGTATCATCTGTCTGGACTGAGTAGAACTTGTTAAACTTCATGTTTTCAAATGCTACTTTATTCTACTAACTCAATTCTGCAAGGCCTTTTTTCGGTCTTCTCTAGCCTACAAGAAAAGGAATTGACAAGTACTCAACATATTTGAAATTTATGTGCAAGACCAAAACTATTGCAACGATTGATATCTGCTATAAAATACATGTCTATTGGCTTTTTTTGCCTCTCGGACATTGTCTTTGACAAAATTCTGAGCAACCAAAACAATTTAAGTTCATGGTATGGTTAATTACATGAAAGAGCAATCAGTTACATGCATATCATCAATTACAGATCATTTTAAATGCATCATTTTGATCTGCATCAAATTCATCCTCTTCAATCAGCTTATCAGTGAACTCCTAAAGATAAGAGAAGTACAGTTAACCACAAGATATAAATAAAACATAATAAAAACCTATAAAGCTTATGAGTAATGAAGGAACTTATTCCTTTAGAGGGTTCCTTCCGCAACACTCCCCTAGGAAATATTAATGCAGGAACAAGTCATCTTTTGTCTTATTAAATGTCTAACCATCAAAAATCACTCTAAACTAAGTTTAGTATCAATTGCTTTATAGATGCACAACCAATCCCACAATCAGATGGTAACAAGGATTTTTTCAGCTAAATAGAAAATACAGCCATTTGAAAAAATTGGTTTACAGGGTTGTTGAATTATCTAATAATTGGCTCATGATTATACATAAACATAGAAATTTGGGGATAAGTTTAAGCAACCAGACCATGTCATTACAATATTATCAACTGATTTAAACAGGTTATATGGAAGAGCACAAACGATTTATGGAAGCATAAAGAAATTGTCAATAATATAACCTTAAAAAATAAAAATGTCATTTACTATAGTTTTATATATATAGGGAGGAGACAACACCTAACTTAGTAGTCAAATGAACCATGCATGCATTGGAAGCAGTATTGATAACTTATCCCTTCTATTGTACCATAAAGAAGACATGACATAGCCTCAAAATCTATTATTCACTATCGATGACCAAGTTAGAGTTTAAATTAGAATGTATAGTTAAAAAATTGAATGAAATAAAGCAAAAGAAATTAATTGTGAAGGTTACCCAATACTATTCTGCATCGTTGGTTGACCAAATATTAGCTATAGCCATTTCACCAATTTCATTTTCGCTATCAAGAACCATATGAGTTGCAAATTTCAATCTTTCAAGGCTCATGCATTCCTACACATTAAACTTATGTTAGACCCTACATCTCGGTAACATTTAACATGTACATTTGAAAATAAAAACATAACATCATATTTAACAACTTACAGAATTAATGGTTCTATTAAGACCACTTCCATCCCAATGTTGCATATAGAGAATAGCATACATCCCAGTATGACATCTGCAATAACAAGTATGATTTGTGACATGTTATTAACATAGGACCCAATTAGGATTGAAAATGAATATACGAAAAAAAAATATGTGTAACTAACAATTTTGGATCGCCAAGGATATTTGCATACTGTGGATGTAAATTATTTATATTCACATCATTCCGTTTGAAGGAATTTTTTAATAACTGCGACATAAATCCAACTACTTTGAAAGCTTCATTAACAAAGTGAATCCGTTGAATGCTATGATATGATGAAAGTAGATCCACCCTTTTAGCCTCCAAATTGATTACCATGATGACCCATTCATTAAATTGGAATAAGGGGATATAAAACTAAAAAATAGGCAATCATCATAACAACAATGAAGGCTTAAATATTTGAAATATAAATTCGAAATTACTAAAAAATTGTCATCAATCTATGTAATCAATACAATAGTCAAGCATTACCTGGTTGCAACATTCAAGATTAACACAATAGTTACCTAATCTTTTCTTGAGTGTTGGTTTTGAGGTAGACTTGCTCATTGAACCACATATTTCCTGTAAAAAGTTGTTGAGATCATAGTAACAATGTATGACTAAAACTATACATGCATCTTATATTAGGGACAAGATTTGGTGTACTCGGGGAAAAAATCTCACCCCAAAGTATGGATTAAAAAAGTGTCTGCGAGAAGGATTCTCTTCTTTTGCATTCATGTATTGACAGAACATGGAAATCACCTACATAATGCGTCTTCATTAGTTAAAATGATCAATGGAAAGATGAAGGTATTTTTTCTTATTTATCATAAACCTTATTGGAATATCAATGAAGCTCTCCCCTACTAAGCATTGAAGTTGTTCCCGTGTCACGCCATAGCCACCATATGCACAAAGCATCTCACTATTAATCACATGAAACACAAGATGTGAGTAATTTTTTTTGTTTTTCTAGACAAATCCATAATCATAGTCTTTTAAGAACAATACTTGCTAAATGTGTGATTTGGGACTAACCTAGGATCTTTTGACTCGTCAAACACATAGTTGGCAACATGTATCTCTTCCTCCGTCAACCTTTTGTATTTTGATACACATAATTGTAGAAAAGGTGACTTGCACGTAGCTGCTCGTTGCCTATGACAACATACTTTAATTTTTACTCTTCATGGTCGTATTTCTTCTGAGGCTTGTCGTGCTACATCTGCATTGTTGTCGATGCATGATTGCACTAATACCGACATATTATGTGGCCCAGGGTGAAGGGGATCCTCGTTTGCAAAGAACACACCATCTTCTACATTGGGTCTTTCTGACACCCCTTCATTTGTACATCCAAGGTCATCTTTAGAAGATCTTCTTTGACCACCAGAATGAATAGGTGAATGTTGTGGATTATTTGTATAAAATGGTGCACCACTTTCATTAACATGTTCATGACAATTTGACGGTTGGCCTTCATTTGTGCGATAGTGTGAAGAGGTGAAACGAGTCCTCAACACTTTCACGTCACGGTTGTATGATGCAATAAGACTATTAAGATGACTTTGTGCATCGGTGATTTGACGTTGTGTTGCCTCCATGCGAGCACAAATAACCTAAGTCAAACATAATGAAGGAACATTAAATGACATATATTTAAACTAAGCCTTAATATAAGTTATTATTCATAGTCATTAGGTATGAAGGATTACATCAAAGTCTTCATTCTCATCTGGGTCAACTAGGTCATCAACTACAAGAGCCTTATTTTTTTCTATTTCATCTTGCTCCACCGATGTGCTAACCAACTATCATTGCAAAACATGTAAATTGTCATCCCAATAATCTAATTACAATGGTAATCAACTATCTTAATATAACTAAAAGCTAATTATACCTCAACTTTGCCAAATCCTCCAAGCATTTCCAACTCCAACTTGATACGTTGCTTGACCAAAAAATCGTTCCATGCAGCAATGCGAGGAGTGGTAAGTTCCACATACATGGCTGAAAAATTAAATATTGAAAAGTAGAATATCTGTTGCATTATATAAGACATCATTAGTGGTAACATCATGGTTAACATAGTGTATAACCATTATTAAATATCTAATACATGAACATATACTTATAAATAAGACAAAAGGTTACCTATAGAAACATCAAACACCTTTTAATCCAAACACTTTCCTTCCTCCTATGTTCATGCATAGCTTGAATAAAAAATTCTAAGACATATTCTCCCCAATTTATGTTCCCAAGTAATTGCTCTCGGGGTGTATACCATAACGAGTTACTACCTTCCAAATGAGATGTGGGTGCCAATAAGGTTGCACAAGCGAAAATCAAGAAGACTCGCTTAAATTCCTCCATATCATCGATGCCAACCATCATTGACTCTATATCTTGCAAACTCGGCATTTGACTAGCTTTAACACTTTCCTTCTCAACAATTAACTTTCTTCCACTATGTGGAATGCCCATCGTCATCCCAACATCATGACATGTCAAAGAAACCTTCTTACCCCTAAATAACTCGAGTTGGGAATAAGCAATGTTTGTGTTTTTTATCAACTAAAAACATAAATCTAAATTAACCTCCTTACAACCTAATTGCAATAGCCCACCAAAACCAAGTTCTCTTATTACATCATTCTTCACTTCTAAGAGCAAATGGATTCCAGAGAGGAATCTACGGCCAGAACAACGACACCGTATGTTCATATTATCACTGCATTAAACAACCATAATTCATTAATAAATCAATCAAATGTTAAAGACATGTGAACATGAATATAGTGTTCCTATATACATTCATCATAATTATTACACAAATATAACATATATTAACAAAAAAAATGGGAAACATTTTGTTACATCATGTAAATGAAAATCATTGAGATCGGTTTCCCCTAGCCTTTCAATAATATGGTTATCAATAAGGGTGAAATTGTTATACATAGGGTCACCCACTATGATACCCACTGCCAAAAAAAAAAAAAAACAGACAATGTGCATTTTAGTGGGTCAGCCAATTAAACAAATGGTATGCCTCAAAGTTACATACTCATCTAACCAAATCAATATAGTTTAGGGAAAAGTGGGATTTGATTCACTAATAAGAAAATATATGGTAAAAAGAATCCCAAATATTTTAAATTAGTATTATCTTCATCTATTCAAAAATAATTTGAAATATATGCATTGAGTTATCCAATTATTCCAAAAAATTTCATTTTATTTGTCATGTTATTCAAATCAATGGACAACTACACTCCTCCATATAAATGTTTCCTTATTATTTTAGATTTTTTTTGTTATTTTATTATTTTATTATTTTATCATTTTAGATTTTTTTTCCTCTAGAAACAAACGCCTTATAGGATTCTTATTTTAGTTTTCTAAAAATTTAGGAAATATTGTCAAACAAATCATATTTAATCATAATTACCAATTCAAAAAGTAATAAGATTGTTTATTAAATAATAAATAATAAACTTCGTAATATATAATTATTTTAATATTATAACAAATTTATTATTGAAAAACTCTAATAACAAATTTTATTCATTATTATATTAAACAATTATTAATATTATATAATAAATAGAAATTTATTATTGGTTTATTTATTATCATGAATATGAATCTATTTTTAACTTATTAATACTATAATAAATTCTGTTTTTTTTTTCAAATTCTTACTTTATAATGTTTTTAGAGAAAAAAAAATCCCAAATAATAAAATAATAAAGTAATAATAATAATAATAATAATAATAATAATAATAATAATAATAATAATAAAATATCTAAAAAGAATGGAAATATTTATACGAAAGATTTTAATTGTCAATGGATTAGGATGACATGACAAGTAAAGGGTTATTTTTGGGAATAATTAAATCATAAATTAAAAAGTGCATGCATTTTAAATTATTTTTAAATAAATGAAGATAATATTGGAATTTTCTTTGTCAACCAATCAGTTTTGAGAAAAAAAGTTCTTGTAACGGATAAGCTCTAGAATTGAGGAGGTTAGTTTTTGTGTATATATATACATATATATATATAACAGTTCATGTAAATTTTTATTTTTTTGTAAATTAAAATATAATATTTTTTTATATTGATAAATAAAAGCCATATTGTTTTAAATGTTTAAAAATTTTCTACATTTGTATTAAAAATATGTGGTAACAAAATTTTCTATTAACATTAATTTATTTAAATAATTAATATTATTAATAATTTATCTTATCAAATTAATTTTAATTTATAAAATATTACTGATAAAAAACTGAAATTTTGATTTAACCAAAATAAAGATGGATAATTAATAATTATTTATAATTAATAATTAATAATTTTGATTTATAATATTGTTCTTATGATTTGTTTCCTTTTTATTTCTCTACTAGATCTAAAAAACAAAACGGCCACCCTGAGTGAGGCATCAAGAAGCCCTTTTGCTGAATTTCCTCTCCAGGCAAGCATCATGCCCTATTTTCCTCTGCCATTCTAAATCCTCGCAGGTACTAATCTAATCATGTTATTAATATTTCTTTTCAACCCCCGTTTGCTTCCCAAGAAAATCCATCCCCCATTCGATTTCCGAGAAAATTCATTCTCGTTTGATTTTCGAGAAAAATCCATCAAAACTCCCAAGGAAAACCAAAAAAAAAAAAATGCTTTTATTTTTGTTGCTCTCTGTGTTTTCTAGATCTGTTCTAGGGTTCTATTTGCTTTTGTGCCATTGGATTTAAATTTTACAAACCCTAAATCCACGATTTTTGAGCCAGGTTGAAAACCACAACCTTTGCCCGCAAATTCTGGATCTGTGTGCGGGCTGAACTGGTAAGTGGAGTGCGGGTAATGAGGATACCTTTGCCAACCACTGAACCGCACCTAAACTTCAAATACACTATTTCTTTAATTAATCAATTTTTCCTTTTATTTCCATCAAAGCCTCTTTTTAAGACCTACAACTTAAAGCCTAGAATTTTATTTTTATTTTTTGACAGTTACAAACTTACAACCTCACTAGTTTCAGTGAGATTTCCCATATTTATTTATTTTTTTCTGAAAAAGGGTAAAAATACCCATTAATACCGAAATCTCGGCGATATTTTTAAAAAATTACCCAATTTTCTGTCAAAGATCTTAACAAGCAACAATAACAACCCAAATTAACTCATAAATCCATTACATTCGTACCTGGGAAAGCTCCTCTCAACTCGGACCACCTCTCTCTGTTTTCACTGCAAGCTTCCCTCGCGAATTGTGGCTGTGAAAGAAAGTGAAAAAATATGGGTTTTTGGAGTTAGGGTTTGGTTCAAGGGAGAAAAAGGGATTTGGGGGGTTTGGTTCAAAGAGAGAAAAAGGGATTTGGGGTTTCGTTCAAGAGAGAAGAAGAGATTTGGGGGGTTTGGTTCAAAGAGAGAAGAATGGATTTAGGGTTTTGATTCAACACAAAAGAAAGGATTTCGGGTAAATCTCACTATTATATTTTAGTAAATATTTTTTTAAAATATTGTCACGTGGAGTGTCTACATGTCATAGGCTTAAGTGAAACATGGCTTTTCTGAGCAATTGATTATGTCAAAGTGCATGAGGGTATTTTTGGAAGGGCCCTCAATATCACTATTACAGTGTATGAAAGGTGGTTTATTTTCCACAAAATCCATTGAATTTGAAAAGTAAAAAGTAAAGTTTCCAAAAGGCAAAAGTTTGCCCATTGGTGTATGGTTACATAAATTCCCCTTTATTTTATGTATTTTTATAATTTGATTTTATTGTCATCTTTGTGTATATTAATTTGTTCATTTAATCTTGGTATTTATGATTAATTAATTAATTGTCACAATTCTCTTTATTTGTTTAGTAGAGACCGTATGTATACGAGCTTAGAGAGATGCTACGACTTATTATCATACTTTCTTGATAGGTAGCCTGACCCACAGATTTAAACTTAGTTTTTGCAGACATGTCTTTTCTAAATAAGAAGTCACATATGGTTTTTTTTTTCTTATTTTGTTTTTCCTTTAGAAAAAAAAACTAAAATAAGTGGCAACTCCAAGTTTTTTTCAAAAAATCAATTTTTCACAAATGAAAAGTGAGCTTCACTGTTCTGAGTAGGGACACACATGAAAAATGTGGGGTCCACAAAGTGACAACTCCATTGAGGATGTTTAGAAAGTCAAACTTGAACTCGAGTTGAGGAAAATGTCACATTTGATTAATTAATCAATGGATACCCATTGTGCCTTTATTGTATATTTGCTATGTTTTAGGGCACATGAGTGTTGACATGATGATTATTTTGTATGTATGTTGCATGTGCTTTTCTATATATTGATTCTTGTTATCACGTGTGTTTGTATATATTTACTTATGTTTGTATGCATCTGTTTTGTATGACTGTGTGTTGCATGATTACTTTTTTTTGCAAGATGCATGCTTAGTTATCATGTTCGTTTGAGACATTGACATATTAATT
Source organism: Vitis riparia (assembly GCF_004353265.1). Lineage (NCBI taxonomy): Eukaryota > Viridiplantae > Streptophyta > Magnoliopsida > Vitales > Vitaceae > Vitis > Vitis riparia. Next base: position 10,080,526 of record NC_048432.1, on the reverse strand, counting down.
GATTTTTTTTTGCCTATCTTAGCATTTTGACTCTTCTTGTTGTATGATTATCCTATTCATCTTGACATGTGTATCCTCATTATTGCTTGTCTTATTCATATTGATATGTTGATTCTCTTTGTTGTATATTATCCTAATTATCTTTGAGCATTTTATTCTTATTGTATATTCATCTCACCTATCTTGTTTTTTACTTAGCTTGTAAATAGATATAGGTGATATACCTATTTTTTGTATGACTGTTTGTTGCATAATTACTTTTCTTTTGTGTGATTGCATGTTGTCTATCTGTGTGGATCACATATTTATCTCCTTACCTCAAATTCCCTAGTCTCGATCGACTTTGTTTCCCTTGATCTCATATTTTATATGAGACTTGTTGCTTTATTTGTTCTCCAACCGAGCTAGTGATTCAGAGTAGAGTCTAGTGATGGACTATACTTATGTTTGGGAACATTCTGGAGAGAGTTGACATATTGATGTTAATTGGAGTTTGATCTTTGAAGACTCGTATAACCCAAAGCTAGATTTCAGGATATTTGTGTGACCAATGTGTTTTCTTTCTGCTTAGTTTGATAGGATTTTCGGATACACCCATAACATTCATCGTGCACCTTAGATTGTCACAAGTGAGTAGAGTTGTGAGATGCGTCAACCATTAGGAGAGCCTTCAGCATAAGAAACCTCTTAGAATGCGAGGTAGTGCATGTGTGGAGGTGATGACCACCTTACATTAAAGTGGCCTGTCTCTCTAGAGGTGTGCAAGAGGTTGCATACTACCGAATGGTATGATCGTTTTTACTAGGGACCCTTTAAAGTCTACTATTCTATTACTAAAGTCGCCTTGACCTTATAGGCCAAGGCTTAGATCCCTTGATTAGGATCTCTTCCTCACACACGAGTGCATCTGAAAGCCTTCAAGGCTGCTTTAGTCATAGCATGCATCCAATACTCTCTCTTTTGGTTTCCAGTTGAGCGTGCTTAGAGATTGGTGCGAGCTTGTGTATCAATTAGACCACTATTTGTTGAGTTGCGTTAGATTTTTCCTTTGGTTCGTTGAGTTTGATGTGCTTTCTCCCTAGGGCTTTAGTCAACCTCCATTTATTAACTTAGCACATTTTTTCAATTTGTTGTTACATTCTTTGAGTGATGCTTTGGGATATGTTCGTTAATCATGATCACCTTTTTGCACTTACACCTGTCATGGCCCCAATACCCCATTCTTTATTTGATGCTCAATTCCATTTTCACCCCGATGCTCATATTTGCATTATAGAAATGTGAAAGACATATTTACACATTCATCCCTTTTTGAGAGAGTTACCTTGATCACTTTATCATTTTTCTTCATGAAGCTCGGGTTAGAAACTAAGTCAAGGGTTTATAGTTACAGATGGAGTATTGATCTCATGATGACATTGTTCTTCATACCTCTTTCATTTTATGGGTTATTGATAGAAATTATCTAGTCATATTCGTAAACATTTCATGGTGAACACCTTTATGACTCTAGAGTTTTTGTCATAAATCTAGGTTTTTATTGTCACCATAGGACCATATATTGTGCACATGCTGGACTTTGGATATGAGACATCTTTCACTTGCATATCTTCATCACTTGGATTTGACCTATCATGAAGGATATTGAGCCTATTGACCTAGGATTAGGGGATCGACCTAAGGAGTTTGAGATTGTGACTTATCCCACCTTTTGATAAGAGCAATACATTATCCACATCCATACCTTGACTTTTTAGATTCGATGACCCATTCATGATTGTGCTTTGTATGACATTACTTCTTCACACATTTACATGACTCTCCATTTCCTACATATACTATTCTTTCCATCACTTCTTTGATCCGACCAGGTATGGTCTGAGATGATTTAAACCTATGGTGAGCTTTGCATGTTGATGAAAGGATTTAATGAGGGAATGGCTTGATCACTCTATTAGTTTATTTACCACTCTACGGTTGAGATGAACAGAGGGGTCATTGTGGACCGTCCAAATTGAGCTCTTACATATGACTTCGGAGAGTTGACATGACTATACAAGATTGATTTTATGAGATGATGATGAGTGGTTTGTGATAATAGAGTGAGTTCATTGTCAAATGACACTTATGATTATCATAGAGCATCAATGAGAGATTTCACATGATTTTAGAGGAGTTGACATGGTTGTATTAGATGGATACCAGTCTTTAGTGATTGATCATGTCAGATATTGAAAGCACAATGTTTGAGGTTGTGGTTAAAGGATGGGTGGTCATCGTTTCATGAGCTTATTTACCTGACCATCCTTACATATAGAGTTACCCGTTGCTAGCCCTTTGAGTCTCATGTAGATATTATAGCAGGTTTTGTCTTATCACCTCATTTACTTATTATACTGGGTTGGGGACCTTGTAGTGCTTGCATGCTATGATTAGATATCTCATGGGTTTTGGACCTTACAGACATATTTAGGTCTTATCTCTTACTTTTTAATGCAATGTTTCCACTTTGTTATCATCTTCATCACTTTTTTTTGACATCACACATCACCACTTGTGATGTTCATCATTTTCCCCCCCTTATCATTGTCTATTTTAACATTCTCTTTGTTTCGCCTAGAGTTGTTGTTTTCCACACATCACTGCATGGAGGACGATCACATCCTTCCCCATTTCACCTCATGGGCAGTGGTTTAGAGATCTTAGTTTGAGAGGTTGGCTTGTTAGTGAGAATTCATGTTACATCACACTACGAAGAGAGTTTACTCAGATGGGTTATGTATTATCATTGGAGATTGTTTAGTATTTGTAAGAGTATGTGCAAAAAGAAAAAGAAAAAAGATAAAAAGAAAAAAAAAAAAAAAGAGTGCATTATTTGTTGTATCATTCTCCTTTGAACACATGTATGTACGTGGAGATTTTACTTTTTTGGGTTTATGTGTCAATGAGAGTTTGTATGCAGATATTTAATTGAAGCAACTACACAATTTGATGATCTCATGGTTAAAAATTGAGTTATTTAAACAACATTTGGTCCATCCAATAAAAGTAGAAAGTTGGGTAGGATTAGAAATATACAAAATAAAGTTTTATACTCACAACCCATTTTCATAGTTAGAAACTAAACATTTTGGGGAAGACCCAAAATTAAAAGAGTACTATTTTTAAGATACTAACCTAAAAACATGTGCATATTTTTTTTTTAATATTTTATAAAATATAATAAAAAAAATTTGTAGATATTGAAGGGTTAAAAAAAGATATGTGCGGACCCGCATTTTTTACATGCATCCCCACTAAAATAGTGAGACTCACTTTTTATTTGGTGAAAATTTGATTTTTAGAAAGGATTTGATGTTATCACTTATTTTAGTTTTTTTTTTTTAAAAAAAGAAAACAAAATAAGAAAAAAAACTTTGTATGACTAATTATTTGGAAAAAATGTGTTTGCAAAATCCGAGTTTAGATTTAGGGGTTAGGTTACTTATTGGGAAGGTATAGTGATAAGTTGTAACACCCTTTTAAGTTTATATACCTATAGTTTTTATTAAACGAATTAAGATAATTATGATAATTAATTAATTAATCATGCATACCAAGATTAAAAGCGTAAATCAATATACACAAAAATAATGATAAAAACAAATTATAAGAATGTACGAGATAAATGACAAGAGAATTATACAAAATGATTTATTGAACTAATTAAAAAAATATTTCAAAAATTAGTTTTTCAATAAATTCCAAAGGATTTTATTAAAAACAATTTCGATTTAATAATTTTAATTTGTTTATTTACAAAAAAAAAATTCAATTTATTTCCAACAAGTGATTTGATTTAATTTTAATTATATTTAATTTTTATTTTCAAGAAAGTCATTTGCACTTATTTTATCAAAAGAATTTTATACAAAATTTCAATTTGGCAATAAAAATTATTTTTACTTGATGTACTAGAAAAAAAAATGAATTTTTACAACTTTATTTTAAAAAGTCTTTCAATTTAATTTCTGTTTACAAAGATGACTCTCCTCCTATTCTCATTAAAGGATTATTTAATATATTCATTTACAAAAATTACTTTTAAACTCATTTTAATTAAGTAAATAGAGTTTTAATTAAAAAAAACTTTTTGGTCAATTTTATTAAAAATTAACTTTTGTGACAATTTTATTTACAAAACAATTTTTTAGAGACAATTTTTATTAAACAAATAAATTTTCAGACAATTATTACTATTTTTTTTAATTTTCATTAAAAACAAATTTCCAATTTTCCTAAAAACATTTTTTTTCTAAATTTTTATTAAAAAAACTTTCTTTTATTAAGAAGAATATTTTTTGAACTATTATTTTTATTAAAACATATTTACTGAATTATTTTTCTTATTTAAACAAAATTTTTAGTTTGTTCGATATTCAATTCTATACACATTTAGTAAATATATACAAATAAATATTTACATGAACCAATAAAAATAAAATCAAATAAAAGTGAAAAATAAAACGTATACCCCAACAAGCGTACGACAAGTTCAATGCCCCATTTACAATCTTCTTGAGTCTCTTTTCATTTCATGAAGTTCAATTTTAAATGTATCCTTGATCCATACTCAGCGAAATTGGCCCATGCAAAACAAAAATGAACCCAAAGGTAAATATAAAAAAATGTACAAAGTCCAAAACAAATATTCGAGCCTAAATTCAAAGTTTAAATTAGTCTAATAAATTTCACCAATTAAAATGGGTCCAAATTTCATATTAATTCACCAACTTAAACCTCTCAAATAATTACTATTAAAATCAAAACAACAAACAAAAATAAATATATATAAAATAAAATAAAACAAACAAAGAAAAACATAAATAACTTACCCATTTTTTTTGGAGACTGTAATGGAAATGTGAGAAAGATTGGTAGTGGAGTTGAGAGAGGAAAACAAAATAAAAAAAAAATAAAAAAAAAATAAAAATGAGAGAAATAGTGATGATTAGAAATGGATGGAAGGGGAGGTGGTCCTCATTGGTAGATGGCGTTGTAGGTAGTGACGATGGTGACAACTAATAGTGGAAGATGGTGTGGTGAGTGGGAAAGGAAAGAAAAAAGAAAGAAGGAAGAAAGAAGAAAAAAGAAAGATAAATAAAAGAAAGAAAAGGAAAGAAGGAAGAAGGGGGACGAGGGGCGTGAAGTGTGGAGGAAGGAAGGAAGAAAAGAAGGAAAAAATGGACCTCATCACAAATAGGGACAATAACTAATAATATATCCATAAGGGTAATTCAATTAGTCAAGACAATGGTCTTGTATTCGAATTTTACCATTGACGATACCTTGAATTTATTTGATACGGGATAATGAGCACTCAAGGTTTGGGTTCTCATTAAGAGTTTTAAGAGTTTGGTCATGGAAGGTTCTCCCTATTAAAAAAACAAAATTCTAAAAATAATAAGTTAAATAAAAAATGGGTAGAGAGAGGCTCACGAATGAGCAACCATGGTGTGGCACTAGTAAATAAACATATAGAAGTTTCAAAAGTTGAAGAGATAGAATTAATGGTCTTGCATCCAAAAATGCCAAAAACAAACAGCTTGAAATTCTAGAAGTGCCCCTCTAACGGTAGACTCAGAATTCAGAAAGAAAAGTCTCTTCTCCACGTCTGTGACTCACCCTCACATGGCAAACACAAAATCAAACTAAGAGTATTTTCGTCTATTCGTAATTCCAACCAATCTAAAGACAAGCGTGACGCAGCAGCGTCACAGCCAGGTAACTCTAGTTGTGTGGGCCACCATGTCTTTTCCTTCAAGAAAGAAATCAGGCACGGACAGCCGACTTGCGGATGACTCCGTCAGTGGTCCATATTAACGACGTCGTTTTCAAAGCACAGTTCTTCGTTTTCGCGAGTTAGGGTTTCTTCGAACCACATCGGTGTGGCATCAGAGTCCCATCTCATGAAAATCGTATCCAATCCGCCTTTTCGGTCTTCAGAGGTAAAGATTTTCCATTCTATACACTGATGTTGGCACGAAAGTTCCGATTTTTGTTTTTCTTCAATTGTTCTAAATTGATTTTTTCGGTCTTTAGGGTTTTATTGTCATTCTAACTTGGATTTCCCACTGGATCTTGTTTTGGGTAGTTATGGTTGTGATCGGAGTTGAATTTGATCCAACGGCGTCTTTTATGAGTTTTAAAACTGTTGATTTCTTTTCTTCTATTTTTTTTGGGTTTAATTTGGGGATTTTTGGCTATATTTTTATCAGCGTCGTGAAAGATCTTTTGACCATGCAATCTGCTTTATGGTCTGTTTGGTTGCTGGGAAATCTAAGGGAAATCGAGGCTCTGTTTGTTTGACAGGAAATTTTTCCCTAAGAATGCAAAATTTCGAATATAGAAGAGACTTTGCCCCAGAATTAATTGGAGATAAATTGCTCACTTTTCCTCAAGCTTGGCAGGGAAATATCCATTTTTTTGGGGAAAATTTTCTGGTAGTTATGTTTCCTTGAACAATTGGAGCCAAGAGAAAATTGAATTCTGAATATTATGTTTTATGTTTTTTTGGGTGGGTATCTATTTTTTTCAGTACAGTAGTTGATGTTGATTTTCGGGTTTACTTTGGGGATTTCGTTTCATGTTCATCAGTGTAGTGAAAAATCTGGTGATCTTGCTATTAGCTTTATGGTCTGTTTGGTTTCCGAGAAATCTAATCTTTTGGTAGGAAAATTTTCCCTAGGAAAGCTATTTTCAAATGTAGAAGAGACTTACTCCTAAAGGTAATGGGAGATAAATGGGTAATATTTCCTCAAGCTAAGCAGGAGGGTATCCATTTTTGAAGGAGATCTTCTGTGGGAATCATTTTTCCTTGAAGGGATTGGAGCCAAGAGAGATTGAATTCTGAATATCGTGTGAGTGGTTTTGTTTTTTTTTTTTAAATTTTTTTTTTGTGTTAGGTATTTTTTAAAATTTTTGTTGAATGCTGGAACTTGTAGTTGAATGCTCTTGGCAATCAAACTGGGATTTAGAGGCATTTTCTTTGTTGATAAAATCGAAACTGAATTTTTTGGAGGCCAGACTTTGCTTTACTTTTCAAATTGCATCAGTTTCTTCAGGAGAAATAAAAGTTTAGTATTTTATTCTTTTGTATTAGGAGCAACTTCGTTTCCAACTGTAGAGTGACCAAGGAAACGGCTCTTCGTATGGACTATATTGTGGTAAGGGAGAAGATGAACATGTACAGAATGACAACTGATTGTCAGGCCTTGGTATGTGTGTTGTTTCCATTTGTATTATTGTTGCTGGAGTGGACTCTTGATCATTATGTTGCCATAGGTAGTTGACATGGGAAGTTGACATTTGCATTGATTAATATTGTTCTCAGAGGCACACACTATAAGTAATGATCATGATAATACTTTTTAATCTGTACCTATCCTTTGTTGTGCTACACTGCTACTACTTAATGACTGCTTCTATTTCCATTCTGCTGCCATGACAGCCTCATTCCTATACTAGTGCATTAGCACCTCTAGCACCACTCTGCTAACATATTATTGCCATCTCTCTAAATCATCATTACTGCCTTCTTCACAATGATTGTACCCCCAACCATAGTTGTTAAAAACTTATGATACACGAAACGATACAATGATATCATATATTTTTGTGGAAATTGATACAATCCATATCTTATTTTAAAACATAGTTTATGATATATTTACTATACACAATACGATACGTGATATTTCAATGCAATGATACATATATCTTCAACTATTTCTATAATTTTTTTTTTCAAAAATCAAATTTTATTGTTAAAAGAATTTAGTATATTAATTGTTTATAATATACTAAAAGATTAAAAATTGATCATAAAAAGAAGAAATAGGTAAAATCTTATATGAAAAGCTTTATTCTTGTTGTCAAATGCTATATATATATATATATATTTTTTTTTTTGATAGGAAACTGTTGTCAAATGCTATATTAGAAATCAAGTAAATTTATTTTTACAGTTAATATTGAAGGATTTTTATTTGAATGGTTTGAATGTTAACAATGAAAACGATGGTGATTAGTGAAAACAATTTTTTACTTAATATATTAGTTTTTATTTATTTATTTATTTATTTCTTTTTGGTGGAAAAGGAATGATTATGAACCTAAAAAACTGGAACTTTGAAGATGACATATAAAGGCACATATATATGCGTGTGTGTGTGTTAATTAACAATACAATAAGTGCATATGCCTAGTTAGAATTTGGAACTAAAAATCATAGCTAAAAATTGAAGAAGTTTATTTATTATTGATTTTGTGATGAATCAATGTACTGAAGTGACATTTTGATAATTTGAACTTTTCAAAACTTTAACATTCAATGTTTATGATATGATATAGTTTAACTCTTTAAATTCTACTATCTTTTATAAAATTGGTTATTTATTACTCTATACTTCATACTTTCAATAGATATATACATAAATACATATTTTGTCGATTTATTTTTTACCATATAAAAAAACTTATGATACATGATACAATACAATACAAAATACAGAAAAATAGAAAAATGATGTACGATATATTTTACAAGTTAACAACAATGCCCCTAGCTCACAACCACTGCACTGCAAACTCACATTCTGTCCCTTGTACATAATTTCTATTCTCTGTTGGACTGGATGTTGCCTGATGTCTATTTTTGGATCATGACTTCATTACTTCATGCAAATATATTATGCTTTCTCATAAGGAAAATGATTTTGATGTTATTCCACATACTTTAAGTGATTAATTTTCATTGTCCAGGGGTATTCAATTATCTTCGGCATTGTGGTTTCTCTGAGAATAGGTACCTGACTTTAGGATTGTACATTACATTAGATTTGAACTCGGGACTAAATCTGTGCATAGGGATTCCTTATATACATTGTAGAAATGGAAGCGAAGTTTGAAAAGGTATTGGATGCTAATAGAAGACTTGTGGTCGGCTTGAAGAGGAAGCGGGTGGCTCAGTATGCAGCAAGCTGGTCCCCCATGCATAAAAATAAGCTCCGCAAGCAGAGAAAATCAGATGGGTGCAGAATGAATTCTGGGTCAAATTTTGGAAAAACTTTACTTAAATATTATTCAAATTTTATGAAAACTGAATTGCCACAACGCATAATGTTTTATTTGAATGGTGAATGGACTGATTTCCCTGAAGATCTTGTTGGCTTGGTGAAGAAAGATTTTCAGGTAAAGAAGTCATATATTGAGGTTGAGCTCAACAACAATCACTTTATGATAGACTTTTTGCACATGAAGCGAGTTGATCTGAAGACAGGTATGGAGAAACCAATTGCTTGGATTGATGAAGCTGGTAACTGCTTCTTTCCAGAAATTTTCTCTGGTGATGCTGAATCCCATAACTGCTGTGGACGTGAATGTGGCCAACAGCTTTTATTTAGGGAGCCTTATGGTTCCCATGATATCAAACTGCAACTTGAGATTGATGTAAATGACGTGGGTCACACCAACTTAAAGGAATGTAGTGGAGAGTCAAATCCTGTTATTAAGCATGTTCTCATTGATAAAAATCCTGCTAGTGATCAGAATGACGTAGAAGTTGAGGATAGTTGCAACAAAACATCTGATGCCAAAATGGATAAGGCTGTGGGAGAAAATCAACAGATGGAGGGAAAATTAGTCACCAGGATTGAATCTGTGCATGGAACTTTGAATTTTGATACTGTGCGGGATATGTTTATTAGCAGCATGAGCCCATTTATTAGTGCAAGTATACTTGAGGTATACCAGGGCTCAAGTTCTTCAATGCAAGCTCGACTAGAGCTCTTTCAGAAGCAGGTTGAGATCACCAGTAAGTATCGCACTGAGGCAAATGTTAGATATGCTTGGCTTGCTTCCTCTAAAGAAGCACTGTCTAGTATCATGATGTATGGGCTTGGGCACTGTCGAACATCTCAAGAGAAGCTTGCATATGGTATTGGTGTTCATCTCACAGCTGCGAACTTCCCGTACATCAGGTTAGAATTTTCTTTCCTGGTTTGTAAGTTCAAATATATTATAGAAGTTGCAAGTGTGACTGTATAATAACAATAAACCTTTATTTTGAAAAGAAAATGACTTGATCTTCTTTCTTTCCTATATAAAAAAAATTGATTTCCTCTTCTTAGGGAAGCAAACTATCTCCCCCAAAGAGAAGATTACAACTTGATTAAAGGGAAGACCAGATGGATCAAAGATTTATTTGCATTTATGTGTTTTGTGTCTGTGTGGATCCTAGTGGATTTCACACTTTAGCTAGCTAGTGCCTATGCTGGAACCGAACAACTACTTTGTTCAATCTTGAACACTCAAGGAAGATATTAGGGTCGGAGTATTGCTGAAGTATAGTGAGATGGTATACCTTTCTGGTATGGTAATCAATCTTCAGTGAATGGGCTAATGTTACCTTATCAGAAATAGAAATCTAAACATATGTGGGCTATGGTCTGTTTGGGTCTTGTGCATGGTTCATTGTTGGACTAGGATTGAACAAAGGTGGTCTAGCCCATGTAGGTTGTCTTCTTTTCCACCATTATGTGGGTAGACCTAAGTAACTCCATTGCTAATTCAGTTCACCGGTTATTCATTTCTTTTTTTGATATAATTATCATTTTCTAGTATATTTTTGGTTTAAACATTTCAGAAAATTATTTTTTTGGAGCCTAAGGAAATTGGTCCAACCCCAATGTAGAAGAGAGGTATACAAGGAGCACTAATGCTAGAGAAATAAGGTAAAACTACTACAACCACAAGGCAGGGCTCAAACCCCCTCCACAATTGGGTCTGGTTGGCCATATGAGATCTTACTAATGATGGGGATAAGATCTTGCCCAAGTTCTTTGGTCTAATAGATTTGGTGTCTTTGTTATTACAATCATTATTATCATTGTTATTGTTATTATATTATTATCATTCTATTGTTTTTTTTTTTTTTTTAATATGCTTTGGAGAAGGCTTCAGATTTTGTTTTCTTGGCAGTGCAAATTATTGTGATGTTGACGAAAATGGTGTACAACACGTCGTATTATGTCGTGTTATACTGGGAAATATGGAGCTTGTTCATCTTGGATCCAAACAATGTTACCCCAGTTGTGAGGATTTTGACAGTGGAGTTGATGATCTTCAAAATCCGAGACATTATATAGTATGGAATATGAATATGAACACACACATCTATCCAGAATTTGTTGTTAGTTTCAAGGTTTCTTCTAGTTCCAGTGCCGAAGGTGATATTTTATCCCTGTGGGTTATTTGTTTGGTTGGTGATTAAATTTATTTATTTTTTGTTGTTAAATTTGCATAAGATCTGATATGCTCTATGCTACGCATGCCACTTAATCAATTTATCATGAGTTAGGTGGGTGTCCTGTATACGTTGGGGTGCTTCCTTGAAGTGCCTCTTTTTTATTAATATATTTCTCTTTATTCATCAAAAAAAAATCATGAGTTAGGTGGGTGATTGGCAAATTAATTTGAAGGTCATAGATTAGCTAATCTATTTGAAATGTGTAATCTCCTTTCAATCCTGGATGCTGAAAGTTTAGATTTTTAGGAAATAGAGATTTTGTTAATTAATGCTTCAATTTTCAATTTGTTTGTCTTACCGGCTTAATACCAGCTTAATTACTTTAAAGGGATGAAACATCAGTCTAACTTCTGGGTTCTGTACTGTTTATACTTGTTTATTGATGCTTAAAGAAGGGTCTCTACATGCAAAAGATTTGATAAAGCCAGCCCCAAGTTGGGAGAAGCATCTTTAGTTAGGGTCTAGTGCTTTGGAACACCTTCAATACTTGAGCTAATATTTGTCATTGTTCCTACAGGATATCTAGTTGAAAATGGGAGAAAAGATGATGTTTCAGGGTTTTCTCCTCCTCAAAGGCAGCCCGAAGGCCAGTTGCAGTTAGCCTCACATCCAGTTGGTTTGGTAAGTGTTCCACTTTAAAATTTTATTTGAGTTTTGTTCTTTGAATTTTATATAAAATTGCTCGTTCTGGGTGAATAGTCAGCACCAAACTTGCACCACAGAGGGCTTGCCTGGTTTTGACATCTGATCAAGTGGGTATGGGTGGGTGAGAGCCAATTCTTTTTCTGCAATGGTTTGGAGATTGTGAACAGTAATTTATTAACATATAAAATTTGTGAATCAAGCTTGCATTATTGGGGAATCATTTATGAAATCCCTAAATAAAACACAAAATAATAAGCAAAGATTGTTATTGAAGGTTGATTAGGATGGATGAGAGAATTAAAAATCTATACTGTCCATTTGACATGTTCCTGCTTGTGTGCATTGTATTTATATAGTTCCTATTCTTCCACCCTTCCTTTCTAATTGTTATGGTTGTAATCTGTGATTCACGCTGTTTTAACTGATAGGATACTGTTGTGACTTGTTGGTGTGTCAGATGGTTTGTAGATTGTGAGTAGTATATTCATTGCACATAAAATTTGCATTTAAACTTGGACAACTGGGAAGCTGAAAAAAAGGTGAAACAATAAGCAAAGGCTGCAAATTACTAGAGATTGATCAGGAATACTGATTGTCTATGATATAATACTATCTATTAAGTGAGGTATCTATTTGTTCACCCCTTGGTCTTTACAAAATCCCTATCCTTGACATGTTTATAATTCATATTTGATACATTCTAGAACTTGGAACAAAAACTCTTAAGATGGCTGTCTATCCTACATGTGTTGGCCATTCTTCTGCAATTTCCACATCCACATCCTGCAATTTGAAACTGCTGCCTCTTCCTTCTCTTTCTTTGTTATTTTCAACTTTTTGCAAAAGATCTTCAATTCTGATTCCTCACCCCCAAATATTCTTGTCTTCTAAGAAATGGCTTTCATGGGATTTTATTTTATTTTTATTTTCTTTTTTTGTGTGCATTTGTGCTGTTGGTGGTGTGATTTTCATTTTTTTTTTTTCCAGAATTTGTTCAGTAAATCAGCTCTTACCTCAACAAGGTATTTTCATGATGTGTTGTGGATATTTCTAAAATTTCTAAAAGAATAGAAATTATCTGCATCTTGCCTATCACCAAAAGAAAAAAATTCTACAGCTTGTGTATATATTTTTTCCCCAAAACAATTGTCTAATATGGAAAATTTGAAGTCTGCCATGCAGCTCAATTCTCATCCTCCCTACCACATGTTTTATTTTCACTGTTGTGCATTAGGTTAAGTCCTTGTCTTAACATCTGTTGGGAGGGAAATGTGTCCTTTTTAGGTGGGTGGGGGGGAGGGTGTGGGCGATTTTATATAGGGAAAGTGGGATGGCTATGTAAAACTCTGAATACCATATTGGAGTCACATGAAGGGCCCCAAGTTGAGTACCTGAGGATATGGTAGAATAAAGGATGAGAATATCGGTTTTTGCAGAAATATCGGGAAATATCAACAGAAATTTGGACAAAAAATATTGATAGTATGAAAATTGATAAAAACTCAAAATATTGGGGAAAACTGCAAAAAAAGATGAGAAAAACAATAATAATATATATTAAATTTTTATTGAAGAAAATAATATAAGTTTATAATATTCAGTAATAATATGCAGAATTTGAAAACACATTCTTAATACTAAAACAGTGATGTATTTAGTTCGAATATACTCAAGTATATGCAGAGAAATGATGATATATGTATAAATGTTTTTTTTTTTAAATATTGAAAATAATTAAGATATTGATAATTTTATCTAGAAGTTCATATTGTCTTGTATTTAATTATCATACAAAAGATATAATAAGATAATTAAAATTAATTTATGTACAAGAATTTTATTTTAAATAATATATATTATAAATAAATATATATTGTATGTAATATCTGCATAATAAATGTGAAAACAAGTTGACCCAAGTGGTGAGGACCCTTTCTTTCATGTGTGATGACCTATTCAATCCCTGTTTCTTCTCTTAATTTTTTTTTTTGTTTCTTTTTAATGATAACAAATTGGCACCCTACATTGGAAAGCCATAGTAAACAATAGAGGTATTTAATAAGATTTGCCACATTCAAAAGTCAAAAGCTGTCCTGGGTTGGCTTGCTTGCGTTGGTTCTCTTCATACCTAATCCATTCTTCCACTTCATGTGCTTTTTTAAATGAACCACTGCTAGAAAAGTGGCTGATGTGGCACTCATGTAAATGGAAAAATGGCCTGCTGTGCTGCCTATTTTTTTTAATAGGTAAATTAAGAGAATATATTAAAGGCACTTGCAAAATGGAACAACAAAGTACGCACAAAGTATACAACTAAGGCCAAAAGGTGAGCAAGAGAAAGAAAGGAAAATCAAACACCAACCACCCTAACAACTACCATTCCCCTAGAGAGTTGGATTGTTCTTAGCAGGAACTTCCAAAACCAAAGAACACCCCCAACCTACACCAACTAAAACACAAAAGAACACAATCTCCCCCCCTAAACAAAACTGCAACCATACTCCCTCAACCAAGCTGGTAACGAAAAAGCAACCTTACAAAACAAGTGCTGAATCCCCACTGCTCCTCCCCCTCCCCCTAACAGTGAGTGGAGAACTATTGTAATTAATCGAGTATTCTAGTTTTTGGATTTCCCTCTCAAACCAAGATGACGAGAAAGGTTTCCTCTTTCCCCATAAGACCTTAATCACATCCTTTTCTTGCCTCCATTTTCCTTAGAAGGGAGCTGCTCTCCTTTTCAAATCCTGCAATTGGCATGCCCACAAAGCTATTGAAATTAGCAAACTTACTAGGAAAGCTATTAGGACTAGGGTCTCTCCCCCACCAAAACACATCTGGACTCCATGGCCTTACAAGGCTCCAACTCCTTGGCCTTGATCACCATTTGCTTACCCGAAGGACCCTTCGTAGGACTCTGTGGAAAATCCAACAAACTGCCATCTTGAAGCATCATCCTTAGCAGTCAACATCCAAATCCCAAAGGCCCCAAGGAATACCCTGCCTTTGACTGAATCGCTCACCCACTATCAAGGACAATCGACCCAACAGAAGAAAAAAGGGGAGAAGGGGGAGATGATGGCATACCTTCAAAACATGTCACTTCTACCAAGAGAGCTTTATTGACTCTCGAAACCCGCTCTGTCAGACCCTAAAGCGTCACCTTTAGAAGGGGATCAACGAAGGTTGCCATGGAGCTGAGCTGTGCTGCCTATTTATCGGTGAAACGACCGCATAAATGGGTATATCACTGATTATTCATTGAAAAATTGCCTATTTAATGGAAATTATTGCACTTTGACATATCTCTAGTATATTCATATTGGATGCTACTGATAAGCGATATTTCCTGAAAATATCGCCAACAAATTTTGATTTTTTCAACCTTGGGTAGAATATGGCAAGGATAAAGGAAAAATAGACTTTAATCTAAGCCATTTAGTTGAATGCTTGACCTATGTGGTTAAGCATGAAGGGCAAAGTATGAATTGGACTGTGAGTATATGGCACTGTTGGAGGTCGGATGCTTGTAAGAGATTATATTGGCAATGTTGGAGGATTAACAGGTTGTTACTGGCACTGGAAAAGAGGTTTCCAATGAGGGATACCACATAAAGAGGTCATTAGAGGGTAGTGGTTTGAATGAAGGTTACTGAAAACCATGGTGTGGTTAGCATCACAAGATTGATTATTGTGCTGTACTCATCAATTTTGAAGGACATTCATATGGAGCACAGTTTGTACAGTGTCATATCATGCAGTACATTAGAGGATACTCATATCATGAAGGTTTCCAATGAGGGATACCACATAAGGAGGTCATTAGAGGGTAGTGTAGTTAACCAGGGTAGTGGTTTGAATGAAGGTTACTGAAAACCATGGTGGTGTTAGTATCACAAGATTGATTATTGTGCTGTACTCATCAATTTTGAAGGACATTCACATGGAGCGCAGTTTGTACAGTGTGTCATACCATGCAGTACATTGTCTCATATTGCACCTCAGTTGCTTGGGTTGATGATTAGTGTTGCGATTTGAAACCTGGATTTTTGGTTTTCCAAATGGAAAAAAAGGAATTGAAGCAGCTGTACCTGAAGGTCTGTGCAACCAGCCATATACCTTGTCAAGGTTCAATTCTTTTTTTAGTTTTTTTTTTTTCAGAAGAAAGGTTGAAGAAGTTATTATTGTATGTATGGTTCAACCTATGGTACACTGTTGAAGAGCTTGCATTGTATCTATTTGTGTGATGTGCCCAATTCCAGAGTTTGTACTTGTCTTATTTTGTATGTCTTGTCAATGGTGTTTTCTTTTCCCAAGAAGAAAAGGAAGTTAGAGGTGCAGTGCATCTCTTGCTAGGCTTTCCTTTGTTCCTTTTAATGTCAAAAAAGAGTGAAGAGGGAGGTGGAGGGGGGAAGAACAGAGGGTTATCCTGTAGCCATATTGCTGCTGTCTGGGTTAACTGGGCAGCAGGTCAAAAACCTTGTTTTTAAAGAATTTATGGTGGTCTTTTAGGACCTATTAGGTTTAAAACAAACCTAATCTAGCCTTTTTAGTGCTTTTGTCTTCTTTAGGGCTTTTCATGCATTATGAAAATTTTTAAGTTTCTCTATCCATAAATCAAATTCCACCTTGGGTTGAAAACTTCAATCTGGGGTGAGGTGGATTAGGTTTAGATTGATTTCCATCCAGACCTAACCCACTGTACTTGCAGGCCTTGGGGATAAGTGATGGCAGTGGTGAGCAGCTGAAATTGCTGGTTGTATGAGTAGTTATGATGATCATAGCATTTTGTTTTTTAATCAGATATGGTGGTCCATGACATTGATCTACATGTTCTTCATACTTTCATGTTCCCCTACCACTAGTATGTTGACATGGGAGTTAGAATAGTAATCATATCTGACAATCTAGTGAATCGCTGTTTGTGATATGACTTGTTCATTTAAGGTTTACTTGTTCATTTGTTATAGATAGCTATGGTTTGTGCCTTTATATTATTGCTGGAAATTTTGTTTTTTAATTGATTGGTTGTTTATAGGTCTGCGATGACCATCTTCACTGACTTCTGCTTGAAGCTTTTAGCATTTTTAGTTGCTAGAGAAGCTTCACCACTTCCTTTTCTTTCATTTTGGGTTGTTGTTTACTGTTAACATTCTGCTATTTCTTAGGGACCCCACTGCCCTCAAACTCCAGGTTTAGAGGGATCTCTTGGAAAAGCTGCTACTTTTGGTTCAAGCACTGTAAAGGTTCCCAAATCCCCTTGGATGCCTTTCCCTATGTTGTTTGCAGCTATCTCAAAGAAGGTTCCTCTGAAAGATATGCAACTAGTTAATGCTCAATATGAACAATTTAGGGTAGGTTTTGTAACATATTATCTGATAATTTCTATGGTGTGTATTTGTTGTATATTATCTAATGCTTGTAATATTCTCTTTTCTGATATTTTATCAGACGAAAAAGATAAATCGGGCTGATTTTGTTAAAAAGTTGAGAATGATAGTTGGAGACACTTTGTTGAGGTCCACAATAACACATCTTCAGTGCAAGGTAAGGTGTATGTTTTGTTTCTTTTGGTATGGAGATTTTTGGATTGTCTGGGACTCTTTGTGATTTAATTATGGGACAATTGTCTTTTGGAGCCAGCTGGGCCCAAAAATTAAGATTTGACTCATAAAAGTTGCATAATTGATGGGGGGATATAAAATATGAAGAGACCATAATATCCTTTAAAACTATTTTCTACCATAATGTTTGAGAAACTTTTTGATCTTAAAATTTTTTTTAATAATTATTTTGAAAATTTATTATTTTTAGAAAACTAATTTTTTTAAAAATATATTATAAAAATATATCATTTAAAAAAAAATAAATTTGACATATTTTTAGTTATTTTTTATATACATAATTTTAAAATACATATTTTCTAAGTTGTTTGATTTTTAAATAATAATAATTTATTTTTAATTTTTTGGAAAAGGGAGTATTTTTTTCCAAATCACTCAATTATATTAAATTTTATTGAGGTTTGCAAAAGGAATAAAATTTAAATTAATGTTTTTCTACTTTTTTTTCATAGTCAATAAAGGTCATTTTTGGAAAGATAAAAAATTCATATCCTTCTTCTCAATTTTCACACTTCCTCTAGGTCTTGGGCTTAAATAGTGAACTTATATGGACCAAAGCTTAATTTGTGGGCCCAACTAGGTCCAAAAGACAATTGTCCCAATTATGGTTACCTCTATAGAATTTACACTTTATAAATATCAAGTTAGATAAATAATGTGAATATCTAAGGCATTGAATTTTATATGTTCATGGGGTATTTTGGCTACTAAATATTTTGAGTTCATAGATAATAGACTTCTTAGTTTAGATGGCTATAGGATTGGATGCTTGTAGAGTAGAACCTCGATAAATTGATATCCTCTGTTAAATAACGTTTGTTGTCTATACTGACATGGGGGTAATGTGCTAAACTAATAATATGATAAATTTATAAGATAATAAATCATAGAAAAAAAAAATGTGTAGTTTCATATAGGGCCACTTACTACATAAATTAATGATTTCCTAATATGCAACTAAATCCATATGATTTGTGTAGGAGGCCTTTGTAAAATATGTGTGAAGTGTTGTTTGTTTAAACAATGTAATGATATATTTTTGGAAAAATAAATACTTCTTTGTAAAAATAAGTAGATTCATAAATTTTACTTGTTTAAACAAAACACATGGAAAATAGTTAGTTTGTAAAATGAAATATTTAATTTACTTAATTACAATAAAACGTTATAAAATACAATATTTTGGAAAAATGATATTAGTAATTTATGAATTAATCAATAAATTAATAAATCACTAATTTACCGATTAATTAATATTAGCTTAATCAATAAATTTTCCTTGGTCATAAGGCTATTAATTTATCAAGGTTTAACTGTAATTGCTCAATGTATTAGCAAGCACTGCATTCTCTTGTTCTATGGAGAAGTCATTTGTCACTTGCCTAGACTTATCCTCTTCTGCTCTCTCTCTCATTGCTTTGTACTTTGTGTTTTTCCGTGTCTCTTCCTAAGAGCCTTCTATATTAGGTTGTCAATTTAGAGGTAGGGATGTGTGCTGTCCTGCTTAAGTTTTGATTAACAACAATCACATCCTTGGAAATCATATGAATTTTGGTGGGATGGCTTGAAGCATTTGGAAGCATTGTTTTCATCCTTTAATGTCTCCTTGGTGATGGCTTCGTTGGTTAATTAATTTGATATTATTTTTTGAAAACTTATTTTGTTTTTGTTTGAAATATCATGAAAACCTTAAGCCTGTTTGGTAGCAGAAATGAAAACGATTTTTAAAAAATTTTTCTTCCATTTTAAAAAATGATAATAATGAACGTATTTGTTTTGGATTGGTTTCAATTGTTCATTAGCTTTCAGATCAAGTAAGACATAGATTTCAATTGGTGATTATCGGACTCGTATCTTCTAGGAAACATTCTACTAATTGATTTGCAAATAAGCTGAATTTTAAGCTATAAACAAGCGATTTACAAATGAACACTTAATTTTACTCTGAAATGAAGATCTAACCACATATGCTAAATTAAAATGCAGTAATTAGATTGGATTACCTTTCAATTACCGGGAATTTTGTTGGTAAAGGAGAAGATTGGGGCTCATTTTGTCATTATTGTCTCATCCTTTTATCATTTATGCAAGAGGATTATATAAAATGGTAACCTTCCAATTGTGTTGGCTATAGAGAAGATTGGAGCTTACCATGTTATTACTTTCTTCTCCTCTTGTTGCATTCTAAAAGAATTAAGTAAAATGGTAGCTCAAGGGATTAGGATTTCCAGGCTTTACCTAGTTAGGATTTGCATGCGTTACCTTGTTCAAGTGTGAGGTGCAACCCAAAACATGCCCTTGAGCAAAGGGAGGATCAACCTAGGGTGCATGTGCTGTTCTATAAAATATTTAAATTTGGACATGCAAACGGTTTCCATTCGCGCCCATATCATTATTAATGGTCCAAAATCTTAATCTAAGTAGTCTTATCAATAGAGTAGTGAGTGGAGGTTTTTATCTGGTTGTGGGGTAAAGGGAAGGGGTGGAGATGGGGCTCAAATCACTCACTTGTTGTTTGCAGGCTTCTCAAGATCAGATGACTTATTTAAGCTGGTTGTTAATATGGTTTGAAGCCATGTTAGGTTTGAGAATCAACTTGGATAAGAGTGAAATTTTACTAGTGAGGGAGGGTAGAGAATTTAGAGATTTTGGCCCTTGAGCTTGGTTGCAAGGTGGGGGTGCTTCCTTCCACTTGGGGCTTGCCTTGGGCGCTTCGCATAAATCTGTGGCGGTTTGGGATAGGGTGGAGGAGAGGTTTCGGAAGAGGCTAGCCATGTGGAAAAGGTAGTTTATTTCTAAAGGGGGGAGAATCACTCTCATTCGGAGCACTTTGTTTAGCATTCCCATTTACTTCATGTCTTTGATGTGTATGCCAAGAGTGGTTAGATTGAGACTAGAGTGGATCCAAAGGACTTTGTTTGGGGCTGGGGGCCTCTAGAGAGGAAGCCTCATCTTCTAAAGTGGGCGATTGTTTGTTCAAATAAAAGGAAGGGTGACTTGGATGTTAGATGCCTATCTATACTCAATAGGGCCCTCTTGTGTAAATGGAGTTGGCACTTTGCGGTAGAAAGGGAGACTCTTTGGAAGCACGTTATTAGTAGGAAGTTTGCGGTGGAAAAAGTGGGGTGGTGTGCCCGAGAAGTGAAGGAGGGGTATGGTGTGGGGTTATGGAAGGAAACCAATAAGGGAAGGTTTTTATTGCATAATAGAATGGCGTTCTTTGTGGAGGATGGTAGAAGGGTGAGATTTTGGAAGGACAAGTGTGGGAATGATGCTTTGTGCGATTCTTTCCCCTCTTTGTATGCCTTAGCGGCTTCAAAAGAGGTGTGGGTGGCAAAGGTTTGGGACTCTATGGGTGAGGAGGGGGGTTGGAATCCCTGGTTCTCTAAGCCTTTCAATGATTGTGAGGTGGAGCTGGTGGAGAGGTTTCTTTTGAAAATACAAGGGAAGGGGTTGATATCCGATTTGGAGGATAGGGTGTTATGGAAAAAGACTAAGGATGGAAAATTTTCTGTTAAGTCCCTTTATAGTGCTCTTGAGCTTAGATATGCAGTCCCGTTCCTCAGGAGCATCATTTGGAGCTCTTGTGTTCCTACGAAGGTGGGTTTTTTTTCCTTGGGAAGCTTCGTGGGGTAAGGTTTTAACCTTAGATCAACTAAAAAGGAGGGGGTGGCCCATACCCAACATATGTTTCCTTTGTTGTGCTGAAGAAGTGTCCATTGATCATATTCTAATCCATTGCATCAAGGCTAAGGTGCTGTGGGAGTTATTATTTGCTCTATTTGGGGTGATGTGGGTCCTCCATTTGTCAATTAGAGATACCCTTCTTGGTTGGCATGATTCTTTTGTGGGCAAAAAGTGTAGAAAGGTGTGGAGGGTAGCTCCCTTATGTCTCTTTTGGTCGGTTTAGAAGGAAAGAAACATGATTACTTTTGATAATGAAGAGCTTTCAATTCAAAGGATGAAAAGTTCTTTTGTATATAATTTGTGGTCTTGAACTAAGTTGTTTATAGATGAAGGTCCTTTACCTTTAATCAACTCTTTTGATTGGTTGGGTTCTAGATGAGGGCGGATGAGATTTTTTTGTATGCCCTCGTCTTTTTTGTTCTTGCCTTTAGGTGCCTCTTGTGTACTCCCTGTATGCTTTAGGTTGGCCTTTGGGCGCCCTTTACTCTTTTTATATATAATTTTTTTTTTTGTGCCTTTACCAAAAAAAAAAAAAATCTTAATTTAAATAGCCAAAAAAAAAAAAAAAAAAGGATTCCAAAAGCAAAATAAAATGTAATGATATTTCACAATATAGTAAAAATTTTTTAAGAATAAATGTTAAAAAATAATCTATGTTTTATTATTTAGATTGTGGCTAACTTATATGCCTAAAAAAAATATAGGCACTTTTTGGGTGTTGATCTTTTTCAACATAATGTCACCAAGTGTAACTATTTTTGCATTAAGAATAGATCAAGCACACTAGTTCAGCAACGGGTCTGCCTCAGTAAGTGAGGTGTTGTATATCACACCCTACTTGAATCATCCTTCACTTGAGCCACCTAAGTTTGTTGACAAATAGCTAGGATGTTGTAGTGCCTTGGGCCTAGGTGTGCCTTTTGCAACTATGGTTCCTCCCCAGCGATCACATATAGCTGCACTAATGTTAATTTATTCTAGATTGCTTAGAGAACAACTAACTAACAAAGTTAAGTTTAAGGTGGCTCACACTAGAAGAGGAACTTGCTTAATTTGCAGCATAAGGGTCTTTGCAGCTTAAAAGAAAAATACTGCATCCTGAATTGCCTCTAAATGGCATAAATTATCTTGGAAAATCTTGGAGTCACTCTCTAACCTGATCACCCAAGATAAGATGAGCATAGCCACATGCCAAATTATCCCTTTGCATCCAAATTTGCACACCAGCATATTAGAAGGCTTATTAGGTGGTACCCATATCAAGCCAACAAGTCAAATTCCCATGCTACTAATGAAGGAAAAATTCTATGTTCTCGTTGCCAAGTCGATGGTTGCTTCAGGCAAGATAATTATTATTCCACATTTATCTGATTTATGAAAATAAGTAATTTCAGGGGGCCTCTCTAGGTCTAGCTTAGTGGTGGTACTCTTTGGCAACTGATAGAGGTCCCCTAGCTCTAGTCTCATTGATATATAATTGTCTGTGTAGTGTAGATAGATTTGATTTTCTGGCAGTTGAGATAAAGGCCTTTTGGAGTGGATCACCCATTTTTAGGGGGAAAAATGTAATTTTAAGGGATCATGCTTTTCAATTAAACCCGATACTCAACTAAGAATGTTGCATGTTCTTTTATTCTTCACCCCTTTCTTTTGACATCCATCTCTTTTGGCAAGAGTGTTGATCCCTTTTGATGTGAATGTAACCAAATCCATAAGTTGTAGGCTTTTCCATATAGTGTTAGTCTACCCTATTTGAGCATGGTTTGGCCATTCATCGAGTCCGTGGGGTAAAATAACTATCAGATTTGGAATGCTTTGGCGATTCATGGAGTCCATGGAGCAATGTCGAGATGTTTTGATGTCTTTTGGATTGTCTTCCTTTTCCTATGTTTTGATCAGATTGTGTATTTAGGGAAGGAATTTTCATCCTTGTCTTGTTTACTGTTTTGAGGAAAATGTTTTTCTTTCTGATAAAAGGAAAAAAAAAAAAATTGCTGAGTCAAGGGGGGAAATAACTGTCAAATTTTGAGTATGCTTTCCTGATATGACAAATCATAAAATGGTTTTGGTGGAGTTGTAGAATTTCTTTCCTCCTTTAACATGCCTTTTGGTTTTGGACAAATGAACACTATTGAGGATTTGTCCTCTAAAGCTTCTCCTAGCATGTTGAATCATTTTCTAATTTCTTGGACATAAAAATGATGGTTCAGTAGTTCAATAGATGACAAGTTGGGATCACTATCACATGTTAATTTTAGATGATATATATTGGGATCAAGCAATTTCTCTAACTATTGATAAATCACATGATATAGATAGAAAATAATTTCTAAAATAGAGTTGAAGCCTTGAAGGTATGCCATATCAAACTTCGATGGATGGGTGCTGCATTATCAGTCTAACTGGTGATAAATCACAAACACAGATGAAAAATAAGTAGATACCTTCTTTCTGAAACAGAGTTCGAAGGACTGGTAATGTTTCTGCATGATCCTTTATAATTAGCTTATTTCTATATTCCCCAGATTTCATAGCTAGAGTAATTTCTTTCAATGATCTTGCTTCCTATTGAATAAAGTACTGCCACAGAAGGCAAGGAAGAAGTAAGAATGTGACACTTCTTCCTTCTCCCTACCAAAATAATTTTGTTCCAGTGCTATGCCATTGCACACTAGAGATATTTGTTTAGTGACCCATCGATCTCATCACTATTGTATGCTTTCATTCCATCTGAATGCCTCTCATATATGGAATCTACCTGTGGAGTTGGATACTGATAGGCATCTAATGGAGAATTGTTATTGAATTTCAAGAATTACAAGAAACAAAAGACCCAACTGATACTTAGATAGCTATTCGAGAGGCTATCACTCTGCTACCAGATTCACAGAACATCCAGTACTCACTAATTCCCTCCTTTTTCCTATTTAAACCATCCCAGCCCGTATCCAGATTGTTACCTAGCCTATACTAAGACTGTTACAACTAACTGCCAGGTGGCAGTACATTTCTCTTCCCTTTTCTGGTATACACATAACGTATAGGAGGCCTATCAGATACTTGATGGTGGCCATTGGTGCCCAAGATAAAAACAAGATAAAAACATTTTAGATTCCCAAACAAATTTTTATTCTATAAAACATTAGAGAACAATTTTAATCAAAAATTGTTTTAGAAAGCAGTTACCAAACAGGGCCATAATTCTCGATTTTTAAAGACAATTCTCTTGAGAAGTCTTTATTTTTTTGTATTTCTTTTATATGATGTTTATAGAGCACAAGTGATTTCCTATTTCCCTTCTAGTGGTATTTGTATATGAGTATTACTAGGGGAAAACATGCTTGTGTAGAGCATTTATAAATAGGAACTTTGAAATACTAGCATGCCCTTTTTAAAGTAGAGAAGATAAGGAACGACCTCTTTCCATGTAAGATTGCAGTTTGGATATGATTTCAGCATCTATACCTTAATACTGATGGATTTCCCCATGAAATTTCAGTTGTTACTATTTCAATATATTTATTATGGTAATTTTTCCCAATTTGGGGAATATACAACTTCACATGTAGTAATCCCACTTTGTCTGATTTTGGTAATATTGCAGTGCCATATTGAAGCCTTCATGCTATGAGTACTATGGGCACAATTCCTTCATATGAGTATGATTTTAGCTATAACATGTTGCAGTGGTTATATGCCCATTGATTAGATGGTTGTGTGCATAAAATAATTTGTGCTTACCAAAGAGCTGCTGCCAAAGCTTATTGGGTTTTCTCTTCACACGGTTTTTCCTTCCATTCAAGTCATTTCTTCCCAGTTTAGGTCCTTGGATCTTGTCTTCTTTCGCTCTTTCCTTCTATCTTTTTCTTTCTTTCTTTCCATTTTATTTTTCTTTCTTTCTCTGTGGGCAAGATGTTCTTTGTTTTTGATTGAAGTGTATATTGTGCATCTGGAATGGTAACAAGGTAAATTGTTTGAGCAGAAACTGAGGGGAAACTCAAAATTATATACAAAACTTCTAAGCAAGTACTGATGATGCCAGGATTTCAAAAATAAATAAATAAATAAATTGTGAACTTTTGGTGAGGATTGCTACTTGAAAATTCTCCATCATTGATACTTAATGCCTGAGGTGGCCTTGGTTACTTCCAAGCAAAGCAATCCTTGGAAATGATTCCAAACAGGATTATTGGAGTAGTAATACCTATTCAAACTGGAGCATTGATTCTGGGAACCATTTCCAGGTTCCACCTATCAACTTGGGGTGCCATTTGTTTTAATCTTTTGGACTATTTGTGAAATCTGCTGGATTTTTCCTTCGTCTGTACAAATCATTTTGTCTATGTTTTGTAGGTTCCATCAAAATCTCAGGGTGATGCAAAAGTGCCAAAGCAGGAGCCTGAAACATGTGAGGGCCTCTACTGACCACATTACATCTCTGCTTTTGGATATGGTATGTTGGTTGGTCTACTGGCCGTGGAGTTACTTACATTTGAAGACAAGACCATTAAATTCTTGTTTTCTAGAAATGAGCCGACATAAATTTGTGAATATAATAGGCCTGGTTCAAGGGTTGTAGGTTTTATGTTTATGGAAACTACCACTAGTTTTTTATTCAGAGTGAAGGTTTATCTATGACTTGCTGAACTGGAACATGGTAACGAGCATAATTAGTGGAGCTTCCTTTTGTTGTGGCTGATTAATGGAACCATATTGGTGTTTGACAATTGCCAAAGCCTAGATTATTTTTATGCATTTATATAAGGATTGTACAATTATTGAGATTACCTTCAACTCTAATCTCCAACTCATAGTTCTCATATCTGAAGGCTATGAGTACTCTAGAAAAGCTATTGTTCTTGTTCTGATATACCTAAGGGCTTGCTCAATATACTGAACAGATTGGTGCCTGAAAAGTGTATTTCTAAAGGTGGTTGGACAGAATTCTTCCATCAAGTGCTTCTGGGTGCGCCCTAATTTGATGGCACTGATTCATAAAGAGTCTTCAAACGCTGCTGTATTGATGAGTTTGCTTGTGTCAAATCCCATGACATTAGTTTGCTCGTCTTTTTGTTGGCCAAGAAACTCAAGTTTTATGACTGATCTGATGATTGTCAATATCGGTGAAAGCTGAGACCTGATTCAGTGCAAGGAACACTGGGATAAAGTGGTTTGAATTGCTTGGAGTGCTCCTAATGGATTGTGGTGCTGGACTTCGCCTGGCTTGGTCTATGGCAGGGTGGTTGTTTAGACCCTATGCTTGCCAAAAGCTCTTAAATGTTGTCTGGTTAGAATGAAGATTGATATTGCTCATATAGATGGCTATTGTTCAAGTGGTACTTCACCTACCTTGAGATTCGAGGTTTGATGTGTATGATTGACTCTGAAATATTAGTCAAGTACATATGCTTTCATCTGTTTGAGACTTGAGGCGACATAGAGGATGTTTATATATATATATATATATATACTATGCTGGTGTAATATTGATCACTGTGTAATGATTTGATTCACAAATGAACATGCAAAAGCGTGAATTTGGATTTGTGAAGAAACCTTTTTCAAAGGATTTGACTTGAGGCTTCATTTACTAAATGTGGTTGCAGGCGCATTGTAAAAGAGAAAACAATGAACTTTGCCGCCTTCCTAAATTATGCAAGTAGGCAGTTTGTTGGGAGCCTTTTTATCAACCCTATCATCCTTGGCCCTCATCTTCCCTTGATGTAGCATTCTCTTTAAAAATCAATCCATTTTTATGGGTTCCACTTTATGTGCTGAAGGAGAGGAGAATAAAGAAACCACCTTGCTCACGCCAACAGCAAGCTATACGCCTGATTCTCTTTCGTTTACAGTCTGGTTTTCTTTCGTTTTCATTCTGGCTTTCTTTCGTTTTCATTCTGGCTTTGCCTATGACTTTTGAGGGTGGTTGTCATTGTCGACGATGATGAAGGAATAGATAAAAATTTTCCAATGTGGCTCATCTGTCTTGTTATTGATGAGTTCCTCTTAA
The DNA here is from genome assembly GCF_004353265.1 of Vitis riparia. Classification (NCBI taxonomy): domain Eukaryota; kingdom Viridiplantae; phylum Streptophyta; class Magnoliopsida; order Vitales; family Vitaceae; genus Vitis; species Vitis riparia. The sequence goes on along the minus strand of NC_048432.1, from coordinate 10,053,216 downwards.
GACGTGGATGATTTGGACATAAGGATAAGGAAAGCAAATAATGAAAAGAGTTTGAAAATAAGTTCATCCATATCACATCAGATTTAATGTGAGATTTTGTTTTATTTGGACAAAATTATTAGTCAAATGAATAGAAGGGAATGGTCTAGATGCACGGGTTAGCAGCCGATTGGGCACTTACCGTTGAGTTGAATGGTATCCCATGTTGGATTGTTGACAGTGAATTTTTTGAGAATTATTTCTTATGCCATGGGATGAGATTTGACATTATTGACTGCTAATTAAGAAATTATTATGGGGTAGGTTAATTATGAAATGGGGGAGAGCAAGTTATTGAGAATGGCAGGGAGAAGTGGAATATCACAAGGAAGGAAATTCTGTTTGGTACCAATTACTTGGTGGTTTTTGAGATCACAAATCATAAAATAGCTTGTTTGTTGTTCCCAAAATTTTCCTCAAAATTTAGTTGAAGGTGGTGGAAGAAATGATAGAGAAAGAGAGTGCAGCAGGGGAATTTGAAACCCTAGCTTTGGAGGCTTGTTCTATTCCTGAATTAATTTCATTTTTTTTTTGGTAGCATTTTTCATTAGTTTTAGCTGCATTAATGGAGGCTTTTAGTGTCCTTTTGTTTTGTTTAGATTTAGGTGGTGTTTGTTTTTTTTTTACTTTTTACTGAAAACAATTTGTTTTTATAATTTAGGTTGTTTGTTTTTTTTATTTTTTCATAACTTATTATAAACTTTTTACTAAATAGAAAAAAAACCAAAATATGTAACTTTTTCTAAATAGAAAAAATAATATATTGGTTTTTTTTTTTTTTTACTTTTTAATACTTAATAAAAATAAAATACTATAAAAACAAACGACTTAATATTTAACACTATTAAGTATTAAGGTTCTATTTAGAATTAAGTAAAAAAATAAACACTACCTTAGATTCATATGCCAGGGAAAAGACACCTTTGTAGGCTAAAAATTTGAAGGTTAGTGTACAATTTTTTGGTTGGCTTTAATTGCAATATAAGGTTTAGATTTACTTCTCATTTAGTTTTATTTGTTAGTTTTTCTACCCTATTTTTCCTCAACTTGGGTTTAGATTTGTGCAATGCTTGCTCCATATCTTGGGTACTTCAAGGTTTGAGCTCCTTCATATGAGATTTTTTAGTTTGATTTCACAACTCTTGAGATTGGTAGCTAAGGGAAAGTAGGTAGTTTTTAAATGTTGATTAAAGCGGTTTGCTAGATTGATTTCTTCAACAATATTTGAGTGGAGTTTACTAAAATTTTTCATTTGGATCGCTTATTAGACACTATGCAGTGATCGAGTTTTTGGTACCATTGTTGGGGAGTGACAATTGCCACAACAAAAGTTTAATGGGGGAGCTTAGCAGTTGTGATCATCATTACAACCTAGTGAATTCCTTCCATTTTTGTTTCTCCTTGTTTAATTTTTGTTGTAGTGTTGTAGTGTTGTAGTTTAACTTGTATGTAAGATGGGTAGCTTAATTTATATTCTTAATTACTATAATATTAGTTTCAATTCCATTGGTTGTTTGGTTGTTGGTTGGGTTATGTAATTGGAATATGGATAATTGAGGCCAATTATTGACGCAATGTAGAATCTATTGATGTTTTATTTTGTAAAATCTATGTAGACCAATCATTATATTCGAATTGCCACATGTCTTGGAACTTAATGTTGGGTCTTCAAGACAATTCTCTACAAGTGTGACACTTGGTGCACCTAGCCCATTATATCCGATGCATGGGTAAATCTATGTTTTTCCTGCATATGTCTTATGTTATAGTACTATATCATTTGGATATGGATATCTATTTTCAAATAAATCCTTTGGTCATCGAAATGCACATAGAATGTGGACGTTTGTCTATAGTTGATGTTGAGGGGATCTCTTATACTTCTTTTCTTAGTAAAAGTGACATTATGTATAGATGAGAGGAATAAAGGTGATAGCTAGATAATCTCTTACACCTTTTCCACCCCCTCTTCATTTTCCTTGAAAATGTTAGCCTTACTTCTATAATAGGAACGAGAGTAGGGGAAGGGTCTAAGATGGACTTGAGTATCTCTATATTAGGGTTGCTTTTCCAAACTTTGAGCAAGTTGGAACTAGCTTGAGGGTTTTGGCTTGATGGTTAGAGTTGGAAGCTCATCAAGGAGGGGCATGTGTTAAACTTGTATCGACTAAAATAAGACGAAAGACAACCATTATATCTTTGTAGAATGTGTCATCTTTGTTAGGATAGAGCCCTTAAAAATATGACATGATATAATAAATTTTTGGATTTTATTATTTGTAATAAATTTCTAGCTCACTTTTATCTATCCTAATTACATGCGTTATACCTTGTAAGCATTTTGGTCTACATCTTTTGCATTGTACGTGACTGGAGTGCATTAAGAGTTGCATGAAAGATCCAAGTTACAAGTTTATTGCAAGTAAATGACTTGTTCACAATCGATTAATAATCCTAGGCAACTCATTAGAGGTTGTAGTGCACTGCCTTTTAATAGGAGGGATGACTGGTTTTGGTCATTAAGATGAGTTTCCAATGGTAAGTGTATTAGTGTGTATATACATTGGATAAGACTTACAATGAGTCATGACTTAATGCTATCAAGTAGTCATGACTTCACTAAGCTACTTCAATGTATTGTTTCTCTACCTTAAGAGAATATTGAGCTTGTGCTAAATTTAATAGTGACTTTTACCTACGGGTGAACAATTAGTCCAATGCGTTTTTCATTCATTGTAAAAATCCTCATAGACCATGTCAACAAGGCATATGAGCTCGATCCAACCCTCATAGACCATGTGCTAAAATTGGTTCATTGGATTGACTCATATGCCTTGTGCTAAAAGAGGTTGTGTAACGGTAAGTGAACAAGGTCTTTTCATTGGACTAATTGGTTAATTATTAGATTCTATTGAATTAATTAATCAATTAGGACTTATTTTAGGATGAATTAAGTGGCCTAATTTCATAGTGGGCTCAAGTCACTTAAGCCTAATGGGGAACCCTATAAATACCTTCTTAGGGATTTCTATAGAATTATCTTCCACCTCTAAAGAGAGTGAAAGTCATAGCCTCCACCATATCGTCCTCCTTATTAGAAGTGTGCCAAGACCAAATGAGAGCTATCAAGTGGAAGATTGTGGGTCTAGACTTTTTATGACTGCAAATATACTCTTCATAAAAAATAATCAATTTGGGAATAGGTAATGTTTTCACTGATATCTAAATCTATTTTGTTTAAAATTGTGCTCGTTTCCGTTGTGCATAGGATTTAGAAAGCTTAGGAAAGTTTTCGTATGTGCTTAACCTGATTAAGGTATAGAGAAGGAAGAGATATGGAATTCCTTACAACTGATGTCGAAGCCCTAGGTTAGAAAAAATATGTTAGAAACTTTATAGGTTGTGCTAATAGTTATGCTATGGGGTATTTTGTTTATCTCAAGGCCTTATGGATAATGAATGTGCATTCTACATTATTGTGATTGTTGCTAGGGTTGTATTAATTGGATTGAAGTTTACTTTTCCTAGATGGGTTGCAAGCCGCATAAGGGGCATAAGGTTTTTCCATTCATTGTAAAAATCCTCTTTTTTTTTCTTCTTAGAATGGTTTATAAACCCTAATTCTATAAAGTATAGGATTTTGATGTAAAATTTTTGGTTTTTACCATTCTTTGTAACCCATGGAGAGTATGGAAGTTGGTCGGACAATCACAAGGCGATTATGCACAATTCATGATCAGAAAGTTGAAAACTTTGGAAAAAACAACTCCCAGGTTCTAGAATTCTTTAAGAACAATTGAGTGGCAACATTAGCGCTTGATCATTTCAACTGATCAAGCGGTGCATCCAACATCTCAAGTGATCAAGTAGTAGACTAAGCGCTGAAAGATGCATCCAACAATCCTAGTGTATTCGACATGCCAAAAGCGCATCCAATGCCATTTAAAAATTGGGTTATTTGGTTAAATGGGTTAAAATAACCCCTATATTTGCAAAAATAACCTACCTATAAAAAAAAGAAAAAAAATATTGATTGAGACAAAAATGCCCTTTTTTTATTTCTTCCTCTTCTGCTTCATTTATAGAATAGGCTCATTTTTCTTTCAAGAATCGAAGAAAATTTCTCATCATCTTCTTCCTTTGGTGCACAAAATAGAAAGCTTATCTTTCCTTTAGAAACCATTGAAAATTTCTTGTCTATCATTCCTAAACTTTAAAAAAATTTCACCACTCATCCTCTATTTCATTCCTAATCCTTGGAAAAATTCTTATTATTATTTTGTCAAGTTATTTCATATTGTATCTTTAAGCACAAAGAAAAAAATGAGTTCATTGAAGAGTGATAAGAGAAAGAGGTTTAAAATGGTGGCGAAAAAGAAAAAAAATCCCAATTGCAAATGGAAAAGGAAGGTGAAACTATTGAGCAAAAATCCCAATTACCAATAAAAAAGAGAAGTGAATCTGCTAAACCGAAGAGTGTAGTCTTCATATTTTATAAATTTTGGAATTTTTAGAGATGTTATACAATAGTATTTGAGTAGGATCGTGTTTATAAAAATTTAGGAACTATTGAAGTGTATTCCAAATATAAAATTGTTATATTCATAATTTGATTTTTGGTTCTTCATTGTTATCAGTTATGTATTTGGAGTGAATAAATTTAGGTTTGTTAGTTGATGTTTGAAAATATTTGAGAACTATTAAATTGTGTTGAGAAATAATAATTGCTTTTCTATATTATTATCAATCATGTGTTTAAAATGAATTAGATATATTCAATGTAGCAACATTTAATTAGGGGTAAGTTTGTAGAGAATTTATGAAATTTTAGAGATTTTTGGAAATTTTAAAGGTATTATTCAATGGTGTCTGAGTAGGTTTATGTTTGTTACTTGATGCTTTTAAAATTTTGGGATCTTTGCTCAATGAACAAGCTCTCATATGTCGAAATATGATATGCCCCATATTAATCTTCCTTTATGTCAGAATGTTGTCAAGCAAAAACGCATCTAAGAAAGAAACATCGTCTCGATGTCCTCATTTGGGGATAAAAATGTAAGAAATCATGTGCTATAAGACCTAACTCTATACAGTTAAGGAATGAGATGTTGGTCTACTAGCCTTCTGATAACCGCATAACCTCTAGATAGCTTCTACTAGTTTGAACCCTCAACCCTTGGTCACTTCTTTGATTCATATAAACATAAATTCAGAATATCTAAAATCTTACAAAATTCAGCCATATCAAACATAATTTCTATCCCATTAACGTTCGTAGTAATGGGTCCTTCCTATTTGAACTTCACATTGCTATAGAAACATTTGAAAACCCTAGGATAAACAAACTTTTTCACGAACACAATAGGTAGCCATCTCATTCTCAAAAAAAGGCTATCAAATCAGAAATAACCTAGCTTGGAGAAATCAATGTTCCTACCCAGGATGACAGTCCTATTGGAGAAATGAAGATTAAATCTCTATGCCAACTCTAGGGTTGTGAACACACCAAAGGTGGCTTTCTTACGGACCACAACATTTTCCTCCATCGTTGGTTTATTCTCTTTGCTGGTGTTGGTCCCTACTACCGTCAGAACTCGTTTTTGTGCCATGGGAAGTGATTTTGACTAAAGGAATTTGACTTCCAGGTATGGGGTATCAAGAAGTTGAAGGGAAGGGTTGAGGATTTTAGGTGGGTGGGCCAAATCGGTTGACCATGGTTTATAATTGAATTGCATATGGTTTCAAATTTTATTTTAATTAAATTAATGTTATATATGTGTTAAATGGAAAAGTTTAATTAATTTCAAATTTCCTATACTTTTAATTGGAATGATTACCTTAGATAGATTGATTATTTGAAAAAAAGAAAATTGGATATTGTTGCAAATTTAAATTGGTTTACTTAGGAATGGGTGTTAATTGGGAAATATAAATTAATTTCAATTCCCCTATATATTGAACTGGAATGATTGGATATGGGGGATTGATTATTTAATAAGACATACCATATCCTAATGATTTAAATTGGAACTTAATATAATGGATGCAAAGGTAAATTGATCAAATTTTATAATAGTTAGAATATAGTATGACAACTTAATTAAATTAATTAAGGTGAATTGATTAAATTTTATAATCATATAGATATAGTATGGCTGTTTAATTAAATTAATTAAGGTGAATTCTATTGAGAAATTTCAATATTATAAATCAACTTCATAGCTCTACTTTAGGATATTCTTAAGGTCAATCGATTGATTTCCATATAATAATTGGAAGTATTTTCATATTTGAATTCAATTAGTTAGCCATAGTGTAAGTTTAAGTTAAATTACAACAACATCAATTAATTACTTTTTATTATTTTGCACATACCTTTTTTTTAAGTTATGCATACATCCATCCATCCATTTAAAATTAGTGTAAACATAATGCTTAATTTTCTTCCTTGTTATTATTGTTCTATTTAGTGTCACCTAAGAAAATAAACCAAAAATGGTAAATTTCAACCACCAATTGTATTAGTGTACAAGTATTTTCTATATGTGACAACATATTAAAATCTCTCATTACTTCACCTACCAACCAGTTATATATGTTAGTAGTTTTTTGAAAACTAACTCTTTTAAGGGAGCTAAAGAGTGAAAGAGGAGTTCTCATTGTGGGAGCCTTAACCACATTTCTTGAGCTAAAGTTGCCTCAAACTTGCAATTTCCATTGTGAAGGTATCATCCTTAACATTCATTTGTTTAACAAAACCATAATAGTTATTGTCAATCTAAATACCTCTAACCTTCAAAGCATTGGGAAAAATATGTTCCAAACCTATGTCATTGAAAAAAGTTATTACAAAAAAAAGTATGTTATGCATGTCTATAGCACATTCTTAGTATTTTTTTTCATCATTTGACATTTTTTACTTAAACTTAATGGCAGAAGCACAACTACCACCAGTGCATACTGGTAAAGGGTTTTACTCAATTGGTCGACCAATTTTTCAATTGGTAGCCACTACCACTAACAAATGCTCTGAAAAACCTCTCCAACCAGTTTACTATAACAAGTCAATTGGTACACACTGCCCCTAAAATGAATGAGTTATACATTATAGGTCAATTGGAATTATGCAACCGACTTACATGAAAGTCATCCAATCCTTACTCAAGTCGCAATTCCTATCATTTTAAACATGTTTTTTGAAATGTAGGTGCTAGAATTAGAGATGGACAAAGCAATCAAGAAGGAATTGGAAGTGAAACTCGAAAATGTGGTCCATAAGGATGCAAATACTAGTGGGAGTTACTACCATGATGCAAACACTTTGAAAGAGAAGGTGTTGAAGGGTATTTTGACTAAAGATGTGTACAAATTGGAATTCAATTGTATAGATGAGATGGTAACATTTTACAACTTGTTTGCCAAAGTTAGCAGATTTAGTATTTGGAAAAATGATCTAAAATGGGATAAGAATGAAGATATAGTATCTCGAAAGTGGGTGTGTTACAAAAAAAGACATCGATTAACAAAGTGTTTTGAAAATGAGAATTAATAACATGAACCACGATCGTTGATTAGAGTTGGATGTGAAGCTGCATTTCGTATTAGGTTGAATCAAAAAGTTGGAAAGTGGATTGTTAAGGAGTTTAGAGGAGAGCATAATCATCCTTTGGTCGAATGCTATTGACACACAATTCCTTTGGTCTCATAAGACAATAAGTAATCTGGATAAGACACAAGTTGATGCTATGCTTAAAGTTGGTGTTAAAACAACCCAAATTATGGATTATATGGTCCAACAATCATAAAGACATTAACATGTTGATTTCACACAAAAAGTTATATACAATCATGTTGATGCAATGCATAGAATTGAAATTAAAGATGTTGATGTAGAAATGACTTTGGCTTACTTGTGTGGAAAGATAGAAGTAAATTCTTCATTTTATTATAAATTCAATGTCAATGAAGAAAGTCGACTAGAGAACTTGTTTTGGGCTGATTCGACTGCTTGATTAGATTATGCGTGTTTCGGATATGTGGTGGCATTTGATACAACTTATAGGACAAATGCCTATAAAAAGCCACTAGTCATGTTGGTTTGTGTTAATCATCACCACCAAACTATGGTCTTTGGTTGTGCACTATTGATGGATGAAAGTATTGCTAGATATGAATGGGCGTTGAAGATGTTTCTTATAACAATGATAAACAAGAAGCCTATTTATGTTGTAATTGACGGAGATAAAGTAATGCATAAGGCGATTAAAAAAGTCCTTCTCGATGCGTGTCATCGTATATGTGCATGGCATCTCCAACGAAATACATTCACGAATGTGCACATTAAGGACTTCACAAGCGCTTTTGTGAGGTACATGTTCATGCGAGGGAATCCCGAAGAATTTGAACATGCTTGGCATGAAATGGTTGAAAAGTGTGTCAATGGGAATCGTTGGGTTACAAAGATTTACGCGAAACACAAAAGATTGGTCGAGGCATATTTGTGGGAAATTTTTTTTGGAATGATGAGAAGCACACAAAGGTGTGAGAGTATGAATGCTTATCTAAATTGATTCTTGAAAATTTGTTTGCGTTTATATGAGTTTGTACAACAATTTGATAAGGCGATAACGAGAATTTACCATAATGAGACAAAGGTATAGTTCGAGTCAAACAGTTCTTCACTCGATCTTTCAACTAAACTAGTCATACTTGAAAATCATGCTACGAGTGTATACATGAAGGAATCCTTCCTCAAATTTCGTGAGAAGATGAAGAATGTAGAGTTATTTTTTGTGGTAGGACTTGTAAGCCATGATACATTGTGATCAAACATATTATCTAAGTTTAGACACCTAAACTTTAAATAGGAAATCCAATTTTGCCCAAAGTATTCTAACATAAAATGTTTGTACATGATGTGTGAGTCAATTGACATCCTTTATTGCCACATGGTTATTGTTATGAAAGTAGAGCATTTGAAAGAGATTCCTATTTCATGTATTTTGAAAAGGTGAACAAAGTTAGCAAAAGTGCATCCAAGATCACTACTAGTGAATTGGACAGAAAACAACATGGATTGGATTGTACAGTAGGATTCATTGAATTCTATGTGCAACAAGCTTTTTTTCTATGCTTCATAATCATCATCTTCATTTTTGGGATTCACTTACTAGAAGTTGACCGATACGTACGTGGTTGACTTCACTTAGTCAACCGGTACATACTATCAATTGATTTGCATACCATACTCTAATCGATCAACCAACATAATGCTACCAATTCATATAATTGTTGACCGATGCACATTGCCAGTTGATTTGCGCATTACAATATAATCAATCGCCCATAATAATGCTACTTGTTCACCTCCTCGTCGATCGGCACACATTGCTAGTTGTTTTGCACACTATAACCTAACCAATCGATTTTAAATGCATATACCCATTGGAGATTAAACGAACGTGAACATTGAATGAACCATATATGGCCATATAATCAAAAGTAGTGGTCTCAAAATACAACATTCAAGTTTCTTCTTAACAAACATGGAGGCCAAGTTTCATAACATGGAATGGTCATTAAGTCCATGAACCAACAAACAATTATTCAAAACACTTGAAAACTCTACAATCTATATATCAATTATGACAATAGTAATAACATTATCATCTTCCTTATTAGTAGGAGGGGTAGGATGGCAACTTGTCCTTAATAATTGCCCATGTTGGGAAAATTAAAATGAGTATCACTTTTTTAAATAGAAAACTTCTTGAATTGTGGTATATCCAAAGAAAAAAAATGGTAACCATTGTGTTTGTCAAGGATGAGAGGTTCTCTTTATTTTGCACAATAATATTTAGTATATAAACATTTATAACCATTGAAGAGGCAAAAAATCACTAACAAACTAGAGAGCCAATAGGTTATAACTGGTTCAAAGGTAGTGTAATAAGTCATTACTTTTGAATTGAAGGAAAACAAACTTATGATGAACCCTATATGATTTTCCAATGTGACCACTTCCAATGAAAATGACAATATATGGAGATGCAAATGACAAATATTGAAAACAACAACAAATTTCATAATAATAATTTTCTCATTGTTCTTGTGGATGTATTTGTACAAACAATAACCTAAATAGTTTGTTTTTCTCTATTTCTCTCATGTAAAACTAAATCAATTGTTATTTTTCGACGTATTTGACCAGAATTAAATAAGCTAAAAGCCTTTATGAGATCATCATTTTCGAATGTTTGTATACGTTTAATGACATGAACTTTACAATCCCACATAATAAAAATAGAATAAATGCAAAACAACTTAGTAAAAGAATGTGGTAATTATAACTTAGATAAACAATATTCATGTGAGTCATATATTAATATTAACCCATTATCTTGGGTCGGAATCGAAAGTGGCCAATCAATGGAGAACTAGAAGACATCTTTCCCTATGTCATCAAGCTTGAAGAACGTTTGACAAAATTGAACCTAATTCATTTTCAAAGTGTTAATAATTGTGCGATAGATGAACAAAAAAAAAAAAAAAAAACATAGTTTGAAAGCATACAATTGTTTTTAGATTATTAAACCAAAACTTGTCTCGAGTCCTTAATCGCAATGAATCCAAAATTTGGATATGATTGAGAATCCCATCTTCCCGAATAGACATAGGGACTGACTAAATGGAAAACAAGGAATAATTATTAGTTATAAATACCATGCTTCATAAAAAAAGAAAATGTAATTGGAGTATTTGTATTATACCTCACATGCTTTATGCTTTTTGCTTTCCGCTTTCCTATCTTCCTTAAATTTTGTACAAATAGGGAGACCTTTACTCTACTTGATTCTTCTTCCTTGATGTACGTGTTTTCATGACATGAACAGGAAGATCACATAGTGCTTGTAATGGTTCCTAACAAGGAAAATTTCATTAATATGCATATATATACTATGTAATGAATAAGTAGTTACAACCAAAATATATTTTTGAGATTATATATAGATCTTCATTATCTTTGGTAGGTCTTTTCATTCAAAGTGGTAAAATATCTACATTTTCGTTGAAAATGATGTGCACTTCAACTGATATAGGAGATGCATTGTTATTATTTTCATTCACATTTTCTATGCATAACTTGTTAATTGATCAAGTGTCAACATAATGTTCATTTCCTTTTTCATTCTCTTTCTCTTCTAAACTTCTCTCGCATGAGAGAATATCACTCTTTGTTTCTTTCTCATTGTTTCTCAAAGGTTTTTCTCTTGAAGCAAAGAAGAATCATTTCAATGTTCTATATTTTGCCTCAAATTGAGTGAAAACATTTTAACAACTACCACTGCTTGCACCCTGACACAAATCAATTACTTGTGTCTTCAATTGTTTAAATGTTTTATCCATCTCCATTAAGTTCTCAACATCAACCTAGTGATATATAGGAACTTGATTAATAACATCATAATACTAGAGTTCACTACTAATATTTATACATGTTCAAAGATATTGTAAAACTTACTTGTTTAAGAACATCTTTGTGTGAATGGATTTTTAATTTCTCATGTTTTTTACTTTTCTTCTCATTTTTCTCTTCCATTGTCATCTTATTTTGGTAAACTCGATCTCTTCCCTCGTTTTGCATCACCCATATTTTCACTTACAATATGTTCATCAATATATCACACATATCCTATTCAAAATCACTAAATAATAATAATAATAATAAATAAATAAGTTTCAAAATTATAACCTACATTGTCATTTGTATATCCACTAAGTTTTTTCAATCTTCGTTTCATCTCTAATACTTCATCATCTTCTTAAGCACCAATTCAACGAAAAGGTCGAGTACATAGTGATGGAAATTTTTGTTGGAATAATTTATGCTCGTGGTAGAATAGTTGCAAATATATTTTACAATGACATATAATTAGTTTACAAAATATTTTATAACAAATTCAAAATTCACAATGACATAAATTATATACAAGAACATTATCATAAAAAAACAATAAACAACCACAAATCCCACTTTGTTTCTTCCTCTTAAACTCTTCGATCTCATGCACAAGATAAGACAATACAATTTCAACTTAATTCATCTTTTTTATTAAATTGATGTCTTCCACAAGATGTAAGAAGAAACGTTTCACAAAAAGATCATTGTTGGGCATATCAATGTACCCAACACACATAATACAAAATGAACTTCGAGTTGTTTTTTTTTTCTTCTTATTTCGACTTTGTCTTCAATCCTGATCTACAATCCAAAGGATTTCTCACCCAAAAACACCACTTTATAGCTCTTAAACCAAAGATGAAACATGAGAAGATATGGGATATAGAGAGGAAAAAGGGAGGATGGGAATATGGTACTCGTGCACGTTGGATTTCTAACCCCAAATAGGTAGGATTTCTTACCTAGAAACACCCGCAAACACCTGAAATACAAAGATGAAATATGGACAACGGGGAGGGATATGAAGAAAAGAGGGGAGAAGTGAGAATATAGCACTCGTGCAGGTAGGATTTCTAATCCAAAACGGGTAGGATCTCCCACCCGACAACATTAGAAATACACAGATCAAATATAAAGAAGAGATGAGGCCTGAAATGCATAGATAAAATATGGAAACAAAAAATAGATGAAATATGAAGAAGATATGAGAAGAGAGAGGGAGGGTGTGAAAAAGGAAATGGGGAGACGTTCATGTAGGTAGCCGATTTTAGCTTGGAAATTTTATTTATTTATTTATTTTACCACTTACTATTTGGATGGCTTAAATTAAAAGTATTCCATCCAATGAGCGAAATTGATAAGAGACATGATACCTCCAGCGACACTGTAGATTTTTTTGAGATCTTTATCTTCATATCATGCCATAGGTAACTAGGAAGCTTCATTACTTGACCACCACTAACATTTCATCTGCTAGCATTTTTTCATCTAGCTTCTGCAACTCAGAGTTTCATTACCTTTGAAGTTGTGTTTTCGTTAACTTTTGCATCTATCGAGGCAATTCATCATCATCTCTATCAGTTCTACACCTTTACATCACGCACCTATGGTTCAATTATAGAATTCTCCAAGATCAACAAGTTGTCTCATCCGTCATTAACTTCAAGCACACATTAATTCATTCAAGTCACCTCTAAATTACAAGAGAGTTTCTTCTCTTGCGCACTATTATGACATATAGCTACCACTATTGCATCACGTTGGATCTATCATCTCCATCACACAGACAATTTACTAATTGATCATCAACATGCACTAACATCATACTTATCAAAGGAAATCACACCTACATGGCACTCATCATTAACTACATATCTTTAGTAGGTTTTAGTCTTTTTAGCATTTTTGTGCATCATCTTGTATAAAGAGATTGAGAGAAACCCTAGCTACCCCTCAAGAGAGAGAGAAACCCACATTTCCCTTGTGTCAAGATCCATGGAGGGAGAGATCGAGTGGAAGACCCTTAGGTAGACAAGTTCTATAATACTCATAACATCTTCATATTAAATTTGATCTAGGAACATTTAGATTGTAGGTATGTAAGTATATTCTAGACCTATGTTTATTATTGGTTTTTATAACCATTATATTTTGTTACATTATATCTAAAAAAGCTTAGGAATAGTATGCATGCACCCTACCAGATCTAGGGTCAAGGAATAGAGTAATTCGGGGTTCCCAACATAGGTGATTGATGGTTTAGGTAAGTCATAACAAGTATTCTCAATAAAGACACCATAATATCTAATGAATTTGAGATAATATGTCTTCTTAGTGATCTTAATGATTTATGATAATAAAATCTATGACTACAATAATTTTTTTTAATGGAACTTGATATCAATCCGTGGTAGGTAGAAGATTGTTAGTTGATTGTAATATATGTGGATGTGAGACTCAAATATTAGAGAGATAATTTTGAGAAATCTATAACTACTACTTTATTGGATTATGAACATGAATTTTTTGAGGAATCTACATGCAATGAATAATAAGTTACAAAGTAAGACATTACTTAATTTGTATATTGATTTTAATGCCATTGGATATTGGAGTGCAGTTGACTCTCTTCAATGGAGTAGTGAGTCAACTTCTAAATTAAATTATGAGAGAAATAGTATTTTTTTTTAATAAGAAATAGTAATCCTTGCTTGAACTCACATTCTTTAGTGACACATGGTTTAAGTAAGAGAAGTTTTTATTTAATTATAAGTGTGTATAAAAATGTATAAGCTAAACACATATGTGATTTTTCATGACCATAAGGTAGCACAAAAGCTTATAATTAAGTGATTATGGTTTTTTCTTGAGCTATTTAATTAGTTGGAGCTTATTGGGCTAATTAATTAAATAAAACCTATTAGGATTAGATTAAGTGATCCAAGCCTCTGAGATGAGCCTTAATCAGTACTTAAGCCCAATTATCTATATAAACCCTAGAGTTAGACATGCCATCTTCTTCCATTTATTAGAGAGAAACTATAGACACTTTCATCTCTTAAGAAAAAGAAGATCACACTTATCTTGTACATAGATTTGGAATCAGAGCCATAAGTTAAAAGGCTTTTAGATATCAAGAAAGCTTTTATATTTATTGGAAATGATTTGGGAACATACAAATCTAGGTATGCATATTACAAACACCCTAAAAATATATAATTTTTAAATAGACATATTCTACTGCACTTAGGGATCTTAGATGCATGTTTCTTTTCAAACCCTAAGATATTTACACCAACATAGTGATCAAGTGCCCTCTACACTACTTGAAAACAACCATTTTCATGCTTATTTGCAACAACAACACAATGCACCTTCATGCATACTTTGATTTTGATTAAGGGACCTTTATGATCGAACCTCAACAATTGTTTTTATCATCTACCTTTGTTCAGCACCAATCTCTAGAGGTCTCATAATTAGGATAAGGTAGCTCACTCCTTTATATAAGCAGAATATCGTGTAATGGATGCAATACCAATTAAGCTCAATTAGTCAATCACTTCTTCATGAACTTGGCTTCAAACAAAACCTAATCTCTCACTATTTTCTACAACACATGCATGACATACGTCTAAGCTAACCAAATGTTCAAATCTATTCAACACATAACTCTTAATTTCTGTTTCAGTTGTAACCAAGTCACCAATGGGAAAATTCATATTGCCTAGATAGTTACCAAGTCAATCTTCAGGAAGAAACTTGATTAACACGAAGTAAAGTTAGGTTTTCACAATGGAACACCCATCTTATAGGGGTGTATGAAGTAAGAACCCTCAAAGCACCTAATTAACAAAATTCAACATCAAATCCTTATAATAGTCAACCTTGTTGATCACAAGATTAAGACCACTTCAAAATTGTAGCCTATTAATTTCTATTCATTAGTTGATTTTACATACTTGGCTATATCACTAGTTTTTTGATAAATGTATTCTCAAATTAGTAATATACACAAAAATTCATATCTTCCATTCACCTTGTTAATAACTATGGAAGTATCGTTTTGTAAAATTTGTTTTAAGGTATATTTAATTAATGAACAATATAATTGATATACAAATGAGTATATAGTGAATAAATTTTCACAATGATCAATTATTTTTTCCTTAAATTGAGCAAATAAGAGAATCTATTGAACCAATCTTGGGATGCAAATCTTGAACTAGATAGGAGATTAAGTTAGAGTTAGTTGGCTTTAACTTGGTCAACTTGCTCGAATTGCAATCTTATTCGATTAAAACTATACTCTTAAAAGAAATCTCCCAAACTAAGCCACCAAATATTTCCTTAATTCTTAATCCAAACATGGCGTTTAATGATTTGAGTAAAAAGAAAAATCCTATTTATTGTCCTCTATTCTATAATTAGTGAGTTAAAAAGATTTATTTCTTGCACTTTAGCACTTTTTTTTTTTTTAATTATTTTCTTCTTAACAAATACAACATTTTATTTAAAAAATAATTTCAGTAGAAGGAATAAGGGTTAAAGTTGTTAGGAACTTAATAAATACCACATCTTCCAATATATATATATATATATAATTTGAATTTTAAAAAGGAATCCATGAATTTAATTGTCCAACAATCTACCTAAAAGGAAAAAAATTGTCAAAAAAGAAAAAAAAAAAAAACAAAATAAAATCAATATTACTTCCATCTAAAATCTATTTACCTTTGTTTTACTTATACATGCTTGAAATTTGAAATTTTATTTAAACACCCACATGTTCCCTTCATATTATATTTTAAAAGATTGTGTTCATCTTCCACATTCTTCTAATGTTGATCTATTCTTGTGTGTACGTAAAACAAAAATTGATAATATTTAAAAAAAAAATTATAAAGAATAAGAAGATTTTAATTATGAGAAAACATAATAAAAAAACAATTTCAAATGTTTCGAAGGTTTAGACCTGTATATCATAAAAGTATTTCAACCTATAATGTCATACATAGTTTGAAACCATACTTTTGGATATTTTTTTGAATGTTTTGAAAGTATACATTCCAATATAGTAAAAAGTGTATGAACCTGAATTTCTAAACATCAATTGACAACCATTTTTTTTAAACAAGATATGAAAATGTAAAAAACAAAGTTCCAAAAATATTTATTTACTTCTAACATTATTGGAGATGATAATTTGTTTGTTGATTGATTCGGTAGTGCAAATTTTTTTTAAAGTTTTTTTTCTAGGATCTTGAAGAGGTTGTGAGGACTTGTATTTTTATGTGCATTCCCACTCGACTAGTGAGACGTGCTTTTTTAATTGGTGAAAATTTGATTTTTAGAAAAAAAACTTGGAGTTGCCACTTATTTTAGTTTTTTTTTAAAGAGAAAATAAAATAGAAATAAAACTTTGTGTGACTCCTTATTTAGAAAAGACATGTCAGTAAAAATCGAGTCCAGATTCGAGGATCAAGTTACTTATTAGGAATGTATGTTAGTGAGTCGTAACACATTTCTAAGCCCATTTACCTACGATTCTTACTAAACGAATCGAGAGAATTATGACAATTAATTAATTAATCATGGATACCAGGATTAGAGAAATAAAACAATATACACAAAGATGACGATATAATCTAATTACAAGAATGCATAAAATAAATGATAAGAGAATTATACAAAATGATTTATTGAACTAATTATAAAAAATCAGTTTTCAAAAAATTTCAAAGAATTTTATTAAAAACAATTTTGAATTAATAATTTCAATTTATTTTTTTACAAAAATGTTTTAATTTATTTTCAATAAGTGATCTAATTCAATTTCATTTGTATTCAATTTTCAAAAAAATTGTTTACACTTATTGTATCAAAAGAATTATTATAAAATTTTAATTTAACAACAAAAATTATTTTTACTTACTTTTACTAGAAAGGAATGAATTTTTACAATTTTATTTATAAAATATTTCAATTTGATTTTATTCAAAAGGAATTAATTTCTTTACAAAGAAAATATTTTCAATCCAATTTTATCAAGAAAAATGATTTCTACAACTTTAATTTGCAAAAAAAAAAAGACTTTTATTCTATTCTTATTAAAAAAAAACTTTAAGAACTTTATTTATGAAAATTACTTTTAATCCCATTCTAATTAAGGAATTAACATTTATTAAAAAAAAATTGGACAATTTTATTGAAAAATAATTTTTGGGACAACTTTATTAACAAAACAATTTTCGGACAATTATTATTAGAAACAAATTTTTTAAATTTTATTAAAAACAATTTTTTAGATTTTCCTAAAAACACTTTTCTCAATTTTATTAAGAAAACTTACTTTTATTAAAAGGAATATTTTCTAAACCATTATTTTATTAAAACATGTTTGTTGAATTGTTCCTCTTATTCAAACAAAATTTCTGATTTGTTCGATATTCAATTTTGTACACAATGAGTAAATATATACAAACAAATATTTACATTAACCAATAAATATAAAACTAAATAGTAGTGAGAAATAAAACATGTACCTAAACAAGCTTACAACAAACTCAATGTCTTCCTACAACTTTTCAAGTCTTACTTTCTTCTATGAAATTCTATGTTTCATGTGTCATAAATTTATACTCAGTCAATAGAATTGCAAAGTGAGTTCATATAAAAACAAAAATAAGGCAAATGTAAATGTCTAAAAATACACAAAGTTTAAAATAAATATTCAAGCTCAAATTCAAACTTCAAATTGTCCAATAAATTTCATCAACTAAAATGAGCTCAAATTAGCAAATATAACCCAACAAAAATATTTCACATGTCATACACCCTAGTTTGAAAAATTTTAAATTAATAACCAAAATATAAGCACAATCATCTAAACCTAAAATTTGGTAAATTAAAATAAATTGAATTATGCATAAATTTAATATTCCATAATCCAAGTATAATTTAATATACAAACCCAAATCTACAAATAAAATCAACCCAATTTAATATGTAAACCTACATCCACAACTAAAACCAAGACAATTTAATATGTAAAGTTCAAAAACAACATCTAACACATACCACAATATTATGTCATGCCCAAATTAAAATAATTCAGATGAGCACAATTACGTAAATTATTAACTAATTTAGCCTAAATTAGCAAATTTCAAATTAATTCACCAACAATAAATTAGCCCAAATTTCATATTAATTCAACAATCCAAATATCACAAACAAAAATTACTATTAAAATCAAAGAAAAAAAAAAGAAAAGAAAATAATGCATAAAATAAACCTACACATTTTTTAGACACCTTGGATGGATATGAGAGAAAAATTGGCAATGGATTGAGGGGAGAAAATAAATTAAAAAAAATGAAAAAAAAAAATGAGAGAGAGGGAGCTCTGGAAATGGTATCGATGTCATGCTATTGGTAGTGGTTTGCCGACGGTGACAGGTCGATAGTGCTACAATGGCAATGAGGGTTGTGGGGTTTCTGAGAACAAAAATAAAATAATAAATAAAAGAAAAGGAAGTACTTGAGAAATACAAAGAAGAAAATGGGAGAAAGAAAAGAAAAAAGGGCGTTTGAGTGTCCTTACAAGTGCGTGGATATATATATATATATATATATATATATATATATATATATATATATATATATATATAAAATAAAAAATGTAATAGAGGAGAGAATGGTAAGGTCTTGGAATTGGGGAGTGGAATGAGCAGGAGAGAGAGTAGGCGGAGTGGTTGGGGAAGGAAAATAGGAGAGAAAATGGGAAAGGAAAAAAAAGAAAAAAAAAAAGAAAAAAACAAGAGAAGAAAAGAAAAAGGAAAAAAGTAAAATAAAATAAAATAAAATAAGATAAAAAAATAAAAAAATAGAATAATAAGAATTAAGATTTAAAAGGTATAAGTGGGTCAAAACATTCAAATGTGTTCAAGTTTGAAAGCTAAATGATAAAATTTGGATCAAAATCAACATAAAAATAAATTTAGGATAAATTTTGGGGATATACAAGTAGCATGTGGGATATATATGAATTTATAAGGGTAAAATAATTTTCTTTTTTTATTTGGGATAATTTTATCCTAACAACCTAAAATTTTTCCACCTTTATATTAAAAAAATAAATAAATAAAATTAAAGTGTGAAAAAGCGAAAATACAAAAATGCCCTTTTCTTTTTCCCTTACCTTACCCAAAACTCGAACTGAACTTCTTTTTTTTATCTTTCTTTCATTCATTCTTTTCATCATACTCCTCAATTTTCAAGTGAAGAGAAAAAAAGAAGAAAGAAGAGTACATGACCATGATAATCAACCATGAGTGGTAATAAGTCTGATTGCACATCATATATATATATATATATATATTTTTTTTCAATTGAAGCAAAAACTAAAAATAAATAAATAAAAACAAGAAAAAAAAGTGTTTGCTTTCATGATTGCCAAAGCTCTACATGCACGACCTTAACTTTTGTTTTTATTTTTTATTTTTTCATTTACCTAAAATTGAATATAGGCTATTAGAAAGTGTGAGTAAAAAAAATGTTTTAAAAATCAGATTGGATTGATCGGTTCAACCGGTTGGATCGAGGCCTAATCCAGTCCGATCACAAATTGAGCCGGGATTGCCATTGAACCGTTGTTGAACCGATCAGCCCGACAGTCAGTCAAACAACTAACTCAGCGAATTGAGTTGTCGGTCCCAACTTGGATCCATTTTTACCTTAATGAGCCAAAATGGGCTTTGGCCTTGTTGTGGAGCTGGGCTACCAAATGGGCCACTTGTTGTTGCTTATAAAATCATTTTATTTCCTATCTCCTTTTGATGTAGGATTGGTAGGAGAGAGAAATGAGAAGGTTTTTTGGAAGCATAACAATGCCTGAGGATTTGAACGGAAGACTTCTGATTCAAGGGACATAGACAAGACCACTGCACTACCAGAGTATATTCACACAACAATAATTATACATAGCAATAATGTTTTCAATTTTTTTTATAATAATAAAGTTGTAAATAATATAAATAAAATAATGTAGTAATTTTTACAATCGTAAAATAAATTAAATAATAAGATATAAAACTTTTAATATCTATATATATAGGTAAATTAAATAACTTTCAATAAATATTTCAAATTTAAATATTATATATATTTTATTTAACAAAATTTTAAAATATTAATACATTTATGTATATTAAGTTGATAATATTAAAGATGAAAAAAAAATTATTTATTTTTAATGTTTTATATATTTAAAATTGTTTATAAATATTTTAAATTTTAATAATATATAAAATACATATTTATGATGTTATTAGTTTGACCGCAATTCAATCATTGGTTCGACCAATGAATCGTGTATATCGGTAATTTTTTTGGTTTAATGACGATTCTATTATAAAAATATTGTTAAAAAAAACACGACGAAAAAAAATAAGAGGAAGACAAGAAAAAAAAACAACTAAATGAAAAGGAAAAAAAAAGAAAAAAAAGGAAAAAATAAAGAAGGATGGACTAAAGGGGATTAAGAGGAAGAAGAAGAGAAAAAAAAATATGAGAAATAAAAAAAGAAAGGCCATAGGAAAGAGAAGGAAAAAAGAGAAAAAATAAAAATAAATAAAGAGTGAAGGTAAAGTCGAAGAAAAAGAAAAAGGTGAATTCAAAATTCACTAATTATGTTTATTTTTATTTAAAAAAAAGGTGGGAAAAAGAAAGGAAAAAGTGTGTTTCTTACGTTTACTTGGAAATATACGTAACTCATCTTTTAATATTTAATTGAAAAACATTTGTTAGTTTATGTATTTTTAGGCCAAGATTCGTAATCAATGTTAATTTTGACTTGATAAAACTTTGAAGCATAAACAGAGCTTGATGTTAGAATTCCACAAATGCCCCTCCAACGGTGACACTTGAAATTGAGAAATGGAAGCTTCTTCCTCTCCCCGTCTGTGACTCACCCCTTCACTGACATTCCTATCTTGCAACCAATCAAAAGCCAAGAGTGACGCAGTATCCGCACAGCGGGGTAACCCTAGTTAGTGGGCCACCCTTGCTTTCCGCCCAAGCAAAAAATCCGACCTGGACCGCCGACTTGGGGATGACTCCGTCAGTAGTCCATATTAACGACGTCGTTTTCGAATCACTGTTCCTCGTTTTCGCGAGTTAGGGTTTCTTCAATCCACGGCTGTGTGGCCTCTGAATGCCTTCTCATGAAAATCGCACCAAATCTGCTTTTTCAGTCCTCGGAGGTAAAGATTTCCCATCCTTTAGATCGCTTTCGATCCTAAAGTTTCTATTTTTTTTGTTACCTTAGATGTTCTGAATCGAATTTTTTATTTTTAGGCTCTGATTTTGTTATACTTTCTTTCCTTCTGGATCTTGATTTTGTAAGGGAATCGCTCCAGTCGGGGGTTGATTCTGATCCAAAGGCGTCGTTTATGAGTTTTAAAATGGCTTCCGGTAATTGATGTTAATTGGAGATGATTTTGATCTAACAATGTCATTTATGAGTTTTGGAATCGGTTCCGGTATTTGATGTTAATTTTTGGGGATTTAGTGTTATTTTCCATCAGAGTCGTGAAAAATCATGACCGTGCAATTAGCTTTATGGTCTGTTTGCTTGCCGTCATATCCAAGGGAAATTGAGGCTCAGGTTGTTTGGGAAGAAAACTTTTTCCTAGGAAAGTTAGAAAATTTTGGCCCCCAGATGTAATCGGAGAAAAATTGATAGCTTTTCCTCAAGCTTGACAAAGGATTATCCACTTTTGGGGGAAATTTTCCTGGGAATTATTTTTCCTTGAAACAATTGGAGCCAAGAGAAAATTGAATTCTGAATATTACGTTTTATGCTTTTTTCCCTTTTCCTCTTTGTTTTTTTTGGTTCAGTAATTGATGTTGATTTTTGGGTTTAATTTGGGGATTTTTTTTTTCATCAGAGCACTGAAATCTTGTGATGGTGCAATTAGTTTTGTGGTCTAACGAAAATCAAGTCTCTGCTTGTTTCACAGGGAAATTTTTCCTAAGAAAATCAATTTCAAATTTTGAAGAGGTTCTTTTCCCCTTAGGGCAATTGGAGATAAATTGATAAATTTTCCTTGAACTTTGAAGGGAAATATCCATTTTTGGGGGAAATTTTTTTGGCAATCATGTGAAACAGTTGGAGACAAGAAAAAAAAATTGAATTCTGAGTGTTATATTTTATGTTCTTTTCTTGAATAGGTATTTTGTTTTTCTTTTTTGTTCTGGAACTGGAACTTGAAATCTACTGGTAGTTGAATTATGCTCAAGTGCATTGAATGGGGGTTTTGATTTTCTATGGTCCTGAATAAAGAAAATTGAAAATTAGACTTTTTGACCTCCTTTTTCTTGCATTCCCTTAGCAATCAAACTGGGGATTTAGGGGCTTTGACTTTGTTGATAAAACAGAGCAGGGAATTTTTAGAGATCAGACTTTTCTTTACTTCGGGAATTGCATAAGCTTTTCAAGTAGCCATAGAAGTTTTCTATTTTATTCTTTTGTCTTAGGAGCAACTTTGTTTCTAACTGTAGAGTGACAAAGGAAACTACTCTTCTTCTATGGCTTGCATTATGGTTGGAGAGAATATGAACATGTACAGAATGGCAGCTGACTGCATCACTAGGTATGTATGCAGTATACATTTTCTTTATTATTGGACTCTTGATCATTATGTTGCTATAGGTAGTTGACATTTGCATTGACTGATAATCTTTCTGTTGGAGGCACACTCTAATAAGAAATAATCATGATTGAGCTTTTTAATCTGTGCCACCTTATTCTCTGTTGTGCTACACTGCTATTACTTGATGACTGCTTCTAATGATATTGCACTGCAGCAACGACCTCATTCCCGTACTAGTGCATCATCACCTCTGGCATCATTTTGCTACCATAGGACTGCCATGTTCCTAAAACCATCATAACCACCTCCTTCACAACCATTGCACCATCATCTCACATGCATTGTGTTGCACATATGAATCATGTATCCGTCTGTAATTTCTATTTTGTTTTTTTTTTGGACTGGATGTCCTTTGATGTTGATTTTTGATCACTAATTTCTGCAAATACTTTTATGCTTTCTCATAAAAAAAAATGATTTTCCTATGTTATCCCACATAGTGTAATTGATTAGTTTTTATTGTTCAGGGGTTTTCAGTTATCTTCAGTGGTGTGCTTTGTCTGAGAAAAGGTATCCAACTGTAGGATTGTACATTACTTTGTATCTGAACTGTTGGGGTTAAATCTGTGGATAGGGATTGCTTGCATACAGTGTAGAAATGGAAACAAAACTCGAAAAGGTATTGGATAGTAAAAGCAGAATTGTGGTTGGCTTGAAGAGGAAGCGGGCGGCTCAGTATGCAGCACACTTATCTGCTTTGAACTCAAAGAAAAATAGGCTTTGCAAGCGGAGAAAATTAGATGGGTATAGAATGAATTATGGGCCTAATTTTGAAAAATCTTTGCTTAAAGGTTATTCAAATTTTATGAAAACTGAGCTGCCACAACGCATAATGTTTTATGTAAATGGTGACTGGAATGATTTCCCTCGAAATATCATTACCTTGGTGAGGAAAGATTTTCAGGTCAGGAAGTCATATACTGAGGTTGAACTCAATGGTAATTGCTTTATGCTAGACTTCATGCACATGGTACGGGTAGATATGAAAACAGGTTTACAGCAACCTATTGCTTGGATTGATGAAGCTGGTAACTGCTTCATTCCAGAAACTTTCTCGGGGGAAGATGAAATTCATTACTGCTGCAGGCATGAATATGGTAAAGATCAACAGCTCTTTTTTGGGGAGCCTTATGGGTCTCATGATATCAAATTGCAACTTGAGATTGACATAAAAGGAGTTGGTCACTCTAAATTGGAGGAATGTAGTGGAGAGTCAAATGCTCTTGATAAGCATTTTCTGATTGGTAAAAAACCTGCTAGCAACCGATTTGATGTTGAAGTTGAGGATAGCAATAAAATGTCTGATGTAAAAGTGGATGAGGCTGTTGGAGAAAATCAACAGATAGAGGGAAATTTAATCAGTAGGATTGGATCAAGCCATGGAAGTTTGGATTTTGATACTGTGAGGGACATGTTTACTAGTGGCATGAACTCGCTCATTAGCGCAGACATAATTGAGGTATACCGGGGCTCTAGTGCTTCAATGGAAGCTCGACTAGAGCTTTTTCAGAAGCAGATTGAAATCACTAGCAAGTATCGTGCTGATGCAAATGTTAAATATGCTTGGCTTGCTGCTTCTAAAGAAGCACTATCTAGTATCATGATGTATGGGCTTGGGCATTGTAGACCGTCCAAAGTGAAGCCTGTATATGGCATTGGTGTTCATCTAACAGCTGCAAACTTCTCATATCCCAGGTTTGAATTTTCTTTTCTGATTTGTTAGTTTAGATATATTCTGGAAGCTGCAGGTGTGAATCTATAATAATGATTAGACCTTAATGTTGAAAAAATAATGATCTGATCTTCTTTCCTATACAAAAATTGAATTCTTCTTCCTGGGTGAGCTAGCCATGTCCCCAAAGAGCAGTGATGCTAGAGAAAAGAGGAAAAACTTCTAAAACCACAAAGCAGGGCTCAGAGCCTCCCAATTGGGTCTCCTTAGGTCAATAAGATCTTTACTCGGTAGTGATTTGGTAAAGATCTGCAGTGAATTTTTGGTCACTTGCCTTTGAGGGGTTGTCCATGGTTGAATGTCTTCCTTTCTTTTTTATTACCATCATTACTTCATTGTTATAATAATTAATATCTATTCAATCTTTTTCTAATTTGCTTTTAGATAAGGATTCAGATTTTGTTTGCTTTGCAGTGTAAATTATTGTGATGTTGACGAAAATGGAGTACAGCACATCGTATTATGTCGTGTTATAATGGGAAATATGGAGCTTGTTCATCCTGGATCTGGACAATGTCATCCCAGTAGTGAGAATTTTGACAGTGGAGTAGATGATCTTCAAAATCCGAAACATTATATAATATGGAATATGAACATGAACACACACATCTATCCTGAATATGTTGTTAGTTTCAAGGTTTCTTCCAGGGTTGGTGCTGAAGGTGATGTTTTACCCCTTTAGGTTATCTGTTTGTTTGGTGATTAACTTTACATTTTTTTTTCTCTTGTTAGGATTCAATGGTATCTCATATGTCCTATGCGCTGTCATGCTACTCAATCAATTTATCATATCTTGGCTGAAGCATCAACAAAGAAATCTCTAAGATCATAAATTAATTAGTCTACTTTTTGGCTGGGGGTATGGGGGCTAGGGGTGGAGGGGAAGGGTAAATAGAGGAGGTTGTGTTTGTTTTTGCTTGCCTATTGATGCTTAAGTTCTAGTTTAAATGTAAAAACCTGTAGGGTAGGCTTCCTACATGCAAACTAATCCATAAAGCCAGCCCCAAGTTAGAAGAAGACTCGCAAATTATGGTTCTACTTTTCTGGAACACTTTAAGTGCTTGAGCTAGTACTTGTCATTGTTTCTGCAGGATATCTTATTGGAAATGAGAGCAATTATGACATTTCAGGGGTTACTACTTGTCAAGGGCAGTCTCAAGGCCATTCAAAGTTGGGTTTGCACCCAGTTGGTTTGGTGAGTGTTGCACTTAGAATGAATTGTTTGTGTTCTGTTCTTCTTTGGGTTTGATATTTCACCTTTCTATTGCGTACTATGTTTTGTTTTTATTTCATTTTTTGCTGCCTAGGTAGCAGATAATAACTAAAAACCATGAGATTGGGAAAAAAGCTGATAAGGGCCTGTTTTGATAAACTTTTGATAGCAAATGGTGTTTTGAGAATTTGTTCTGAAAACAAGTTGTCTTTAGAACAAATTTGAGGTGTTTTCAGTTGTTTTTTATGAAGTGTTGTGAGCAACAATTAAAAAGATAGAGAATACTTTGAGACCTCTTGTTTAGCCAGATATGAGGGTCATAATATCGAGCAGTTTGTTCTGGACATTTCTATGTTCTCCTAATGCTAGTATGTTGACATGGGATTTAGGCCAGATATGGTGGTTGTAATATTGAGCAGTGTGTTCTGGACAGTTTTGTGTTCTACTGCTAGCATTTTGACATGGGATTTCAAATAGTAATTATACCAGAATATGTAGTGAGTGTTCTGAATAAGTATGAACAATTTAATGAAAGTTCAGAGATGTTATAACAGTGACAAAAAATGTAAGAGAGAAGAACTACTACATTTCAAATGTAAGTCAGGATTGCATGTGTGCATGTTCTTCAAATGTTTTGACATTAGAAAGAATTGAATGAAGTTATGATAATTAACTGATATTTGAATGCAAAACATAACGAATGCTTATCAGAGATGACATTAGCTGAATGTGATAAATAATTAAAAGGAAATGCAGCGAGTGGCTAAAATAAATGGCATGCCAGGAAGAATTGAATTCAGCAATTATGAACCTATAATTAAGAGATCGAAAAAGTCCGGAAAAAAAATCTACTGTCTGCTGGAATTTAAGGATTGGCTGCATTGGAAGTAAGCTAGTTTCATATTTCACTGCAGCATTGCCTGTTTTTTGTTTTGGTCTTCTATAACTTGCATCCTAGTAAAGGTACAATGCCCCTTCTTTCAAGTGCCATTTACGTAGTTAACTAATTATTTCTTAACACTATGATGTGGTATTTTCGATTATATATTTGGGTTTATCAAAATAATTTGATATAGTTTGACCTTCCCTGCCTGGCTATAGGTTCTTTGGTGTTTGCTGTGGTTCTTTTCTTCATGCAGAAGGTACAGGTCTGAAAAATCTCACACTGAATTGAGAGCCTGATGCCTTGGCTCTGTTGAGCAACTAGTTGGGCACAAGGAGACTTTGAAAAGTGTTACTGTGCATTGTTTAGGCCTAGTGACAAAATATATAGCTGACTAGGATGCTGTATGATAATGGACATTATGCATATTGAACACAAGTGTTCATGCTAGAGTGTCAAGATGATCGTCCATTGCTGTACATGATTATATTCACTTGTTCATATATTGTCGGTGGCCAGGTTTTTAGCTTCTACCCCTTATATTATTGCTAAAAATTTGTTGTTTAATTGACCACTTGATGACATCTGTTTGAAGCTTTTAGCTACTCCTTCTCTATTGGGTTGTCATTTAACTGTTAACATGTGTTATTTCTTAGGGAAATGATTCTCATCCAACTCCAAGTTTAGGAAGATCGCTTGGAAAAGCTACCACTTTGGGTTCAAGCACTCTGAGGGTTCCTAAATCCCCTTGGATGCCATTCCCTATGTTGTTTGCAGCTATCTCAAAGAAGGTTCCTCTAAAAGATATGCAGCTAGTTGATACCCAATATGAACTATTTAGGGTAGGTTCATTAACACAATTATCTGTTTATTTCTATAGTCTGCGTTTGTTGTAAACTATCTAATGCTTGTATTATTCTCTATTTTGACATTTTATCAGCGGAAGAAGATAAGTCGGGCTGATTTTGTTAAAAAGTTGAGGTTGATAGTTGGAGACACTTTGTTGAAGTCCACAATAACCCATCTTCAGTGCAAGGTGAGGGTACAATTTGGCTCTATTAGTGTGGAGATTTTTGGATTTTGTGAGGTTATTTGTGAGTTAAGGATTCCTTCTATATAATTTGTTCTTTTTAAATTGCAACTTAGATAAATAATGTGAAGATCTAAGGCAGTAATTTCTGTATGTTAATGAGATATTTGGGTTACTATATATTTTGACTTCATGGATGATAGACTCCTTAGTCTACATGATCAGATGCTTGTAATTACTAAATGTATGACAACACGCTATATATTATTTATGTATATTTAAATCATTGTTGCTTTGTTTTAAATGCTTTTATATCCTTCTTCTTAAGGGACCCTTTTTGATGGACAAGCCACAAATATATTAACAATGCCTAAATGGGCGCACTAAAGTATATGCATGTATACAAAGATCCCAAAAGGCAAAGAAAAAGGAAGAGAGAAACAAAAAAACAACTCCCTCCCCCTACTTTGAGCTAAGTCAATCAACAAAGTTTATCATGTATATTGAGAAATTTTCTATGTACACTTTAACTTGCTTTGAAAAATTGTACATAAAGGAGACTTTGATTGCTTGGTTTGTCTAATCAATTGTTTCAAATGATCTCTTCCCAACACAAGAGAGGTCTTCTTACTGAAGAGTATATTACCCAAGCCATACCAAACAAAGAGCAAACCAACCATTATAGGATTTTTACTTTTGAGCGATGAAGGAGAATACGATCAACCATTTCTTCTTATACTTTGCACGTATAACATCTAATGGAAAAATATCTATTCCCTCCTTTTGAGTTGGTCTAGCGTCAAGATCCTCTAAACTGCTTCTCATGCAGAGAAGCCACCCTTTATTGGTATCCGTGGGTTCCAGGCTTTGCTTGTGGGGGAATGGCTCTATTGTTCTTGTACACAAAGAGATAAATTACCACACTTAAATTCCACCCAAACCATACTACATTTCTCATCCCTTCAAATTGCCTCTGCATGTATTCTTCAAATAGAAAATTGCATGTGATGAAGCTCCTAGTCATAGATTGGTCTTGAAAAACAAGGGTTCCAAAAGCCTCCTCCCCAGCTTGCTTTGATACCTCATTGGCCTTTGGCAATGGATATACTAAACAATGTAGGGAAGGAATCTCTTAATGATGACCCACCACTCTATATATCTTTCCAAAATTTAACCTTCAGTCCATTACCCACCATGAAACCTGTTCTATTGTTACAAATTTCGCACCCACTTCTAATTGCCTTTTACAACCCCGCCCTATTAGCTTGTCATCTTTATTTGATTTCATTGATTGGTTGGGTTGCAAGGAAGGTGATGGTGTTGTTTTTTATGTATCCCTCTTCTTTTTGGCTTAGGTGCCTTGTATACATCGTGTATACATTTGGCTGCTTTTTTTAGGCGCACTCAATACAATTGCATTTACCTATTAAAAAAAAGGGAAAAAAATCCCATGCCCCTACAACACCATCTTCCCTTTTCTTCACTAAACTTCCCTATAATCACCCCTTCCAAAGTATTCCTTCTTGCTAGTGAATCTCCAACTTCATTTGCTGAGAAGAGCCTTGTTGAGAATGAACCGTTTTCTTATACCAAGGTCTCCATTCTTCTTGTCAATGCAAACAATCTGCTAATTTACTGAATGAGCTTTTTTCTTAAGCTCTTTCCCTAAAAGAAATCTTTTTGGATCTTCTCTAATTTTAGGCTCACCATTTGAGGAATGATAAATAATGACATGGAGTAGATCGACAAATTAAATAAAGGACTTCTTTTAGAGTGAACCTTCCTCCTTTTGAGAGGTATTGTCCTTTCCATATAGCAAGTTTTTATTAAATCTTTTCTCCATTGCATCCTATACCCTTGATGATTTGTAAGGGATGCCCAAAGGCAGACCAATTAAGTAGTTGGGAGCTCCCCTACATTGCTGCCCATAGCAACAACTAGTTTGTCCACATTAGCAAACAACCTCCATAATGAAGAGGTATGGAGAGAGAGGGTATCTTTGCTCTAAACTCCTAGAACTTTGGAAAAAACCAGATGGGATCCCATTAACTAAGAGTCTAGGATAGAGAAGTGAGCTAAAGAGATTGATTGTTTGACATGATTATGTGCCTTCTCAATATCTAGTTTATAAATAATGCCATTGGTGTTGCTCATTAGCCTTTAAATCTATGACCTCATTTTTGTACAGACTGTGGCTAAAACTTTTTTACCCTCAACAAAAATATGTTAATGAACAGAAATCACTTTTCCCACCACTTTTTGTATTGTTTTAGCCAAGAATTTTGCTAGAAGCTTATATAACTCACCCATTGAACTAATTGGTTTAAAATATTTTAGATCCTTTTTTTTTTTTGATAGGTAAAACCAAAATTTTAAATTAAAATATTTTAGATCCTATGGTCCCCTTTCTTATGAACTCACACTAGAAATGTGACATTTAAGCCTCCTTCAAAAGAGCTTGGCTCATAGAACTCTCCAAAAAAACCCAACACCCTACAACATACTTTGTGTTCGAAAAAAGGCAATTTCCCTTGTATTCCCTTGCATTCTGATTTATAATATACACACAAAAGAAGAGTTGACAAGATTCCTTATATTAGGCAACTTGATTTCTAAGGTATATTATGGAATTTACCAAGATTTCTTGGTACAAATTTTTTTCAGGTCAACTGTTGCAAGAAAAGAAAAATATATGGCAGGAAAAAATAATAAGAATACATGTGGATCTTCATACAACAATTTACCCAAAATAATTTGCTGATTTTTGGGCTATTCTTTTAACACTTCTCAAGCTGATGCAAAGATATTTTGCATCCTCAGCATGTTTAAGATTGCATAAAATGTGGACTATGTAGGCCTTGTTAATATGTTTGCCAACTATTTGCAAGAGGTGATGTACGGAGTAATCTATCTTCACATGCTTAGTTTGGTCATGATGAATGAGGTTATGAGCTACATTTATAGCAACTTTGTTATCACAATATGGCTTTATGGGTTCTTTCAAAGTGATGCCAAGGTCTATAAGAATGATCTTTATTTAGAGTAGTTCTCAAATCTTTTCATCTTTATTGAATTGTTCCATAGCGAGAATCCTATGACAGTTGAGTTTTTCCTTATTCGATGTGACTTTGTTTTTGTACTCCTTTGTAAGAGGAACTTTACTGAGTTGGCATTGCTCTCTTGTGTGGAAAAAGTGGTGGAAAGTTTGCCTTGTGCCCTTTTTGGATGCTTTGGATGAAAAGAAACAGGAGAACTTTCGAAGATGCAAAACAATCAGAACAAGCAATCAAGTCCTCCATTTGTTCATGATAGCCATGGAGGTGTTTAGTTGTCTATTGAGGAGGGCTATTAGTGGGGGCTACTTATCTGGTTGGAGGGTGAGAGGGAGGAGTGGTGAGGGGATTCTAATCTCGCACTTGTTATTTGTTGATGATACATTGGTATTTGGTGAGGCGTCTCAAGACCAGATGACTTATCTAAGCTGACTTCTCATGTGGTTTAAGGCTTGCTCAGGTTTGAGAATCAATCTGGAGAAAAGCGAGTTAATTCCGGTGGGCAGGGTGCATAATATAAAGGACTTGGCCTTGGAGTTGGGGTGTAATGTGGGTGGTCTCCCTTCTTGCTATTTGGGTATGCCTTTGGGGGCCCCCTTCAAATCAGTGGCGGTGTGGGATGGTGTTGAAGAGAGATTTCGAAAAAGGCTACCAATGTGGAAGAGACAGTATATCTCAAAAGGGGGGAGACTCACTCTAATCCGAAGCACTTTATCTAGCATGCCTATCTATTTCATGTCCCTTTTTTGTATGCCAAGAAAAGTGAGGCTGAGATTGGAGAAGATTCAGATGGATTTTCTTTGGGGTGGTGGAGCTCTTGTGCAAAAACCACATCTTGTTAAGTGGAACATGATTTGCTTGGTAAAAATGAAAGGTGGTTTGGGTGTGAGAAATCTAGCTTTGATGAATATAGCTTTCTTAAGCAAGTGGAAAAGTCATCAGTCACAAGTATGGTGAAGAAGATGGGGGGTGGTGCTCCCGTGCAGTGAGTGAGAGGTATGTTGTGGGATTGTGGAAAACAATTAGGAAGGAGTGGATTTATTTGAGTGGTAGGTTGGCCTACCAAGTGGGTAATGGGTAGAGAGTGAGATTCTGAATGGACAAGTGGTGTGGAGATGAGCCACTTTGTGAGTCCCCTTATTTTCCATTTCTTTGTCTAATGAAGCTTGGTGTCGGGTGTTTGGAACCTTGATGATGATGGGGGCGGTTAGACCCCTCTTTTCTCAAGGGCGTTTAATGATTGGGATGTAGAGTTGGTGGAGCCTTTTTTTGCAGAAGATCCAAGTTTTTAGGGTGCAAAAGGAGGTGGAAGATAGAGTGATTTGGATAGCTTCAAGGTGTGGCACCTTTACGGTCAAGTCCCTTTATTCTATCTTGGAGCCTAAGATTCTCCTTTGTTCCCTAGTGGTGGTATTTAGAGGGCGAGTGTGCCTCCTAAGGTGACTTTCTTTGCTTGGGAGGCTTCTTAGGGGAAAGTCTTAACTTTGGACCAACTTCAAAGGAGGGGACACTCGTTGGCAAATAGGTGTTTTCTATGCCTTTCTAAAGTAGAGACGGTGGATCACCTTCTTCTTCATTGTGCAAAGACTCTGGTTCTGTGGAATTTTCTCTTCTCCCTCTTTGGTGTGACTTGGATTCTTTCTTGTTCAGTGAAAGAAACTCTTCTTGGGTGACATGTGGCTTTTGTGGGGAAAGCTCGTAAAAAGGCTTGGCAAATGGACCCTTTATGTATATTTTGGACAGTCTGGAAGGAAATGAATATGTTAGCATTTGGTAATGAGGAGCTTTCGTTTCAAAGATTGAAAAATTCTTTTGTATGTAA
The DNA here is from genome assembly GCF_004353265.1 of Vitis riparia. Classification (NCBI taxonomy): domain Eukaryota; kingdom Viridiplantae; phylum Streptophyta; class Magnoliopsida; order Vitales; family Vitaceae; genus Vitis; species Vitis riparia. The sequence goes on along the minus strand of NC_048432.1, from coordinate 10,020,267 downwards.
TCTTTGGTCTTGGGTTAGGATGTCTATAGTTTTGAGCCCTTCTTCGCTTGTAAGCTTCATTGATTGGTTAGACTCTAAGGGCAAGTGATGTTTTTTGTTTCTATCCCTTCCCCTTCGGTTTGAGCCTTTTGGCTTCTTTTGTATACTCCCTGTATACTCTGAGGGCATTGCTTTTGGTGCTTCCTCTTTTCTATATATACATCTTTTTTATCTATCAAAAAAAAAAAAAAAAAAGGCAATCAAGTCCTCCATTATGTGTGTCTTTTTGGATTGGGATTAGATGTTCATAGATGATTGTTCTATGACCATGATAGGCTTTGTTGATTGGTTGGGTGCTAATTAAGGATAGAACAATTGTTTTTTGTTGGCTTTCTTTACTTTTGTTCATTTGATGCGCATTTTGTATACATCATGTGGACTTTGGTGTGCTCTTTATCAGGTGCTTTTAATATATATCCTTATTTTGTCTATTGGGGGAAAAAAAATTACTTGTTGCTTTTTAGCTTTTCAAGTAACTAGATTTCCTTTTAAGAAGGTACAAATTGACCTTTTATCGACAATTGATCTAGCCTAATTAGCATCATCGTAAGCTTCAAATTTTATATTTCCATTCTTTGAAATAAGATTTCCTTGCTTGGTGTAGACTTTAGATGACGTAGGATTTTGTATGTTAACTTCATGTGAGATTCATGTGGTGAATGCATGAATTGGCTTACTACAACTATGCTGTTTGCAATGTCTGGTCGGGTGTGAGATAAATAAATTAATTTCTCTACTAATTTTTGATATAGGCTGCAGTCTATGATATCATCCTCCATTTTCCCTCATGGTTTATGATTTTGCTGAATTGGAGTCTTTGTTTGTTGGTTTACACCCTAGCATCCTTGTTTCCCTTAGCAAATCAAGGGTATATTTTTGTGGGGAAATAGACATTCCTCCTTTTGAGTGTGCCTCTTCAATCGTGAGGAAATACTTTAGACTCCATAGATCCTTGATCTTAAATTCATTGGACAGGTAAGTTTTAGTCTTTGAATTTTCCCCTCATCATTTCTAGTAACGGTAATGTCATCCACATAAATTGTCAAGGCAGTTAGCTTACCAAAGGAAATACTTTATCATTGAATTTATGAATCTCCCAAACCATGGGTCTTGGGGACCCTTTATGTTCATAAAGGGGCTTCTTAGTAGGTTTGCAAACTTTGTTCTTCCAAACCTTGTCATCAAACTTAGGTGGGTTATCCTTGTATAGCTCTTCTAAGACTTCATGTAAGAAAGTATTGTCATATGAAATTGCTGCAAGATGTAGTCAAGATTAGCAGCTAAATACAATAGAATATGAATAGTGTTTATTTTTTTCTACAGGTATAAAAGTCTCTTGGTAGTCAATACTATAAGTTAGGGTGAATTCCTTGGCTACCAAGCTAGACTTATACCTTTTACTACCCCATCAGCCTTGTATTTAATTGTGAAAATCTACTTACAACAGCTTACTATTTTCCCCCCTTTGGGAACCGCAATCATATCCTGTGTGTCATTCTTTTTCTAAGTCATGCATCTCATCATTAATTGCTTTCCTCTAATTCTTTTGTCTAACTGCCTCTTAGACTGTTTTGAATTTCAATAGAAGACATTTGGGTAATAAATGCTTGGTATGTAGAAAATAAACGATGCAATGAGGTAAAATTTGAAATAGGATATAGAGTGCATTTTGTAGTGCCTTTTCTTAATGCAATGGACTAACTCAAATCATCATAGAAATTAGAATGAATATTTTCATTACTTGATTCATGGTTGGATGATGGGATATGAGATGATGCTTTAGATTGTCCTTTCCTTGAATACACTTTTAGTTTAAAGGTGTTTTCTGGTAGCGTAAACTAAAAGTGTATGCTGTTCGCATGTGTTCCCTTTCCTTATGCTACTTCTCATGTTCATTGGTTGGAATCCCAATGGGAAAATCTTCTAAAATTTTCTCATAGTTTAGCATTGCTTCAAAAAAAATCTGCTAGAATTTCTCATGTTTACTGGCTGATTCATCAGAGGGATCCAAGGTTAGAACATTTGAAACTGCAGAGAATATTGGTGTAAAATTTGATCATTATGGGGCTGAAAAATCTTGGACAATAGGGAAAATTGATGTGAAATCTAAGGTAGAGGCATTTGGCACATCATCCGATTTTGGAAGGACACATCCCGCATTCCTACCATTCCTAGGAAAAATTTCTACAGCTTATCTTCAATTCTTCCAACCTCCCCCTTAAGATAGGTGTAAAATATAGGGTTGACATTCAAAGAAGGTGAAATCCATGGCGATAATATGATCTTTTTGTCGGAGGGTGGTAGCATTTATATCCCTTTTGAGTGGATTAATATCCAAGGAAGACACACCTAAGACCTCTTGGGTTAAGTTTATGAGTTTATCTCTAGATTGTTTGGGATTGTGAATGAAGGATACACCACCCAATATTTATACCTTAAAGTTGGGAAAAGAAGAGAGTACTGTTATGAGGTATTTGAAGCCAAGGATTCAAGAAGACATTTGATTTATGAGGAATGTAGTCAAAATGGCTTCCCTCCAACATGATTTTGAAACATTCATTTGAAAAAATAAAGACCTAGCAACTTCCAAGATATGTCTATTTTTTCCTCCTTGCTATCGTATTTTGTTGTGGGGTATACATGAAGATTGATGCACAATGCCTTCATTTTGGAGATAAGTGACAAGATCATGATTGAAGTATATCCTCTCACTATCTGACCTTAAAGTATGGATTTTGGTACCAAATTGGGTACAAACCAATTTGTAGAATAATGGGAAAGTGGAACTATAGTGTAGTCATTAATGAAGGTAACAAATCATCTAGACCCTGAAATATTTGGAATTTTAGAGAGTGCCCAAACATCTGTGTATATTAAACTAAAAACAGAAGTTTGTTTTGCATTTTTTTATTAGAAAAGGTACATGATGGTGTCTTGCAAACTCACAAACCCTGCAATGAAAGTCATGGGATTTAGTTTTGCTAAAAAATGTGGGAAACATATTTTATATACAAGAATAAGTTGTTTTAAGGGATTGTGCATTTAAATTACACACAATACTCACTAAGAATATTGCATGTCTGACCTGATTAGAAAAATACAAAAATGAATGTTGCATGTCTGTATAGTTCCCAGATTTTAGGTATCCATCTCTTTCAGCAAGAGTGATGATCCATTGTGGTGTTGTTGCACCCAAATCCAAAAGTTGTAGGGCTTTTCTTCTATAAGTTGTGGATGATTTTGGCTATCCACAGAGTGCATGGGGTAAGAAAATTTTCCTTTAGTTTGGAGGTGACTCGTCCCTTTAATCAATATGGTTTTCTGGTGTGAGAAATTGGACCCAGTTTTGTTGACATCGTAGAATTCCTTTCTCCTTTTTAACAAATCATTTATTTTGGAAAAATAAACATTTAGCTCATAACTCATTTCGGAATAAATCTGATATTCGAGGATTTATCCTCTAAAACTTCTTCTATCATGTGAATTATTTTTAACTTCTTGGGTGTGGAATAGAGGATGCTGTAGTTCATTGGATAGCAGACTGGGATCACATATTCACCATCACAAGTTAATCTTAGATTATATATTGAGATCAAGCAACTAGTATCTGCATGATAGGATTTACTTTAGGAATTCCCTTGTATATCATATATCATAGATGGAAAATAAGGACATGATTCTTTCTAAAATAGAGTTCAAAGTATTCGTTACACATAGGCATCTGCATAGGATCCTTCCTATAGGCAAAAGACATGTAAACATGATAAAGGGCTCAAATAGATTGTTGCTGCATGATCAGGATTTACTAACTAGGAGTGAATTGCAAACATATATGAAAATAAATTGATTCCATTCTTTCTGAAACAGAATTTGAAGTTTTTGTATCTACATCTGTATACAATTCTTTATAGGACAAAAGACATAAACAAGACGAAGCTTCGTTATTTTAGATCAGGCTTAAATAAAATCCATTTAAGATATTTCAATATTTTGTATTTAGCTACTAAAGTAATTGCCCTGCATGATCTTACTTCCCATTGAATAAGATTCTGCCACAGAAGGTGAGTAAGAAAAATACATTTCTTCCTCCTTCCACTGAAATAATTTTGTTTACATGATGTCAATGCTTCATACCTGAGGTGGATTTGGTTACTTCCAAGAAAATCAATCATTGGAAATGATTTCAGACAACATTGCTTCAGATGGTAATAGCTGTTCCAGCAGGAGCGTTAATTTTGGGAACCTTTCCCTGTTTCCACCTCTTATATTTGAGTTGATAATTGTTTTAATCTTTTGGACTACTTGTGAAATCTGGCCGTTTTTTCTTCCATTTGAACAAATCTTTCTGTCTATGCTTTGTAGGTTCCATCAAAAACATCATGTGATCTTGAAGCGCCAAAGCAGGAGCTGGAAAGTTCTGGGAGCCTCTAATTCACCCTAGTACATTTATTTTTGAATATGGTATGTTGGTTTAACTGCAGGTGTTCTTATGTGTTTGAAGACAAGAGCTTAAATGGTTATTTTCCAGAAATGAGTCGACATCAATTTGTGAATATGATGGGCCTGGCTAAATGATGTTAGGTTTTTAGGTTTATGGGAACTGCCAGTAGTTTTTATTTTTTATTATATTGTCAGTGAAGATTATCTATGACTTGTTGAATTGAGACGTGGTAATTAGCATAATTAATGGAGCTTTTTCTTGTGGTGTGTTACCATAGTCGGTGGTTGACATTGCTTAAGTTTACTGCAAATAAATATGGATTGTGCAATGTATTTAGATTAACTTATCTTTGTATCTCCTGCTGATAGCTCCCTTATTAGAATATGCTGTGTTTTCTTGGAAAGGTATTGTTTTTCCCTCTGAAATATCCAAAGGTTTGGTCATTATATGGAACGGATATGTACCTGAAGAGTGTCTTTTAACTGTTGTGGGACAGAATTCTTCCATCATGTGCTTCCCGGGGCACCTTAATTGATGGTACTTATTTGATCTCTAAATATATTTCTAATAGTATTAAAGAATCTCTTTGAATGCTGCTGTATATCGCATCTTCTTATGTGTCAAGTACCATGCCACGAGTTTGTGTTTCCTTTCTTGGGCAAGAAACTTGTGCTTTCTGACTGATTTGAATTCCAAGTCAAGACTGGTGTGATCTTTGACTTAGCACTGGTGATAAGGGAATAAGTGGGCTGCATTGCTTGGCCTACTGCTAATTGATTGTGGTGCTGGGTGAAGTTGTTCTTCACCTTGCTTGCATTATATTATGGAAGGGTTGTTCAGACACTATATTTGGGAAAAGGTCCTAACAGGCCTGAGGATTGATATTACTATATCTAGCCTCTGTCCAAATCATACATGAGATTTGAGGTTTGACGGTTATGATCACTTGAATATATCTATCTATCTATCTATCTATCTATATATATATATGCTTGCATATTTTGAATCTTATAGGTGGATAGTATCGAGGCAGTGCTAATTCGGTGAATCACTGGTTTTGAGACTATCTGGTATGTCATAATGTTGATTACTGGGTAATAATTTGATTCACTCTGATGAATGTATGAATGTTTTAATGTGGATATATACAAATATTTTAACTGCAATGTATTTTTTTCCCTGTAATTTATGGAAATTTTGACTAAAGACCGCATTTATTAAATGCAGTTGCTGCAAGTTTAAAAGATATTGTAGTTTTGCAATAAATTCTGAGATTTTTGAGATTTAACCTATAACAATAGACCATCTACAAGTTTTGAAAATATTTTTTAAAGATATGCAGATTGTATGACGAGCTTTAGATAGTGAATTATGAATCTTGTCTTGTTAATAAATAGTTGGCTATTTTGCTGCTTGAATAGCATAATGTGTTCTTTGCAGTCAAATTGTTGAGTGTTTTAGAAGAGTATATCTTTATGGAAGTTTTCTTCTAATTTCTTTTACATTTGTTTGGCAATAGGTTAAAGAAATGGGAAGTCAAGGGCATGGGTTCATGATGTGACACCATCCCCTGAGGTAAACACCATGTTCTTAGAACAATCTCGGGGCAAATTGGGCTGGTTGAGCCCTCAGCCCCATCCTGTCCATAAGAATATATGAATTCCAGAACTGGTATACGGTTTGGGTTGGGCAGATAGAGCCCCCCATCAATCCTTCTATATGAATATATATTGAATTCCTAAACCCACATTGGGCTAGGTTTTGCCAATTGGGCAGCTTTACTGAATGATGATTCCCTGTTTTCCAACCGCAAGAAACCATCTGATTTTGGCTTCCTTTAAAAGCAGGAATGGTCGACTTCCACTCCACCTTTCTAAGAAAGTGAAACTGAAAGGAAAGAAAAAATTTTCAAATGTTCTATCAGGTATATGTATTCAAAAGCTCAATGTTCATGTTTCATCTTCATTGAATCATGCATCTCCAACTCATAATGTACAAAGCACAAGAATGTATTTGAGCTTTGAGCTTTGAGGATTGTAATAGTTGCTTCCTAGAATTGATGTAGGCAGTGAAGATAAAACATCAACCAAAATGAGACAAATGGGTTAGGTTAAGGAGTGGAGAGGCTATAGGAGAACTGGGTTTGTGGGGGATTTGTACATCATTTCATTTTTTGTGTGTATGGTTTGGTATCTGTCAATTAAATTTTTGTTTGGAAGTAATTAGTAGGGGGTAGTAGAATTGGTTGACACAATTGATGTGGAAACATGTGCTGGCAAGAATGCCAAATCTTGACAAAATCAAGACTAAAATAGGAAGACTAGTGATGAAGGCTAGTAATAGACAAGAATAGAAGGTATAGATGGATGGTGGAGGTGGTTGGGGATAAAAGAAAGATTAATGAGGCATAAGGATCAAGGATATGACGAGAGAGAAATGACAAATCACAAAGGTAGATTGATTCTATATATTTAGTCTAAATTGAGCTTTTTAGACTAGGAGTCAGAAAATATGACACATTTCAACTTGTATTATTTCATTTATTTTTTCTCTTTAACTTGCTCGTACTGTTGCCCAATTCCTCCAAATTGGAGGCGCATTGAGATTTGGTCAATTCCAGCAAGTCAAGACCATCATGGCTTGCTCATCAATGGGCTGAGTGGTATGGTAGATTGAGTCGTTAGCCTCTGGTATAGCTGTGCAATATCTCTGCATTATCCACGAAACAAAGCATCAATATTGTATTAAGATGTTTTGGAGGAGAAACGTATTTGGGCATGCTTAATGGGACCCTTATAAAAGCATGGTAGCAAGAGTAGAACAGTGAAAGCAGATTGAAACAATGGCAATCAAATGAAACAAATGGGAGGAGAAGATGCTCGACCTAGTCAAGGAGGGGCTATGAAAAGTGATTGCAATGCATAGGTGATTATAGAAAAAATGGAGAAAGGACGAGAAGCAATTGAACAGTTGAAAAAGTTTGTGCAAAGGCTGTTAATAGAATGGATCGAGTGGGTGACAATCTCATACGTTTATAAACATTAAAAACACAACACAAGTCAATATGCACTAACTCCAAATATTCTTCGACTCTTTATTTTTTACTTTTAAAGGGTCTTTTGGTTATTTTATTTTTTGTACAAGAGTTGTAGACGAGAATCCATCCTAGAATCATAATTTCCAATGATCTTGAATTAACAGGTGTTTGGATTTTGTTTAAATTAATGACGTAGTTGTAGATGTTAAAGGTATGTTTCCTTAGTGTTAGGTATTTCCTTTTTTTTAATGAAATTTAGAGTTTGTTTGGTCATGTGATTTAAAAATAATTTTTTATTTTTAAAAACAGAAAACTAGTTTTAAAAATTCTTAATACTACTTGGTTGTTGTATTTTGAAAACAACTTTTAAAAACAAAGTGAGATAGAAAATAATTTTTAGAAAATAAATGTAAGTTGTTTTCACCCGTTTTAAAAAACAGAAGGAAAATCTTTTACTTTTAAAGGGTCTTTTGGTCATTTTATTTTTTGTACAAGAGTTGTAGACGAGAATCTATCCTAAAATCATAATTTCCAATGATCTTGAATTAATCGATGTTTGGATTTTGTTTAAATTAATATGCCGCAGTTGTAGATGTTAAAGGTATGTTTCATTAGTGTTAGGTATTTCCCTTTTTAATGAAATTTAGAGTTTGTTTCGTCATGTGATTTAAAAATAATTTTTTATTTTTAAAAACAGAAAACTAGTTTTAAAAATTCTTAATACTGCTTGGTTGTTGTATTTTGAAAACAAAGTGAGATAGAAAATAGTTTTTAAAAAATAAATATAAGTTGTTTTCACCCGTTTTTAAATACAAAAGGAAAACATAGAAATTAAAAAAAAAATCATAAAAAAATAAAATAAAATTGAACATGATATCATTCCCTTTGAGTAATGTGCTCGATTCATTAATAAGTCTAACAATTTTTAAAAATAATTTAGAACTCAAAAAATGAACCAATTAATACTAAAAAATTTATTGGCAAAAATTGGTTTCATTGTTTTCCAACTATATAAAATCATTATTTTTTGATTTTTTTTGGCTAAGCAAATTAATTTCAAATTAAATAAGACTTAACGAGTCTAGCAATTTTTAAAAATAACTTAAAACTCAAATAAAGAGCCAATTAATACCTCGATTTATAGACAGAAATTGGTTTAAAGTGATTCTATTGTTTTTCTTTTACATAGAATCATTATTATATATTTTTTTTTAAACAAATAACTAAAACAAGACTAATGTTTAGATTCATTATTAAGTTAGTAATTTTTTAAAATAATTTGAAACTCAAATAATAAATTCATTAATACCTCAAACTTATGGATAAAAGTTGATTCATAATGGATCTATCATTTTTTTTTGTATATAATTATATTTTTATAAATTTTCTCATTATAAAAATGAACTTTAAATTGAGTCACACTTTGTATTGAATTTATTAATGAGTTTAATAATTTTTAAAAATGTTTTTAAAAAATAATTTTAAATTCAAAAGACCGATCTAATTAATTTCATATTAAATAAAAACATTCTATTTTTTTTTTCATAATTCAGTATTAAATGTGTACATGAAATAAAAAACGTGACTCATTTACATGTTAAAAAGTTATAATATTTATGATTTTATTATAATAAATTAGAAATTATTTATTTTTCAATTTATTTGTAATTAAAAAACTATTTTAATTTTTAATAAGATTTGAATTAAATTTAATTTATATTATGCAAATTGAATTTGCAATGTTTTTACAAGACCAAAAAAAAAAAAAAAAACTCATAGAAACAATTTTTTTTTGTTTTTTTGTTTTTTAAAAACACTTGCAAAACACCCTTATTTTTATAAAACACAAGAAAATTGTTTGTTTTTTGTTTTTAATTTAAAAATAGTTTTAAAAAACAAGTTTCGGAAAATATAGCCAAACGGACCCTTGGTTATTCTTAACACTATAACATAGATAAAAGGGCAATGAAGATTGTCAACCAATATTAAAATATTGGAATCAAAAGATTGTCAATTAAGCAAATAAATGAATTATTTCCTTTTAATAGTAACCTTTTTATTAAAATAATTGAATAGTTATATTTATTTAAACTAGAAATTGAATAATTTTTTTTTCTTGACTCAAGAACATAAAGACAACCTTTGAGTTTTAGATGACAACTATTTTCTAAAACTCGGTGATATCTCCCACTACCTACATAATAATTCTAGCATCAAAAGTCAACTTTCTTCTCAATTAGAACCTTTATAAAGAATTATTGACATGATTAGTGACCTTGAAATCTATATGCTAAAAATGGATGAAATCCACCATTAAGTAAGATTTAACAATGAGAACATGATGTGTGCCTTTTTTTTGCTTCAGGTATTCCAAACATTCATTTTTTAATGGCCCTTTTTACCATAAAGGAAACACTTGCCTCAAGCTTGCTCTTTTCATAGTCTGTCTTGAATTTCATTGTTTGGTGTTATTTTTCTTTTTGCTAGAAGAGTTTGAAAAACTATAGACTATCATATGAACACTTTTTCAATCCTTGAGAATCCATTCAATCATCTAAGGTTCCATCGTCAATTTTGACAACTTTATCAACAACTTCTTTATTGAATAGTCCAACTTGAATTGCTTGAAGGAATTTGTTAAGGTTTCTAAGGTCATATCAATCTTGTTCTCACTATTGATTTTGACTCTAAGGATTTCCATATCATTAAAGAATGCAATTATATGAACCATATGATCTCTAATGGGAGTTCCCTTCGTTATCTTGTTGTTCATAATAGTCCTAAGGGTATCTTGTATATTTGACTTACAATTATCTCCAAACTTCTCATGAAAGCTAAAGAGAAATCATAAGTCACGACATGAGATATATGCTGCTATTGCAATACTTTATTCGAAGACCAAAGTATATGACATTTGGTCTTTTTATCTATCTTATACCTTTTGATATACCTCTCTTTCCTCGAAGATTGTTCATTAGGTATAATGGGAGCAAGTTATTGAGTTACCCATTTTAGCTCTCTTAGTTTATTTGTTGTGAAAATGATGGTGATTAGATTGTAAGACATGATATCTTTAACATAATAAATAAACATGCATTATTAATTCGAGCATTCACATAATAGCTAGAAATAATTTAGTAAAAATGTAGTACTATTATATACTTCATTATCATGTGATATGTATCTTGGTATCATAAGATTCAACCTTACTTCTAGTAAAATCATGATCTTATGACTAGGTAAAGACCCCCTCAAATTAACCTCATCACATTAAACTGGGAAGTTCCTAATGCAAGTAACATACCTTTTAATTTAGTCCTTAGACAATGAAAGAAAAACTACTTTAAGTCTGATTACTTTCACACTTAAGTATATAACCATTATTCTTGACATCAATGTTATTAAGTAAAGAGTTTTATCTTTAGGATTTGTTGCTTCCCTATTAACATATCTAGTATTGTATAAAAGAAAATTCATATCCTTTGATTCCTTGGCCTAAGCCATTTTTAGAGTGGTAATAGATAAAAATTTAAGATAGACTCAATAATGGACGCTTTGGGTTTAAGAAATCCCTCTACCTCTTGATCTTTTGAAATATTTAAAAGCTTGTTAATTTTACTAATCTCCTTGATACAAAATTATTCATCATGAAAACTTCTAAAATAATATTTATTTTTTCAAATTGAAAATTCTAGTATAATATGGGAAATATCATTTTTGAGAATTTGGGAAAATCTTGAGAGCACCTCATCCATTATGGAAAAATTTTAATTCTTAAAGATTCTCATAAAATATTTTGAGAGAATTTTTTAAAATCTTTAAGAATAATATTATATAACGAAATTTAGCTTTCATGGATTTTCTTAAAAAAAAACAAAAATTTCCTTTTTAATAAAATTTTTTTTCCTTATTCTTACACCTTTCTACTTTAATAATTATTTTTAATTTCGAATCCAATTTTCATGAAAATTTATTTTTTTATCACTACCATTATGGCTAAAGGATCTTACTACAAATAAAATATGCCAATTTCTTTTTGGATCTAAATATTACCGGAATTGCCTCCATCTACAACACAAAATTAGTCAAATTTAATATAAAAAATCCTAGACCAAATCTATTTCAAAAAGTCCATGAAGGGTTGCTAAGCCGCTTAAGCATTGCAATGCAGCGATTGAGCACTATCACTGTCTTCCCTATGATGCCATGGTTTTTCTTTGGATTTTGATCAAACCCAACTCCTTTTGGCTCCTTTTCCCACCATTGGAACCTTTGAATGAGTTGTACTCGTAGGATTTCAAAGCGTGGCCTCCAAGATTCCCTTTTTCTCGCATTAGGTCCCATGAATGAATTTACAACGACAAGATTTCTTGCATCCAATAAACCTCCTTTAAGGGAGCTTACAAACCATCTATGAAACAAGGAAAAAAAAAAGTAAATAAAAATCCTATAATCAACTATTCATCCATATCATTCAACAAGAATAAATCAAATGCATCGATGCAACTCTTTGGTCATAGGATTAATTTAAGGTCTTTCAAAATGGAGTTAGCATACTTTAGAAAAGGATCTAACATGTTTTTACTATCCTAATGCTCTAATGCCAATGGTGGGTTTTAGGATATAAGGGGAAACATTCGTGTGATCTTCTATCTTCCAAAAAGAAGCCCTAGTCTCCACTTCCTCTAGGAAGAGAAGATCACACTTTTCTTATTCCTAGATCCATCGGGTCGAAGGCCCTAGGGTATGGAGATTACTTTAAATCACCTTAAAAAATATTTGGGAACATCTAAAGATTGGGTTTTGAAAAATAGGTTTATTTTGTCACATAGATCTTCTCTTCCTAGAGGAGATGGAGACTAGTTAGGGTTTCTTTTTGGAAGATGGAAGATCACAAGACTATCTAACCTAAACCCTAAGAAGGTTTATATTGGTCATTAAGTGGGCTTAAATGATTAGAACCTAACATACGGGTTTAAGTCACTTAATCCAACCCATTTGTTCCTATTTAATTAATTGATCCAATTGATAAACTCTAATTAATTAAATAATCTAAATAGAAATCAGAAGTTACTTAATTATAAGCATTTGTGCAAACTTTTGCTTATGAAAAAGTATTCGTGTTTATGCTTATGCACTCTTGTGCGCACTAATAACTAAAACGAAATTTCCTTCAAACTATGTGACAACAAAGAATGTGAGTTTGAAGGGGACCATTGGATCTCAAAGGAAAATACTAGCTCCTTTAAAATCAAATTCTGAAGTCAACACTCTACTAAAGAAAGTAATTGCACTTCATCATTTTATTACATTAAATTGAGATACAAATTAATTAATTTATCAAGTTTGTGACCGACTATTTATTATATGTAGGTTCCTTATAAGTTGATATTTTTAATCCAACTAGGTAATAACTATCAACATCTCAAGATTCCCTTTTCAATCCCTGAGTCTCAAACACACCTATATCATGATCAACTGATATACTCTTGTTCACACAAAAAAAAAAAAAAAACACATGTCAAATCTCTCTTAAAGAATTACTATGACCATGGATTTCCTAATCATGAATGTTCAAGATCACTCAAGGGCATATATTGTCTCAAACCAATGAACTATCATATTGCCTTTATTAAAAATATTTATTACAATCTATCTAATCACTAGTCATGCAATCCATAAGGAATTTAGAATCACTTTAGTATCTTCTTTGTAGGTCAAAGTCACTGATAATTTCAACAATAGTTTAATATTCTCTTGAGGTTAAGAACCATTACAACATAGTAGATTGAAATAGTAATGACAACTCGATAGTGTTCAGTCAATAACTCTCTATAAGTCCTATTTAATGTATAAACTACATGTTAGTACACTCATCATAGACAAACTATCCTAAAGATCGAAACAAGTCATCCTACCAATTAAAAGATAGTACATTATAACTTCTAATAAATAATTTATATCTTTGAACCTATCATGAACAAACTCATTAATTTTTAAGGAACTCATGACTTAAATTTTCCGTATAACCCTTAATACACTCAAGTCATATAAAATACAAGTGATTAAGTCAAAATGTTCAAATACACCATAATAATGCAAATATGATAAAAAAAGAAAATTGATATTATAAATAATAAAATCAAAGGTTACATCATGTTACAATGTTTTTAAGGGTTCTATGTTGACAGAAGATAATAAGATATATATAATATGCCAAAGATAATAAGAAGAAAAACAAAGAACATGCTAATGGTACCATCATGATGACATTTATCTAGATGAACATTCCCTCCACCAATCAAATGATCATTTTTTTCCATTATGCATGGTTTTCAAAACAACTTGAGAGATTCTAGTAGGTTATGTCTATAAGTCTACTTCCATCATTGAAATTCATTTTTTTTTTTTTTTTTTTTGTCTTTTATCGTTTCTCTATTTTTCTCTATTATTCTATTTAGTGACGTGGTGTGTCTTCTTTATTCTAAGATTTTGAAGAAGAACGGCTATGACAATGATGGCATTGAGAAATTTGGCCACCACAACAACCACATCCTCACCCATGCCCTTATCCACATCCAATCCTGGATTATAAACTAAGGTGACATTTGCTTCTCAAAATAGCATAGAACCAGACAAGAGCTTTATTCTTTTAGCAAAAACTCATTGTTTTGCTTTATTCTTTTAGTAGTTATATTGTTCTTTTAAATTGGTTTAGAGAATGGATGAATTTTTAACAATAAAATATTCCTTCTTTAAATCTTTATAGAGATGATAAGAAAAATTAAGCGTTTGATACTATCCTATAAGGTTGCCTTACTGTCTTCTTTAATTGTTGAGTCAAGATTCAAGGAATTAAAATGAATTTCATTATCAAATATCTTTGTAAATAATTATTGTCATAAATATTTTAAGTCACAAACTCAAGTTTTATAACATTTGGCATGATCTAAAACTAGTGATAAATAATTAAGTTAGAAACATATATATTCAAACTTACTATAAGGCTAAAAACCATCATATAATTCAATATCTTAAACATGTTGATATTTTATGCTACAAGAAAAGAGAATGACATCAATTATATATGTAAAAGTGTAGTACTACAAACTCATATCATCGATAAAATGTATATAAAATGTCTAATATTTAGTATAATCAAATATAAAAAAAATTCAAATAACTGACAACAAATATTAACCTAAAATTAATAACGAAATAATCTATCTTTTGACCATAAAAAATATTCATATATATATATATATATGGTTTATGCATATTTTCTTGTTATGAGAATATATAAAATATTTCTCCATATTTTTTACTATAAAAAAATATGAATTTATACAATAACCTTTTAATTAAAATAATTTTAAATATAAATTAATTTAAAAAAGGACTAGTAACATAATACTAGGAGTTTTTGATATACCCCTTCCCCTGAGGAAGTGTTTCAAATAAGAAAGAATGGCATCCAATACAAATATTTAGAAAGTGAAGAATAAATAATAAAAAATATGGAGAAAAGAATGACACCCAATACAGGGATTCAGAGGTGTCTTTTGTGTCTCTCACAGGCTTCCCAAAGAATATTGTGCATGTTCATTTATTACTTAATTTTAAGATGAGTAAATGAAGGAGAAGTTAATACTCCAATGTGATGGTCATCCATCTTTACTTCATTTATTACATTTATTAATGAAAACTTGTGAATGATTATAAAAATAGGAATATACCTTTGCTTCACTTATAGAACTAAACTTGTGATTGGAATAGTCAATTCTTGGAGCTACCATTTTTAGAATTTATAACCTAATGTTTAATTTTTATTTCCAAGCAAGCCTACTGTGGTACCCCGCATTTCGGCTCAATGCGTTTCCCACTCGATGGTGAGCTCGATCTTTATTTTTTAAAAAATTGATTTTTATTGATTATTTGAAATGACTTGGAGTCGCCACTTATTTTTGTTTTATTTTTAAAGGGTAAACAAAATAAGAAAGAAAAACCCTAAGTGTGACTCCTTATTTTGGACAAGGTGATCTACGAAAAACCGGATCGGGTTCGGGGGTCAGGTTACTTATCGGGAAGGTACGGTAAAGACCGTAGCACCCTTCTAAGTCCCTAAAGTCGGGTCTCTACTAATAAAATGAAGCTAAAATGGCAATGGATGAATAAAATCAATGAATACCCACATCAATCGTGCATGTATGAGAATCAGAATATATAAGATGAATTATCAGAACGAGTGAATGCGTACCTGGGCAGCAATCTCGAATGCGCTATCATGAAAGGGGGTTAGTGAATAAACACAGAATGACCATATGTATATCAATGAACAGAGTAAATCAATCACATTCAGTTAATGAATCAATCAATCAGTTAATCAATTATAAAATCAAGTATGTAGGGCCCCCACCAAAACCCGTTTATTTTTGCATGAATTAATTCTATAAATCTCATCACTTGAGAATTACGGAATTTGATTCTTTGCTTATTTTAAAACATTTTAGAAAATCAAAGAGGATTTGAAAGTTGCTTGCCGAATAGAAAGTGGAAGCAAATTTTATTAAAAAGGGATTTTATTGACTTTAAGATTACCAAAAGATAAAATAAAATAAATAAAATAAAATAAAATAAAACAAAATAAAATAAATAAAAATAAAATAAGTGAAATAAATTAAAATAAAATGATGAATGAAATAATAATAATAAAATAATGAAAAGGTTAAGGAGTAAAAGAAAACTACTTGAAAATTGAGGTTTGGGGAATTATTTAAAAAAACAAGTGGCCAAAGGTTGCATGCCAAAGGTGGCCATGCGGCTTAGAATCACGTAAGAGTGGACCCAGAGTAGGAATAACCACATAAGAATGAGGGACCTGAGCTTGAGCCTGAGCCTGGGGGGGTTTTCTTGAAAACTTTGAAGAAAAGCTGCTGAGATTATGCCTGTTGCAATATCTGCCCACGGAAAAGAGAAGCAGGACCATTGGAAACATGTCGTGGTGGATGGATCTGCAAAAGGGACTCAGCAGGATGTTTAGAAAGATCCAGCGCTCTCAATTCCTGAAGCGAAGCAGCTGATATAGCTTGTTACATGTTAGATTGTAAACCAAGCATTGATGCATCAAGCCTTGACTGCATCCAGGGTGTAAGTCCATCACCTTGGAGATTTAAAAACTGAATCTTCTGATCCCCATGTCTCATCAGAGCCATGTGAGTGGAGAGTTTATGCTCATATCGCCATCTCTGTGAGCGTGGAAGGAAGGTAGGGATACTCATTCTCCTAATCAGTGGACATCAATTGAATAAGTGGTGACTTGGATTTGTTGAATTCATTGGGACTGCCCTCCCTCAATTGAAATCACTACTGCCCTTAACAACATCCAGCATCGACTCCTCTTGCTCAAGTAAAGAATCCTTTCATTTCCACGTCCTTATTGGTGCAGGGGAAGAGTCTGAATCTTGAGAGTCCCGTGCATCAGGCCGATCGATTTCTTGCCTTAGCAAAGCCATCATTTAATTACTCCCCCATCTGGTCACATACACTGCGAGAAAACTGGCACATATTCTACTCCTGCAAAGCGTCATACAGGGAAGAAAGGTGCCTGTGGATTATCGGGTCTTCCTCAAGCTGTGCCTTGTAATCCCGCAAAGCTGTCTCAAGAAGCTTCAGAGAGCGTTTTGCATGGGCATCAGCGACAACTTTCATGGCATCCAACTCTGACTCAACATATTGCAAGCCTGCTTTGGGTGATATTATTCCGGCCATGATCTACGGACACGCCAGAGGGAAAATAGCACAGGGCAGCAAAATACATCCCTCATGGAGTTAATCGCTGCTGCTGCAATTGGTCTCCAAAGGCGTGGGACATATCATTATTCTAGTCAGATTGACAAACCTGTCTAAGAAAAAAAAAAAAGTAGAAGACTCATGTGTGTTTCAGCTGGTTCAATTGTCCTTTCTTGATAAATTAACTATAGTGGGCTTCTCTGATCATTGCACAAAAACCAAGAATCATGGGAGTCGAATCTAGCAATTCTCTAGGTTTGATGTCAAAGGAACCGGTTGATATTTCACTTCTTTTGCATCCATTTATCATCTTATAATGAATCAAGCTGCAATGACTAGATTTCTTCTCCGGATCCCGATACCTTCAGTACAAATTCATTGCAATGAAGACTCTTCAGGGTTCAAAATCAGGATGGCTTCATTCTTCTGGTCAATCTGAATCATGCAGTCTCCTGGAGGGCAGTCATTGCAGTTGACGCAGCTCCAACTATCCCAACGAAATGCTTGTAATTGTAACAAAGGAGCCTTAATTTCCAGAGTAAAAACCAACAGCCCGGACCCAGGTTCTCCCACACCGTTTCCGGAGCTAGAAAAGAGATCTGAATTTCCAACTTATTGATGGCCCAGACAGTACCCAGTAGCCACCAGGACGTGAAACTCGGTCAATTCCCATCAGTTATACTCCATCATAAGCAGTACATGATACAAGACATTTGGAGTAGTGTACCATATCAAAAGATCTTGATGGGTATGGTTGGACTGGCGCTTCGATGATAGCGAAGGCGTTTCGCCGCCGGCGGCAAGCCGCCGGCGTCGTTTGAAGACAACTTTGCTTGCTTTATTCTGTGCAAATTCTCTCTGAAAGATCTGGGTGAACAAATCTTAGCCTAGTGCTGCTGATCTCATGGAATTCATTTTCTCTAGGAGCACTCCGGTCATGGATCACAAACTCCTCAATCAGTTATCCAAAGGATGGACAATGGACCAGAGGCAAGTCAACTAGCAGCTAGTGAACAGATTGCATCAGGGACACCCATATACTGCTACTGATCCACACAAGGCAGAATCTGCAACTTCAACAAATTCATCGACTTAAACGGTCTGAGCAATCCCATCCGTTTTCCTTGTCCAGATATCTACCAGAGACTCTGATGCTAAGCTCCTTCAGACGCACCCCAAACCAGATTTCCTCTGGCAATGCTTTACTCTTTTAGGTAGAGATGAGAAATCTGATACTCACCATGGCAGAGCACCAAGAACAGGGGATAATGGCAAAACAGAGTACATATAACAAGAACAAAGTGAACCCATTCAAGCCTCATGTCATGGATCAATCAATGGGCTCAGATGGAGGTGAGTGAAATCAAATGAGTATCAAACAAAAATCAAAACAAAGTTACAAATATCCCATGGGGAAAACTGAAACAGAGCCAAACGAGTCCTCAACAAAAAAAACATTAAAAAGAGGGATATGAGCATGTTTGCTCCCAACCAACAAACATCATCCAATAATCAGCAGAAAAAGAAAAAGAAAGAAAGCTTACCAGTTGAAGCAAATGGGAAATTCACAATAAACATACCTAAAAGCGATTCTCTCCAGCTTGGTCTGCAAGAAATCAGCAAGCCCTCCTTCTTCTCCCTCTCCTCGTTCTTTTTCTTTTCTCTGATGATCAGTCCCCAAAAAAATCCTTCTCTGCAGACCCCCCCCGCCTTCTCTCTCATACGCTCCTCCTTCTTTCTAGTTGCCCACCTGCCTCCCCTGTAGCTGGCCTACTACTCTTCAACAGAAACGTACTCCTCTCAGAAGATCCTTCCCCAGGTGTCCACCCTTGATTGGCTCCTTCAAACTCCACTACCTGATTCACTGAAGGCCAATTACGAGGTGACACGTGGTTCCTTGCGATTGTGACACCTGTCCAAAGTTAGCTGCAGAAAATGAGCCCCAAATGGGGGTCTACAAATATGCCCCTCTTCGGTAGAGTTCACGAGTGTAATGAATATGAGCACTGAAGTGATAAGCGAGTGTGAATAGTGAGTGGAATGAAGTGAACTCTACCGAAGAATCAAATAGACCCCCATAGGGACACTGGTGAAACGCAAAGTCACCCAGGCTAGCAGACAAACACAAAGGCTCTAATCCTAAAAGAAAAACATATCTCAGAGAGCCTCGGAAGCTACACTAAGGATCCAGACCCCCTCTAAGACGTCTCCAAAAGTGACTCGAAGATCGATGTCAAAGATGAGTAACGGTCGAACCACCCTGGAGTACGAACAAGAATGCGTCTAAAGGAGACTGCCCTATGTGGACTACGAGATGAATATGTGATAAGCACAGGGTAACGAAGTGAGGAAAACCGAGGACGAATGCAAAACCATGAAGGTAAGATGTGCAATGCCAGTGAATATGAATGCCAGGAGCTGTGACTCAGAATGACGAGACTGACTCTAAACGCTAAACTGAGAAAATAATGGCTCTGGAAGCCAAACCAAAAAGCTAACCCTAAACGCTAAACTAGAAGGCCCATAGGTGAAGACCTATGGTGGTGATATAATAAAAATGCCCATAGATGCCTGATCTATGGTGGTGAAACTCTCAAATGCCCACAGATAAAAATCTATGGTGGTGATAATCTCGAAAGCCCAAGGATGAAAATCCCTAATGGTGATAAATCTGAAATGCCCATAGATACCCGATCTATGGTGGTGATAATCTCAAAAGCCCAAGGATGAAAATCCCTGGTGGTGATAATCTCGAAAGCCCAAGGATGAAAATCCATGGTGGTGATAATCTGAAACAAATGCTCATAGATGAAAATCTATGATGGTGAAAAGCTGATCAAAGCTCATAGATGAAAATCTATGATGGTGAATCTGAAACAGATGCTCATAGATGAAAATCTATGATGGTGAAAAACTGATCAAAGCCCATAGATGTCCGATCTATGGTGGTGAATCTCAAAAGCCCAAGGATGAAAATCCATGGTGGTGATATAACTGAAACAAAGGGGGATGCCCTAAGCAAACTGACGGTAGGGGAACGCCCTAAACAAGATGACAATAGGGGGATGCCCTAAGTGATAACTCGTAAAGATCGAGAAATGGGTCTGACAACCATGAAATCAACACGAGACACGGTAAACCCAAAGAGAGGGGGTATGCCCCTGTAGAAAAACGCCAAATGGGGTATGCCCCAGTATGACGACTCGCAAAGATCAAGAAATAGATCGAGTAGTGAGAAAAACCGCAAAAGATCTGGTGGACTCAAGGATGGGGGTATGCCCCAGTGTAAGATAGTAACCAACATAAGACACAGAACGTCACCAAACAAGATACTATGGGATATGCTCAACGATGATGCAATGAACATGATATTCATAGCCTCAATGAACCAATGCTAAAACAAGTCCAAGCATCACTAAAACTATGTTGACGAAGCAAAACTAAAATAATGGCCCAAACAAATGATGACCAAAACTCTATGTCTGAAATGTAAGCAAAACAAGTCACGACATGTCAACTATCAATATGAGTCTATCATCACAAGTGCATCAACAATCTAATAGGCCCTACCATCATGGGAGATGTTGAACCTAATGTCCAAAGGCATGTGAAAACTTAACCAGAAAGCTCAAGACTAGTCCATATCTTCCTCTGATCACAAGAGAAAGGGATAAGGTCATGCAAGATGATGAAATATATGGGCTCAAAAGATGTAAGGCTCCGATAAGATGGGTGCAGGTATAACGGTGTCCAATGTAGGATGTATGAGTCTGTAACAAAGGAAAGTGGATACCCAAGTTGGACCAAGTATGCTGAGAAGACTGAGCCCAGGGTGTCAATGACTCTATGATCCATCGAAAACAACAATCATGAATATGAGGTGGAGTCTCAATGTCAAAATCATCAAGGTGGGTATGCCCCAGTATGAATGCATCATCTCGAAATGGGCAAACCCTCAATACAAGATAAACTCTGGGAAGTATGCGTCTGGCATAAACTGTCATCTCACCAAATCATCATCGATGAGTAGGCTATGCCCGAGTGTAGGCATCTCCAAATCAAACGTCGATGAGAGGAGTGCAACCAATCATACATCATCTGATCAAAATGAACCTCTGCTCCTCGAAGTCATCATGGTAACGTGAAGAGAGCATCTGACCTCCTCTAAGGAAAAAACATGTCCCAATGTGAACTGGTATCTCTAAGATCAACCGCCAATGAAAGGGTTATGCCCCAGTATAAGGCAAACCCTGAAATGACTAAACTCCACTGCATGCTCTCATAAGTGTTCGTGTCCTGATCCAATCATCTGAAATATATGCCAACAATGATGAGAAGGCTATGCTCTCGTGATCACATCAAAGAAATCACCCAATCATATCTCGTACTCCAATGTGATATGAATCTAATCGCCTCCAAGGAACAACTATGCCTAAAAACCATCATGGACCGAAAGGGGGTATGCCCCTGTGTAAAGTACACCAGATGAAATGCACCAATCATGTCTCATGCTCCAATGTGAAAAATGACATCTGATATCCTCCAAGGAATGGACATGGCTCAAAAATCCGTCATCGACTGAGAAGAGTATGCCTCGACATAATGGTCATCCAATAGAAAAACTCTCTGAGATGGCTATGCCCCAGTGTAAGGTCATACCATAACTCCTGGTCCATCACAATCAGAATGCTCCCGAATCAATCTCAAGTAACGCTCACATAAGAGCTATCAAACACAATGTGTGATGTCATGGCCTCAGGGTGGTCTTAAGACTCAGGACGTAACGAAGGCTAGGGTGATAGGGTGATAGAAATGAAGGGAAACTAGGCCCAAATACCCAATGATCAAAACCCATGCCCTCATGTATAAAATGCAACATGTATAGAAAATATCGTGAGCCATGGACCTGAAGATGCCTACGTGAACATGGTAACAATGATGATGCAATGAAGAAAAACCGAACTGATGACAAGATGTATAATGATGGTGCGAAGAGGGTATCAAACCCGAAAATGAGGTCACTGTAAGAACGAAATGAGAGGTGAAATGAGAATGATGAATCAGAAGTGAAAACGAGGATGATGATGAAGCATAGAATACGAGATCGAGTGATGATCTGCTCAAATCAAATATGAAAGGAGATCACGTCAATAATGAACACAATGATGGAATGGGCAATGACCCAGAGCTCCTAAGAGAAGGTCACTCATTTCGCTCTCAAAATACATGACAAAGTGAATACAAAAAATAGAAGGGTCTCGGAAAGCTCACATACGAACGCTCATCATCAAACATACTCAATCAAGCGACCCTCAAACACTGATATACACATACTCAGTGATAGATAATAATACACACATGTGCCTCTTTTTTTTTTTTTTTTTTTTTTTTTTTTTTTTTTTTTTTTTTTTTTTTTTTTTTTTACATATATACAAATATACATGCTCTGAACGCAAACCAAGAAACCACAAAGATAAGGTCAAAAATGGATAAACATGCTCTCAAACTCTGACGAGATGACCTTCTCAAACTAAGGATCCCTGGATCAACGTCTGTAGGATGGATAGTGGAAAATGACATGACTACCCTCCATGTAATGAACTGAGGGTGATCACCACTCGGGAGTGAGATAAAGTGATGCAAAACGAGCAACAGATAGGATAAAGGACACAATCGATGAAGTGTGATGAAATGCAATGATGCAACGATAGGAAAAGATAATGAGAAAGATGCGTTCCTCGGTCCAAGGCTCCTGAAACTCCTAAACAATGCATGCATACACTGAAGGGCCCCTATCCCGGTGTAAAAGGTGAGCAAGGCTATAAGAAATGAAAGGCTATGATGCTCATGCGAGGCTCAAAGGGCTAGCAACGGACTATGATGTCAATAAAGGTAATAAGGTATGAGCTAACCGAAATGAAGGCCACCCATCCTGCGACCACGGTCTCAGACATCGTGCTATCAAGCCCTCAAATGATCAATACTAAAGATTGATGTCCATATGATATAACCATGTCAACCCTCTAGAATCATGCATCAAACCGTACTCCGAATGCTCCATAATAATCCCAAAGATGATCCTATCAAAGCAAAGTGAACGACGATCTCATCGGGCACGATTGCTCATCACAAACCAACTCTCATCATACAAGATCAATCTCTATACTCACAGCAAAATAAGTGACAGTCTCATCAAGCAATCGACCAATCCTCACATCGTAAGCCACCGAAAGATCATAAGCCATCCATCGTCATGCGAGATCAACCCTAGGCTCAAACTCCTCGCACTCTACCTGGTCGAATCAGAGAGGGGATGTGAAAAGCTAGAAAGATCGAGGATGGAAAGGTCATATAATGGTCTCAAGGGTAATGTTGTGCAAAGCTCACAATGAATGGATGTAGGTCAAAGCAAAGTCAAGGTGTGGGAAGTGAGCAAGGTACTGGTCTGATCATAAGAAGATGGATCACAATCTCGAACTCCCTAAGTCAAATATCTGATCCTAGGCTAATAGGCTCAATATCCTCCATGATAGGTCAGGCCTCAAGACCACAATGTGCAAGTGAAAAGACGTCTCAAGTCAAAAGAAACACACATCATATCACAAAACACAAAGATACGTCCATAAAAGAAAATGCATCCAATGGGATAATCCGATGAGTACATCATGCAAAAGAAGGATAACAAAGACAATACTCAAGAATCGAGTTATAGTCTCCAAAAGTCCAAAGCAAAACAGGACTAAACAAACAAACAAAAACAAAAACAGTGACTGGTCCTGTCATCACATCTCTGGCCACAGAGGGAACAAAATCTGAGCGCCATCGTAGCAAGGTAAGCCAATCATGAGTCAATCGCCCAAGTCAACAAGGTCAGGGACTACTGGTGAAGGGGTGTCTGCATGCATGGCCTGAGCTGAGGTAGGAATAGAAAACATGTCAGACTGAGGATGCCCAAACATCCCAGAATCAACAATGTCCTGTATGGCATGTCGTAGAGCAGTGCAACGATCAGTGTGATGTCCGACTGACTGATGGTACATACAATATAAATCAAGCCGAAACTGCGAAGGCACAGGATCCGGAAGTGCCCTAGGAGCCAAAGGAGTCAAAAATCCCATGGCCTGGAACGTCTCAAAAACTCTACTCAGGGGTATACTCAGATCTGAAAAGTGTCTCCGACATCGTCGATGAGGGTGAGGTCGCCCCTGAGGAACTGTAACGACCGGAGGGCCGCGAACCCGGGATGGAGGTCGTGTCGACGTAGCCAATGAAATGGATGAGGAATGCTGCTGGAGCACTGAATATGGGCGAGGCCGTGGATGTGAGGCACTCAAAGTAACAGATGTCGACGAAGTCAAATGTGGCAATGAAGGCATCGCTACTCCTGGAGCTCCTCTCGATGACGATGAGTGCTCTGACAAAATGAGCTCAATCCTCTCAACCCTCCGTGTCAAATCCCTCATCATCTCATAAAGAGTAGTAAGAGTAATGGGTGCGATCTCGTCCGACATGGTGAACCTCAACTGACGAAGTCTAATCTCAAGGTGCTCTGTATCATAATCATCATACCGTCAATATCTGCTCAAGGACCAGTCACGACACTAAAACTGTCCAAGACTCTAAAACAAACACATGCAAGAGACAAACAAAACCACACACGATGCTACTCAAGATAACAACACATAAAATGCATGATACGAAACAATGATAACAATAAAAAGAAGATAGAAACACATGCCCAAGAAAACAACAATATCACTAAGTGAAATGAGAGTACATCATGCGAAAAATAAGACAATAAGGTCTACTCTCGAAACATAGGGTACGAACTCGACTCACTGTCTATAAAACAAGACTCAAATACAAAGTAAAAGAGAACAAAAAAACTCAAACGACCAACTAACAATGTAGTCCCAAAATACACCCACAAGGTATACAATATCAAAGTGTCCTGTGAATATCAGTGCCCTGGGTGTCTCAAACATGGTGGGATAAACCCGAAGAAGGAGGAACTGCATGTGTGGAATATGCTGGAAGGGAATCAGCAGTCATATCTGGACCAAGATCGGTATCTGTGGTCGATAAGGGGAAGCTAACCGCACCACTGTCAATAAGATCCTGTATGGTATGACGTAAAGAAGCACAATAGTCAGTACGGTGGCCTGCCATCTGGTGAAATGCACAGAACTCGTGAGCACGAAAACGCGGAGGCAAGGTACTCGGGAGTGGCCTAGGGGCCAATGGTACTAAAAATCCAGTAGCTCTGAGTCGCTCAAAAGCTCTATCCAAAGGCATCCCCAAATCAGAATAAGTCCTCTGACGTCGCCGATGGGGACGAGACTGCTCATGTCGTGGGATACTAGTCTGTGGACGCTGAAACTGAAATGAAGGTCGCACCGTGACAGTATGAGGATGCACAGAAGGGTACTGCTGAACTGAATGAGGGTGACGATGCTGTAAGGGTGCGAAATCACTCCTAGGTATCTGCAATGATCTCGCATAGGGATGATAACCAGGTCGTCGATGATGAAAGTCCGTAGAACATACGCCTTCATAGCTCTCAGATGATCCACCAACTCCCTTCCCCTCAGTATCTGGGGAAGAAATAATATCTGACCATAATCCTCTAGATATGCCATCATCTACATCGAACAAAGCCTGAACTAATGACCTGAAATCTCGGAATGGGACTCCCGTCAAATGCCGAGCAAACCTAGGATGCAAACTCCTCAAAAACATGCTCATCTGATCTCTCTCGGTAGGTCTCTCAATCATCTCCGCAGCCTTATCCCTCCAGCGGGAGATAAAAGAAGAAACGGACTCATCTGATCCCTGTCTAAGAAACTCAAGCTCTCTACGTGTAATGCCCATATCACCACTGAAGGAATACTGTCTCAGAAACTCCTGTGCTAAGTCCTCCCAAGTTCTCCGACGAGATAACTCTAATGAAGCGTACCATCTCTGTGTCCTGCCGCTCAATGACAATGGGAACAAAGTGAGCAACTGTGCCTCATCTAGACCAAGGGCCCTCATAACTGTGCTATAAAGTCTGAGATGAATACGAGGACATCCAACACCCGTATATCTCTCTATATCAGGCATCCTGAAACCGACCGGCAAAGTGGCCACTGGCACATCGTCAGTGTCATCCCATGAAATCATCTCATCAGGATCTCTCATCTGTCTAATCCTCCGCTCGAGTCTGTCCATACGAGAATGAGGATCCTCAATAACAGTAACTGGTGTGACAATGGGTGGAATGACAACAACCTGATCATGTGAAGTAGCATGCAAAGTCTGCGTAGCTGGCATCTGAGCAGGTATAACAGGTGGTGCCACTAAATCAGATAACGTGTCCTCGAGCACTACGTGCCTACTCTGCTGAGTATCCATCCTCTAACTCAAACTGGCCAATGCCCCCTGAATCGAAACCACAAAAGCGATAAGCAAACCAATCGAAACTGATTGTGAATCCGTCTATAGCGGCACAGCGATACAAATCAACCTCCCTCCCACTCAACCCAGGGCACTGAACCAAGACTGGGACTACAAATAGACTCCTACAAAAGAACCAAACAAAACGACTCAAACACGACACGGGATGCAACAAACAATGACCAATGCCTGATACAATACAACCCAATACATGACAGGGTGTGATACACAATCATATGGTGATAATCAGAAATCTGGATGTACGATAGAAACTCTAGAGTCATAGGAGTGTCCAACATGAGATGACCACAAATATGACTAAAGAATTTCTATTGATGATCCAGAAAATGATCGAGGTGTGAAGAAAGTGAATGGGGTGTGAAGAACAACACTATCACGAGATCGATACTCAATCTAGACCAAAATATCCTTGATTCAACCTTCAACTCGAGCTCCATAAGGGAAGAAAATGATAAGGTGATCAAGGCGAATCTCCCGAAAAATGTGTGAATATGAAAATGTGTCTTTCACCTTTCTATAATAAAAATATGAGCGTCGAGTTGAAAATCGAACCATGGATCCAACAAACGATGAGGTACTAAGCTCGTGATAAGCGTACAATGTAAAAAGATGATCATGAACATATCCCAAAGTATCGAGTAAGTGACAACAAAGTGAAGGGGTGTGTCGAGCCAAGAAATGAGAACGAAATCCCTAGGGAGAAAACATGCCAAACTCATCAAGTGAAAAACACAAACTAAGGCGACAAGACGAAATGTGATCCAACCGATACTCAAACTCATACCGATCTCTGAGCACTCTCAACTGGAGACTAAAAGAGGGAGTGTCAAATCCAAAGTGTAACCATAGAGGCTCTGAAGGCCCTCAGATGCACCCACGTGTAAGGAGGGAGTCCTAATCGAAGGATCTACGGCTCAACCTACGAGGTGAAGGTGGCTCTAAATGGATATGGGTGGACTTTAAAAGATCCCTAGCAGAAGCGATCATACCCTCCGGCGGTACACAACCCTCTGCACGCCTCCGAAGAGACGGGGCGCTTCCATGCAAGGTGGTCATCACCTCCACACATGCACTACCTCGACATCCCAGGGGGTTTCCTATGGTGAAGCCTCTCAAACTCTCAACGCTCAATAGTCGACTAGAGTGCACAGTGAATGGTGTGGGTGCATCCGAAAACCCTAAGAATCTAGAGCAGAAGAGGAAACACACTGGTCGCACAACTATCCATGAAACCTAGCTCGGGGCTATACAGGTCTTCAATGATCGGACTCCAATCAGCATCGGTATGTCGGTCTCCTCCAGGATGCTCCCATACATCGATATAGCCCGTCGCTAGACCCTACTCCTAATCTCTGGCTCGGTCAGAGGACAAGCACACAGAAGGCCTCACACTTGCAAAAGTGAGAACCGAAATGAAGGAAATGACCGAGACCAAGAGATTTGGAGGTAAGGGGATAGAAGTGCGGCCCACATGGACAAGCGACATGCAATCAAGCAGAAGAAGGTAGGTCATGCGACATGCAGTCAAGCAGAGTACAGGATACACCACTCATGTATACATACAAGTCGTGCCAATCAGGATGAATAGTGATAAGAACACCATGCTCAAAGACAATCAAGAGAATATATGATCCAGAGAATCGACATGTCAAATCAAACCAACAACGAATCCATGCATGCAAGGCAATCAGAATAATCATGGCAAATATCAGAATGACTATGCTGATCGAGGCAAGATGATCAATCAATATAATCAGCATGTCAATGTACTCAACAAACATGGCAATGAAGCACAGAAAAATCAAAATCCTCAATCAAGATAATCAATCTCATAATCAGCACAGCAAATGCCTCAAACAAATATATCAATCAAGCACAAAGAAAATCACTGTGTCAGAATCCCAAATCAAGATAATCGACCTATACGATCAATCATGTCAATGTCCCAAGTGAAAACTCGAGAACTCTCAAAGTGCAATCAAGAGAAGAGTACCCACTGATCGACTCACCAAACACCACATTTGCTTCATCTTAAGTTCAAGCTTGACCCTCTAAATGATCCCCAGCGGAGTCGCCATTTTGTGGTACCCCGCATTTCGGCTCAATGCGTTTCCCACTCGATGGTGAGCTCGATCTTTATTTTTTAAAAAATTGATTTTTATTGATTATTTGAAATGACTTGGAGTCGCCACTTATTTTTGTTTTATTTTTAAAGGGTAAACAAAATAAGAAAGAAAAACCCTAAGTGTGACTCCTTATTTTGGACAAGGTGATCTACGAAAAACCGGATCGGGTTCGGGGGTCAGGTTACTTATCGGGAAGGTACGGTAAAAACCGTAGCACCCTTCTAAGTCCCTAAAGTCGGGTCTCTACTAATAAAATGAAGCTAAAATGGCAATGGATGAATAAAATCAATGAATACCCACATCAATCGTGCATGTATGAGAATCAGAATATATAAGATGAATTATCAGAACGAGTGAATGCGTACCTGGGCAGCAATCTCGAATGCGCTATCATGAAAGGGGGTTAGTGAATAAACACAGAATGACCATATGTATATCAATGAACAGAGTAAATCAATCACATTCAGTTAATGAATCAATCAATCAGTTAATCAATTATAAAATCAAGTATGTAGGGCCCCCACCAAAACCCGTTTATTTTTGCATGAATTAATTCTATAAATCTCATCACTTGAGAATTACGGAATTTGATTCTTTGCTTATTTTAAAACATTTTAGAAAATCAAAGAGGATTTGAAAGTTGCTTGCCGAATAGAAAGTGGAAGCAAATTTTATTAAAAAGGGATTTTATTGACTTTAAGATTACCAAAAGATAAAATAAAATAAATAAAATAAAATAAAATAAAACAAAATAAAATAAATAAAAATAAAATAAGTGAAATAAATTAAAATAAAATGATGAATGAAATAATAATAATAAAATAATGAAAAGGTTAAGGAGTAAAAGAAAACTACTTGAAAATTGAGGTTTGGGGAATTATTTAAAAAAACAAGTGGCCAAAGGTTGCATGCCAAAGGTGGCCATGCGGCTTAGAATCACGTAAGAGTGGACCCAGAGTAGGAATAACCACATAAGAATGAGGGACCTGAGCTTGAGCCTGAGCCTGGGGGGTTTTCTTGAAAACTTTGAAGAAAAGCTGCTGAGATTATGCCTGTTGCAATATCTGCCCACGGAAAAGAGAAGCAGGACCATTGGAAACATGTCGTGGTGGATGGATCTGCAAAAGGGACTCAGCAGGATGTTTAGAAAGATCCAGCGCTCTCAATTCCTGAAGCGAAGCAGCTGATATAGCTTGTTACATGTTAGATTGTAAACCAAGCATTGATGCATCAAGCCTTGACTGCATCCAGGGTGTAAGTCCATCACCTTGGAGATTTAAAAACTGAATCTTCTGATCCCCCATGTCTCATCAGAGCCATGTGAGTGGAGAGTTTATGCTCATATCGCCATCTCTGTGAGCGTGGAAGGAAGGTAGGGATACTCATTCTCCTAATCAGTGGACATCAATTGAATAAGTGGTGACTTGGATTTGTTGAATTCATTGGGACTGCCCTCCCTCAATTGAAATCACTACTGCCCTTAACAACATCCAGCATCGACTCCTCTTGCTCAAGTAAAGAATCCTTTCATTTCCACGTCCTTATTGGTGCAGGGGAAGAGTCTGAATCTTGAGAGTCCCGTGCATCAGGCCGATCGATTTCTTGCCTTAGCAAAGCCATCATTTAATTACTCCCCCATCTGGTCACATACACTGCGAGAAAACTGGCACATATTCTACTCCTGCAAAGCGTCATACAGGGAAGAAAGGTGCCTGTGGATTATCGGGTCTTCCTCAAGCTGTGCCTTGTAATCCCGCAAAGCTGTCTCAAGAAGCTTCAGAGAGCGTTTTGCATGGGCATCAGCGACAACTTTCATGGCATCCAACTCTGACTCAACATATTGCAAGCCTGCTTTGGGTGATATTATTCCGGCCATGATCTACGGACACGCCAGAGGGAAAATAGCACAGGGCAGCAAAATACATCCCTCATGGAGTTAATCGCTGCTGCTGCAATTGGTCTCCAAAGGCGTGGGACATATCATTATTCTAGTCAGATTGACAAACCTGTCTAAGAAAAAAAAAAAAGTAGAAGACTCATGTGTGTTTCAGCTGGTTCAATTGTCCTTTCTTGATAAATTAACTATAGTGGGCTTCTCTGATCATTGCACAAAAACCAAGAATCATGGGAGTCGAATCTAGCAATTCTCTAGGTTTGATGTCAAAGGAACCGGTTGATATTTCACTTCTTTTGCATCCATTTATCATCTTATAATGAATCAAGCTGCAATGACTAGATTTCTTCTCCGGATCCCGATACCTTCAGTACAAATTCATTGCAATGAAGACTCTTCAGGGTTCAAAATCAGGATGGCTTCATTCTTCTGGTCAATCTGAATCATGCAGTCTCCTGGAGGGCAGTCATTGCAGTTGACGCAGCTCCAACTATCCCAACGAAATGCTTGTAATTGTAACAAAGGAGCCTTAATTTCCAGAGTAAAAACCAACAGCCCGGACCCAGGTTCTCCCACACCGTTTCCGGAGCTAGAAAAGAGATCTGAATTTCCAACTTATTGATGGCCCAGACAGTACCCAGTAGCCACCAGGACGTGAAACTCGGTCAATTCCCATCAGTTATACTCCATCATAAGCAGTACATGATACAAGACATTTGGAGTAGTGTACCATATCAAAAGATCTTGATGGGTATGGTTGGACTGGCGCTTCGATGATAGCGAAGGCGTTTCGCCGCCGGCGGCAAGCCGCCGGCGTCGTTTGAAGACAACTTTGCTTGCTTTATTCTGTGCAAATTCTCTCTGAAAGATCTGGGTGAACAAATCTTAGCCTAGTGCTGCTGATCTCATGGAATTCATTTTCTCTAGGAGCACTCCGGTCATGGATCACAAACTCCTCAATCAGTTATCCAAAGGATGGACAATGGACCAGAGGCAAGTCAACTAGCAGCTAGTGAACAGATTGCATCAGGGACACCCATATACTGCTACTGATCCACACAAGGCAGAATCTGCAACTTCAACAAATTCATCGACTTAAACGGTCTGAGCAATCCCATCCGTTTTCCTTGTCCAGATATCTACCAGAGACTCTGATGCTAAGCTCCTTCAGACGCACCCCAAACCAGATTTCCTCTGGCAATGCTTTACTCTTTTAGGTAGAGATGAGAAATCTGATACTCACCATGGCAGAGCACCAAGAACAGGGGATAATGGCAAAACAGAGTACATATAACAAGAACAAAGTGAACCCATTCAAGCCTCATGTCATGGATCAATCAATGGGCTCAGATGGAGGTGAGTGAAATCAAATGAGTATCAAACAAAAATCAAAACAAAGTTACAAATATCCCATGGGGAAAACTGAAACAGAGCCAAACGAGTCCTCAACAAAAAAAACATTAAAAAGAGGGATATGAGCATGTTTGCTCCCAACCAACAAACATCATCCAATAATCAGCAGAAAAAGAAAAAGAAAGAAAGCTTACCAGTTGAAGCAAATGGGAAATTCACAATAAACATACCTAAAAGCGATTCTCTCCAGCTTGGTCTGCAAGAAATCAGCAAGCCCTCCTTCTTCTCCCTCTCCTCGTTCTTTTTCTTTTCTCTGATGATCAGTCCCCAAAAAAAATCCTTCTCTGCAGACCCCCCCCGCCTTCTCTCTCATACGCTCCTCCTTCTTTCTAGTTGCCCACCTGCCTCCCCCTGTAGCTGGCCTACTACTCTTCAACAGAAACGTACTCCTCTCAGAAGATCCTTCCCCAGGTGTCCACCCTTGATTGGCTCCTTCAAACTCCACTACCTGATTCACTGAAGGCCAATTACGAGGTGACACGTGGTTCCTTGCGATTGTGACACCTGTCCAAAGTTAGCTGCAGAAAATGAGCCCCAAATGGGGGTCTACACCTACAAAACCAACTACATGTTAAGATTGTGTTTTTTTTTTCTCTTAATCCAATCTTAATTAAGCCTTCATGTGGTAAATATCGAGCGTGTGAAAGTTTATGTTACTTTTTATTGGGCTTGCTCGAGTCCATTATGCTAAGGATATTGGTAGGGTGCAACTCAGACGGGTTGGCTCAGGTTGACGATTAATTTAAATTCAATTATCTTTATGTGAAATTTACTTATCCAAACATAACCCAAACATGACTCAAGTTTATTTTTCTAAGCTTAGTTTAGGCATGTTTGAATTAATTGTGTTAATAAACGTTATGTAAGCTTTACAACAATTTTCGTAACTATTTTACTAATCAACTTATATTTAATATGTAAAATAAACTATTAGTAATATTCATTTAATTAGAATTTTAGAATTTTTTTCCAATTAAATTTATGACATTTATTAACTTAGTCAACCAAACGCCGACAATCCCATGATGAATCATGGCTATAAAATAAAAACAAAATAAATAAATAAAATAAAAATCATCACATAAAATAAAATTTCATTTTCAAGTAATTTAAAAGTCAATAATTGAATTAAGATTAAAATAAATATTTCTTATATATTTCAAGATGAAATTACAATTCATAATCAATCATTAAAACAATTTATCACAATTATAGAAGAAAGTCAAATTATTCTATAAAAAAAAAATCGGGAAAGTCAAATTAATTATTTATGATACCAAAATAATGAATTTTTTTATAGATATAAATCCTTTACTCTGTATCATTTTCTAATATTTGATTTTAGTACAATAATATTAAACAATATATGTTTATATACATATGCTTTTATAATTTAGATTTTATATAAATATATAATCAAGTTTAGGCTAGGTTTAGGTTGTTCAAGTCCTCGATCCAAACTTACCGAAATTTAAGTTGTTTAAGCCCTTAAAAATTCAAGTTATCTTAAGTTGAGTTGAACTACCCCAAATCACAATTTTTTTTTGGTATGAAATTTAAATAAACCTATATTTGACTTAAATCTAAATAGAATTGAAAGTCATCAAATATTTAGATTATTTATTTTCTCTAAGTGTATGAGAACCCGTTTGTTAGTGATTTTAAAAAGTATTTTTAATTATAATACTTAAATTTTTTTTATCATTCAAGTGTTAAAAATACTAGAAACGTTTTCTAAAATCAATCTCAAATGCACTCTAAATATTTTTAAGCTATAAATTATTTATTTTTATTTATGTTTAAATGTTGTATATTGAATGTTGATTTTATGTTTAAATCCATTTATAAAAGTAATTATTATAATTCTTCTTGTTTTAATTTGGAAGCTAATAATTAAAAAAAAAAAAATTATATATTTGCAAACATCTCTAAATATTAGTATTTATTCTCATGATAAACTTTTATAATAATTGAGTATATAATTAGTTAGAAAATTGGAAATTGGATAATAATTAAAAATTCTAATTACCTTTGATTTCTTAAAAAACATTAGAAAATTTTTAAGTTAACACATGTTTCTATGTGGTGTATCATGATATATACATTTGGGATTGGAATATGTATTTTAATTTTCAGATTTTTAATATGATAAAAAGCATCAAATCTTAACTTTTATTTTTTTTTAAATTAATAGGAATTGTTGAGTAAAATAGATATTTAGAGGAGTGTGAATTATATTTTGAAATTCTGAATAAGTTTTTTCATTAGAATTAATGGCACTTATATTCGTTTTGTTGTATGGAAAGAGATTGGATTTTGAAAAATTGTAATAATTTATTTTTAATTTAAATTTTATGATTTTATTGTTGTTAATTTCATTTTAAACAAGGAATATAAAAAATTTATGGAATCTATTTTTTTTTTTTTTTTTTTAAATTGGGTGAACCATGAGGTAAAAATAATGGTTACATGTGGTAGGGATTTTGGTTTTGATTTTGGAATTTTGTTCATTTATTTTAAAATATATATTTTTTTCCAAATTAAGTTATTTTTATGTTATTAGACCTTTTCATCTAAATTTTCATGAGAAACAATATTACGAAAAATGACCAAAATTAGGGTTGGAACTTGGACGGATTGGTCGGGTTGATGACTAACTCATGCCTAATCCAAATTAAGAAACAATTAACTAAGTTCAACCCAATCCAACCTCTAACTTGAGGTAGTACTCAATCCAAGTTCAACTCAATTTCATTTTTTTAAACTCAGATTGAACTCGAGTTGGTCGAGTTAAACTTGGGTTGATCGGGTTATACTTGGCTTGGTCAAGTTGATTCATTTGCATGATTTAAAATCTATACATGCATAGTGGTTTTTTTTGTTTTTTTGTTTTAATTTTAATTTTTATATATTTATACTAAAATTTAAATAATAAATAACACAAAAGTTCAAGATAATAATAAAAAAAATGAAAATAAACTTTTGTATCTTTTAAAAAAAATAAAAAAGATTATAATATAAAAGTAAAATAAACTTATATATCTTTTTTAAAAAATAAAAAAGCTGATAATATAAAAGTAAAATAAACTTATATATCTTTTTTAGAAAATGAAAAAATTTATGATATAATTATAATTTGATATTTTTTAAAAAAATTTAAAAGAAAATGAATATTATCAAATAGGATAATAAATATTATAGATATTATAAAAATATTAAATCAAGTTCGAGTTAGGTTCAGTTTGTTTGAACCTTGATTTGAACCCGACTCAAATTAAGTTGAGATTGAGAAAACTTAACCTAAATTCAACTCAAGTAATAAAAATATATACCCAAACCTCCTCAAACATCAAGTTGGGTTAGGATTGGGTCAGGTCAACCCATCCAAGTTGTACCCCTAGACAAAATATTAGTTTTTTTCTTGATGACAATTTTACATATTTAGACTACATTCATTTCTCGTGTAAATTACACAAAATTAAAATAGTTTACTTTTTTTAAGAGAAAAGTTATGTAAAATTCCAAAAATGAATTTGATTTTATTTTGTATGAGAGATTGAATTCAAGTATCATAGTAAAGTTAAAGGTTAAAAAGAAGAGGAAAAAAAAAATGTGACTTCTTTCATTTAGGTAAAAGTTACAAAGAAAAAAAAAATCACAAAATCATCTTTAAAAAAATGATTAATTAAAAGATAAACAAACTCCAAAAAAGTTTTAAGTCTTAAAGTAACTTTAGTTTTAAACTCCTGTATGATAAACAAACAACCCATTAGATACTGGATTTAGAAGTAACCCACCATTTCCCTTAATAGAAAAATTGAAAACTTTTATGCTTATATTTGGTTCTCAAAAATGCCAAGAAAAGGAAAAAAATATTAAAGAAAATTATTTTCTCCTGTTTATTTTTATTGTGAAAAATAAAAATGAAAGTAAACTATAATAAAATTAGTAAGAAATTTGTATATTTTAAAATTATTTAATTTTTTATATAGAAATGTTAAATAAGTGAAATAAGTTTGAGATGAGATATAAATATAATTCATTGATTTTATTTTTTATTTTTTTATTTTTTACTTTTCTTTTTTATTTTATTTTCTCACATTTTCTGCTAAAACATGTTATTAAAACCCAACATATGCATTAAAGTCTAGCTATTACTACCATGCTTAATATATATAATAACTAATCCATTCCCAAACTCCTTTATATATAATATGAATTTTTAAATAAAGATACAAATAAATAATATAAAATATAAATAAATAAAATTAAAATATAAACAAACGAGATGTAAATACAAAAATAACATCTATAGTTCCATATGATCAATTTTGATTAATTATAATACAAACTGAACTTATTTTCTTAAAAATTTATAAAATAATAGTAAAAATTCATTCTAGGATACAATGGAGGTTTTTTTTCTTAAAAATAAAAATAAAAATAATTATTAGATGTTAAGAGCGTATTTGGTAACTGTTTTAAAAATATTTTTTATATGCGGTTTTTATTTTTAATTATTTTATATATTTTTATAATTTTTTCTTAAAATGACCTTAAAAAATAAATGAAAATAATATAAAATAATTAAAAAATATTTTCTAAAGACACTTTTTAATTATCCAATATATTTTTAAGTGTTTTCTTATGAAGAATAAAAAACAAAAAATTAATTTAAAAAACAATTTTCAAACCTACCCTAAATTATTCCATTATATGTAATTATCAAATGTTGGAATGTCTCAGTAACCACAACACACAGTGAGAATAATCCCTAGGCACCAGAATTCTGAAAATTCTTTACCCTTTATTTCTTTATTTGAATTTTGAATTTTATTTATTTATTTATTTATTTATTTGTGGGTGGGGGGTTTGTGGGGGAGAGAGGGATGGGGACCACGGGGGAGCAAAGTCAGCAATTTCTTCTTGTAGTTACATAAAATGGAGACATTTCACATCATGACTACTCCTTGCATTAAAAGCAGGTAATTATGAATGAATGATTCAAGTCAGGCTCTTTGGTCAAATGCAGATTTTAAATTAAAAAAAAAAAAAGGTTTTCTGACA
The DNA here is from genome assembly GCF_004353265.1 of Vitis riparia. Taxonomy (NCBI): domain Eukaryota; kingdom Viridiplantae; phylum Streptophyta; class Magnoliopsida; order Vitales; family Vitaceae; genus Vitis; species Vitis riparia. The sequence continues at coordinate 9,983,005 of NC_048432.1, read as the reverse complement.
AATTTGTCTTGCCTCCTCTCAGCTTTCTGTAATATAAACAAAACCCCACATTTGTAATGTCAACTTCACTTGCCCTCCTGGCTTTGTTTTTTTATTTTTTTTGTTTTTTTGTTTTTTGTTTTTTTTCTTTTCAGTCGTTTTACCAAACTGTTTGTATATTATAATTTATTTACATCCATCTATCTTTTTTTTTTTTTTTAATAAAATCTTAAATGCTTTTATTTTTTAGAATATAATAAAATAATAATTAAAATATATAAAATACTTTTAGAATATAATAAAATAAAAAAAGGTTTTGTGTATAAAAAAAAGAACCTCAAAATTTTTAAATTGATATTATCTTCATATATTTTAAAATAATTTGAAATACATGTTCTTTTTAACGAGTCATCTAATTATTATCTAAAATACATTTTTTTACTTGTCATATTATTAAATTTTTTCATGTAAATGTTTTATTTTCTTTTAGATTTATTATTATTATTATTATTTCATATAGAAGTGTCTACTTATAGCTTGATATTGATAACATGATAAGTAAAAATTATATTTTAGGGAATAATTAAATGATTTATTAAAAAATACATATATTTTAATTATTTTTAAATAGATGAAGATAATATTAATTTAAAAATTTTTAAGTTATTTTTTCATATATTTTTATATTAATGAGTCAAAAATTAAAATAAAATTAAGGTGTCTTGAAATATAAGACCAAAAACAAACCAATAGTGACAAGATCATTTGGCAATGTTTTATGTCCTGATTATATTATTACTTCATTTAATCATATTTAACAATTATTAGGGAAATTAACAATTTATTTTCAAAATTAGAAGGAAAAAGTAATAAAAAAAAAAAAGGGAAAAGGGAAGGGTGAGAAATGAAAATAGAGTAAAAGAGAGGGGGAAGGGAAAGAAGAGAAAAGAAAAGAGGGAGGTGGTCAGAGAGAGAATGAGAAAAGAGAGGTGGAGAGGGGAGGGGGGTGGGGTGGGGAGAGAGAGACAGAGAGAGAGAGAGAGAAGTGGGGGCTGGGCCTAGGGATGTGAAAGCACAAAGCTGCATAAGTGACAGGGATGTCAGAGAGATGTCAATCATAAAGCAATCCATTGCCATATGATTTGCTCAATACTTGGGTCTGCTCTCACCTCATCCTCCTGTCTTTTGACCCTATCCCTCTCCTTCTCTCTCACTTCTCAGTCACGCCTGCCTCTCAGCAGAGCCCTTTTGCTTCCTTTCTCTTTCTTCTACATTTTTATATCTTTTTAATCCAACATAAATAAATAAGTTATGCTCTTTGCTCCATCAAATATTCTGTATACCGTTGGCTCCCGCGAGATTCTCGCCATATCATCCGCTCTTCTTCCCATTCATCTCCCCCATGTCTTTTGTTTTTCTTGCTTCCTTTCCCCTTTGTTTTTATTTATCTTTATACACTCTTACACAACTCAAAGATCCATTCAAATCCCACCTAACTTTTCCTACCAAAATTCCTCTTTTTTTCCTTTTTATTTTTATTTATTATTTAGATATTATATCCATGTTACAACCTCTTTATAAACTTAAGAGTGTTGCTTTTAACACAAGTATTTTTATGGGCTTTAAGAAAAATATTGGGCCAAAAAAAATAAAATAATAGACTCACTGTTTAATCCATATGAGAAAAATATGTTATTTGATTTTTTTTAATTATTTTTATTAAGCTAGAATATTTGTAAATTTTATATGCTACATAATAATATTTTCTCATGAAAATTTGAATATATTTCTTGTGTACATGGTTGGATTAGGTTGGGTCTCTTTTTGGATCTTGTTAGACCTAATTTTAGGGAAGATGATATTTTTTTTTAATGATTTTTTTTTTGGGGTAATCATTTGACAATTTCTAAGATGATATTTTTTATATGTTGCTGTTTGAATTTGTGGGAAATTTTTAGGGTTGATAATTATGGGCTAGTGTTACTACTTGATCTTAAAATCAAATCATATTCTTTCATACATTAAAAAGGTAAAAAACTAGAAAATTCAAATAATCTAATGGAAATAAAGCATATCATTATTTTAAAAATATCAAATATTAGAGGGCACAATTTTCAATTTTACGGAGTAAACAAACTAAACGAAACGAAACCAATTTAATTAAATACTTGATTCTTCTTTTAAATGGTGGTTCTACGAAGAGGATTCTATATTGTCCCAAACACATGAATGTACAAGATATGATAAAAATTATAGAATAGGTTGTATCTCCCAAGCAATATATAAATATTTTTAGAAATAAATTTTAAACCACAAATTTTATCTTAAATATTCTACAAAAATTAAAAATTTATTTTCTAAAATAATTTATTTTCAATTTAATAAAATGTAAATGTAATATACATTTTTACTTAACTTCTATCCTAGTAGTTTAAGAAACAATTAAAAAAGAAAAGAAAAGAAAAACTAACTTCTGTTGAGATTGAGCCCTAAAAAGCATAACATGAGATAATAAATAAAGATTTATTTATAAATTTATGTTTCTTAGTTTCCTTATCTTATCCCATTTGCATTAATGGATTATTTGAGCATACATGTTCATACCACTTGCTTTGTACATGACTTGAGAACATTTGGAGTTAAACAAAAGATTAAAGTAATGAGTTCCTTGCAGATTGATGAGTAGCTTACAATTAGTTTATTGATTTGAGCAATTCATTTGAGACTGTAGTGCACTATCTCATAATTTGATGGATGATTTGTTTTGGTTATCAGAATGGTTTTTTTTATAATGAGTGCACTAGTGTATGTGATTCACACTAGATAGAATTTACGATGAATTATAATGTAAGGCTCTTAGTTGTCATGATTTACCAAATTACTATATTGCATGAACTTTCAACCTTGAGAGGATATTAAGCCAATGCCAAAGTCAACAAGAGGTTTTGACTTATGGGTGAGATTCTAAAGTTGTCACACATCCTTGATAGGATGGTTTATGAGGGTTGGATTGACTTTAAGTTCACTTTTGTGCATAAGGGTGTTTTGGTAATTATGGAAGGTTGTATATAGGATAGTGAACAAGTTCTCTAAATTAGGATAATTGATTAATTATATGACCATATGTGGTTAGCTCATCAATTAGAACCCGTTTTGAGCTAGATTAGGTGACTCAAGTTGTAGTAGGCTTAAGTCACTTAAGCCCAGTAGGGGAACCTTATAAATACTCCCTTAAAGGCTAAGGTTTCTATGAGCTTTTGATAGTCTTCTTCCATTTTAAAGAGAGAGAGAAAGAAAAAGAAAAAGACTTTGGGCGGATTTGCATGTACATATACAATCCAAGGTTTAGGAAGGGAGAAATCCAAGGTTCCCATTATACTAGTATTAGAGTCCTAGGATAGATTTTGCTTGTTAAATCTACTTTAAGATGTGCTAACTCTATTTTATAGGGTTTTTTTTTTCATCATATGGTCTTAGGGATGAATGGTAATGATTATTAATTGTTCATATATTGAATATGATATTCATAATTGTGATTTACTTTAATTTTGTTTATTTTAATTGGGTTGTAAGCTTCACGGATAGGAGCAAAGATTGTTTTTTCTTTGTAAATTTTTTCTTTTTAGATGTTTGTAAGCTCTGTTTTCAAGAAGAGCTTATGATTTTATTTTTTCTTTTGTAAAAATCTTGTTTTTAGCATCTTTGTAACCTAAGAGACAAAAAGAAACCATTCCAAGCCCTTAATTACACCTCTAGTGGATACACCATTCAAAAAGGTGGGTTTTTCTAATGGAAACGATGATCAAAGATTTAGTTTTTCAACCTTGGATGCACTTGTTGAAGATGCAAAACGACCACTAATAACACTCAGCGGTGATTCTAGTGGTGGTAAGTTGTTTCTAGCACCCATTCCAATTTTTTAGGCACTCAAGTGGCCAATCCTTGTAGTAGATTGGCAGTAAGGAAGAAACACATAGTAGTTTGGAATTTTTTTTCTAATAGAATAAGGTTTCTTTGTAATTGTCTTTACTAACCCTATCTTATGTTGTACGTATAATTTTGGTAAATTTGGATTATTATTCAAATGAGTTACCATTTTTATGCAACTAGATCCCTAAGGCCATGGGACCAATGAATTTATTATTTATTTTATGCTATGTTTATTATTTAGCATGTGTTAAATAAATAATAAAATGAAAAATTAATTTTGGATTTTTCTTAAAAAAAATAAATATTCATGAGAAGTTTTTTCCATTGTTATTTTTCTAAAATTGGTTGTTGTTAAAAGTAATACTACTTTTCCTTTTTTGGACTATCCATTTGGTTTGGATAGGTGGTTTTCTAGGCTCTCCTCCTCTTGAGATATAAAAGACTTTTGTGGATATGGATAGTCTAAGGGAATAAGAGAGCAATTCTTTTAGCACAAGTGTCCCAGTTTAAGAAATAAATAACAAATTTGGAAAATCTCATGATGGATAGTTTATTTTAAGAAAGGTTTCCAAAATTATCCAAAGTCTTTTCTTTCAAAAGATTAAATGGAAAAGAGCCTTAGCAAAACCCACATCCTTCATTGTCGAACTCACCTTGATTTGGGTTCATTACCACCCTATTGGTGGGTTAGACCCTAAGAATCGAGGGATACAAACTTTTCTTGATGATGAGACTAGACATGTCTATAATGTGAGCAACCACCCTACTAGCATAGTTCCTTACATGGTGACATTGATAGTTCAAGGACAATGGTTATACACTTAACATGTGATATGGAGTGGTCAGATCGTCCATTACGGTCCCATTTGCATAGTTCATAGGCCAAATAAAAAGTATGTTGATCTTGTATTTAAATAACTTTATGGTTAAGATAGGGAGATCAATTTGAGAGGGTCTATAACTAGTAATAAGGTCATGACCTACCATCGAAGGCTTAATTCTTATGATACTAGGATACTAACCGAACTTCTCTGTTATACCAAAATACTTAAACCTAATTTATAGTAGCTTTGGCTAAGAAAGATCAAAGAAAAAGCTGCTACGACTTTTGTAGTATTTTGGGTATCGTCCTTAAGGACTGGCTTATGGGATTTGTTAATCCTAGGGTAAATGAATTGCTTTTGTTTGAATCTTAAAGTGAAAAAGAATATGTGAATAATGTGAAACTAAGTAAAAGAACTAAATTAATAACAAAACAAGTATTGATTTTTAATTCAATTGATTCAAGTCTGAGGTTTCCATAATCTAACTTAAGGTATAAAAATAGAGAGAATAGAGGTTTCTCAAGTAAAGTGATCTTAGGGTTTTGGGATCCTTGGCCATTCGCGATCAACTTGAGTTCTATAATTCAAAATTGCATCCGAAACCTAATTTTTCTTTTTTAAAAATAGACTCCTAAAATCATCAAATGAATAACATTGATTACTGGTTTAAGGTTTGACTTTTTAATCATTCCTACTCTTTATAGCTTGGTTTTGGGGCAAATAATGATAGGAAAGACGAGGATAACTAATGATCAAGAGCTACCAAGAATCACTAGTATCTGGTAATAACCTACCGTATCATTCCCTAAACTAACTCACAATGATAGGATAAAAAAAAAATGATAAATTGTCACTCAACCAATAATTAATCTCATTTTTAAAATAATTTACCCATTGTTCCTATAAGTTTCTAGCCCTTAGGTTTTCATGTTTCAAGCCCCAAGTTGGCTTTTTAGCCTCTCATGGGGGTGATGTCACATTCACAATCCATAATAGGGTAAAAATCCATAATTTGAATAAAAAGAAACTAAAAACAATATATTTAATAAAAAAGAAAAGAAAAGAAGCCAAAGTTCTCATCTTTTTCCACCTCCAATGTTAAACTTTCTAGAAAAAGATCCAATATATCTAAACATAGAATTAAGAGAGTTTATATAATATCATCAATTGCCTAACATGTGGGACACTCTCATTGGCCATTTGTCACTCAACCAGTAATTAATGTCATTTTTATAATAATTTACCCATTGTTCTTATAAGTTTCTAGCCCTTAGGTTTTCATGCTTCAAGCCCCAAGTTGGCTTTTTAGCCTTTCATAGGGGTGATGTCACATTCACAATCCATAATAGGGAAAAAAATCCATAATTTGAATTAAAAAAAACTAAAAACAATATATCTAAACATAGAATTAAGAGAGTTTATATAATATCATCAATTGCCTAACATGTGGGACACTCTCATTGGCCACTTATTACAAAAGAATTACCTAAAAATAATTTTTTAAAAATAATAAAATGGTGATTTATAGTCGTGTGGGGTCCACTTAGGGCAGATGGAGTGCCCTAAATGCAATTCCTGAGGTAAAGGAGGTGAAACATCAGAGTGGCAGTAGGTGATTTCCCAGGTTCTCTTACCTTCTTTCTTACTCCATAATGGTCATTTCTTCTCTTCCAAACTCATGATATCCTCGTCTTGCCTTTCCTCATGGTCCATGAGTCTTGACTTGCTTATTTCCTTATTTAACCATTTCTTGATTCTTTAAAATTTAAAGATTTAACTTACACCATTTTCTTTCCTTGAACCTAAGATAAATCTCCAAAATACAAGTTAAACTCATGGCTAAGGTCTTAGCATAGATTTAGGTCAACTTGGGTGATTTGAGTGTCCTTTGGTGCACAAATCATATTGAATATGTGTCATTAGAGCACATATTTGATCTCCAATCATATAACTTGCAAAATCACATGTAGTTTGAAAGAACTACATTTTACTAAATTAATTACCAATTTGTTGTGTATGCTTATTTTATTAATGCACAAATTTTATTTTTGTTATAGATATTATGTCTTATAACTCAATTAATCTCATTCTCACAACTAATAAGCTGACTAGACCAAACTATATGGATTGAAAAATGAATTTGGATATAGAACTCACTTTAGAGGAGCTAAAATAGGTAACTCAAGAAATTGCTCCTTCTACCCTTAATGAACATTCAACTTAGGAAGATAATGACAATTATCATAATTGTCAGAAGGCCGATCAGAAGACTAAGTATATCATACTTGGGTTTTTAGATAACGTGCTACAACATCATAACGTGTTTATGCCAACAACTTGTGATATCCTTGTCAATCCCCATGAGTTGTTTTATGGCAAAGAGATTAGCTAGGCAAGCTACTCTTAAGACTATTATGAATACTAAGATGTCAAAAGGAACTTCCATTAGAGATCATATGATTTGTATGATCAAATTCTTTAATGAGATAAAGATCCTTGGAACTAAAATTGATGGGGAAACCTAGGTTGATATGGTTTTAGAGACCTTATTGGATTCTTTCAAGCAGTTCAAGCTTAACTATTCTATAAATAAGATGGTGGTAACCTTAACCAAGCTCATGAGAGAACTCTAAACGACTAAGGAGATTCTCAAGGACCAGGGAGGTATTCATATGACAGTTAGGGATTCTTCAAGTTCTTTTAGCCAAAAGAAGAATAACATTACAAAGTTCACCAAGTAGAAGAGAAAGAGGAAGGGGAAGAAAAATAAGAACAAAGGTTAGGGCAAGTATTTCCTTTGTGGTAAAAAAGACCATTGGAAAATGAATGCCTTAAGTTCTTGAAGAGAGGGTCAAATATGCATCATTCTCTTCTAATTGAATCATGTTTAGTTTTGGATTCTACTAACTCTTGGTGGATAGATTCTAGAGCCATTGATCATGTCTGTAATTCTTTATAAGAGTTTTAACTAAGGAGAGAGTTGAATGATGAGGACATGTACCTAACATTAGCTTTTGAAATAAGGACTGTTATGCAGGCAGTGAGAGATGTTACCCTTATCTTAGATGATAGTTGTCTTCTAGAGTTAAAAGATTGTCTTTATGTTCTTGAGTTTATGATGAATTTGATTTAGTTTTTAATTTTATGTAAACTAAATTATTCATTGGCTTTTGATAATAAACAAATTTTTATTAAGATGAATGATTCGTTTATATGCTCAGGATCATTAGTTGATAATTTTTATTGTGTGACTCTATTGTCTGCTTTGTCAAGTAATGAGAATTATCACATCTCATGCAAAAGGAAAAGAACTAGAATTAATTAGACACAACTTTGACACTTATGTCTATGCCATATTAATCTAAATAGGATCCAAAAATTGGTTAGGTTTGGAATTTTACCTCATTTGATTCTAGAAGACCTTTTAGTTTGTGAATTTTGTATAAAAGGGAAAAATTACCAAGAGACCCTTTAGTGTTAAAGGATATAGAGTTAAAGAGTGTTTGGAGTTAGTGCATACTGACTTGTATGGGCCTTTTAATGTTAATGCAAGGAGAGGGTATTAGTACTTCATCATGTTTGCAAATGATTACTCTAGGTTTGACTATGTCTACCTAATGCATAGTAAATTTGATGGCTTGGACAAATTCATTGAATTTAAGGTGGAATCAGAAAACCAATTGGGTAAACATATCAAAGCACTTCGATTTGATCGAGGTGGTGAGTACATGTTTACTTAGTTCTATTCTTTCTTTAAGGAGCATGAGATTATATCCCAATTGAGTATACTTGGAACTCCATATCAAAATGGCATAGCGAAAAGAAGAAATCGAACATTGATAGACATTGTGAGCTCTATGATGAGTTTCTCATCACTTCTTGTATCTTTTTGGGAATATACCTTGGAGACTATGACATACATACTCAACCTAGTGCTTTCCAAGTCGGTACCTTTAACTCCCAGGGAGATGTGGAAAGGTTACGAACCTAGTTTGTAACACATTCACATTTAAGGATGCCTAACAAGTGTTGAAACCAAAGGTGGACAAGTTTCAAGCAAGGTCTGATGTACGCCTATTTATAGGTAATCTATAAGGGATACAAGCTTATTACTTTTAAAGTCAGGTCGACTAAAAGATATTTGTTATTATGAATATCATATTTATGTAAAAGGACTATGTGATTTGTAATAGGGCAAAACGTAATATAGATTGGAAAACACTTTAAGACATTCCCACATTAGCATGAGGGACTATGGGTTAAAAGGTTCTTACACCCACCATTTTAGTCAATTCTAGTACATTATTGACTCATCATAGTAGGAGGGTTGTTTTACAACCAGATAAGTTTATCTATTTTGGAAAGTCTTTTGAGGTGATTCTATAGGAATATGATACCGATCCCATGGATTATAATGAAGCAATGAACTATAATGATGTTATTCTATGGTAAAAAGAGATATGGATGCAAAGTTAGAATTTATGTATTTTAACAAGGATGAGATCTTGTATAAGCATTTGAAATGATAGAACTCATAAGGTGAAAGTAGATCTACGAGGAAAAGAAAGGTAGATGGAAAAGTTGAGACATATAAGGTTAGACTAGTAGAGAAGGGTTATAGTCAGAAACCTGGTTTCGACTATGAGGAAACCTTCTCACCAATAACCATGCTCAAATCCATCAGAATACTCTTATCCATTGTGGCACATCTCAATTATGAGATATGAAAAATAGATGTTAAAACAACATTCTCGAATAATGATTTTGAAAAGGGCATCTATATGATGCGACCAGAGGAATTCATAAAAAAAAAAAAAAAAAAAAAAAAAAAAAAAAAAAAAAAAACACTAAGAGTATCTTGTGTTCAAGTTGCATAAGTCAATTTATGGATTAAAGGAAACATCTGGCTCATGGAAGAAGCATTTTGATTAGGTAATCAAGACTCTTGATTATGAATAAAATGAGGATGAGCCTTATGTATACAAAAAGATGCAGGAAGGTATGGTAGTGTTTTTTTATCTTATATATTGATGACATTCTACTAATTGGGAATGATGTAGGGTTATTATTATCATTTAAGATCTAACTATCTACTCAGTTCCAGATGAAAGATCTAGGTAAAACATAATATATTCTTGGGATTAAAGTCTTTCAAGTTTGCAAGAATAAAAAGATTATGTTGTCTTAGGCCACCTACATTAACAAACTTTTGGTTAAGTATGTGATATAGAACTCTAAGAAAGGTCTACCACCCTTCAGGCATGGAGTGTCTTTTTTTTTCAGGATCAATGTCCTAAGACCATTGATGAGAAAGATCACATGAAAGTAGTATCCTATGCTTCAATAGTGGGTAGCCTTAAGTATACAATGCTATGTACTAGATAAGACATTTGTTTTGATGTACAGATGATGAGTAGATATCAGTCCAATCCAAGCATGAAACATTGAATGACGGTCAAGTATATACTTAAGTATATTTGGAGAACAAGAGATTATATGTTGATGTATCATTGTGATGAGTTGTTACCCTTTAGATATACAAATTTGGACTCTCAATCTAATAGAGACCCTCACAAGTTTAGCTTCAAGTTTATTTTCACTCTAGGTAGTGGGGTTGTTAGTTGGAAAAGTGTGAAATAATCTTGTATTGCTAACTCCACTATGGAGGCAGAGTACGTTGGTTACTTTTGAAACAACAAAAGAAACTGTTTGGCTTTGGATGTTCTTGATGGGAATTGGGATAGTACCCTTGGTTATATCGCCATTGGTTTTGTTTTGTGACAATAGTGAGACAGTGACATAGTTTAAAGAACCAAGAAACCACCAGAAGGATAGGAACATTGAGAGAAAGTACTGCTTGATATGTGATATAGTATTGAAAGGAGATATGGCTGTGAAGACGATCACTTTTGTGAAAAACCTAATAGATCCCTTCAAGAAGAGTTTGTCTACTAAAGTCTTTGATGGTCATATGGATAACATATGTGTCATATATGTTTCTAGCATGCTTTAGTGCTAGTGGGAGTTTGTTGAGATGAAAGCTTAGAAAACATAATATGATGTAATAGGTAGAGATTCATTTATAAATTTATTTATTAATGTTTCTTGGTTTCCCTATATTATCCCATTTGCATTAATTGGTTATTTGAGTATACATACTCATATTACTTGCATTGCACATGACTTGGGTGCATTTGGAGTTGCAAAGAAGATCTAAGTCATAGGTTTCCTATAAAGTGAAAAGTAGTCCACAATACTTTTATGGATTTAGGCAATCCATCTGAGATTGTTGTGCACTACCTCCTAATTGGAGGGATGACTTGTCTTGGTCATTAGGATGGTTTTCCCATGGTAAGTGCACTAGTATATGTGATACACACTGGACTAGACAAATGGTGAATCATGATGTAAGGCTGTCAGTTGTCATTATTCATCAAGCTATTATATTGAATGGACTCTTAACTTTGAGAGGACATTGAGTCTGGGTCAAAGTCAACAAGAGGCTTACCTATGGGTGAGACCCTAAAGTGGTCACATATCTCTATGGATTAGGCCACTATTAATGGACACTAGTGGCAATAAGTATTATTAATAGAGGTACCATGGTATCTCATGGATTGAGACAATGTGTCCCTTTAGGTGATCTAAAGGACATGTGACCTAGAAGACTATGACCACAACATTTTCTTTAGTAGGGATTTAACATATGCTCATTGGAGTTAAAATATGTCAATTGATCACATAATAAGTGATATTTTTAACTTAAGGATTGAAGAGGTAATCTTGATAGGTAATAATACCATCTTATTAGAATACAAACATCAATTCATGGGAAGTCTGCATGTAGTGGATAGTGGGTCACAAACCATGAGTTTTGTCTTGTTTTTATTTACATAAGGTACTTGAGTGTAGTTGATTCTCTATAGTAGGATATCAAATCAACTTTGAAATTAGATTCTAAGGGATCTAGTACTTTTATGGGTCCTAGTGGTCCTCACACTTAACTCATATACCATGATGACATAATTTATGAGGGTTGGATTAGTTCTAGGTTTACTCTTATGAATAAGGGTGTTTTGATAATCATGCAAGCTTACACATGGAAAATAAGCAAAGTCTTTGGATTGAGTTAGTTGATTAATTAGATGACCTTGTGTGGTTAATTAATCAATTAAGACTTATTTTGGGTTAGATTAAGTGACCTAAGCCTCTGTAAACTTAAGTCACTTAAGCCTAGTAGAAGAACCCTATAAATACCCTCTTAGGGGTTAGGGTTTCTAAGTGCTTTGATTGTTGTCTTCCACATCCACACACACACACACACACACACAGAGCTAGAACATCATTCCTTCCAAAGTCCACTCTTTTGAGTGCCAAAATTGTGGTTTGAGTCATAGAGCGGAAGACTTTGGGTGTAAAAAACCTCCAAAGTATTCATGCATCTTCTTCATTGCAAGAAATTGAGGTAGGAACATCCAAATCTAGGTATGAATGTTTCTTCTCTAGTTTTGTTAATCTACATGGTTTTTAAAAGCCATGTTTCCACTTAGATTAGTTTCTAGAGAAATCCAAGGTTCCCATCAACTTTAAAGTAATAAGAATTGTTGAGCTAAACATAAAAAGACATGTTAATCTTGCCTTAGGAAACTTTCCAAGTTTAAGGCAAAGAGATTAATTAGAAAGAATCTCTACCTAGTAATTAGATCATGACCTGCATAAAGCAGGCTTGATTCTTATGATACTAGGCTACCTTACATGAGATCGTTATAGTAATTAAAGAACATTACACTCTTTCTAAAATTACCATTTGCCTTTAATACTCAATGATTAATGTGTGGTATTTTTTGTTATAGAAAACATGTCTTATAATCTATTCACTCCTATTGCACTTTAAATAAATTAACTAGACTTAACTCTATAGATTAGAAAAGGAATTTAGATAGAGAACTCAATCAAAGTAGCTAAAATGAGGAACTTAGGAATTTGCTCCCAACAAGCCACATGAACATTCCTTATAAGAGGAGAGAAAGACTCAACAAATGTGGCATTAGGTAGATAAGAAGGCCAAGTGTATTATACTTAGCTCTTTGGATAATTTGTTGCAATAGTGGTACATGCCTTATGCCACTATATAATATTATTTTTGGTATGTAAGAGATGTTTGGTAATTAAGGCAAGTTGGCTAGACAAGTTACTCTTAGGACTATTATGAACATTAAGATGATAGAAAGGATTCTTGTTAGAGATCATATGGTACGTATGATAGGACTTTTTAAATGAGATGGAGATTATTGGAGTTGAAATCGATGGTAAAGGTTAATATGATTTTTTATACCTAACAGATTCCTTCAACTAATTCAAACTCAACTATTTAATGAATAAGATGTTATTGAATTTGCTAAAGTTGATGAGTGAACAGCTCCAAATGGATGAGGGGATACTCAAAATCAAAAGAGTGTTCATAGGGCAATCAAAGGTTCTTCAAATCTCTTTAAAAAAAGCAAGAAGAATAGTAAAAAGAAAAAAAATACCAGTAAAAAGGCAAAATCGAAGGATATGAATAAAAAAATAAAAAGGAAGGACAAATGTTTCCTTTGTAGTAAGAAGGGTCTCTAAAAAAGGAAGTGCCTTGAATACTAGATGAAAAATGAAGATACACATCATTATCTTGTAGTTGAATCTTGTTTAGTGGTGACTCTTAGTGGATAGATTTTGGGCTCACTATCTGTAATTATATACAAGGTTTTTCAAAAAAAGAGAAGGTTACATGATGGTGATGTACCTACCTTAACTTCCATTGCAAAGTAAGTTGTGCAAACTAGAAGGAGGTATCACCACTTTTATAGATCATTCCATTATCATTTTTCCAAGTGTTAAGAATAGTCAAATCTCACTAAAAAAAAATGAAAACACTAGTACTAATCAAACGTTTGGTATCTAAGCCTAGGTCTATTAATCTAAATAGGATCCAAAGACTAGTTAATTTTGGACACTTTTATTCCAAAGGATCTTTCAATATGAAAATCTTGTATAAAAGGTAAAATGACTAAGAAACCCTTTATTGCTAAAGAACTTAGACCAAAAGAATGTTTAGAGTACATACTAATGTGTTTATGTTTTTTAATGTCCATGGATGTAGAGAATATGAGTATTTCATCACATTTATTGATGATTACTCTAGGTATGGTTATGCTTACCTTATGCATAGGAAATTTGAATCCTTGAATAAATTCAAGGAATTTAAGATGAACACGAAAAAGTAGTTAGATAAACACCTCAAGACACTTTGATCAATTCAAAGTGGTGAGTACATGTCTAGTGATTTTAATTATTTCGTTAAGGAGCATGGGGTTATAAAAAAAAAACTAATCTAACCTAAAAGTACACCCAAATGGGGGAATGAGGGTAAATTGGGTGACGATGAGACTAAAGCTTTTTAAAAACTTATGCAAACAATGAATATAGGAATGAAGAAAGAATGCAAATATGAACAAGGTAATGAAGAGTAAGAGATAAATAGAGATTGAAAACAATGATTTATAGTGGTTCAGCAATGCTAACATCTACTCCATTTAGCTTATTTCTAAGCTTTAAGGTCTTTCCATTATCATCATAAGAGCTTTCTCAACCAAACTTGGATTCCCAGGTTTCAATGGACCTTTACATCAACCAAGGACTATTCCTTAACTCCTCACAAATTGATCTTCTCAAGTATAAGTGTAATAAATGAATAAAAAAAAAAACTCTCTCAAAGAATAAATATACAAAGATGTAAAGGTTCAAGTGTAATTGTCTTTAATGAGAATAGACAAGTTTGGATATAAAGAACTTGGCTCAATTTATGATGATTGAATGAGCAATAAATATGTTATTCAGGTTCTTGTTAATCTTTAAATGCATCAATAGTCAAGTTTAAATTAATTATCACATTTGCCTTGAGTGCTTAGTTTCCTTATTAATGCATGAAATGTTTTGTTTATTATAGGAATCATGTCTTATAACCCTATCACCCCGATTCTCATTATTAATAAGTTGATTGGACCTAATTATGTTGACTAAAAAAGAAATCTTAACATAGTGCTCACAATAGAAAAACTGAAATGGATAAATCAGGGGCTTGCTACACCCATTCCCAATAAGCATTTTACATAGGAAAAGAAATATGCTTATTCCCAATGGTAAAAGACAAATGAAAAGGCTCATTAAATCATACTTGAGTCTCTTAATAATGTTTTTGTAATAACAATACATGGGCATTGCCACTACCCATGAGATTCTCTTGAGCTTGTAAGAGATGTTTAGTGATAAGGGCGTGCTAGTTAGGCGAGGTACCTTAAAGACCATCATGTACACCAGGATGACAAAAAGAATTCCCCTTAAAGATCATAGGATTCATACACTTGTATTTTTTTAATGAGATGGAAATCCTTAGAGCTAAAGTTGGTGGGGAAACCTAGGTTGATTTAATCCTTGAGACCTTAACGAAATCCTTCAAGTAGTTTAAGCTCAATTATACTATGAATAAGTTAATGATGAGCTTATCAAAATTGATGAAGGAACTTTAAATGGCTGAGAACTTCTCAAGGATCCTAAAGGTATTCACATGGCAGTGAAAGATTCTTCAAGTTTTCCCCATAATAATAATTAGAAGAAGAAGAATTCTTTCAAGAAATTCAAATAAAGAAAGATGAAGGCTGGGAAAGATAAAAGCAATAGTAAAGACAAGTGTTTTATATGTGGCAATAAGGGCCGTTAGAAGAAGGAATGCCCTGGCTACCTGAAGAAAAAAGGAGGTATGTCTCATTCACTTTTTGTTGAATTGTGTTTAGTAGTAGATTCCACCAATTCATGGTGGATAGATTTTGGGGCCACTGGCCATATCTGTAATTCTTTACAAGGTTTTAACTAAGAAGAAGGTTGAATAATGGAGATATGTACTTAACTCTAACATTTGTTGTGAGGATAGTTGTGCAGGAAGTGGGAGACATTACCCTAATTAAGGATTGTCTTTATGTACCTAAGTCTAGAAAGAATTTGATTTTGATTTCTAGTTTAAATAAATCAAATTATTCAATTTATTTCAATAAAAAGTTTTTATTAGAAAGAATGATTCATTTATTTGCTCAGGTGTGTTGGTTGACAATCTTTTTCGTATTACTCTTATTTCTTTGTTATCTGTTGTTAAAAATAATCATGTCTTATTTAAAAGAAAAATACCTAAAATTAATAAGACTTGTTTATAACATCTATGCCTAGATCATATTAATCTAAATATGATCCAAAGATTGGTTAAGTCTAGAACATTGCATTCATTAATTCAAGAAAACCTTCCAGTTTACTAATTTTGTATAAAAGGTAAAACAACCAAGATACTTCTAAAGGGGTTAAAACCAAAAAATGTTTAGAGTTAGTGCATATTAATATTTGTGGACCTTCTAATGTCCAAGCACGTGGAGGGTATGATTATTTCATCACTTTCATTGATGATTACTCCAAGTATGGTCATGTTTACCTTATGCATATGGAATTTGATGCCTTGGATAAATTCAAGAATTTAAGACAATAAGAAAAGTAGTCATGTAAACTCTTTAAGGTACTTCTATCTAATCAAGGTGAAGAGTACATGTCCAATGAGTTCTATTCTTTCATTAGGAAGCATAGGATTATATCTTAGCTAACTGCCCCTGGTACTCCATAGCAAATAAAGTGGCATAAAGAAGAAATCAAAATCTTATGAACATGGTGAGATCCATGATGAGTTTTTCAACACTACCTATATTCTTTTAGGGATATGCCTTAGATACTGCTAGATATATTTTGAACTTAATTCTAAGTCAGTATCGTTGACTTCTATAGAGATGTGGATGGGTTGTAAACCTAGTTTATACCATATTCACATATAAAGGTGTCCAAGACGTGTCGAAGCCAAAGATAGGCAAGTTAGAACCAATATCATAAGTTTGTCAATTTGTTGGGTGTCTAATAGGAACTTGGGATTATTGCTTTTATAATTAGGTCGACTAAAAGATGTTTGTAAATACAAAGGCTAGATATTTAGAACATGACTAATTAGAGTTATAAGGTTAGAAGTGAGGTTGATTTGAGAACATTAGATAAGACTCCCACAACAGTATAGAATACTATAAATCCAATGCCAACTTATTTCTATTTCTAGTATACCAGTGCCTTGTTGTAATGAGAGGGTTGTTATACATCCAAATCGATTCATATATTAGAGAGCGTCTTTTGAGGCCATTCCAAAGGAACATGAGATCATTGCCATGGATTACGATAAAACAATGAACGATGTGGATGTACATCTTTGGTAAAAAGCTATGAAGGTAGAGTTAGAATCCATGTATTCTAACCAAGTCTATAAGCTTGTAGAAGCACCTAAAAAGATAAAACCCATAGGGTGCAAATAGGTCTATAAAATGAATAGAAGAGTAGATGGAAAGGTTGAGACTTTTAAAGCTAAGCTTGTAGTGAAAGGTTATAGTCAAAAATCTGGTTTCGACTATAAAGAGACCTTCTCGTCTACAGTCATGCTCAAATACATTAGAATACTCTTATATGAAAAGTTAGTATATGAGCGAAGAGAGAGCAACATCCACTGTGACACATCTAAACTATGAGACATAGAAAATGGATGTCAAGACTACATACTTGAATAACAATCTTGGCGAGAGAATCTATATGATGCAACTAGATGGTTTCATAGCAAAGGGCTAAGAGCATATGGTATACCAGTTGTATAACTTCATTTATAGATTAAAACAAGTATCTTGATCATGGAACAAATGTTTTGATTATGCAATCAAGTCCTTTGACCTTGATGAAAATGAGAATGAACCTTGTGTGTACAAGAAGGTGTAGGGAAGCATGGTGGTTTTTATGGTCTTTTACGTTGATGACATTCTACTCATTGATAATGATGTAAGGTTATTGTCATCAGTCAAGATCTAGTTGTCTACTCAATTCCAACTGAAGGATCTAGAAGAAGCATAGTATATTCTTGGGATTAAGGTCCTTAGAGACCATAAGAGTAGGAAATTGAAGTTGTCTCAAGCCACTTACTTTCCCAAGCTCTTGGTTAAGTATGTTATGTAGGATTCCAAGAAGGGTTGTTACATTTTAGTCATGGAATTCCTCTTACCTAAGATCAATTTCCTAAGAGACCTGAGGAGAAAGCACACATACAAGCAATACCTTATGCATCCATAATGGGTAGCCTTATGCATGCAATGCTTTGTATTAGGTCGAATATTTTTTTTATAGTAGGTATGGTGAGTAGATATCAATCAAATCCAGACCTATAATGTTGGACAACTATCAAGTATATACTCAAGTATCTTTAAAAAACAAGAAAAATATGTTTGTGTTCTAGAGTGATGAGTTAGTACCTATAGTGTACACAAATTCAAAATTTTAATCTACTTAGGATTCTTGGTGGTCTACCTTTGACTTCGTTTATGCTTTTAGCAATACAACTATTAGGTGGAGATGTGTAAAACAATTTTGCATTGTTAACTCCACTATGGAAGCCAAATACATTACAAATTCTAAAGCAACAAAGGAAGTCGTTTGGCTTAAGAAGTTCCTCATGAGACTTGGGTTGTGCCTTTGGCTATACAACTTATGATACTGTTTGTGACATTAGTAGTGTTGTGGCATAGTCTAAAGAACCAAGAAACTATTGGAAAGGTAAACACATTGAAATGAAGTATCACTTGATTCGTGAGATAATTTAGAGGGGTGATATAGTGGTTGAAAAAACACATTTTGTGGATGATCTAGCAGATCCTTTCAAAAAAGACATTGATAGGAAGAGTCTTCGATGGTCACATGATAGTATAGGTTTTAGATGTGAACCTATAATACATTAAAGGTGTGATGGTTGAGGGTTAATGAGAGATTGTTAGAATAGAGCCCTTAAAAGCGTGGCATGGTGTAATAAACTTTTGGATTTGATTATTTATTAATAAATTTTTAGTTCACTTTAATTTATCCTAATTCCATGCATTATACCTTACAAGCATTCTAGCTTGCATCTCTTGTATTGCATATGATTTAGGTGTATTAGGAGTTGCACAAAAAATCCAAGTCATGAGTTTTTTGAAAATAGATGACTTGTTCACAATTGGTTCATAGTCCTAGGCAACCCATTATAGGTTGTAGTACGTTACCTCCTAATTGGAGGGATGGTTAGTCTTAATCATCGAGATAGGTTTCCCATGGTGAGTGAGCTAGTGTTTATGATTACATATTGGACAAAACCTACAATGAGTCATAATATAAGACTATCAAGTAGTCATAACTTCACTAAGTTGCTTTATTTTGATGTCTCTCAACCTTGAGAGAATATTGAATTTGTGTTAAAGTTAGCAATGGTTTAGACCTATGGGTGAGATTGTAAGTTAATCATATCCTTGTACATTAGGCCACTCTTTGTAAAAATTGATAGCAATAAGTATTCTTAATAAAGGCACCATGATATTTCATGGTATTGAGACAGAGTGTCTCATTGGATGATCCAAAGAAGGTTTGTTTAGGTAAATTATGGTCATAATAATTCCTTAAGTAAAATTTGACATAGGCTCTTCAAGAGTTAAGATATGTCAGTTGAACACACAATAGGAGAATTTTTAACTTGAGGATAGTAGCGGTAATCTTTAAAGGTTGATAGCTTTCACCTTGTTAAAGTATGGACACCAATTCATAGGGATACTAAATGCAATGGATAGTTGGTCACAGACTCAAGTACTTAGTGTTTCATTGTTATTTACAGAGGATATTGGAGTATAGTTGATTTTTTGTAGTGAGATGTTGAATCAACTTTATAATTGGATTTTGAGGGAGCCAATATTGTCCTATGGGTCCCAATGGTCCCTGCTTAAGCACATATACCTTGTTGGCACAATCTATGAGGGTTGAATTAACTTTAGGTTCACTTTTGGGCATAAGGGTGTTTTAGTAATTATGCAAAGTAGCACAAAGGTTGGTAAACAAAGTCTTTGAATTGGGCTAATTAATTAATTAGATAACCCTATTGGATTAATTAGGACTCATTTTGGGTTAAATTAAGTGACTCAAGCCCTTAGTGGGCTCAACTAACTTAATTGCAGTCGGGGATCCCTATAAATACTCTTTAAGGGTTTTCATCACTTTTTGAAGTGATTCGTCTTCCAATATCTAGAGAGAGACAGTTATAACCTCCAACTTTCATTCTTCCCATCAATTCAGTGCCAAGATCAAGGAAGAGCTATCAAGTGGCGGATTTTACGTGTATGAGACCTTTGAAGATTCAATAATCATCTACATTGTGTGGATTAGATTTGGAAAAGTCCAAATTTGAGGTAATGTTTTCTAATGCAAATGTTGAATCCTATTATTATTTAAAAATGCATTTTTTCCACTATGCAGAGGATTTAAAAAAGCTTAGGGAGATTCGCATGTGCCTAATATGATCCTAGGATAGGGAACATAGAGATTCAGGATTGCCTACAGAGCATTCATTTTCAAAATTCATATTTCTTAGCAACACACATCATATTTACCAAATTTCACACACACACACACACACACACACACACACACATATAACATATTCCTTCCTTCAATTAAATACTTTTAATATGTGTAACATTATTTGTTTTATCATTTCTTCAAGTTTTTTTTCAATATTTTTATGAGTTTTGATCACTTTTTGTCTAACCCATATTTTTTCCTACAATTTTTATCTAATATTTTTTATATTTTTCAAAATTTTCATAAAATCCATTCATTGATACTTCGTCAATTTATTTATTTATTTATTCTTGATCAAAACAAACAAAAAAAATCACACTATAAATCGTCTATAAAAGCATCGGTTGAGCAATAAGAAAAGTATTTAGATGTCATTAATAAAACGTGGGAAAGTCAATATTTTAATAGAAATGTGCCCTTAGTGTGTGTGTATATATATATATCTTTTTTTTCAACTACAAAATATCTTAGATTTATAATTAATTAAATTATTGGAATCCTAATATTCAAAATATTTCTCAAAGCATCCAAAAATTAAAATTAGATAAAGGTAGTCATTAAGAGATTAGAGTCAAATTTGAATATACAAGCAAAAATTATTAATGTGGTATGATAATAACTTATGACATTTGTATAATGCATTAGTATATATAATGCATATTAACATAAAGTAAATGTTAATGATGTAGGTGAAATTGTTTGTTAAAGGATATGAAGAATCTAGATGTGTAATTACTAGGAAAACAAAAAATCAATCTATTTTAGGTTATTAAATTTAGTTTTATTAAAAATATGAATCAACCATCATTTTTTGTTTAATATGTTGTGGCGATGAAGTTCCACATCTATATAAATATTTGCAATTAAAATTTTATGCCAAACATGTTCTTTATCAAGTTGTAAAAGAAATTAGAGTACATGATCATTTATTTAAATGAAACTTTGCAACCATTTATCAAAGGAAAAGTTGCATAACTTAGTTTAGGTTCACTATAGCATGTGGCATCTCATTAGAAGTCTGATGTAACCATGAGATAATAAAGACTCATTCAATTTGATTTATCTTAGTTATATTTTCAATAATGATGATGTATTAGATGAGTGGATACAAGAGGGAAAGAAAACTATTTTGCCATCTAATAACTCAAAATTGATTGGATGAAGGTATTTACCATAGTGAATAAGGTAGAGAAATAGATAATGAAGATGATGATAGGACAAGTCATAGAGTTAATAGGCATAGCACAACCAAACAAGGATGGGATATTGGATCCCTTCATGAAGATAAAGTTATTAGAAAAGTTTTTCAAGTTCCAATTATGATAATGATGACAATGATGTTGTTGATGGTAATAATGATGATAGAAGGAGGTGTTGGGATACCTACAGATCATAGGCACATGCTTTCTAGCATCCTAAGGATACTAGATCTAATCCCAACAAAAGAAAAGTGTATAAAATAAATCAAGGGCTCAAAAACTTTACCTTTGATCTAAATGTTCCTAAATCAAGTTCCACTCATAAAAGGTCTCAACTGCTTAGAGATCTTCTATCCAATCACTCTTTCTTTGATCCTTGGTACTTATGTAGAATGGCCACATAAGCTTCTTGAGAGAGAAAGAGAAATGAAGGCTCTCTAAAAGACATGAGCCAATTCTATCTAACCTCAAATCCCTAAGAAGGTTTGCATAGACTTCTTTGTGGACTTAAGAAACTGTAGCCCCATTTTAATCAAGGTCATTGGTCTTAATTAATTAATGAGTCATAATTGTTTCTAATGAATTCATTAGCTTAATATAATAAAATGAAAAAAAAAATAACTAATCATAAAATTTTAAGCAATATTATGTTTTTTTTTTTTCCAAAATGCTCTTATACACACAAATTATTAATTCGCCATAAAACCTAAGGACTTTGTGCCAACAAAGAATATTAGCTTGAGCAAAGACCATTAGGACTTATAAGAAAGTATTGACTCTCTCAAAATCCAATTTTGAAGTTAACTCAACACTTCACTAAAGTGAGTCAGTTGCATTTCAATATCTTATGAAATTACATCGAGATGAAAATTTATTAAATACAATTTAATCAACTTATGGAGTTTGAGACCTACTATCCACCGCATGTAGACTTCCTATAAATGGTATCTATAATCTAACAAGGTAGATGTTATTAATTTCTCAAGATTACTTTTGCAATCCTTGAGTATCAAATCCTACTATATTGTGATCAACTAACATATTCTAATCCATAAATGACATATTTCAAATTCCATTTAGGGAATTGTTGTGGCCACATATTATATGATCAAAAGTCCTTAAGATCAACTAAGAGGATATGTTATCTCAATACCATGAGATTTCATTATGTCTATCTTTAGAATAACTATTGTCACCTACCTTAATCAATAGTTATTCAATCCATAAGAAATATATGATCATATTAGGGTCTCACTCATAGGTCAAAATTACTGAAAACTTCAACACGGGCTTAATATTCTTTTAATATTGTAATTTGGTGAATCATAACTAACTAATAACTAATGTCATGATTTACCGCAGGTCTTGTCTAATGTGTAATCATATACACTAGTGCATTTATCATGAAAATCTCATCTCAATAACCAAAACAAGTCATCCCCCCAATTAGAGGATAGTACATTATAATATAAAATAGATTCTCTAATTTCAGAAACTAACTATATACAACTCATCATCTTATAAGAAACTTATGACTTATATTTTTTATACAATTATTAATGCACTCAAGTCATATTCAATACAAGTGATACATATATGAATCATATATAACAAATAATACAATCAAAGAAATAAATGGAAACCATAAATCATAATATATATATATATATATATATATATATATATATTATAATGAAAAATTATTTCATTACATCATGTCATGCTTTTAAGGGCTTCATCCTAACATGAATAATAAATGTGGTAGTACCATTTAATAATGGTCATAGTAGGGGTGAAAATGAGATAAAAGCTACAATGGTGGTTATTATGCTAAACATGTAAATCTTGGCCTATCATGGGCACAAAAGGATGAAAATTACTATGCTATACAAGATGTAGATCATAGATATAAACCAAGAATATGGAACAATAAAAAAAATTGAAAAGATCAGCTATATTTGCTAGTAATGATGATTATTCTAGTGAACGTGGTTACCACAAACACAATTATCAGGGTATTGATGAGTAAATGCAAACTTTGGGTATATAATTATGGTAGCATTTTAAAGGAGTAGATGATGGAACATATCATAGCTTTAAATAGCTTGATAGTTTTACCAATATTTCTATTAGCAAATATTTAATTTGATCGTGTTCCAAGGTTGCATCTTGAGGGATATTTAAATATTGAAATATGAGCAAGTGACTACCATGGATATGATTTATCTTCTAATAGAAGCATCATCTAATATCAAGGTTTTAAATATATTACCATAGTG
The DNA here is from genome assembly GCF_004353265.1 of Vitis riparia. Taxonomy (NCBI): domain Eukaryota; kingdom Viridiplantae; phylum Streptophyta; class Magnoliopsida; order Vitales; family Vitaceae; genus Vitis; species Vitis riparia. The sequence continues at coordinate 9,959,266 of NC_048432.1, read as the reverse complement.
TTAAGTCCAAACAACCTTTAAAATCATATTTTCCTTAGCATACAACATCAAGCAAATTATCTCAAGTAATAAATTTGAGCTTTAGACAAGTTTTTAGTTGTCTTATTATCATGGGAACTACCTTCCTTATTTTTATACTTATCATAAAGGCTTATGATTCTAAGTCAGGGCCTCACATCATTCCATGTGGAGTTGACTATTAAATCATATTCCTTCTAGTAAAAATTATCGTGTTTGAAATAAAACAATTTCAATTTTTAACATTATCGTAAATATCTTTGAGTGCATACTTTTGTAACTATTTAAATCATAATAAATGTGATAGAAGTTTGTTTTATTAGTTTTTTAGATCATTTAATTGTATTTATTTTCTTATAAATTTAGTAATTTCATTTGTTTTTAGAATTTTGTGAACTTTTAAACTAGTTGATCGTGCATATCACCTAATATCAATCCAAGATACCGAGACCAATGCATCTCAAGACCTTTCAAAGTGATTAATGGTCAATACCACCACTTTGAACTATGGATTCAAATTCATGCAAAATCATAGTAACAAATAATAAAAATTAAATAAGAAATATTTTTCAAGTAGAAAATCCTCCTAGGAAATACATTGGGACCTAGTCAAGATGAATCAATACATAACACATAAACTTGACCTTGAAACAAAGAACATTGGTTGATTAGTTTTCATTCTAATTACTCAAGCAAATCCAAGGGGTCACAGCTTAAGTGATTCTGAATTTGAAAACGAATTCAAATACAAAGCCCCAACTGAATCCACATTCTGCAACAATAATGCAAGCTCTCCATTTTCAGCCCACAAAAATCGACCAGTCGAAGATCTAAATTGCTTGAATCCAAGAGCAATACTCAGAATTCAGAAGCTAAAGATAAATACATTTTTTTTCTTTTAAATGAAGAACAAGGGTCGAGATAGGCTGTTTTATGAGTACGAGTCTTGTGTCACTCACAGCCAGTTTGATATCTTCACACACAAAACTCCCATAAAGAGGTAGCCCCATAAATATACAGACTCGAGGTATAGTAGTGCCATAGAATCAGCCTCCAACAAGGGAAAAAGAAAAAGGAAGTTGGGCCATTTGCTACCAACTCAGATCGATCCATTTAATCATGGATCAGATCCATCAATTAGGTAAAACATTGTCATTTCAATTGCTCAACTAAAACCCTTAAATCCATTATGGGAGGTTTCTTCAACTCCAACTTCATTCCAAATTACCAATACTTTAATTAAGACGACTTATGTATTAAGTCGAAACTATTGTTATCCACCTCATTTGATACGGGCTTTGATTATCGTATCTAAAGTTAATAAATATTTAGCGAAAGAGATCAAATTGACATTTACACAAGAAGAGTGACATTTTCACACCCATCCATGGCTTCTCCAAAAGGTCGAAGTATGCACCACCTTTTGATCCTTTAGTCACTCACCATACCTAAATTTACGGTTGACATGTAAATTTTAACTACCAAAAGCACAATAGCAAAAGAAAATAAAAGCACATGGAAAAGCTAAAAGCTAAAATTCAGTATATTAATTAAGGTGCTGTTTGGACAAAATATTTGACATAAGACCATGCCATCCAATTAATGCCCCTAAAATCTATTGTAAAGGAACTTAAAGATCAAGATTTAGAAATCAGCTCCATGTTCAATTAACATGAAAATATGGACTTTTTGATAAGAAAAAAAAAACGCTAATTTTGACTAAAATAAAAGATCGAATTAAAATGTGGGCCCCAAATTACAACTTTTTCATGTAACAGTCTCGAGCTACTCAAAAGGAAGAAAAAAGAAAAAAGAAAAAAGAAAAAAAAAGGAAAAAAAAAAAAAAAAGGAAGAAAGAGAGAGAGAGAGAGAGAGAGAGGAATTGATGGAGGAGTGGGTGAAAACAAGGCGTCAAAAATAGCGTCAGCTCATAAGTCACTTTCGAAGGGCAGATCTGAGGGCTGCAGTGAGTAGGGGTGTCGATATCAATAGGACAAGATGCAGACACGTGTAAAGATCGTGGACCGAGAATGAATGAATCATAGTGTAATGATTATTAAATAATTTGACATTCTGCTGCACTCTCTCTCTCTCTCTGCTGCTGCCTCTGTGACCTTCGCTGCTCCACTGCAACCTCTACTGCGCACGCCTGCATCACAGTACGGCCTCTCTTCCCTATACGGTTTTAGTCGCTCAAGGCTCCTCTGTCTTTTCTTCTGATTCCATGCTTCCCACCTTATCCTATTAACTTCACTCCCTCCCCACTTTCTTTTTTCTCAAAGCTCAAATTCAACATACGTCTAGGCCGATGCCCTTCATTCCTTGATGGCAGATATGGGGTTGCTAGAAAATTGATCATGTTACATCCTATTAGGATATATTTTATACAAATATTGAAAAAATAATTAATTTTTCAAAAATTAAAGAAATGGAAATTTTTGTTTGATTATTTACTTGTACAAATAGAAAGTCTGGTTTGCCCACCAAAATCGCTCACACTCAATTATTACATTGCTAAACAATAATTGCAACAAGTCAAACTAGTACCATTCTTCTTTATTTTCAAATTAAGAAAGGAGAAAAAGAAGATTTGATAGAAAGAGACACTCAAGAAGAGCAAAATAATTAATAAGTTGTGATTTCAACCAACTTTAATGCTAAAATTGAAATGGGGAATCTAAATGAGATTATAATTGTGATTTAAGTGGTTCCCACTTTAGAAAATTAGCACCTAAGAATTAATTAATATTAGTTACAAATATATAGATGCCAAGAAAGTTGGACGATGGAATGAATATATATCATGTCAAACAGAAAAAGTAATAAGACTTCGATGATCATGCTTTTTTTTTTTTTTTTTTTTGTATGTTTTAAGACTTTCTCTTTTGTTCTTTTTCCATTATGTCGGTCTGGAATATTGAAAAAACCAGAAAAAATAAAGAAAGAAAGAAAGAAAGTATTTCACGACAAATTACAAGCATAAAAGCTTTAGTCAATTAAAGATTAATTTATTGGTAATTAAGTATTCATTATAATATACTTTTTCTTTTCTATTTTTAAGAATAAGATAAATGTATAATTTTTATTTTATAAGAGTGGGTTTTCTCAAAAAACCGTCTTTTCCATAACCTCCAAGCTTTAGTCAATTAAAGATTAATTTATTGGTAATAAAGTATTCATTCTGATATACTTTTTCTTTTCTATTTTTAAGAATAAGATAAATTTATAATTTTTATTTTATAAGAGTGGGTTTTCTAAAAAACCATCTTTTCCATAACCTCCAATCAAACCGAAATAGAAAAGATAGCTTTTGAAAACCGTTTACAAAATTAAACTATTAAATTTTTTTAACTAAAAATTTTAAAAGATATAAGACAAATATATACTTAATTTTTATATAAGAGTTACCATATTTTACATATAAGTTATTACTATTTTTTATTTTTAAAAGCATAAAATAGGAAATATATTCAAACGAACACTAAATTATAATCAAAATTATTTAACTACTAAGCAAAATTTAATTTTTGATTTTGAGATGTTTGAAATTTCTAGATACATGGTCCAAGTCTTGAACCAAGAAAGCAATTACTAGAATTAAATTAATTTTCAAAGTTAGTCATTGACTTTGAGATGTTTGATCAACAATAAGCCTTCCTAATGTAGCCTACTAAATTTGGGTAATAGGCCTAATTACTTTCCATAAAATCTATGAGCATGAATGTTTGAATCAATCATAGTGGGTTCATACTAGCTAGCACTAATTAGAATGGTGGCGTATAGACATGATTTTGAATCTTTAAGTTAAAATTACCCTATAATACCTACATTGCATAGTCCCTTTGGTAAATTCTTTGTGTAAACAAACCTCCCTTTTTAACATTTTTGTCATTTTCTTTTATTAGGTGTTTAATGCATATATACCTAAAATTAAATATCAAATTAAGAATAATTTTGGGAGGATTATATGTGTTTTCTCATAAAAATTAAACGTTTAAATAAATTTTTAAAACCATCTTTAAAATTTTAGAAAAATAGGATTTTATATATATTTCTTCCAAAAATCACCCTTTTGTTATATAATAATTATGCAAAATACTATCAAAAATATTTTTAATTTACATTCAAACATGACCGCCATGTTTGGTTCTAGAAAATTTGAAGAAAAATATAAGGGAAAAAAGATAAAGAGGAAAAATGAAAGAAAAGAAAAGGCTAAAAATAAAATAAAAAGTAGATTTAAAGTTAATAAATTATTTTTATATATTTTTCAAAATTTATAAGTTTTTAACTTATTTTAATTATATTTGATTTTCTTTTATATTTTTCACAAGAAAATCATTTTCTTTAATAATTTTTTTCTTTTCTTAATATTTTTCAAAAATCAAACCTAACATAACAATTTTTTCTTATAGAAATGTAATCAATAAAAAGGTTAATCAAACACTTCACAAGAATCTCTTTCTTAGTCCAAATAATTTAAAATATGCATATATAAAATTACATAAACAATGAAAAATAATATTTTTATTCTGCATTCTATTCCCTATGATCATTCAATGAGTGTGGTAACCTTTCTCAAATTGAGATATATATATATATTAAAGAGGCTTTCTCATGCTAGAAAGGCAGCCATCCCCATCTGCAGGAGAAGGTTAGGTGGAGGGTCTCCAAATTCAAAAGGTGACCATGAATGCGATGGTTCAATTTATGAATATTTCTTCAATTTTTTTTTAAAAAAAATGTTCACTTTTTTCTATGATATAAATACCACAAAATCATAACATGTGGGCGTCACATGATTTCAAGCCCACAAAATATGGCTCTCAAAAGCCAGCTTGAGCTGACTCAAACTCATCCAATCAAATCTTTTTATACTTTCTTTTTTTAAAAAAAAATAATATAAAGCTTAAAAAAGTAGAGAAGACTAGTAATGATGACAGCAATAATTGCTAAAAAGCTACCATGCAGACGAGAGTCGTATTGAAACGTGGCACATTCAGAATCATGTTAGATTTTTTCATTTCAATTTGTCTACTAAAGCCCTAGACTGACTGCCACGCGCCTTTGGGTCAGGACCCATTGTCCGGTTAAAGCGCGTGACATTTCGTTTTCTCCCTTGCCATATTCTCCCCTATTATCATGACTTTGAAAAGGTTACTTCCATTTTCTTTTGGAATGGGGCAAGTGGGACTTAGGGAGGCTTTAGAACAAAGGGTTTGCTTGGTTGCCTGGAAAATCACTTGGAAAAATTTTTTGTACTTGGTTGAAAATACCAGTTTGATTTCAGATTGGTTAACATGTGGGGTTGTATTCACATGTATGAACATGGACAGGTATAAACTTCATTTATGAGACGTGGAAAAGGGAGTATTTGTACTGTTTTTTGAAAACGTTTTGTGAATAATTATTGTTCTTAAATAAATGTTTTGGATTTTGTAAAATATTATAATGTGTCTCGTGCGTGGAAACGTGTTTTCAAAAGTCTATGATTGAATAGTCTTTGGGCTTGCAACTTGGCATAAGATGTTGAACCCATGATTGATAAGTTGTCTTAATTCCTCCAAATTGCTTTTCCAACACATGTGATGCAACTTTCTTTGAAAAAAACACTTTGAAGGATAATGAGACTGCGAAGAAAGCTTTCTGAGGTCATGAAAGAATTAGCATCTAACCCATTTCTGCAAAGCCTCAACTAACCCCAAAGATAAAGCTAAAGGGAAAGCGAACCCCTTCACCTCTCTGAATTTCAAGGTCTTAATCGCTTTTTTCAATTTTCTCAGCTGATCTGCACAAGAAAAGTAGAGTTCTATATTCCCTACAAGCAAATCCAACTACAGGCAAAACTAGAAGAGGTAGATTTAGGGTCGCTTCCCTATTTTTGGTGATGGTTGAACTGAAACATCCAGAGGTTTTAGCCTTGTACTAGTGTTGCTAGATTGGATATAATTTCCTTTGTCAACAAGTAAATTTAGGTAAGATTTGCTGCAATTCAACCTGGTCTAATGTTTCTCAAAAAAGTGCAAAGAAAAAATATGTATGCCATTGTCGTGCAGTTCTAAGCTTTTGGAACCTTTGTTTATCCTTTATTGAATTGCGGACAACATGCAGGAGCAAGCCAAAAGTTTCCACCATGGCTTTATGTGATATCATCTGAGCTATTGGTCTTGTGAACTTTCGAGTTTTCGGGGTTCACGAATATTCAGAAACCATTGAAGGTTGCTGGCGACATTGCGGTGAGCTAAGGGTAGTTCAGTTTTGGTTTTTCCTCATGTCCTATACCTGATACCTCCTTTTGTGCTAGCTATTCTTATGTCATGCCCCCCCAGTGGTGCAAAGGGCAAGACTGTCATTCCACAGAAATGAAAGAGGGTATTGAGGGAATTGGGGAGAAAAATGGACCCCCCTCCCCTCCCCCAATCTGTAGCAGCTTTTAATGGTATTAATTCATAAGCACATAAGACTCCCAAAAATTGAGCATTATTAAGGCTGAACCATATCAATGGTATAGTATTTGTACTCACAGAAAGGAACATCTGACTAGAAAACAAAACTAAGGTAGGAATCTCACTGTATAGGGACTTCATTTTCTTGTGTTCCCCTATTTTTCTTTAGACTTTTCTTGGTCTTGGCGACCATGAATTCTGTTTAAATCTTTTGCTTATCAAAGGAATACTGTACCATGTGTGCTCCTTGGCATTTGCTGATTCTAATATTAATCTTCATCAGTAGTTAAAATATCGACTTCCACGATAATTCGGATTAAAGTTGTATACAAGAAATATATCCTGAGGGTCCATTAATAATTTGGTGGCAATCCAATCCCATCAGTGGCATCATAGAACTAAAAATGGTGAAAACGAGAAGTGTACAAGCTAGCATTTTAGAAGAATTGTTGCAATTAGACTTGAACTTGGCTTCTTTTGAAGATTGTACCCCAGACAAGACTTTGGATTAGGCAGTGACATCCACTGAATCAAATCTTTCCGAGTAAAAATAAAACCCGAAAGAAAGAAGAAGAAAAGGTGATAATGTTAACAGTACTGAAAGACTAGAAACTTCATTTTGGTGTATTTAACATGGGATTTACAAATGAGTTCCGGAAAAGAGCATTTCTTTAATTACCTTATTTAGGAGCCTGGCCAGTTCCTTTGGAATTAAATGAGAAGGACGTTCAATATAAGTAGTACTAGTCTTTTTATCCCTATCCAGTGGGAATATCATGATGTAGTTGGCTTAAATAATGGTGCTTGGACAGTGAGGATTTTCGAATGATTTGGGGAGAGCAATAAAATAAACCAGAAACTAAAAGAATTCTCTTGATTGACACTTGACTTTAGACCAAGAGAAAAAGTAGTGATAAAGGACGAATCAAAGGGTCAGACACAATATTTTACATGGTTTGTTGGCTCCAACGCATCATGTACTGATCATAGCTTTCTTAACCATAGAACTGAAATCAACAAATGAGGAAAATTAAAGGAGGAAGGAGAAGAAGAAGCAGAAGCAGAAGATGATGATGAAAATTGCCCTTTTGCATTTTCACATTTTCATTGTGCAATCATTTTTCAGCTCTTTCATATTTCAATACTCTCTTTTCTTTCCTGCTCCTTTGTTGGGAAAGTGTGAAGCATGTGACAATGCCTAGGAATGAATAGAGTCACAATCCCTTTGGTGAAAATATTTATATATATTTTTTCAAATTAAAGGGCCCCATTACAATTACCAAGGTTCACTTCATACTTTAGGATAGTTAAAGGTCTCTCTCTCTCTTTCTCCCTCTCCCTCTCTCTCTCTCCCTCTCTTCTCTCAGTGCAGAACATATAAAATCAATTAGATTTCATATTTACGTAGGAATATAATATGTTGATTTGGATCTCACAGCTGCTTGATAGGAAGGACATGCTTTTTCCACCCTTCTCCTTTTGTTGCTTTCTGTCTTTCTTGTCTCCTTGTCTTTCTTTAGCTCTCTTTTTCTTTTCTTTTTCTTTTCTTTTCTTTTCCTTTCTTTTCTCTGATTTTCCCAGTGGGTACCTGATTCTCATCACCAGCCCTCCTTCAGAGATATGATGATGATTTCAAAATAAAAATAAAAATTTGAGTAGTACCCAGAAGATATCATCAATGTGACCTCCCCAAAGTGAACTCCAGATTGGGCTTCTTGGGGCTTGTCCCTGAAAGGTTTGATGAGCTTACATCTGATATTCTTTCATAGCTTAAGCACTTTGGATCCATGTCCTCCTGCAAAATTTTGTAAAAGAAGTGTGTCAAGGTAGGAATCAAAGGACATTTTGACTAACACAAGGAATAAAAGAATATTTATCAAAGGAAAAAAGAATACAAATATTGCATTGAGGCCAGCAGCCATTTTAGAAAAGCCTGATAAAGTGTTTCTCATGTGCAACAAGTTCAATTGTATTCCCAATTACCTTCCCTATTGACTTGCCGGTCTAGGGCATTGTGACTCTATGATATTTGAAAGAGGTGGTGCAGGTTGGGCATGATTGTATGATGCCATCTTTTAACTCCATCTCTCTAAAGTTTGTTAAGAAAAAAAGAAGAACAAGTTCTTTAAAAATGACCAAATAAATTAGCTTTTGAAAGGCCTTTGTCTTTTCTTCTTCCTACTTTGCGTGATTTAAGGAAGAATTGCACAAGAAAAAATGAAAATCCTTTCCCTTACACTTTTTTTTAGTTTAATTATACAGACGTATAAATGTATATCAGGTAAATTTTTAAAATTGGGAGGTGGGGCTGAAATGGGTACCTCAAGAGTTGGTGTGTTCCCTCCAGAATCCCTTTGTTTGCCATGCAACCAAGCTTCCCTGCTACAAACCAGCACATAGAGAGAATATTTCCTATCAGTGGAAGCCATGCATGCAGAAGAAAAAGCAAACTGAGAAAAGAAAGCTATCTTTTACTGTCTTCTTTATAGTTCCTTGCTTTTTTTTTTTCCTTTTTTTTATTTATTTATTTTTTTTCATTTTGTGCTTGATTGAAATAAAGTTGAACCCACCCCATGTGATAGTCCATTACCCTAACAACAGACACTACAAAGGAAGTTTCAAAGGTATAGCTTTAGCACCAAGTTTTCCACTAATGATGTCAATCAAAGGGCTTAGCTTTGACACTAAGTTTTGGTGATTGTGGGCCCTCTCTGAGCCCACAAAATCCGAATGAAAGAGATATCTCCATTTTTTAGGTTTAGGTTTAGATTTGTCAAAAATGGGGGATTCCACCCATGTCTTGAAATGATGGAGGAGAGTGTGGTTTTCTTTTACTTCCTTTTCGACCCACTTAAAGAGATTATTACCCCATCATAGAGTTTCAGTGTTTACTGCTCCTGGACAGACAGAACAAAGCAGTTGTGATATCATTTCTTCTTCTTTTTGTGATCTCTTACATCTATCTTTGTTCTATGTGTGCGTTTTATGTGTGGAGAGAGAGAGAGAGGAGAGAGAACATATTACTCTATTCTACGCTTGACCAACTCATTGATTGATGCATAAAAGGCACATTAATATGATTACCTATTTCCCTGCTAAAGGAAGTTACTGATTTTTCAGTGTCTTCTTTTTTAATTAAAAAAAGAAGAAAGAAATTTCTCAATGTTGCTATCATGTTTCTTTATATTCAGTAGCAAGATCCATTAGCTAGGGAAACAAGTTCGAAGAGAAAAGAATTCTCAGCAACTAACACAGAATAAAAGATGCATGGGAAATCATCTTCATTCAGGAGACAGATTAGATCTACCTAATAATTCTCAGCTCAAGCAATTGTGATAATCTTTAAGCTGTAGTATACGTATCTGATATGTTTTAACACTAGCGAAAGGCAGAAAGAATAAGAAGAAGAAAAAAGGGAAACAAGCATTATGCTCAGTTTGGTTGCTGAGAAGCCAAATGAAAAGAACTTAGAAGCAAGCAAGTCTTTTAGGGTGGAATTAAGATTCCAAATTTTCTTTCTTTCCCTTGATTTTCTCGGCAACCAACCGAGTTAATGGAGCATGAAGGAATCAATATCCAACAAATGAGGCTCTTGTATGAACTAAAACAATGGTTGTATGCCAAATAGAGACATATCATATATAAAGTAAAACAGTCTAACCTTGAAGAATTGCTCCAGAGGCCATGGTAATCCTTCTCTTGATGCACATTTGGCCTTCCTTGTTGAATTGATAGCTCAGATTTTCTCGGGTTCTGAATATCAAACATGACATCCTCAGAAGTATCTCCAGATGACCCATTCTCGTACACATCGGATTGTCCTAAGCAAATGAAAAAAACACCCATTGAAAACATATTCTATGACAATGAATAGAATGCCATTTTCTCGCATTCTTTCACCACAAAGTAGACATGTACATATTCACTAACCTGAAGAAGCTGCTGCTCTATCAGTAGTCTTCACAGTTCGATACATCTGCAATGAAGTAATTAGAAATAATCCCACATTAGACCAATGCATCACACTAAAGTAATTGAGATGATATAGTACATGTGTAGCATATAAGCTGAAAGAAAAAACAAAGAAAAAGATTAGTGTACAGTTTCCCTAATATCCGTGGTCTGCTACAGTGAAGTACACACTGTAAAAAGTGAAAGACTTCGTGTATGTGGATGCGTGTATGACTGTATGAGCTTAACCATGGTTAGTAGCCATGGGTGGGTGGTTACAACATGCATGTGTGGAAGATATCATTGAGAAATGATAGTGTTTTGTACTTGCTCATTTCCTATTGTTTTCTCCTCTGCAAGTGAAGATGGGTTTTCTTTTCTTTTTCTTTTCTCTCTTTTATTTTTCCTCTTCTTTTTTCGTCTCAAGCTACAACTACATGGACTGAGAGCAAGGCTTGTCTCGGCTTGGCTATGACTCATTTTGAATTCCTTGGGCTTTGTCTTACCTGATTTCTGAAATCGATAATACTCTCTCCCTTTCTCTCTCTCTCTTTCTCTCTCTCTCTCTCTCTCTCTCTCTCTCTCTCTCTCTCTCTCTCTCTCTCTCTCTCTCTCTCTGTTAATGATTTTTTTCTTTTACTTGGGTGGTTCGTTCTTCCAAGCAAAAAGCTGTTTATTAGCTTGCAGAACCATCAGATCTAGTAGAAAAAGAAGTGCTAAGGATTTGAGAGACCCTCTGCAGGGAAACATTGGAATTTGAAATGTATGTAATAACACCTTCCTGTAATGTAGGCTGTAAAAATGCAAGTATTCAGCTTGCAAGCACCATTACTACTGCTTCACACACTATACCTTAAAGAGGAAAAATATGAAACACAAGAAGAAGGAAAGGAACCAAAGAAAGAAGATATTTTAGGCAAATATTTCAAGATTTCTACAGTCCACAAGGAGAAAACTCAGTTGAGATTACTGGGAAATGAGAAGTTTGTGTACCTGTAGATGAGATTTAACATGCGCCAAGGTGAGATCTTTCACATCCATGAGCTCAAGAACAGACTTGGGTGTAGCTCCTAAAACACCATAAGAAGAGAAAGAAGATGAATAATTTTTCTCTTGTAAGAGAAGAAGAAAATTTCCGCAAGACTAGAGGAGATGCAAAATTGGAAGTGAAGCCTACTTTCATGGCCACCCAATAGCTCAACAGCATGAACAAAGCGAGCATGAAGGGTCGTAGTCCACCGCATCCGAGGCGCCCTCATGCTGCGCTTGGCCGGAAACCTCGATAAAAATCTCGATCGAATTAGGCCTTGATGATGAGACTGGAAAGGACTTGAGCCAGTGGTGGTGGCGGCAGTGTTGGTCGTAGTGGAAGAAGCTATAGAAGAATCCAAGGGCTGCTGAGCAAATGGGAAAGAAGGAGGATTTTGGTAGACTGGAATTCCTCTTATGGGTCTCAAGAAACCAAGCTCTTGGCTGAATCCTTGTTGCTGCTGAAACAGCTGGTGATGAAGTTGGTGTTGATGGTGATGATGATGTGGGTATTGGCTTTGTTGAAAGGAATGGAGGAGATTGGTGTTGCCATTCTGAAGGAGATGAAAATGGTTGCTGTTGTTAGACTCAGAGGTAGCCCTCGGATTCGAGAGCGAAAGCTCGAAACAGCTATCTGGTTTGGTCATTGAAGAGATGGAGTTCCTGGAGTCCAAGGCTCTCTTCCAAAACCCCAAATCCACCTCTTCTTCTGCTCTCCTCCACCCTGACGATGGCTTGCTGTTTGGTGGGCTGATTTGCAGAGACAAGTCTGGTTGTGCTGGGAACAGCTCCATCTTCCACTAATCTCTACTCTCTTCTCCTTCCTCTCGCTCTTCTTTCCCCCTCTTCCTTGTGGTTCTAGGTGCAGTAATACCTAGGAGAGTATCACTATCAAAAAATCAGAGGAACTTGTTTTGGGTGTGGCGGATGGTATGGGTTTTGAATTTTGAGGTGAGATTTCTAGGTTTTTTTTGAGATTTTTGGGGGCTATGATGAATTGAGGAGAGAGTAGTTGCAGAGATTTGAGACTGAGAGGAAAGAGAGAAGAAATGACAAGGTATGAAGTGAATGGTTGTTTCTTTTGTGTGAAGTATATGTGAGAAAATGACACTTGCGAGAGGGGTCTATAGGAAGAGAGAGACAGAAAAGAGGGTGTATTTGTTTTTGTGGACGTGGGGGTGAGAGTGAGAAACGGAGGAAAAGAGAGAGAGAGAGAGAGAGAGAGAGTAAATACTTTTTCAAGAGAATTTATGGATTCCTTTTCACTACTTCCTCTTTTTCCTGTTTTTCTTTGGGAAGAGAAAAGGAAATTTTAGCGTAAAACCCTTTTTAACGTGTGTATGCCTTTGTCCTCAACAAACTCATACTTACCTTTCTAACTCAATGACTCTTCATTGAACTCAAACCTAATGTGGCTGGTCCTCCTTTTTCCTCCAAAAAACCATTAAAATTATTTCACAAAACCCCACATTACCACCCTAAACCTTCACTATTTTTCCACATTCTAGGGTTTTGCTAACAACCCAATTACAACCACTCGTTCTGATGTTCTTGAAATCCTGATTCTTATAATTTCAATCATTTTTCTTTTGGGTTCTTTCTCTCATCAATTTCTCGTGAGAAATTCTCAGTACTATTTTTCTTTTTTTTTTTGGCCCTTATTTAAATGTTAATGTATAGTACTAGGGATGGCCCTCTTTTAAGTAAGGACAGTGGGAAAGTCAAAATTGCCTCCTGCATATAAAGCAGAGGAATGGTTTAATATAGGGTAGGAATGTCTTTTCACTAGCAGGGCCCTCCAACAAAAGGACGCCCTATCTCACTGGTCATTACCCATATGTTCTTGCTAGGGTTGCAGCTTATGCTTGTTAGGTTTCAACATGTTTTTAATACATTGAGGTGGGGTTTGGACTATAAAATTTTTTAACTTCTAGTTCAAATTGTGATGGGCCTTGATTGATTTTTAATTCTTTTAAATAAAGATCATAATGCAATGAACCTTAACAAGAAGCAATTTATAAACCCCATTGGGTTAAAAAAAAAAATACAATCTCCAAGTTGGGTTTGGAGTAAGATTCCATAATATACTCATCTTATTAATGTTTGTAAATTTCTTAATCGGAATCCTCCCTTTAATGCAAGTTGTTCAGTGTAATTAAGTCTATGTCCCTCATACACCGTGTAAGGGGGCAGAAGTTTCAATTTGGTGTGAATATTTAGTGATGATAATGGAGAGATTAGTAATGCATCTATCATCTATACCTTGTGATAGGTCCTTATTTTTATATTTTTTTTAGCTGATTTTTTTTCCTTAAGTTTATAAAACTTTGGGTGAATAAAAATTTCCTACTTAACTTAATACACATTTTGGGTATTTTTTAAATAAACCAACTTATACAAATTTAGCTGTGAATCGAGATTTGTTTAGATAAAATTTCAAGGTTTTCATGTATGTACTTAAAATTAAAAAATCTTACTCAAGGTTTTCATGTAACTCATAAGTTTGGTGATGTGTTACTTACCCGACAATTTCTAGAATAAGGTCGTTAGGTATGATGTGAAATGTCATAGAAAATTTGGCATATATATTCTTATTAAACATCAATTAATTTTCATGTAAGATTATCAAAGTTCAATTCAAAAATTAATATCAAATCAAGGATCATTAATTCGAGTTACAAGAGTGTCATATCAGATAAAATATTGTTAAGATGTAATAATATTATTTTCTTAAATATAGGGACAGGTTGCCCACACGATGTATGATGTCAAATGCCCAAAAAAATGTTTTAAATGAGATGATTAATACACCAATAGAATTATTTTCTTTTTATACGTATCTTTTAGAGGTTTTGTTGAAACCAAAAAATAAAATAAAATGAAACATGAGAACTTGATGAAAGAAGTACAAGCATTCCTGCCCTCAAATTAATATCGATTTAGATTTTAAAGTTATGCGCATTCAAAAATCTATGTAGCACTTCAATTAAAGGAGTACTGCAATGTACAATTTTTTGCTTACACATCTATCCGCAGTGTTCCCTCTTCTCGTATTGGTTTTGTTTTATGCATCATGCATTGGCTAATTAATATGATGAGTACGACACCAAAAATTGTTAAAAAGCAAGTGAAATATACAATAAAAGCATATCAACTATGATGGTATTGGGAACAAAGATCATTATCAATCAAATACTAAAAATTAAGGTTACGTTTGATTATCGGGAAATACTAACAAAAGAAAATAAATATTTAAAAAAATTATTTTCTCATGTTTGAGAGTCCTATGGAAAACACCAAAGAAAATAAAATATAATTAAAATTAGTTAGAAAATTATGTATTTTCAAATTATTTAATCTTTATGTTGAAAAGTTAAAATATGTGAAATAAGTTTGAATTAATTTATAAAAATAATTTATTGATTTTGAATTTATTTTTCATTTTTCTTTCCTTCTACTTTTTTTTCTCTATTTTATTTCTTTCAAATTTTTTAGAAACCAAATATAGCGTAAAGGAAACTGTGATGATCGATGAGTATTCCAAAGTAATATGGAAGTTCTTCTTAATAATCATAGGAGAAAAGAGATTGAAGATTTAAAATATATAATAGCATTCAAGCAATTCTAGACACTTCAAACTATCCGTAATAAGGATAGATGGAACTCAAGGATGGCTCTCTTTTTGGCAGAAATTTTCTTCTGTCTCAAGGGGGTCAGCATAGCTTTTTGGTTAAATTCAAACTCTACCTTCTCACTTCATGTCGAAATTTTGAGTGGCAATTCTTCAAGGCCAAACAAGTAGTGATTCTATAATCCATGATTTCTTGTTCTCCTTTCTATTCTCTATATCTCTAGAGTAATCTTGATTTTAGATATAAATTTTCCATAAGACAATTTTGAGTTGAACACTCCGTAATGTTTATAAAGTTTTAAAATATTATTGACATGTTGTTTGTTTTTTTAATTTTTTTTTTGTTCAAAACAACTTATTTTTAGATTTCAAATAGTTAGTTTTTTTAATTAATTTATTGTTTATTAAATCAAAATATTTGATTTTTTCCTAATAATAAAAATACTTTTTTTTTCTTATTTTCTAATACTTAATAAAAATAAAATATTAAAAAAAACAAATAACTTAATACTGTTAAGTATTATTTAATTTTAACTTTTATTTAGAATTAAAAAAAAAACCAAACAAACGCCGCCACCTGAAGGTATAACTTATTAAACGAACGTGCGAGACTAAGACAGCATTTGGATCTCGAGAAACAAAAGGGAGAAATGAAAAGGAAAATGCTGAATGAGTTCAATCCGGTCAGAGGTTGAGGAGTTAAGGGTTGGTTGAAATGTCTTAAAAAGAAAGAAAAAACGAAAGAAAAGAAAGATGATGATCATTTTATTTTGTTGGTGGAAGTGTGAAAAAAGGGAGCAAAGATATAAATGGGTAACATTAGCTTGTAAGAAACAAAGGTTGTTTTCTCCCCTTTTGATGATAAAAGTAGAATCAATTATATCAGGGAGTGTTGAATAGAAAGATGATGCAAAGCTTTTAAAGACCTTTAACCGTGTCATAGGGGCATCGGTAAGCGTTACCCTTTGGCATGTAACATTGCTTTTGATGCCCCCATCCATGGCTCTCTTTCTGGATAAACTTTGGGGTCCCCACTCCCACCCCCACCCCTGTTCTCCTTTCATTAACAATCAGTCAAAACCACTCAACCAACACCTTTTTAAACCTAACCTATTCAGCCCAATTTACCCCTCCATGGGTCGGGTTCAACCCGTTTATAACCTCAGCCCAGCCCACTCATGGTTGGGTTTGAATTGTCCTTTGGGCATCATCAAGTTGGGTTGTGCTCAAGTTGATATTGGATAATGAGTTGACTATTCAAAGCTTAAGGCGGACCATTACGGTTTATACGGGCGTATTTATTTGTCTGAAAGTATTAAGGAAAGAAAAAAAGATATTAATGAATTTGGATTTATTAGGAAAAATATTATAAAATATCAAATATAATTAAAATTTTAAAAAATTATATAGTTTTAGATTATTTAATCTTTATATAAAAGAGTTAGACTATGTTTGATTTTCGAAAAATACTAAGAAAAGAAAAAAAAATATTAAAAAAATGGTTTTATCATGTTATAATAGAGAGAAATAAGTAAACTGGATTTTAAATTATTTAATCTTGCTATAATAGAGAGAAATAAGTAAAATGAGTTTGAAGAAACATATAAAAATAGTTTAGTAAATTTATATTTATTTTTTTACTTTCCTTCACTCTTTATTTCCTTCTATTTTTCTTCTTTATTTTTTTTCCTTTGCATTTTCCTTTAAATTTTCTAAAAACTAAACATAGCCTAAAAATAAATTAAATAAGTCTAAAGTAATATATAAAAAATGAATTATTGATTTTAATTTTTTTTTTCTTTCACTTCTTTTTTCTTGTTACTTTTCCTCTCTATTTTCTTTCCCTAACCGTTTTCCTCAAATTTTCTGAAACCAATTATTATCGCCTTTAAAATCATGGAACGGAAGGATGAAAGACATAAATGTCTTTTTGCTTGTTGAATATTCTTTGAGAGCCCCCAAGAGGAAAGACATAAATGTCTTTTGAACATATTCAACCTAATTAATTGCACACCAATTTGGCTTTTATCGGTGCCAATAATTTTTGGGGTGCCCTACCATGGATAATAATAGAGGGTTGTTCAAAGAATTCACTACATAATTTATTTTTTGACCGCAGAAAAGATGTTTCAAGACTCATGCATCATCACATTGTCTCTAGCCTGCTCATTAATACGCCCATGAACACTGCCTTGAGATCAATAAAATACCTTGGGGATCTCATAAGAAGAAGACACAAAATCTTATCCCAAAACCTATTTGAAAAAAAAAAATGGAGTTTAATCCTACCTTGGAGCTCAGGAACAACACGATGAGACGACACGTGGCACCGCCCGTGCCCGTTGGATCACGAGGGCATGCATCCCTTGACCTCCTCCAAGTTAAATAATTGAACTTCCAAATCTCAATGAATTTTGTAAACAAATCGTAAGGACATTTCCAGGTAAGCCTTGACAAGCATTTGCTTGGTTGATGGCCTAGTAAATACCCTAATAAAAGTATAAATTGGTCCTCCTAGGGTTCCCGACAGCATTGGAAGCTCTGTACTAGACATATATTTATTTATATCGGTTTGTGTCGATGTAAATGTGTGTGTTTCTGATTTTCAATTATAGTAATGTTCGTAGCGACCAATGCGGAACAGAAATGGAAGACTGACATTTTGTTTTCTGTAGCAATGAACTTCATATCATTAAGGCAGCCATTATTAAAACTAAGTCGTCAGATCAATGTCAACCATTCATGGGTAACGTGAATTAGGGTTTCAAATTAATATACATGTAGTGTACTCTTGAGGTTTATTTTAAACAAATGGAGAGCTACATGGAAGCATCGATTTTTGTCAGCACAAAAAAGAATTGGTGCCATTTTCTAGGCTTGGTCTCAGCTTCCCCAGGCCATGACCATATTATATATCCAAAGAAATTGAGGAATCTTACATTAATACCACCAGCTATATCATCAGATACTGTGTATTAATTCTATATTCAGGGTGCTGATTTTGCGCAAACTTCTCATGGACTGAAGCATATACAGACTTGGGTTGTGTGGGTGTATTTTATTGGCTCAAAACCTTGAACTAGGAAGCTCCAAAGCATCTTTGAATACATACTTTTAGGCTATGTTGAGCTTGGTTGCTTGATTTCATATCTCTCCCTTTCTGCATTTCTAAGATGTATGTTGCAATTATTAGTGTTAAAAACCATCTTGGAAGTTTTTGATTTCGAGTATGTTCCGTATCATGCGCTTATAATTTGAAGATCATGTCTCCTATGCGCACAGCTACATATGATAACCATGGGATTGAGGTGGCCCCCTAGGCAACTGTTTTGTGGAAATAGTCTCGTAATGTTGTTAATCAACTTCCGACATGGGGGCTTGTTATGGCACCTCCTTTAGAAAATGCCCTCACAAAACCACCATTTGTGGAATAAAGTGTCTTGGCTAGTGTTGACTTGGGGGGCGAGGGCTTTAGATCACGTGATTTTGTTAATTTTGCATAGAATATGATGAATTGATTGAGCCCTATGTGAGCTTAAAGACAATTCATTAATTTAATTATAGGGAAATTGGAATCACTCATACCGACATCACACATCGCTGTCCTCTGGGCATTGTCCATCATTTATAAATGCATATGGGTCAACATGTTTCTCATTAATTTACTTCCTAGCATTTGAATCACAGGATCTTGGTTAGGGATGGATTGCTAAATGCTGGTCGACATGTGCCTAAGGAATTACATTAGTGCAGGAATGTGAAGTAGATTTGACTGATCCAGAATGGAAGAAAGAATGGAGACACCTTGTTCTTTTTTCTTCAAATGGGTTGGTTTGGCTTTATTGTTTTCATGGAAAATGAAACCAGGAAATTCAGTGAGTTCATACTGTTGAATTATGGTGCATAGCATGATCTTATCTTGTCATAGCTTTTGGTTTCAGACGAAATGGAGTCTCAGATCTTTAAATGGTTTTCTATTTTTCCTATCAAGAGATTTGTCACCAAGAAGGAAAGCTGAAAGAGAGCTCCTCATATTGTGATTCTGGTTATAATTAGGGAACGATATTCCAAGCAGGAAGATGTTGAAGACCTACAAAAAATGAAAGACTGCACCAAGGCTTGCTCAGTGCGGGTCCTACGATCATTAGTTGGATTATTGGGGTGGGGGGTCCCCTACTCAGTTTGTCCACCCCTCCCATATACAAAAATAAAAACTTAAATTGTGAGAATCAATTCGAAAAATCATCCAATACAGTACTTGGAAGTATTGGAATCCATGGACAGAGCAATAATTAAATTTACAACTTCCTACCAATACATGCATTGGAGAGGAACAGTAAAAAAGTTATACAAGGAAACATGATTGCTTAAGAGGGGAAATTGTGTTTAAGATTGCTTGTGCTGACTGATTCCTGATGGACATAATCCCTATGATAAAGACATACATTGCATTAAATTAGTTGTCAATTCTTTGGCCTTTTCTTTTGTGTCTATTGGTAGCCCATAATTGGTGGGATATGCTTGAGCTTGATCACTTGATCAGTGATGGGTTCAATCGTTTTATTAGGTCCCCTCAAGCTTGGAAATGGAGTAGAATGAACTGATCCAAGCTTGCTTGGTTGGTATGTCTGTGATGTGGGGGGAGGACGGTTTAAAGCAAATGACTAATGTTCTTGTAACAACTTTTTTTTTTGCATACAGAGTGACAGTCAAGGTTGATATGTTTAGTGTGGGCATGAAATGATGGTGGGATGGAATATATGATTAGATAAGTTGTTACTACAGGGCTCAAAAAAAAAAAAAGGCTGTGGGGGGAGAATAATTTTTATAGAAGTTGAACTTTTTTTTGTCTTTTTGCATAACTTAAAATGCTAAGATACAAAGATTTATATTTAACCAAAACATAAATCTCTAAAGAAGAAATAAATGACTTGATATGGAAATAGCTAGAAATGTACTTTACTACAAGTTACTAAGACATGGAGAACAACTTCCAAGAATTAACCCTTCCAAATAAGGATCTTCTAGACATAAAATAAATTCTGCAATTTGGGAACAGTGCATTACAGCTCAACAATCCCCCTTGATGCACTTTCTTCCCTACTCGGATTAATTCTCTAAGAAGTAAGAACCTTTTCTTTTGGGATTACTTTAAGTAAAACTATCAGCAAGCTGTTCTTGTGCCCTACAACACTTCAATTCTATTTCACCTTTCTCAACTGCTTCTCTAATGAAATGATACTTGATTGCCATATGCTTTGAGCGGTCACGAACGATCGGATTTCTTCTTGTAGCAATTTCTGATTTTTTATTACAGAATAAAGTAGTTCTATCATCTTGTTTAATTTTCTCCAATGTCTTCAAGAATTCTCCTCACCCATACAGCTTGAGAAGTTGCTTTAGCTGGTGCCACAATCTTTTGCTTTGAAGGCCAAGAACAAATTCCAGAACCCAACACATTGCTAATTAATCCTAATCTTTCTATTTCCCTGTCTAAAATGCCAGTCAAGATATACTAGCAAATCTTTCAATACTCTCTTAGTAGTCCCATAATGAATTCGACTTAGCTTCTGCATAATCTTGAGAGTAAACTTGCTGCAAACATGATTTCCAGTCTAATAGCAGTAAGAAATAAAAGGCTTCCTTTCAGGCTTCTATAAACTGAAGCACTTGCTTTCTTTGCACCATCATTCTTCTCAGGTTTTCATCTATTGTGAATGGTGTAGCTATAGAACTACAACTCGACATGTTGAGTTTTTGCAGTATATGTTTCACATACTTCTGCTATGAAATAAATATTCCTTTTGTGAAACTTCAATCCCCAAGAAATAGCGAAGCATTCCTAAATCTGTCATCTCATATCTATGCATCATGTCTTTCTTGAATTTGTGCAGCTTTGATTTCATCCCCTCTAAAAATAAGATTACATATACACATACCATGAGGACAATAGAAGGTTTATTTCTCTGCATACAATTCTTTCAAACCAATTTTGGTTAAAGTAACTGTCAATGTTATTGTATCAAGATTGGGGAGCTTGTTTTAGCCCATAAAGTGCTTTATTCAATCTATAGATTTTTTCTTTCAAGCTTCCTACTTAGAAAAGAGGATGTAAAAGCTAAAAAAATCTGCCACTTCTGTTGTGCAGTAAGAGTAATCAAGGTCCTTATGGTTTCAATTCTTGCAAAACCTTTTCACCAAAACAATCACGATTATGTGTGATCACCTTAATGCAAACTCTTAATCGTCCTTTCTTAAAGCCTAAAACAATCACAAAGACGTGTTCACGAAGATGTGTTGTAATACCCCAAACCCAATTTAGGAGTAAAATCGTAATTTAAAAATTAATTAATTAAATTGATTAATCTAATAAGGGTAGAAAAGTCCTTTCACTTTTAAAAGCCTTAGGTATAAATTAGATTTTCTTTATCTTCTCTATTCAAAAAAACCCTTTTATAAGGAGATAAAAAATATCAGAGAGCATAGGGCTGAAGATTTGAAAGTTAAAGATCAACTTTTCATGTAAGATTTTAATCACCGAATTAATATTTTATATTCATTAATTAGATTTGAATACTTTAGAAATCCCAATCTAAATTAGGGTTTGTTTATTTAATTTTTTTTAGACCAAAAGATTGAAAATTTATAAATGCAGATTAATTTATTGATGAAGATAGGAAAATTTCAATTGAATAAAAAAATAAATAAATGAAAAATTAGTGGAAGAAGAGAAATTTTAGATTTAGAAAATAAATAAATAAATTGTTTGTGGAGGCTTTAGATTGGAAAAAGAAAATAATAATATTAATAAAAAAATTGTAGGGTTTCTGGATTTTGGAATTTGAGGTGGTATGTTGGGGTGACAATTTCAAAAAAAAAAAAAAAAAAACCGAATATGAGATTGTTGAGTAAAAAAAAAATCAATCTAATCGTGAAAGCCAAAGGGTGAAAGAGTGGTAGTGGAATAAATAAAAATAATAAGGCGGGGTTGTTGGAGTTGTTAAAAGTTTGTGGGTAGTTTGTTAAGTAAGAGAGGATATTGAGATTAATAATAATAATAATAATAGTTTTTATACAAGCTTTAATTTAATTTAAGTATATAAAGAAATAAATAGTTATGATAAAATTTGGAAGGAATATGAATTTTATAAAAAATTTGGAAACTTATTAAATTAATTTATTATTGTTTAGGAAGTTGAAAAATAATATTACTTGTAATAATGTTAACATAGGAAATTAATTAGAATTACTAAGAACTATATAAAATATTGTTAGGCTTATCAAATTTATATCTATAGATAAATAATCAATAATAAATGTTGTGTATGATATTATGTTAGGTGATGAGTAAATTCTTCAAGATTTTGAGTGTTTCTTCCAAGTAAAGGGAATTAATACAGATTTTGTAAAAGGAAATAATTTTCTTTTTATATTGTATTTTGAAATGTGTAAAAATATTATTTTTATTTTTATGCATGGATCAAATATATGTTTTGTATGAAAAATATATTTGAGTATTTTCTTTGTTTATGAAAAATTAAAATTATAAAGATATGATATTTTGTTTTGTAAGTTTGAATTAATGAAATGAAGTGTTTGACTCTAATTTCGATGATCCTAGTCAATAGGTTATAATTGTTGATATTTCTATGGCCCTAGTCAACGGGTTATAATAATTGATATTTCTATGGCCCTAGTCAACGGGTTATAATTATTGATATTTGGTTTTTTTCACCTTAAATAGAACAAATTTGAAACTAACCACTCATTTGTGAAGTCCCACCTAATTGGGCATCATTTGTTTTTCTTTGAACAACAAAATATATTTGAGCATTTTCTTTGTTTATGAAAAATGAAAATTGTAGAGATATGATAGTTTTGTAAGTTTCAATTAATGAAATGAAGTGTTTGACTCTAGTTTCTATGATCCTAGTCAACGGGTTATAATTGTTGACATTTCTATGACCCTAGTCAACGAGTTATAATAGTTGATATTTCTATAGCCCTAGTCAACGGGTTATAATTATTGATATTTGGTTTTGTTCACCTTAAATAAAACAAATTTGAAACTAACCACTCATTTGTGAAGTCCCACCTAATTGGGCATCATTTTTTTTTTTTTATCATCAGAGTGAAAATAATTGAAATGTATTTTGATTTGAAATGGATATGAAATAATTTTGATATATATGAAAATGTTTGGTTAAACACTTTAAAATGTATTAGCATATTTGTAGTCAAACGTTTTTATGAAAATGATTTTACACTAAATCTCCTATTTGTAAGCATGATTGAAACTATTTGATCCATAAAATTGTATTAATGTTCCTTATTGGGTTTTGAGCTCATGGCCCTTCGTTGCTAATTTTTTAGGTACTCTCGGTTCGAGCGAGGAGTGATGGCTAGGCTGGGGAATTTTTCTTTGTTAGGATTTTGGTTCAAACTTTATTATGGACATTGTTTAGACGTTAAAATTTAATTACTGTTTGAATTATTTGAGTTTTGAGTTATTTAGACAATAATACTTTGGTTGATATGTTAATTTTTTTAAAGTTGAGAATTGAGGATTATAGAATTTATTTATTTTACTACTCTGAACATGAATTTGGTAATTGGTAATTTCTAGTTACAAGATGAATGTTTGTGTTGTTTCCGCTTTAAGCCTTCAGGCTTGAGGTGTGAAATGATTATCATGCCCATAGAGTAAGTTTTGGGGTGTGACATGTGTGATCGACTTCAACAATCTTTTACATGACTTAGGAAAAACATTTAAATGCCTTCACAAGCAACATGAGTGCTCAAGTATGCATAAAATGCCTACCTGGTAATAGCATTGCATGCACAAAAATGATTACATGAAGCTGCTAAAAGGTTTCTTAATTGACATGCTAATAACATATGCCCAACTTCATGCACATGTACTTATATGAGCACTGCCCATAATCTTGGATTAGTTACTTGTAGAATCTCTACCAAAATCTTTTTGTTTTATTTTTCTATGATTCCTAATTTAGATATGTGACCTACTAGGTTGAATAAGATATACACATAGGAAATAAGATACAGTTATGTTTTTCTTTTTTTCTTTTTTCAAATACCATAATTATTTTTCCTTGAATTATTATGTGTTTTCTCAATGGACACCATGGGTTCTGAGTGGTATATCTCAACGATGTGAGGTTGATATCTATCTATTGGGAGGATTAGCAAGGATGATTGAAGGTTAGATAGGTAGTAGAAAAGGTAAATTTTTTTCATAAATCTATTGTTAAGGATGTTTCTCTTGTGATTCATAAATATCAATAAGAAAATGATACAGACCATCCACCAATGTACCATTGCAAATAAACATGATTTAAGGACTAGGAGCATCTTTCCATTACTCAAGTCTTCTAGTCTCCTGAGAACCCTATAAAGAATTTTAGATATGATAAATGGCCTGAAGTCCTACCTACCATGTTCCAGTAGAATCTACCACTAAACATGATTCAATGACTATAGTAATTGAAAATTGCTTATTTTTCGATCTTTTCAAGTATCCTAGGCATTCCTTCTTCTAGTGACCTTTTTGCCACAAAAGAAACACTTTTCTTTGGGTTCTTTCCTTGTTTCTTCTCTTCTTTCTCCTTGTCTTGCTTTTGATTAAAGGACTTACCCTTGTCCTTCCTCTTCCTTCTAGAAAACTTGGAAAAATCCTTGGAGACCATGTTTATTGATCCTTTGTTCTTGAGGATCCCTTTAACTATCTAGAGTTTCTTCATTATCATAGGCAAAGTCAGAAGCATTTTATTCATTGTATAATTCAACTTGAACTACTTTCAGGAATCCAATAAGATTTCAAGAACCATAGCAACTTTGGTCTCACCATCAATTTCAGTTCTAAGGATCTTCATCACATTAAGTGCAAAATCATTTTGACCATATGCTCCCTAATAGGAGTTCCTTCTACCTTCTTTGTATTCACAATGGGTTTAAGGGCCTACTTATCTAGCTAACTAACCCTTATCTATAAGCATCCCTTGCAAGTTAAGAAGAATGTCATATGTAAAAGTAAGGATTAATGTTGTTGTTGCAACATCTTGTTGAGTGACTCAAGGATATAACACCTTGTCATCTCATCATTTTATTAATTTCCACTTCTGATAATCATTCTTCTCTTCTTGAGTAGAAGAGTCAATAAGAGCCATAGGGGTTGGTTCATAAGTTACCTACTTGAGTTGCTTTGTAGATAACACTATATCTAGGTTTCTTTTCCAATCCACATAGTTAGGTTCAATTGTTACAATAGGACCCTTGAAAGCATGACATAATGTACTTAAATAAAGTTTCGTACTACATTTATTTATTATGATTTTGGTTCCTTTTTCTATCATTATTAGCATTAATTGTTATTTGAGCATTCACATTCCTATCACTTGCATTTTACGTGACTTGAGTGCATTATAAGTTACACAAAAAAATCTAAGTCATGGGTTCCTTACAAGATGATAAGTAGTTAATAGTAGGTTCATAAATTTGGACAATTCATCAGATACTATAGTACACTACCTCCTAATTTGAAGATCACTTATCTTGGTCATCAAGGTGGTTTTCTCATGGTGAGTGCACTATTGTGTATGATTACACATCCAATAGGATCTATGGTGAATCATGATGTTAGATATTAGGTAGTCATGATTCACTAAGCCACTATACTACATGGGCTCTCAACTTTGAGAGAATATGGAGTTAGTGTTAAGGTCTATAGTAGCTTTGACTTATGAGTGAGACTTTAAGGTAGTCATATATTCTCTATGGATTTGATCACTATTGATTAAAGCAAGTGGCAACGGAAATTCTCAATATAGCTACACTATAATATCTCATGAGCTTAAGACAACATGTCCCCCTAGGTGATCTTAAGGACATGTGATTAAGAAATATATGGTCTTAGTAATTCCTTAATTGGAATTTAACATATGCTCTTACAGCTAGATTATGTCATTTGATCACATAATAGGAGGATTTGAGACTAAAAGAGTTGGAGAGATAATATTGAGAAGTTGATTATAACATTTACCTCACTAGACTATAGACATCAATTCATGGGGGGTTTGCATGTAGTAAAAAGTACGTTACAGATCTGAGTTTATATTTTGTTCTAAAAGTATATAGGTGTAATGTAGTTGACTCTCAATAGTACAAGGTTAGGTTAACTTCAAAATTGGATTTTTATGAAGCTAATATTTTCCTATATGTCCTAATGACCCCCGCTCGAGCTCATGTTCCTTCATGGAACTTTATTGAAGGATTGGGTTCCTTACTCATATGTGTGCATAAAAGTTGTTGAGTTCCTTCATGAAACTTCATGGAACTTTTTTGAAGGATTGAGTTCCTTACTCATATGTGTGCATAAAAGCTTTTGGAGAATATGGATAGCCTGTAGGAAAACTTTCTAGCTAGCAAATATTTTTTAATCTAGTTTTTCCTAAGTAGTTTAGTTGACTAATTCTTTTTTATAAATAGAGATATCCTAGGCTTGAAATAAGCTCTATTTTTTTTTCCATTTTTGACCTCTTACAATTTGTATATATTTGATGTAATTTTATTGAAATAATACGAGAAAGAAATTCTCAAAAAACCCTAAAGTCAACATGGTATCAGAGTAGGAAAACTCTATTTGCCAAGATCTATCTTTCCACCATTTGACCTTCATTCCTCAGCTATAAGCCTCCTCAGTTTTCATTATTAAGCAAAAACCCCTTTAATTCTAGACCAACCTTAATTGTGGGTAACTCAACTTTTTTTCATACTAATAGGCTTCTAGAGAAACCATTTTTCTTCTCCACACATGTTTGAAATTAGTACAAATACAACCATCCAATTCACAACCCAAAGCACAACTCTCGATGACTATCAGAATGTCTCTACTTCAAACTTAATGGTGGAAATTATCTACAGTGATCTCAATCGGTGAAAACCTATCTTAAAATAAATGGGAAGCTAAGTCATCTTCTTGGTTCTACAATCAAGAAGGATGATTCAAATTTTGTCTCTTGGGATAAAGAAGATTCACATATTATGTCTTGGTTATGAAACTCCATGCAATCGAAAATAAGTCATACTTGCATGTTCCTCTTTATGGAAAAGGAGATTTAGGATGCAATTCATCAAACCTACTCCAAAGTGCGAGATGCTGCTTAGATTTATGAACTCAAGACAAAAATCCATGATGTCAAACAAGGTACCCTATCTATAATTAAGTATTACAGTGTTATAAAGGGATTATGGCTTGAGTTGGATCATTATCAAAGTTTTCAAATGGAATGCAGTAAAGATGCAACAATATACCAAGAGTTTCTTGAGAAAGAAAGACTCTTTGATTTCTTAGCTAGTTTGAATGGTGAATTTGATCGAGTTAGGGTCCAGATTCTTAGGAGAGATCCATTATCTTCATTGAATGAAACATTTGCTATTGTAAGATAAGAACAGGGATGAAAAAATGTAATGCTAAAAACTTTTGATTATGTGGATGGTTTTACATTGTCTATCTCTAAGTCAAGTGTTAATAATGAAGTCATGACTACCACTATTGCCGCTGCTAATGCTGCAAATTCAGGAAATATGGAATGACAAAAACCAAGTGAAAATGACTCACTTTGGTGTAGCTACTGCCGCAAGAATCGTCATACTAGGGAAAATTATTGGAAGCTATATGGCAAGCCTTCAAATTTCTTTGGAAAAAATAATAGTATTAAGGAAGGAAATTCAGGTTACAAGCCCCAAAGTTATGTTGCTGATATAGAAGTGAAATAGTTGTAAAATATTACTACTAGAGAAATTTTCAACAATGAGGAGATCGACAATAAGTTGAAACAGTTTATTTCACAACTTGAAAAAATAGGAGGTTCTAGTCTTTTTGCCTAAATAGGTAAGTATTCCCAAGCCATAAGAGCCTCTAGAAATTAGTACATAAACACTTGGATCTTGGATTCAGGGGCTTTAAACCATATGACCAATTCCTCTAAGTCCTTCTCCACTTAGCGTCCTTGTCCTAAAAACCAAAAAATAAAGATTGTTGATGAAACTTTAGTCAATATAGTTGGTTGAGAAAACATTTCCATTTCACCATCCTTAACCTTGAAAATTGTCCTACATGTTCCCAAGTTGTCTGCAAATTTGTTATTAATTCCTCATATTACCAAAGACCTTAATTGCTTGGTAAAATTTACATATTCTAAATGTGTTTTTCAGGACCATTTTACAAGGAGGATGATTGGGCATGCTAATGAGAAAGAAGGGTTATACTTTCTTGAAGCTAAAAGTGGCGAATATGAATCTATCTCTCTATCTTACATGTCGGAAGAACAGACTACCAATAAGACTCAAGTTTGGTTATCTCATTTCTATCTTAGTCATCCATATTTTTCTTTGTTAAAAAGGATGTTCCCTACTATGTTTGGAAAACTAGATATTCAAAGTTTTTATTGTGATGTGTGTGAATTTGCTAAATACCACCATGTGTCATTTCCTTTAAGGAATAATCAATGTTTTATTCCATTTAGCCTAATCCACACTGATGTTTGGGGGCCTACTAAAATTCAAAGTATTTCTAAGGCAAAATAGTTTGTATCTTTTATTGATGATTGCACAAGGGTTACATGGGTATTTCTTATGAAACACAAATTTAATGTTAACACTATTTTTCCTGTTTTTCATAAAATGGTAAAAACCCAATTTGATGCCAAAATCCAAACAGTGAAATCCGATAATGGAAGAGAGTACTTCAACCAATTTCTATCATCATATTTTGATAAAAAAAAAAAAAAAAAAAAAATTGTTCATCAATCCCCTTGCATTGATACACCACAACAAAGTAAAGTGGTTGAACAAATAAAATGAACATTTGTTAAAGGTAACTAAAGCCTTGATTTTTCAAATGAATGTTCCATAGACTTATTGGGGGGAGATTGTTTTAACTATTGCTCATCTTATCAATAGATTGCCTTCCAAGGTGCTTGATTTCAAAAAACCCATAAATCTTCTCACATGATTCTACCCACATAGATTTAGTCTAATAGCTCCAAAAATATTCGGATGTGTTGCGTTTGTTCACATTCAGACACATCATAGAACTAAATTGGATCTCCAAGCTCTTAAATGTATATTCATTGGTTATTCTCCTAAAAAAAATGATACAAGTGCTATCATCCCAACTCCCAAAGGTTTTTTGTAACTATGGATGTCATTTTTAACGAACAACAACCTTTCTTCTCCCCATCTTATATTTAAGAAGAGCCCTAATCTTATCTTCAAGGGGAGCCATTTGTAGAAGATAAGGAATTTTTTCCTAATCTTACCCTTCCACTTTCTGAAACTAATTTTTCACTTGAATTTTTACCTCACAATACTCTAGAATTTGTTTATCCTAAGTCCATAGAGAAGCATGAGTCTATCATTCAAAGGAAAGAATGGGAGAATCATTCAACGCCACTTAAAGACTATTCAAGGAGGATGCAACTAGCTCTAGAATCTCTACATGCTCCAACCATAAACCCTGATAAAGGTACTAAAAATCAAACTATCTCTACACCTAATGGCATTAGTGACCTTGATTTGCCTATTGCCCTTAGAGAAGAAAAAATACAATGCCCCAAACATCCATTAAGAAACTTTGTTTCTTTTGACAACTTGTCATTCTCATATCGAGCATTTGTTCCTAAAATTAGCTATATAAAAATACCTTAAATTGTTCAAAAGGCACTTAGGGATGAGAATTGGAAGAAAGCCATGTTGGAAGAAATGAGCGCATTGAAGAAAAATAATACTTAGGAACTTATTAATCTGCCCAAGGGTACGAGAAAAGTGGGGTGTAAATGGGTGTTTACTACCAAGAATAGAGCAGATGGGACATTAAAGAGATATAAAGCGAGATTGGTAGCTAAGGGTTATACACAGACTCATGGGATAGATTACCAGGAAACTTTTTCTCCAGTGGCAAAGATGAATAATGTTCGTATTTTGTTATCTCTAACTACTAATATTGATTAGCCCTTGAAACAATTTGTAAATAATGTTTTCCTACATAGAGATTTAGAGGAGGAGGTGTATATGAAACTACCCCTAGGATTTATGGAAAACTCCATGAGAAATAAAGTTTGCAGACTAAACAAGGCTCTTTACAGTCTCAATCAATCACTTAAGGCTTGGTTTGGGAGATTTTCTAGAGCAATGAAAAACATGGGTTATTGTCAGAGCCAAGAGGATCACACTTTCTTCATTAGACATTCAAAAAAAGGAAGGATAACAACTCTCATATTATATGTTGATGACATCGTGGTAACAAGAGATGATTTAGAGGAAATGGAGAACCTAAAGAAGAAATTTGCAAATGAGTTTGAAATTAAGGATTTTGGAAGGTTAAAATATTTCCTAGGAATCTAGATTGTACATTCAAAGGAAAGAATAGTTATTTCACATACTAAGTCTTAACCTTCTCAAAGAAACAGGAATGTTGGGATGTAGACCAGTAGACACCCAGATTGAGCTAAATCACAAACTTGATGGAGATAAAGATAATATGTCAATAGATCAAGAGAGATATCAACAACTAGTAGGGAAGTTGATCTACTTATCGCGTACTAGATTGGACATAGCTTATACAGTGAATGTAGTGAGTTAGTTCATGCATAATCCTAATGAGATACATATAGAAGCAGTATTCAAAATTATTCGTTATTTAAAAGCAACACCAGGCAAAGTGATTCAATTTTGAAAGGCAGAAGGAACTTGACTTGGAGTATATAGAAATGTCGATTGGGCTGGATCGGTTATAAATCGAAGATTAACCTCTGGTTATTACACTTTGTTAGGAGGTAACTTGGTAACTTAGAGGGGTAAAAAGCAATCAGTGGTAGAAAGATCAAGTACAGAAGCAGAATTTAGATCCATGGCACATGGAATATGAGAACTTCTTTGGATAAAAATCATACTCACCAACCTTAGGGTTAGGTGGAAGGGACCAGTGAGAGTTTATTGCGTGGCCATTAGCATAGCTCACAATCCAGTTCAACATGATCGTACTAAACACATAGAAGTTGATCGACATGTCATCAAAGAAAAATTGGATAGTGGGCTAGTTTGCACCCCTTACATTTCCACAAAAAATCAATTGGCTTGTATATTGACTAAAGGACTTACAACACATTTATTCTCTAACATTACAAGCAAGTTGGTGATGAAGAACATTTATTCGCTAGCTTCAAGGAGAGTGTTAGAGAATATAGATAGCCTGTATGAAGACTTTCCAACTAGGAAATATTTTTTAATCTAGTTTTTCCTTATTAGTTTAGTTGACTAATTCTTTTTTATAAATAGAGATATCCTAGGCCTGAAATAAGCTCTTTCCCTTTTTCCATTTTTGATCTCTTACAATTTGTATATATTTGATGTAATTCTATTGAAATAATACGAGAGAAAAATTCTCAAAAAAATCTCAAAGGCAACAAAAGTGTTTTAGTAAAAATGCAAGGTTACGTAAGAACTTATGAATGATCTTTCTAAACCAGGTTAATTAATTTATTAGAACCCAATAGGGTTAGTTAATTAATTAGGACATAGATAGGATAAATTAAGTGACCTAAGCTCAATACGAACTTAAGTCACTAATGCCCATAGGGAAGCCCATATAAACCCCCTTAGGGGTTAGGACTTCAAAAATCTAAAGTCATTTAGACTTTAGAGAAGTACCCTAGCTTTCACGCCCTTCAAAGAGGATTTTGCCTCCTTTCATGATAGGATCTTGGAAAGAGAGTCATCTGGTGGAAAACCATTTGGTTTCTAAGACTTGCAACACATCTTCTAT
Organism: Vitis riparia; assembly: GCF_004353265.1. Taxonomy (NCBI): domain Eukaryota; kingdom Viridiplantae; phylum Streptophyta; class Magnoliopsida; order Vitales; family Vitaceae; genus Vitis; species Vitis riparia. The sequence goes on along the minus strand of NC_048432.1, from coordinate 9,927,348 downwards.
TAGATTTGATTTGAGAACATCCAAATTACAGGTATGACCTTTCATCTTTAGATCCAATTTTTTAAATGTTATTGCTTCCATTGCTTATAGATTTAGAGAAGCCTAGGATATTTATGCATACACCTTAATGGTTTAAGGATGGTGGTTCAACCCAAGGAGAGAGAAATGATCGATCAAGCTTTCCTATGAGTTGTGCCAATTTTTTGGTTCCATTTCGTGACAAGTTGCCACAACTTTATGTTTGTTAGGAACAAAAATAGGGAAGTCAGGGAGTTCAAAAGGTTCCTTAACATTGGCATTGTTTTCGCCCTTGGAATTTTTTTTGGTTTAAACAAAATTTAGGAAAAGGTTTGCAATGAAGTTTTCTAGTTTAAAACTTTAAACCAAGGTAATCGTTGAAACTTCTAATCCTTCAGCTAAAAAAAAAAAAAAAAAAACTAACAACTTTATAATGATTAGGTTGTCTTTACAAGAATAGTTAGGAAAATGTGAGTAAAGCAAATAAAGAAACAAAAAAAAATAGAGATTTTTTAAGAGAGAGAAAACCTAAAAATAAAAACAAAGTTAAAAGAAACATAAACTTCACCAAAAAAAAAGAAAGTCAAAATCTCAACTTTTGAGTCCACCTATCTACAAGGTCCTAATCTAAGGCTTGTGGCACATGGCTCAAACCAAGGGTTTACACCCATGAAAATGGGTTTCAGCTTATATAAGGATCAATCACTTTAACAATGACTCAACTTAGTTTGATTGCTCATTTGCATGTTCTTGCAATTAGTTGATTCAAATAAGTATTCCTCATGTCAAAAGGCCTATTTTTAGTTTATAAGGCTAACAATGGAGAAGTGTAGACCTATAGCTCCCGTTGCATAGTTCGCAACCTTTACAACCCAGACTACATATCCTCGTTTCTCCTTAGGAATACTCCTTTTGGTCCTTATAAGCCTAAACTAGTTGAGTGGAAACTTCTTTTGGTTCATATGACCACTTGCCCAAGAGAGGCCACATTAAAAAATAAATAGCTAAACCAAGGGTAAGACAGTTCAAGAGTTGAAGGTTGCAACTCTCTTTGCTACTAATGGAGTAAACAAACACAAATGAAAAGAAACAAGTAAACATAAAAACTAAAAGTCAAAAACTTTATTACAAAAGAAAGAAAAAAAAATTAAATCTAACTTATTGCTATCCTCTTATTAATCCCCTCCAAGGAAGCTCATTTTTATATTTACAATTTTCCTATTTATAGGAGAAAATCCTCATCATTCCCCTCTCTCTAACTGTTCCTAACCTACCCTTACTAGTTGTGTCTTTTTCCCATGTTGATGATGTAAAAGGTTTATACAATTGTTAGTCACAAAATGTTTGCATGAAGTGCAAAAATTGTGGCTCATTTCTTTTCAACTCAAAGACATGGAAGTACGAATAGATCAATTAAATCTTCAGAAGTGTTACGCAGCCTTGATCAATGTGCAAAAATAAGATGTTTAGTCACACGGTGGAGCGACCAAGGTAGTGCACTGGAATGTGGACTTTGCAAGGAGCACTTTGTAGGTGGATGAAGGAGAACACTTTATAGAGGGCCACTATTATTGATCAAAATTATGCACCCCAAATTAATGGTGTGTGTTGTACTTTATTATTACAATGGTGCACTTATGGGTCATGATGTACTGTTGCGAGTCCCTATAGGGTTAAGAGTTGTTTGGTATGTTAATTTCCCCAGTGCACTTTATGATTGTGCATTTGTGACCACCCAAGGGAAATGGGCTATCTGATTATGTAACCATGTGCAATTTAGACTAGGCCTTTTTACTACACTTGTGAAGTGCTTGGTCTAAATTGGGCTCCTATGTGCACAATCCAAACCACCACTAGAAAGTGCACACCTTAAGTACATTTCTCTCAATACGTAATTTGGGTTGGTGTCCTTGGGTTACACAATTTGGGCTTGGCAATTCTTTAGTGCACAAGTGATAGCATACTCCACTAAAGTGTTCTTTTTGTTCCTAAAGCACTAGAAGTGCACTAAGCATACTTCAATCCTATAAAAAAATATCACAAAACACATCAAAGGAATTTTTACTAAGATTTTAACAACAAGTTAGATCTAGGCATGTAATAAGTGCCTCAAATATACTGAACTTTGCTCTCAAAGAGCCATCTCAATACACAATCAGAGTCCTCATCATATGGGAATGAAAAATCTAAGTATTGAAAACACTAGTGGGTTAGTTCTGTGTGAGAATAACAATAGTGGGGTAAACGAAGGCATTTTATCTAAGAAAAATAAAATGCATGTATTAAAAGGAATAATCAACAAGGTAAAAACTTTTAAAAAATAACTATTTATATTGCTCTCATACTATAATTAAAAATGTAATGGTATCCTAGTATTAAAAAATTTTGTCTTATTTTAAGCAAGTCTAGATTTTATAACTAGATAGAGAACTTGTCTAATTATCAACCTTGTCAACCTTGATTATTTACAAAATAAGGTTTACATGTCATTTATTTAGCCACTTAAATAAAATAAAAGAGAGTACTTTAGGTAGTTGCACCATTTTATTTTTAAGTGTATAACAATTACAATTGAGATCAATGTTACTACGTGAGAAATTCCATTTTTATAGGATTTGTTACTTCCATTATAAACATATCCAATTTATCCTAATGAAGCTCAATTTCTATGATGCCATGATTTCACCCATCTTTATGATAGTATAAAATCATCATCAAATTTGGTAATGAAGGTCATGGGTTTACCAAAACTCTCTCACACTTGATTTGTTAAGGAAATTGAGAGCTTTTTAGAAAGTTTCTTATTTATAGAAAATCACCTATTATGAAACCTTTATTAGCATAAGACCCTTCTAATTTTGCTATGGAAAATTTCCCATAAATCTAGTTAGAAAACTAGTATATCAACGAAAGCCACCAATTTTGGAAAAATAAAATTGAATATAAATTATCAAGAAAATTTTTTACTTTTACTCAAACTCTTAATTTCATTCCAACCAATCTAGCAATTTTAGTTTTCATAAAGAACTAATTGTTTGGTTTCCAAAAATTATGGAGTACTTGACAAAGTCAAAACTTTCTTGATCATATGGGCTCTAGTTACTTAATCTAATCCAAACTGAGTCCTAATTGATTAATTAACTATGCAAAGTCATCTAATTAATCAATTAGCCCAATCCAAAGATCTTGTTCACTATCCCCTATGTAACCTTGCATAGTTACTTAAATGCCTTTATGCATGAAAGTGAACCTAAAGTCAATCCAACCCTCATAAACCATGTCATCATGGTATATGAACTTAGAGTAAGGACCATTGGGACCTACATGAGTATTGGTTCATTCAAAATCCAATTTTGAAGTTGATTCAACATTTCACTATAGAGAATCAACTACATTCTACCACCTTATGTAAATAATAATGAAATGAAACTTGAATCCATGACCTACTATCTACTGCATGCAAACTCCCTATGAATTAATGTTCATAATCTAATAAGGTAGTATCATTACCTCTCAAGACTACATCTCCAACTCTTGAGTTATAGATCTCACTTATTCTATGATCAACTGATATAGTGTTCTAGCTCTAAGGAGCATATATCAAATTTCACTAAAGAAATTACTACGACTACAGATTTCATGATCATATGTCCTTTAGATTACCCAAATAGACATATTGTCTCAAACCCATGAGATATCTTGGTGTTTTTATTAAGAATACCTATTGTCATTAGCCTCCATCAACAGTAACCCAATTCTTAGAGATATATGACCATTTTAAGGTCTCACCACAAGTCAAAGCCTCTTGTTAATTTTGGCATATACTCAATATCCTCTCAAGGTTGAGAGTCCATACAGTACAGTAATTTGGTGAATCATAACAATCGATAGTCTTACATTATGATTCACCATAAGTCATGTCTAATGTGCATTACATACACTAGCATACTCATCATGGGAAACACATCCTGATGGTCAAGACAAGTCATTCATCCAATTAGGAGGTAGCGCATTATAGTCTTTATTGGTTTGCCCAAATCCATGAACTGATTATGAACAACTTATCTACTTACAAAGAACTCATCACTTATATCCTATGTGCAACTTTTAATGCACCTAATTCATATGCAATGTAAGAGATATTGGTTAAATACTCAAATTAATGTCAATGCATAAATGGGATAACAAGGTAATAGTTAAGTTTGACTTTCTTACATCATGTCTTACTTTTAGGGGTTCAATCCCAATAACCAGTACCTCTAGTATAGTCTATGCAAACTTATCCTTGTGGAGAATGAGGATAGATAAAATTGAAACAATAACTTTATTAAGAAATAATAAATCCCAAATTCTATTATATCATGTCATGTTTTTAAGAGACCTATCCTATAGTAGAATATTTCACTAAGACTTTGTCAAACAAAGTATTTGATGGTCATAGAGATAGCATAGGAGCTAGATGTATAACTAGCATGCTTTAAGGGCTAGTAGGAGCCTATTAGAATAAAGCTCTTAAAAACATGATATGATGTAACAACATATGAATTCATTAATATTTATTTTATGATTTTAGTTTCACTTTACTATCCTATTTATGCATTATAAATTATATGAGTATTGAAAAAATCATCACTTGCATTATACATAACTTGGGTGTATTAGGACTTGTATGGAAGATCCAAGTCATGGGTTCATTATAATTTAATTAGTTTTTCATAGTCAGTTCCTAGACTTAGGCAATCCATCTAAGGTGTAGTACACTACTTTCTAATTTGAGAAATGACTTGTCTTGATCATCAAGATAGGTTTCCTATGGTGAGTGCATTAATATGTATGGTTACACATTGAATAGAACATATAGTGTATCATAACGTTAAATATCAAGTAGTCATGATTTCACCAAGCTGTTGTACTACATGAGCTCTCAACTTTGAGAAAATATTGAGGTGGTGTTAAGGTCTTTGGTGGCTTTGACCTACGAGTAAGATTCTAAGGTGGTCATATATTTCCTATGGATTGGATCATTATTGATTAAGGCATGTGGCAATATGTATTCTTGAGATAGGCACCATAATATCTCATGGGACAGAGACAGTGTGTCCCATTGGATGATTATAAAGACTTATGATTATAAAATATACAACATTGTTGTAATTCCTTTAGTTAAATTTAGCATACGCTCTTGATGAACTAGATTATGTTAGTTGTTCACACAATAACAGGATTTGAAACTCAATGATGGTAAGGGAAATCTTGAGAGGTTGATAACTTTCACCTCATTAGATTATGAACACTAGTTCATGAGGAGCTTGCATGTAGTAGTTACTAGGTCACATACTTGTATTTTCCTAAGATGTTGGAGTAAAATTGACTTTCTATAATAGGTTGTTAAGCTAACTTCAAAATTGAATTCTGAAAGAGCTATTATTTTGCTATGGGTTCCAATGGTCCCCACTCGAACTCACACTCTAAGGGATATTTGGGTTTTTATTCATTTGTGTCCATAAAGGCAATTTAGTAAAACAGAAGGTTGCACAAGAGTAATTGTCATTTTGGATTAGGCTAATTAATTAATTAAATCCCAATAGGGCTAATTAATTAATTGGTCATAACCGAATGGGCTATATTAGGTGACCCAAGCCCATGATGAACTTAAGTCAATTAAGCCTACAAAGAGGTTTATATAAACCCTTTTATAGTTTAGGGTTCAAACATTTTAGTTCATTATTGTCTTCCAAAGAGAGATAGAGAGAACCCTAGCCTTCATCCCTCTAGAGAGAGAAGTTCAACCTTCTTTATTACCTAGATTCAAGGAAGAGCTATTAGGTTGAATATCTCTAGATCTTCGATATTGTATTCTCCATCAACTGGAAAAAGATTTGAGAATATCCAAATCTAAGGTATGATTTCTTCTTACTATCTTAACCTTAGAAAATTTTTAAAGAGATATCTTGTTTTCTACTATGCTTAGCATCTTAGATGCATGCACGCATTAAATATTCAAGGCTTAGACTAGATTTTTCTAAGGTATTCCAACAACTTCTAATTCGACTTGGAAAAAGATTTGGGAATCTCAAAATCTAGGTATTTGTTATAAAAACACCCTAGAATGATTTATTGAAAAATTAGGCATCTTCCATCGCACCAAGGATCTCAGAGATATGTTCATGAAATTTAGATCTAAGAGTTAGTTTCCCAAAAGATGACTATGAAGAAGATAACCCAAAAAGCTCTCAAGTATATGTATCAACTTCTTTTTTTATACCCAACTATATTTTTATCCCAAGCTAACTATAAATCAAATGGCAAAATGAATCAACATGGTATACTTATCCTTGCACCAATCCCAAGACATAAATACCAATTCGCTCTTATGGCTTGATGGTGCTTTAAAATGATTAGAGTTAGAGTGCACAATCTAGCATTTTTCCTCTATAAATTGAATAACCATTCATCATGTTTCACTAGAAGGTTAAGAATTAGATTAGGACAATTGATCATTATCTCTCTTATATCAAAGGCAATTGAAGATTTGGTGTGTAAGGCACTTAATCATTCACTTCACCAAGTAGAGTGATTAGGTGTTTCATATGATAGTTAATCATAGTCATGATCCTTTTCCCTTCCAACTTCTAGTTTATTTCCTTCTTTCTTGATGATTGTTGCTTAAGAGTAACTTAGGACAATTACCTATTCAAGTTTCCTGTGATCGATTGTCTTTTCATGAACAATTGATAATCCTTGGGCTTGATTAAATGTTTAATCCGCTATTCCACAATTAGTTTCTTTTAGCTTATCACCCCTTCTCCAATTGACTACTTAGACTTCAAGAATGTTTTCTTGCACTATATGCTCAATTTGATTGTTGAAAACAAGCTAAACATAAGAAAAATCATCAAATACCAAAGTTAAGGTACCAAACATTAAGCATGAGGTATTAGGTTAATTATAAGTACTCAAACCATTAAACAAAAAATTCTAAAGAATCTTAAAAATATTATATTTGAGTTTTTATCATTAAGCCACATTGGATATTACTTAGCCCTATTAGACATTATTTGACCTCACTATCATCTAACCTCATTGGGCATTACTTAGTCTCATTAGGCATTATCATTTGACTTCATTATCATCTAATCACATTGAGCATTACTTAGCTTTATTATGCATTATCTAACCTCATTAGGTATCATTTAGTCCCATTGGACATAATGTAGCCCCATTTGGTATCACTCAATCCCATTAGGCATCACTTATCCTCATTAAACAAGCCTTATATTGATAATAAACCCTATTGGGCCAGCCACTAATTGGCATAGATTGTTTCCTATGCTAACCTTAAATTGATCCAAAGCCCATTGAGGTAACCTTAATTTTGTCCAAAGCCTAAACTTATGATGCAAGTTATAGACCATAAAGACAATTTTGAGAAATTGTCACATGCCTTTACTAGAATTTTCTTGTTCTAGATATTTAAACACTCTAAAAAAAGGGAGAAAGAAAGAGAGAAAGAGATAGAGAGAGAGAGAGAGAGAGAGACACACACACACACACATATATATATATATATAGAGAGAGAGAGAGAGAGAACAATGAAGGAATCTTCATAAATGTGATCCTAAATTATACAACCAAAGTCTAACCATGTCTACTTATTGTCTATAAATGATAAAGGAGAGATAATCTTCAATATTTATATTTGAGCTTATGTATCAAAAAAATATAGATATATCAAGTCTTGTTATGTATATTCATCCCTTAGATCTATTGAAATTTCTATAAAAACCATGGAATTCTAGAAAACAGTATATATGCTTCTGTGTTTACAACCCTAATATAATATTCTCTATAAATATATTAACTTAAGCATCTATGTTCTTATACAGAGAATGCCTTAGTTTAGTCTTTTATTTTGCAAGTGTTAAACATCTTGTTTTTTAGGAAATTCACTACTAATGGTATCTTGAACTACAACAAGAGGAGCTTAGAATGTATGGTTTCAACATTTATATATATATTGGTTTAGAAAAAGATAACATGGATGTGAGAGTGTTAGCTACACATGTAGCTAATTGCATTGAATTATGGGTTTAGAAATGGAGAAGAGAAAAATAGTAAATGTTAACTAGAATCCTAGAATAAAGAAATGAGAAATGCATTCCATATAGATGGAGGAAAATAAAAAAAAAAAATATATATATATATATATGGCAAAATCTCTAGAAGGAAATTGAGGACTAATTTGACATAAAATATTTAGGATAGGACAAGACCCAAAATTAAGAAATTAATTGAAACAAATAAGGAAGGTCTAAACAATCTAGTATATGGAGAGATATAAAGGATAAATCTTTACAAAATCATGGAAATTGATTCATTCTTTTTATTGACTATATAAGAGGATTGTAAACAAAATGAAAAACCTCAAACCACACACATCTCAAAGTATGTTACCTAATTTTATGAAAATGAATAGTATAACTCAGCTTACCATCCCTTCGTGGGAATTTTAAGTCCTTAGGTTAGGTAAAGAGCCTAAGGTAGAATTAGTCACTGATCCCGCACTTTTGCCTTATTAATTCATACTCGAAGCACATTGGTCGGAATCACATTAGAACATCACGATCACCTCCCTTCCTCTGCCCCTCCTAAATATAAACATAATATCCTTATTTTATCTCATGGGATTGTGGGGCCACTTAAAGTCCCACACAAGAGTTAAGGATTGGCTCTAATCCTATCTATAATGATATGTTATTTCCCATATAGATATTATCTACTCTTGATGTAATGGGACCTCACAACTTTAAAACATGTTTACCTAGCTAAGTGGAGCCACTACATATAAAGTGCTAGGAATTTTTTTCCTCTTAACCAATATGGGCTATCAAATGTATATTAATTCCTATACATTTATATTATTGCATTAACACATACAATCAAAGCTTCCCTTTGAACAGATATACCTTGCTTCTCATTATAGAGCACATATATTTGAATGAATCCTAATGTATAAGCTCATGTGATAGGGTTAAGCATGTAATCAAAACAACCCAAATTGAGTGTTTTCCTAGTCAAGTTGGGTTGATTTAGTTTAAGTTCATACTAGCTTAAATCAAGCTAAAGATAGTTCAATTCAAGCAATTGGTTTATCTTGGGCATGAGCTTTGTTCATAAATCCTAGTTGAGTTCAATTAGCACTTTCATAGATTGTATCACTCTAATTAAAATAATTAAACCACTTTAAAAATTATTATTTGAACGCACCCTTTTGTGTCTTAGAAAGACTTGCTCTCTCCATGTAAAAATTATCCACTCTAAGCCCAATAATCCCTCATGGCTATAAAACATGTCAATCCAATTGAGAAGAGTTCACTACATATATAGTGTTAGGAACTTATTTTCTTAACAAATATAGGATATCAACCCCCTCATGCATATTGAAGATCCTCATTGTGTCATACAAGATTGTATGATTATTTAGAATACTTAAAATACTTACTCAGAGTCCCACATCAAAGTTAAGGATTAGCTTTCTATCATCTATAATAATCCACTTCCTTTCATGTAGATATTGTCTACTCTAACCCAATAGGCTCTCATAATTTTGAAATATGTCTACTCAATTAGGAAAAGTTCATTAAATATATATATATATATATATATATATATATATATATATATATATACAGTATTAATAACTTTTTCCCCCATTCAATGTGGGATATCATAATCACCACTATTTCTCCTTCCTTTATAAAGATATAACATTCTTGTTGTATCTTATGGAGTTGCGGTGCCACTTAAAACTCTCAAAGCACTCGTTTAGAGTCTCATATCAAGGTCAAGAATTCGCTTTAAAACCATATGTAATGACTTGCTCCCCCATATAGATATTATATAACCTTAATATATATATATTTCATCTACATTTATATTATTACATTAGCACATGCAATCAAATTAAGTTTCCCCTTGTATAATAAATATACCCTACTTCTCATCATTGAGCAAATAGATTCTACATGAATCCTAATGTATAAGTTCATATGGCAAAGTTGAGCAATTAAGCATAATCAAAACAACCTAAATGAGTGTTTGTCTACTTAAGCTAAGTTAATTTAAGTTAAGTTAATCCCAGCTCAACTCAAGCTAAAGGTAGTTTTGTTAGGACATTGAGTCTTGTTTATGTGTTAGCAATTTTGTTCCTTTTTATGTTTAGTCCTAGAAGTATTTTTAGATAATGACTTGCTCTTCATTGAAAATTAAGAGTTGTTGTTCATCCAACCGGGAAGTCACAAGTATGTTTAAAAAGGTGTAGCTTGTGGCAAATTAGGCTATGTTGAGGTATTAAAGAGGATTGGTTTTGTTTTGAACTTAAAAGATTTATAAAATGAATTTTAAATAGAGCAGGACCACTCAAGCGCTCAAGACCGCTCAAGTCTATACTACTCAAGCGATTAGTGAGTTGGCTCGAGTGGTCATGTAGATTCTATCGAGTATTTCACGTAAATTCAATTGAAAAACCTTTCAAAATCAAAACTCTTTGAACTTTTGCCTATAAATACCTCTCTTTTTAACCCCTTGAGGGTTTGAGATCATAAAAATTGGAGATAGATTGTTAAGAGACCTTTTATTCTTTAAAGAGAATTTCCTAGAGAGAAAGCCTAAAGTGTCATACTATTCTCGATCTCTCATTCAAGGATTCATTTTTTGAATATTGGTTTGAAGACCTTCATCCCTTCGGCGAGACTGAAATGATCTACTAGAGCAATCAAGGGTTGTTGTGTCGCAAACGTGAATCAAGTTGTAGGTACTAAAGAATAAGTCTTTAAAGTAAAGTGTCCAGATAAACCTATGTAACTTGATTTCGTGTAGTAGATTTAAATTAGTAGGTCTTAGACCTCGTGATTTTTATCGTCATAGTTAGTCTAAGAATTTTCCACATAAATTTTTTTTTGTTTCATTGTTTATATATTTTATATTTGATATTCTATTTAAATTGCCTATAATTGATAGAATAGATTACCCCTAATATCTAGCAAGGTAAAAGAATTAGATATAGCATATAAATCTTTATTAAAAAATTTTAAATCACCCATTCACACAACCCCCCTCCCTTTGGGTGTTCCCTATTAGACTTTCGGTTTTTCAAGTTCAATTCAAGCAATTAGTTTATTTCGGCTCAAGTTTGTTCACAAGTCCTAGTTAAGTTGGCTTAGTACTATAATAGATTGTATCAGTCTAATTAAGATCATTAAATCACTTGAAACTCCTAGAGCAAACTATCCCATAGGCTAACAAAAAGGGTAAAGCACACGCTAACATGGAAGCATCTATTACCAGTGTTCAATCTTTTTCATTTCCCTTGAGAAGGCATTGATGATAAAATTCTGATGAATATGGATCAATAGAAATCATAAAATACAGACCTAAAGCTTAAAATTCTTTAGCTTCTTTCCTACTTTATGACATTTTAATCTTTTTCTAAAGGTTTCTCCCTTTAATTTGTTAAAAGTATTATACCTTTCAACATCACAGCACAACCTTAGCTCAACCCATTTGAGAGAATAATGAAAGCTCAAACAGTCATTTCAATGTGCCAAACTTGAGTCGTTTGGTCATGCAAGCCTCCTAAGCACGCCTATGGTCAAAAGGCATCTAGAATTGAAAAAGTTCCATTAAACGAGCATTGGCAAGTTACATACTATAGTTAATGGCCAATTGAATACAACTTGAAAAATGTTCAATAATTGGCTACTTTCAAAAGTATTGGTAACCAATATGAAATAAAGAGATAAAAAATATTTTTAAATTGAGGTAAATTTATAAATTTGTGTTTTTTTTCCAAATCTAAAGTTTGTTGTATTAATGAACCAAGCAAGAGTCCAAAGACTTTTAAAGCAATAACTACTTATTTGTGAATGATTTCGATAAAAGTATTTTTAGTTTATAATCTTTTAATAATAGTATTTTTATCGTAGTATATTGATTTATAAAGAATCAATTCTCATTTAAATATAATCCAAAAAAAAAAAGATTCGGGATAGTTTTGATTATGATTGAACAAAATAATGGAAAAGGTACTTATCATATATTAATCCAAGAATTACTTGAAGTGATTTTTAGGTTTTAAAAGTAATTTTTAAAATTTTGTTCAACATCTAATTTTATAAGAAAACTTTTTCCAAGTATTAGAAATTTTTTAACCTTTTAAGGACCATTCTTAAACATACGATTATTGGTTTTAATCTTAGATGGTCAATTGACAATAATACACCTAATCCTTCAAATAAATACATGTAAAAATACAAGTACTAAACTCGATAAGGGCATGTTACATAAACCACCAAATTAAATCACCGAAGTCGATGATTACCTCAACTCACTGATTAGAGATCTTGAAGAGAAGAGTTCAACTAGAAACATGAATTGATTAGGGTTTACTCAAGACATATTAAACTTTGAATAGAATTATTCATAATACCTATGGTATTAACACTACGATGGAAATAACTAAGTGGAGGAGCACATGCTAAGAATGACACCATAGCCAATTAGGTAAGGGACGAATTGCAAAATCCCATTATGGTTCACCAATATGAAAGCAATAGTGAGGTACACATCTTTTATCTTCTTCTTTTTTCACTTCCTTTTCCTCTCAAAGGTTCGGTTGTGAGTTTGCAAGCCTATTAAATTGGGCTATTTATTGGGAGTTTAAGAAACCATGACACTAGAGCAAGGGCATAAGTTAATGGTCTGTAGAATCCTAGTAGCTAGGATAAGTGTGTGAATAAAAAAAATGTATAAATGGTCTTAGTTAGACATCCTTTTGAAGATTCCACCATTGGTGGGGCAACTCCAACCCAAACCCAACCAACATGTAGTATGGCCCTCTCCAATTCACTAATTCATTGATGGGACTTATGATGTTCAAATTCGAATTTGAGTTTGCAATAAATTTTAACCAAATTAGACATAGAATAACTTTTTACGCATGAGAATATGTTTATAAAAAATAAAAAAAGAAGAAGAAGGAGAGAGAGAGACTTGGGAATATTTTTTAAAAGAGTTTTAAAAAAATAATTTTTTGAGAATAATTTTCAAAAATAGTTTTATAATAGCTTTTGAAAGGAAAGTTTATTTGAGAACTTAGAATATTCTCGGTATATTTTTCTATATTTTTAAATAATTTTTAAAAAATATATTTGTAATGTTTTATCTTCAATTGTTATCCATATTTATACAATTATTTTTTTAAAATAACTAAAAAAAATCAAAAATTATTCTCAAAACAAAATTTCAAGATATTATTTTTTGTGAAAAATTATCAAACATATTTTTTAGTTTGGAAAACAGTTTTCTATTTTTAAAAACAAAAAACTATTTTTAAAAATAATTCCCAAATAAATTCTAATATTTTCTTCATTCTTATATTAAACTTTTTTAAATTATAAGTTCCTTTAACAAAATGAACCAAATAAGTACAAAAACACCATAATTTAGGTTTTCAACATCCAATCCAAACAAAAACCAAAAATTGTTTTGATAATTTCAACTTACAAAGAAGAAAAGTTCAGGAGCATGTAATAAGTTATCTTGACCTTGGTTTGGGTTGACTTAGGAAGCCCAGCCCATTCTGCATGATGGCATAGCAACCACTGTCTACATCTTGCTTTGAAATCATATGAGGATTGCTGACTTTTCAATTTAAATTTTTAATTGGATTGCTATAATTGTTAGGTTTTTTGAGTGGCATATGCATACAAAATTCTCATATTTGCCTGCAACTCAGAGGGAGAGAGAGAGAGAGAGAGAGAGAAGCCCTATATCTCATTTTGACCTTTAAACAAATTTTTGTTCCTCAATTAAGTGACTATCTCTAGTCCTATTTTACTAACATCATACCCTTCATTGCTTATATTGCATTAGCAGCAAAGAATTTTCACCTTCTCTCTAATAACCCATTAAGCTCACATAAGTAAGGGTGGTCACATGACCACCTAATTTCTAAAATCTCCCAAATCTTACAATATTTAAGGATTTTGATTAGGGTTTTTTTAGTTTGCTACATGTCTAGCTAGTAGTGGGTTAAGATTCTGGTAATCCAAGGCATGCATGGAATGGTATGTGTTCTTTGTTCCCCTTGCTGTAGTTTGGTTATGGAAGCCAAAGTAAATGAGATTCTCAAAATTCTTTTGCATAGATGATTAGGGAAAAGGTTTTCTTCATTTGATTTAGAAGAGAAGTATTGTTGTGCTTTGCTTATTATGTTGTTTGTTCATAGAAAATATATCAAATGGGCATGTAAACAGACTACTTATTTTTAAATTGGTAATATTGTGGTCTCCAAATCCCTAAGAAAACCACTTTCTTCTAGAAACCCAATTCAATTTCTAGATATATATCATATTGAATTTTTTTTATATTTACATTATTGCCCGGATATTTTTGTTTTCTTCATTAAGTGTTTGGATTCCATCTAGAAATGGGAATATATTCTTAGATATGTGTTAACTAAAGATTTCCATTACATGTGTGGTTACATGTTTGTATCCATGGGATGGTAATTTTTTAAACCCAAAAGCCAAAACCTATTGGGATAAATTTAGTCTTTATTTGAAAAGTACTTTCGAAAACAGTTTTGAAAAACAAATTTTAAAAACAATTCTTAAAAATTATTCTTTAATATTTTATAAAACAAAAAATTGTTTAAGAACATAAAATTATTCTTGAAATGTGTTTTAAAAATAATTTTTATATACAATATATTGCTTTTAATCATTTTCTGTATTTATATAATTATTTTTTAAAACAATTTATAGAAAATAACTAAAAACAACTAAAAATATTTTCTAAAAACATGTAGTTTCCTAGTTGTCAAATGTTTTTTTGCATTTTTTTTTCTTTCTAAAGAATAAAAATCTATTTTTGATAACAGTTACCAAACCGGGGTTTAGCATTTTTATATTTGCTTCCCTTTGTTTTCCAATAAAACGAACAATGTTTAATCTTTTCCATCTTTTAACAAATTAACCTATTAGCAATCATTTTTACTCTATTCCTAGGGAGGGTTCTTTTGAATTCCTCTCTAAAAAAACAACCCATACATGCATGCATAAATTGTTAGTGGGACAAATTGAAAATCATTTGGGAACTATTAAGGACAAATTAAAAAGAAAGATGGATGGTATTCATAAGGCACTAAGGAGCCCTAAGATGTTTGTTCTTATCAATACATGTTTTTCAAGTTCTTGTAATCAATTTAAATGTGCAACCCTTTTGCGGGATTGACAAAACAATGGGGTTTTAGGCAAATGTAAGCAAATAATTACAATCATAAAAGGGTATGATTAGTGTTTAAATGGATGGCATTACTATTGTTTTTTAATCATCAAATAGTCTTATTTATATTTTGGAGATAAAAAAAAAAAAAAATTGTTCTTCGATCTTTGGCTATGAGCAGTTTTTAAGCTTAACTATAAGCTTCTTTTTCTCAAGTTTAATCCTCTTGTTTTTTATAGACATGAATATGACCATATTTTTATGTTGATTTAAAGTTGTTTTTTTTTTTTTTTTGGGCTATTCTAATTTCTCCATGTGACAATTTTTTTTAAATTGATTGTCACTTTTAAGTTGACTTGTAATAGAATTTTCTTCCTCGGTGTTATTTGGTAAAACCCAATATTTATTATTTAATGATTTAAGTTGATTTTAAATTAAATTATTTTTAAGTTGTTAACTTAAAACTTGTTATTTGATTCTGACTTTAAGTATTAAAGTTATTTAATAAAATTAATTTAAAATTTATTATAAATCATCAAATTGACATATTTATACTCGTAAATTATAATTAGGACAAAAGAGGATAAGTAATAATGGAATTCGTTGAGTAGTAAAAGAGATCATGAAAGTAATTAAAGCAAATAATGGTAAAAAATAAGTTAACTATTTTTACTCATTACTTAAAGTTATTTTTTACTTTTAAGCTATATCATTAAGTTATTTTACTAAATATACTAAATTTACTTAATAGCTTAAATTAAGTTATTAAGTCACTTTAAGTTATTAAGTTCTTTTTATCAAATACTCACTAAGAGCAATTTTTTTACGTTAAGTATAAGCTTAATTTCCTATGTTTAATTCTCACATTTTTTATATGAATATAACCATATTTTTAATGATTTTTTCCTATTTTAATATTTCTGCATGACAAATTTTTTAATTTGACTATCACCTTACTTTACCCTCATTAAGAGGGGATTTCTGAGGTTATCATAAGCTATTTTTCCATGTTCAAGGCTCATATTTTTTTTTTAAATATGATCATATTTTTAGGAATTTCATTTTTTTTTTATCATTTTAATGAACCCATATGAAAAAATAAATAAATAAATAGATTAACTACCATCACATTTTTCTCTTCATGCAAGCGTGGCTGCTTTAGTCCAAAATTTGTCCTAAATATGACTATAGTTTTTGGTTCATTTTGTTATCACTTTAGTGCTTCCATATTACTATTTTTTCAAGTTGACAATCATCATGTTTTTCTCTCTATTAAAAGTAATTTTTTATTTTGTCTAAATTTTTTTTTTAATTTCTCTTTTAAGAATTATAGAAAAATAAGAGAAATCAATTGTGTAAGGCATAATTATTTTACATGGAAAACCACTCATAAAGCCCCTCAAAGATTTTATAGATATAAAAATTATAAGATCAAAAACCATGGAACTATAATTCACTAAATATGAAGAAAATGTATACAGATTTATCTGTTGATTGCTATGGAAGGAATTACATCTCAAAACTTACATTTAATCTTACGTCCATGACACATTATCTTCATGCTCATTCGTGGATTCATCAATATCTTGAGGGAATACAAATCTCTCTTATGAACCTAAGAAAAAGAATCATGAGCTTTATGAGATTTTTGGGTCAAGCATAAAGAATAATTTCTTAAAATTTAGGTGCAGGAGTTCTTGATAGAACCCCTTCAATATGCATATATTAGAGAACATAATGGACTTAGAATCAATTTTGAAATCATATTTTACCAAAAAAAAAAAAGAAATAGGAAACTAAATAATCTTTTTAAAAAAAATAGAAAATTTTCATATTTCACCAAAAAAAAAAAAAACAATTAGAAACTTAAAAATTTTAAAAATATTTCATACTTTAGAAAGATTTCATATTTTCATACAAATATACATAAAGTATTAAACCAAAATGGATTGAACAAAATTATCAACTTAATTTAAATAGTCTAATCCACTAGCAGAAACCAAAAAATATGAAAGAGAAAAAAAAATACATGACAATGCACAAAATCAAGGGCAAACACAACATTCCTAATTTCTATCTAAAATTTCGAATTTTATTTTTTCATTCCCCTCAAGACTTATAACAATCCAAGAATAAAGCACATAGAATGCTCACACAATAAAAGTTCAATCCAATGAAAACAAAGAAAAATCATCACACCTTTGCATTTGAAGAAGTTTTGCAATCAAAACATGAAAAAGAAATCAATCATAAAGGTATACAAATCTTTATCTTTTTTTTATCATGACACCAATATGGAATCTTCTCCTTAGGTTTGCATTCATTATAGAGGTGACTTGTTTCTTAATCTTTTCAAAGTGACTATAAATAGTCTTCATTATAATCCAAAGAGATAGATGGGAAGGAAAACTAAGATGTACACCTATGAGTATACTGTGGAGTTAAATTAGAATCACTTCCCACCAAAAAAAAGCTTAAAGATAATGTTAGAAAGTTTAAATGGGAAATAAACATGCCAATAAGGAATAAAAGGGATCCATTGTTAATGAAATTGACTATGTGAAATGAAAGGGTTATAAATAAATCACTTGATTAAAGAAGGAAAGTGATACAAAAATTTATCCAATTATTGTTCAAGGGGTTCAATATATTTAACTAAAAATAATATTTCCTTATCAAAAAAAGTGATTTTTCATATACTTATATAAAAATAATCATAAAATAAAAACCCTCTAAAATAATTCAAGTTTTATACACTTGCGGATAAAAAAATTAAGATAGTAAAAAATAGTACATATATTATTAAAAGAGAGTATCTGAATTGTCAAATATAATATCATTAATCAAAAAGTGTATGAAATGTTAATTATTTTTAAATGATTGCTTGAAATTTGTATTTTATAAATACGGATTTCTATTTTGTGGTTTTTTTCATATGGTATATGGAAATACACTTTTTCCTTCTTTTTTAAAAAAAAAATCTATTTTTTAGAAATGTTCCAAAAGAATATATATTTGTGAAAATGTGTCCAAGTCCAAAGTTTATTCTTATATTAATATTTGATTACCATAAAATTCTCAAAAACTAAGCATCTACAAAAATTCCCATGAATTGAATAAAATAGCTAAAAAAAAAAAATTGAAATTGATATCTTGACATGAGATGCTCTACTTGAGTCAACATGATTGAAATACAATCACTATTCTTGTCCAAAGTGAGAAGGAATCTAGTGATTGACGTTGTTTTCAAATGGTGAATATTTGATGAGATCTTGACTTGCCTTATATCTCTTTTGTTTGTGTTTTTTTAGTATCCTCATCTTTGGCTAAATTTTGGAGAAAAAATTGGTTTTGCTTTTTATCTTTATCATGAACAAAATTTCTATTCCAACTCGGACTCGATTCAATTATGGAAATTAAGGCAAAAATAAAAAAAGAAAAAAGAGAAAATTTTCAAAAGAAAATCAATAATTTATAAAATTTAATCTGGATTCATTTTTACGATACTAAAAACTGTTAAAAAATACCTTTTATGTATATTTGATTAATTTTATGGAAATGAGCTCATGAAAGTAAAAAAAAAAAATGTTGTTTCTTGTAAAAGTTTTATTTTGATTTACATAAAATGTTTTGATAAAATTTTTATAACACCAATTTTACCCTTTAAAAATTATAATTTTAGCTTCAATTTCAACCTTTAACTAAAAAAAAAAAAGTTATTCCAAATCGGACTTTAGTAGCACATCAAAATATGTTTTTTTAATAGCATTAAGAATATATGTATATGTAGCCTTGTTGATGGGGTATCTGCAAAAAAGGTATTTTGAAAATTTTATATTTCTCTTTTTCAAGGCAATGATTATTTATTTTTTTAAGTGATTAATTAAATAAAAATTCCAAAAAAAAATTCCTCTTTTAAAGGCAAAATAAGTAAAAAAAGAAAGGAAGGAAGAGCTAAAGAAGGAAACAAGATTCTAATGCAAGAACAACAAATCATGTCATCAATAAACTATGCACAAAATCAAGACCATCCTTTTCCTTTGCTTGAGAATTAGAGTCTCCCTTTTCTTGGGACCAATTCTTTAATTCAGAGGGTATTTTAATAGATGGATTTGGATAAAGTAGAGAGTGAGCATAATTACTTAGTTAGAAATACCTCACAAATATTCCCTAACATGTAATGACTTTGAATACCTTAAAAAAGAAAGGATGCTCCAAGTGACTTTTGCCCAACAAGAAAAATATGCCCTAAGAAACTTGACCACACTTTGAAAAGTAGATTTTTCTCAATCAAACCCACATAACATAACAAGACTTAAAGTGGCAAATGCCCCTTTTTTCTAGTTGAGTCCCAGCTATAGGAATAGGCATAGGGGATAGGAATAGGATCCTGTTCTTGAGGGGGTAGGCTTCTAATACAAAATTCAAAAAGATGAAACATATTGAATCTTTTATTATGACTTGGAGCAAGAGAAGCTTGATGGGTGTCCCACAAATCTAGAGAAACAAGTGACTGAAAGCAAATTAAACAGATTTTGACAAGAACCCATTAACATATTTTTGGCCATGTTTCAACTTTGTTCCATTCTCATTCCATCCTTTCTTTTTTTTTTTTTCTAATTTCCTTGTTTGCCTTTCCACTCTATTCCACAGTTTTATGCTTCTTTTCAACTTCAAATAAAGGTGGAAATGATTGGATGGGAAAGCAGGTCCCACACCACCCTCCAGCCATGCTATCCAATCACTTTAGGATATGGTGGTTCTCCTGTCAGACTGCTTATCTTAGGGGGAGAATTTGGACCACTTTTTCCTCATGGAATTCCATGATGGCTTCAAAATTAATTATATTTGTGTCAACTCATTTAATTGATTTATTCAGTGGATGGTATTTGGATTTGGATTGAAACTTTGAACATGAATACTATTCTAACATATGTTATTTTATCATGCTTAGTAAACATGATCATGAATTAGCAGACTTGATTATCCTTCATATTGATATAATTATAATTTTTATTAAAAGAAAAAAAAACTGATAGAATTATAAAAGATTTTATGTTCAAATTGAATAATTTGTCATGACCCCTGTATTGGTAATTTGGTCAGAACTACTCATATGATAAACATTCTCGAACCCAAAGCATGTTGAGCCCAATGTTAGGTTGAACCCCATTCCTACTAGTTTATTTGGAATCAAGTAGCCCACATTTCAATTATTGGGCTTGGCCCCCCTAACTCCATTTCATCATTTATAACTTCTTCTAGGAATATCTGGTACCTTCAACTTCATGATTGTGTTCGCACAACATCCTTATGCACTCATTCCATATGTTAGACATAATTGTTGTATTCGACGGTTCCCTATTCAGTGTTATGCACGGTTCCTTGATAACTTGTCTTTCGTACGTCAAAGACTAAAAAATTTTAGCAGAGATTTGAAAAAGTGTATGCCTTGCTACCCAAAAAAGACATGTTAAGCCAGAAATGCAACAGAGCATTATTTTGGATTGGATTTATAGATTCAAAATATTTAAAGATAATATAAATATTATTTAAAGATGATGATGATCATCATAATAATAATAACCCAAAACAAAAATTTGCAAATACAAAAGGATATATTGGATTTAGAGCCATAATACCAAGCCCACACCTCTGGCCCAAATTCCAACACAAAATGGGCTGCATTCCTAGCTGGAAATAGTTTCCACATTCAAGAAATAAAGCATAAGGCCATTAGATAGTGGGTCAGACCGAGTGAGTGAACAATTGGACATTAATTTCCAACATATTGAAACCTAATCATTGTTTTCTTGTGTCTCAAGGAAATTAATTTATCCCCATATAAGTAACCAAAAAAAAAAACACACACACACACACAACAGAAAGATAACTAGAGAAAAAAGGACATTTCTCTGATTTTATTGAAGTAGTCCAAGGTGCAAGACCCATTGCTACAAAAAAAAAGAAAAAAAAGAATAAAGAACCCTAGAAAGGGAAGCAGCAGACAACTTCAATGAGAGAGAGGACCAGTGGGAATGCCCACAGGCCGCACAAGAATTGATGGCAATTTTAACTGGTTGAAAAGAAAAAAAAAACAAATTTACAGGAGTCACACTAACCAAAATATGTCTACGTTCTCTCTGCTTGCAGGGAAGGTTCTCCTGCCAAAGACGAAAAACACCCCCCGGCCTGAGAACCCCAAGAATCACCATCCGTGCAGGTCTGCCCCAATTTCAGGTCCTGCACAAAAGAATATAAATTTCTTTCCTTCTAAAAGTTGGTTAATTTCAGTCGCTGCTCCCCGGAATCAAATTCTTTTTGCTTTACCCGTGTTGTTAGAACCCCATTAGAGAAAACAAAGTTAGCAAAGTCAGGCCCTAGAAGACACTCCAGAGGCAGGCCAACCAGATTTCTGAATCATTTTCTGATCTTCAATCCAACCTGCTCTCCCATCCTAGAAATGATGGACCTCTGACTTTTAGACGCTTCGGCCCAATCTCTATAGACGGTGGTTCTCTCATTGTCTTTCCCAAATCATGAAACCTATCCTTCCTGTGGTGTTCTCTCTGTCTACTCATTGCTTCCTCATTTGCCATCTTCTTAAATTTAATGGAGATTGGCATGGTGGTTCCTGCAGAGAACCTGTCTCTTGGAACATTATCAGTGCTTCGCTTGGAATGATGAGAGCTGGAGCTAAAACTTCGGTTCTGTTCAGTAGTCATTGAGCACTCTGATAAAGGCAATTGCCCACATCTTCCTTGAGGCTGGAGTTTCTTCAGTCGTTTAAGCCCCTGCATATATCATGAATATGATGAGTAACACACTTTACCCGTCAGAATTCAAGATCAGTATATTAAAAAAAATAAAAAATGATTAGTGCTAACACTTCAGTAGAGCATTAAACAATCAAAAACAGAGTAAGAACATAAAAAAGAAGCAAACTATGAGGTTTGAACTAGAAGGATCTGGGGCTAACAAATAGTAGTAGATAAATTGTACTAGAAAGTTTCTTCATAGAAACTTTTAATTGAGTCCACAAAATGCAGATACAAGTTCACGAATGGAAAAAAACTGATACCAAGTTCTACCTCTTCCCAAAGATTATACACAAATGTGGCAAACTTTAGCAAATCTACATGATGCAGATACAAATGCACAAACAGAACAGAGAACATTAACAATGTGGCCTCCATCATAACACATCACATTGAACTTTGGTGGACATGATTAAACCACATTAGAGGATTTTGCCTAATCCTGTTGTCAACTGATGTTACACATGATCAAACCACATTAGATGATTTTGCCTAATCTTGTTGTCAACTGATATTACCTCCAACTTGATGAGGATGAATCTCTAAAATATACACCAAGAAAAGGAATTTGCATTAGCTGCAATTAAAGTAGAATTAGTATTACTTAAAATTAAATTATGATTAATATTAATTGGAATTAAATTAAAATTAGTATTAGTTGGAAGTAAAGTAAGATTAGTATTTGTTAGAATCAAATTAGAATTAGCTAATTAGGTTATAAGATAATTAGAATTAGAGTCATAATAGGTTATTAGAATCCTAATAAACTTTGAATATTATAATAAGAATTAAAGTCATAATAGGTTATTAGAATCTTAGTAGACTTTGAATTTTTTAGAGAAACCTATAAATAAGGCTAATCAGTTTAACTTAAAAAATGAATTGATTGATATTAATAATATTATGTTTTTTTCATTGCAATTGTTGCAATTATGAGACTCCATTGATTTTCTTCTAGTTGAGACTCCTAGAAGGCCTTAGTGAGACTCTAAGGTTTCCATCTTTACTTGGTCGTCTCTACTTTCTCTCTATTTTTTCACAATAAACTTTATTCCTTGTTCCTCTTCTTACACTCGAAAAATAAAAACCCTAGCCCACTTACTTTGAGTGTAGGCAACCATCTTAGGGTTGTCCTACATCACAACTTCTCTTACAAACGCGTTAATTTCTTATTCCATCAACTTTTTTTTTTTTCCTTTTGCACTGCACTCCCTATGTTAATAATCCTTGCTTTGGAGACACTGTTTGAACATTATGCGGCTAAACTGCCAAACATTCAATACTATACAGCACAGCAAGATCTATAGCAGCCTTATAAAACTTGTGCATTTAACTTGGTAGGTATTCTAGGACTATATGCAAAAACACTGCTCCATTCATCCTCTAGTTCTATAGGTCAAATTATCTCTAATCTCCATATCTTATACAAGATAATAAAAATGGCCACTTCCAGTTATGCCACCAATATTCACTGTTCCCTCATTTTCCATTCTAGTTGCAGTCCATATATTTTGTGTTCCACTCTTGCTTAAACTTTAACCTTTATATTCTAAATGCATGATTTTAAGTTAGGTGAACACCTAATCTTGTTTGGTGAACCAAACCATACTGGCAGCAAATACCATAAGACCATCAGTCTAGCAATTAACATTCAAATGAATACCAATCGCAAACCACGTTATTTGTGTAAATGGAAGTATCCTCTAAAACCCCAAACTGATAAGTTGAAAAATGCAACCATCTGCCTGGTTACAAGTTCCACAATGTTCCATTTCCATCCATCCACAAATGCAATACTGAAAAGTCATGCTGAAAATCAAAACTTAATTATTATGGACAGTATTGTTCAGAACATGGATAGCAACATCTGCCACGGAACACACAATGGGACCTGGCACATGGTACATCACTTACTGCATCATAAGATATGCTGGAGATAGGCTTGCTAAGATGATGAAATCAGAAGATGATCAACAAAAAGAAATTATAGTGTGATAGACACCCCAGGAAAACCTATAGGCCACAACTCACATAAAGGGACTAAGGACCAAAGCATTGCCCTGATGCCTTAATTGGCATGATACTTGCAACTCCCTAGTAGGATAAGGGAAAAAAGGGATTAAAGAACCATAATCTTGTTGTAAACTGGGAAATAAAGGGAGACCAAAAGGCCTGGAAAGACCATTAAATAACTAGAATTATCACCATTATATTCTTTGCCTAACTCATTTTATACACTTCTCACCCACTAGTTACCTTAGATTAACTACACCTAACATGAGGGGCAATCCAAGATAGAGAGTATAGTACATTCTCAACCTTCCTTGCTTGTCTCGAACATTTTTCATCTTAACCAAAGAAGATATACATTATGGCGCTCTATATATGGACGCCACTACTGCATCTACTTCACAGCATCAGGCAGCGGAACTAAAATAGATCAAATTAGAAAGGGAAGGATATTAATTCAGCTCTTAGACTTCCCCCTCACAAGCAGCTACCTATCAATCAATAAACTATACAAAAAATATTATGCAAGTTTCTCCAACCCAACAACCACACAATGAGAAAAAGATTGCAAGGTAGTCAAGGCAACTTGAAAACCATTCAGAATTAAAACACAAGGCGAGGTTTATAGATTAGATATAGGAATTAGATAAAGTAGGATAAGAATATTGTTAGAGATTAGGAATAATCTAAACCACAACAACTGTAATTGAGTCCTCAATGTTTTCCAATCTTTTTTTTCTTTTTATTTTTCTTTTTCTCCCTCTCTACCTCCCCCCTCCCTAGAAGAGAATAAGTTTGAGCCATTAATCTTTGATCCTAGAATGAAAACAGAGTACCATACCCATGATTAGTTTCTAACCTAAAACAGGGTTTTAAAAAATGCAGCATTTGCTGATGGAACAGCTGCAAGACATAATCAGGGAAACTCAGAAATTACTAGGATTGCTTTTAGATTTTCAAGAAATGGAAGCAACAAAAATCTCAACAGACATCCTCCACATAAAATCCAGAAGGCAGTTCCATTTTTATTTTTTTCCTTCTCCCCAATGGAAAATTTTATCGTGCAACCCCCTTAATGGAACAGAAACCTTTGACAGGTGTTTAATCTACCAATCCCAGATTCCAGAATATAATTGTTGACACATTGTGAAAGAGGTAGAAACAATCAGAAGGATATCCATGTCTCAGCCCCTCTTAAAATACATCATGATAGCACAGTAAATATTAAATAAAACAGCAGATTGCCAGAGGGTCAGTCTGAAATAAAATATCTCCTTCTCCATGTGCAAGTCTGAAGTATAATGAGATTACAGGGGACTGGTGGACATATTTTCAAATTTGACTTCCTAGAGCTACTGCTTTGTGATGTCTTTTTTTCTAACAAAGAAACGTGATGTGAGTGCATTACTAATTTACATTAGACATCCAGGAGGGTCTCCTGTGTGTACATGTGTGCGCATGCATGTGTAAGAGAGGGACAGACACTATCAACTTTTGTAAACTTCCAAGAATTAGGTTCAGATCCAAACGAGCAAAACTTACCAACTCCTAGAATTAAGCATAAATCAGATCATAATATCACATGGTACTGTTAATAGAAAACTACAGATTGCAAAGTGAAAATGAGCAATGCATAAATATGACACAAAGAACAATAGGCAGATGTTCATAATTAGGCAGTAACGGTTACATTTGACAAGTTAGACCTATATCACATATCAAAAAATTTAGTTCAGAAAGAATTCTGGAACTAACCTGATGATCAAAATGCTTAACAGATGAGGCATCATTTGCATTTCTTTTCTCCACCTTAACAGAAGAACGGCGTTTAACCCTGAATATTTCTGAATCAGAATCATCACTGTCTTGATCTACGATAGGCTTAACCTCTGATCCATGAAAATTTTGATGGGTACTCAAGCATTCATCACATGATAGAGAGGATAGACAAGATTCATGTATATTTTGGGATATATCTTCAGAAAACTTTCTAGAAACATGATCTCCTAAGTTAAACTTAGCATCCCCCTGTACCTGGTTGGGAAAATATAGAAATCAAAAGTTGTACATCAGTTGACTACAAATTTGAAGTACAGTTGATCTACTTCAAGACTCTTAGTGCAGAAAAACTTAAGTAATGCCAGAGAATAAAACAATAAAACAGGGGATAAACAACATATGGAACTCAGAGAGCTAAATCTTACATTCCTGGGTATGGAAGAGCTCTCAACTGGTTTTAGAAAAGAGCAAAGAGTTGATGCAGCACAAGAAAGGGAAGCATCTGACATTTCAGTTCTAAAATATTCTCTCCCACTGTTGAAAGGAGGCTGGCTAGGAGCAGTCTGCTCTAGCTCCGGTGACTCATCCTGGGTAGCTACTGGAATCCCAGGGACCAGTCCAAAGTCTATCTCACAATAAGGATAGTATCCATCCTCTTCAGAAATTAAGAACATATCTGACAGAGGAGATATGTCATCATCACTTTTAGCATGTAGAATCTCCTGAAATATTTCTTCCTCCTGCTCAAACCTCTTAGCTGCAGCTTCCATTTCTGAAATGTCTTCCCTCAAAGAGAGGGTATGATTATGATTGCTCCCACATGGTAACTTAAGCGAGTTAACATCTGGATTCAGAAATCAAGAATATAAGAAAGAATGGAAGTGACATAAAAGATCCACCAAACAAAAGGGAAAAGAAAAGACCAACATCATCTTAAAGCTAGAAATTGGATTATACCATGGCGAAGGCACACAGGATGCAAGTAACAGTTGCAGTTAAGATATGCAACATAGCAGTCACGTTTGCATAGGCTGCAGAGAACAGTTCCACCAGAATTTGGAAATATTGCTGTACATGCCCTTGATTTCATTAAAGCCCAGCGAGCATTGTGCTGGAACCGCATCAGATTCACAAAAGAAAGCTTCATGGAATGTTGAGATGCCAAGTCAGTAGATGAATAATCTGGGTCTTCAAGTTCTAAACTCGTATAGAGAAGCATTGCTTCTTTGCACAGGAGTTCCTCATGAGGAAGGAGAGGCATCCTGTTAAGAAGTGCATATCGTCGGCTCGCAACTGCCCCTAGTGGGAACCAATCACCAATCGCAAAGTTTACTGCCTCACCACAATTGAAACCTAAAATTTTTAAAAACAAACAATTAGAATTTATACAATTCTGATACAGTAATAATGCAAAATAAGAATACGCATAAAAGTAATCAATGGCAGATCTGATTGACAATATTTCATTTGCTTCCAACCTGTAGGACAAAACAAAAAGAAATAACTTACCATGACTGAATCCAGCATGATATGCTCTAGGAAAGGTGATTACAAATTCCCCTGGCTTTTGCACAGCCTTGTAGACAGGAACATCATGTTCTAACAAAATATTTGGAGGAAACAAAGTAGTTTTGCCCAAAAGCACATCAAAAGCTCCATCCTCTCCATCAGCTGATAGAATATCACGTGTATACACATGTTCCCTAACCACCTTTTCAAATTCCAAAGCCGCATGACCTGGAATGCCATACCAAGTCTTCGATGCCCCACAGTGATGATAATTGATACTGCAAGCAAAGAGAGTAAAAAGGTAAACATTTGAGCATATGAACAACAAATATCATTAGAATGAACAGAACTCAAATTAGTCTAACATATACCTATACAAGTAATGATCCTCCACATGCCAAGCAAACATACTAAATAGCATTCCAATGTAAAGCATGGGATCAGTTACTCCCTGAAATAAACCCAATGTAAGTCAGAAAGAGCACAAAATAAAAAATAAAATAAAATCACAATTCAACTAAAGAAATATTGTCCCAGTACCGGAATTTCAGATTCTAGAAGACGTAAAATAGACTTGGGCAGCCGGGAAAGTTTCTGAAACCACAAGAGGAGAACAGGACAGATGAGAAAAGTTCAAGAATATCATGAAACTAATTCCAAATAATGGTAATAACTTTATTCCAGAATGCATCTATGCATCTAGTAAAAAACAGAAGGGTAAATTTAAAAGACAAAAACAAACAGGTTGAAGAAAGAAAGAAAGAAAGAAAGAAAGAAGTTTTTGTATTAAGAGCAGCTTTAAACACTAAACATAAATCAAGCATGCCAAGGACAAATGTTGTAAAATCAACAAGGATATCATATTCGGGGACAAAGTAAATAATTGTAAAAACCAGGAATAGCATGCTACTTCCAAAAGGCACAGCAAAAGATGATAAAATGCTGAAAAAATAACACATAAATAAAATGTCCTCTAAGTCAGAGAATCATGGTTATCTGTATTTCCTTTCCTAAGAATTTTCTCATCCCTACAATGACAGCTAGGAATTTATCCCAACTGTGGGTAAAGCAAATCCAACTAATAAAGGCTCACCCCTCTACCATACACCACTTAAATACTGGGGAGGCTTGAACATGAGCCCTTTGGTTCATTGCCGGAGGTCAGTATTGCCAATCTAGGGCATGCAGTTATAATATCATTCTATGTCTCTCCTTGTCTTGAATTCAAAAGCTACTCAGATGGTTATAGTGTTGTATCACCACTAAAAAGTGCTAGAAAGGGTTATATGCCACCATCTCTGACGTTTGAATTAAGGAAAAGAACCTCTAGAAAGCAGAGTAAAAATAGTGAATCAACACCTTTAAATTCCATTTGCTTTTTCCGAGCTGATCATTGGGGGAAGATGAAAAGGCACTACCATCAACATCACATGCATATTCAACTGTTTCTGTCTTTCCACAAGCTATTTCATGCCAAAATTCTTTTTCCAAGTACGAGGAAGGAAGACATCCAGCACTACAATATCTACGAGCAAAAACCTTGTTCGCCATTTTCTCGAAATCACGAAATGTATAATTTCTGAAAAATCATGTTCACATTCAAATACAGAAGAATAATTAAGTAAAAAATTTACATTTCCACTTAATAAGAAACGAACCTTCCACTCATGAAAAAGGTGACTTTGTCATCACTATCCCACTCAGCAAGACGAAGAGGTTGTACTCTTGTTGTAAACTTGAAACCCATTTTCTCCTTCATCAATACAACCCCAGCAGGTACAGAAGCACTCAAAGGGGAAATAATTTTGCATATACCTGAAAGTTGATAGAGTAGAACAAGGAGAGAAGTTAGTGCAAACTCAATTCAAGTGATTAGAAGGCCATCAAACCACCAAAGTTAAGATCTTCAGAAATGAAGAAGATAAATTGGAGCAACCATAAAGACTATATGCATACAGACATATAAACATACATACATATAAACATACATACATACATACATACATACATACATTTTTAACAATGCAAAACAATGGTCATGAAATCCTACCAGAACCATAATTCAATGCAATGCAGTTGAAGACATTACCATATTTTGAAGCTTCTGGAGCTATCTTATGCAAATAAACCAGTGGGTCCTCAAAATCCTCCTTTGTTGGACGGTAAACAGGGCATTCTGGAATTTTATCAATCCATTCTAGATCAGTTGTATCAAACTTATCCACCTTACGCTTTGAAAAGGCATCCTTCTCATTTAGAGCACCACTGGATCTATAAAATGAATCTGTATTACCATGTAATCTCACACCACATGATGATGAAGGTCTTAAAGCATCTCCTCCACTTCTAGTCATCATGTTACTGACACTTACAGTCTGATCGGCAGTTCTTGATTTCATTCGCTGAAGCCGTTTGTGCCTCAGAAATTCTAACCCATTTTTAGCCTCTCTAGACAAACAAACCCTTCCTTCCACCTGTTAAAAAATTGAAGCAACAAAAAGGAAAAAAAGTTAGCTGATGTCTAATGGAAAAGATGACCTGATCCATATATAAGGCTACAACATTCTGTTCAACATTCTCAAGTTATCAGTGTGAAGAACAATAATACTTATCTAAACAGAGAGTAGGCAACTGTAGTTAAAATTTCATATCACATGTTGTCTTAATCAACAATACATTCTTATCACAGTATTATTTTTTGGTATCATGTGTCTCTAAATACACATATCATTCTTTTTGTCTTCTGACTTATTGCAGTACTAGTGGTTTAAACTCAGACTACATAAAAAATTAAACAATCATCCGATCCCATATATTAAGTGCCTGACAATAGAATAGATTTGATACTTAAGTTTCCAAGTTCCCAGAAGGATCAGTGCTTTATAACCACCATCCACAATCAAGATTTTTTTCAAGGGATAAGATATGTTAAGTTTCATAACCGGGAAATGCATCCAACCATCCACCTAAACACTGATCTGGAGGAAGGATATCACCATTCAACATTCAACAATCTTACAAATATACTGAGGTGAAAGAGCTTCACCCTAGTTCAACCCATGCCACCTCCCCAATCAGGCACAGCTGCATATCATGATACGACAAGGCCAGTGGTAGAGAATAAAATGCTCATTTCAAAGTCATTTCTCCAGCAAGTATTAATAGATGTATGACTTTGCCATTGAAGCTTCTTAAAAGAAGAGAGATTTCTTGATTAATTAGCATGGGTTGTGAATCAGACTGGCAAACGAACTTAAGAAGCGATCAATATTTAATGTGAAGCATCAGCATCATTTTCCAGACACATTATAGCAGTAAGTTGTTCCCCAGATAAACTCCGTAACTGTCACCACACCAAGATGTTATGCATTAATCCACTAGAAATCTGTTGGTTCAAGATGAAGGACAGGTCATCTTATCTGCAGATCTTTCAACTAGAACCCTAGTGATTCCAAAACATCTGTAAGGCATTGGAGCAGAAGAGAAACATGGTTGTCCAAGGCACCAAATCCAAAGACAAATAAACGATTCCTTATCCTACATTAAATTCATTTGCAAAGAAACTGCATTCAAACAACCATCACAATGATCTCAATCTCCTTTAGATGGGATTAACTTCATTCATTCATTCAAACAACCATCTGATGCAACAGCGCACTCTAAGACATAATATCCTTCTCATGGCTAATGGCAGTAACATCACTCTCCTTTTGATGTCAGTTGCATTGAATTATGAATTAAACATTAGACTGAAGAATTAGCATTTTCAGAATTTCTGACATATCAAAATAAATTGAAGAATTAGGATTTTCAGAATCTCCAATACATCAAAATCAACTAACATGACCCAGTCAATCTTGGGTAAACCGTACCCATACCCATACATCTTCCTTCCTGAATTTAAATCCAGACTTCAAATTTCAAGAAAATTGCCTAAACCGCATGTAATCATCATCATATCAACCACAGACACATCACTGTAATCCAAGTCAATTGGATTCACATCCAATAATAAGCCCAAAACACCCATATCACAGTCCACATATTCTTCATTCCAAATTCTCAAAATTATCCAGATAAATTCAAAGAAAAGCCCGGTCAAACCAACCTCTGATGCACCAGGACAATACAGTTATCAAATGGGCTTCCCCTGTTTCCAAGTTGAATTGTTGCTGTTTTGAATGGAACATTTGTCAAAATGAAGAAAGAAAGAAAAAAGGAGGGGTATTATCCCTTCCTTCCATTTTTCCTAAGGAAATGCTTACCATCTATAATTTAAACAACAAACTTCAAAATTAAAAATAAAAATCAAAAAAAATAATAATAATAATTATTGAAAAAGAGAGAGAGAGAGAGAAAGAAACATGGTGATCGCATTGTAATCTTCAGAATATAAACTCCATATATTTCTAAATCAAAATAAGAATAAATTAATCTGATGAGAGCTGTTACAAAAAATTTTTATTAAAAAAAATTATATTTAAAAAGTGAGCCAAAACAATCAAAAAAACAAACCAACGAAAATATGGAGAAAATTATTAAGCACTCAAACAATGTCTCAGATCTGAACAAGCGAGATGAAGAAAAAATGTATCAAACATTAAATAAAAATAAATTATCACAAGAATAAAATAATAATGGGAGAGAAAAAATCCAAAAGCCCCAATCACATACCATCTCATTCCGAAATCCTCCTCTGGACGGCTCCGTCTTCTCTCTTTCACCAAAACAAGAAAAAACCGAAACGAAAATCAGGAAAACCAAACCCTAGTTCACGATCTCCGTCACGAACAATCAACAACGAACCTTTGCCGACAACCAGGTCCGCCACATTCTCGCCAACCACCACGAGCGCGAAAGAACCGAGTCAGACTCAGAGATCCGAAGGCTTCCTGGACCGAGCCACGAACCCGGCCAAAAAAATCCAGAAAAGAAGACAATGAGAGAAGCGCAGAATTTTCCGGCGAGTTAGCAGCCTCGCCGCCGGAGATAAAAGCGGTTTCCCGGCTAGAAAGGGAGGTTTTCCGGGCGAATAAGAGAGAGAAAAAGGGGAGAGGAACAGTAGATGGAATAGAGAAAGAAGGCTTTGAAAACGGAAAAAGAGGAAAGAGAGGATGATTTATAGTTTTATACTCAAAAATAAATAAATATTAATTTATATTATTAATGCTTTAATGGAAAAACAACGGGTTGTTAATTTTTATTTAAATAAATTTTTTAATATTATTTGAAAATTATTAAAGGTAAGAAGTGTGAAGGAAAAGAAAGTGGTTGTTGTTAGGTGGTTCAACCAAACGCTTTGCCGGCCAAAAACGCGTTTTACCCCGGCATCCTGTTTGTTTTTCGCAACATTGTCATCCCGAAAATGCCCCCGCGGAACTCCGTAAAAAAGCGCTGGCGCTCTGCTTTCGGAGCGCGTTTTCGACAATTCGTGAGACGGTGTTCTCGAAGCGCTGTTCTGGTCAGAGATGTGAAACTGGCTAAAATCGAGGAGTTATCAGGAGTCACGCGCGTTGATGGAATTCTCCGTGGTCCAAACAGATCCAACCGTGTATCCCGTGCTGTCTAACTTTCAACGGTCAGAACAGAATCTTCAGGTGCGTGTGCGTGGACGCTCCAAGTGCTGAGTGGGACTGGATTATGTTTCACCTACCTTCCGGTTAGTTAGGTTTATGGTTGAAAAGACAGCAACGTCCCCGGTTGGTTGCGTTTTGGAGAGAAGAGGGTGAGGGCAAGTTTGGGATTTTTTGATCGGGACGCACCAAAAGAACACTTCCGTAATGCAGGCGAGGTTCCTAAAAAGACAGGCGGGCAGGGACGGGGTGGGCGTGAAGGCGAAACGTGGACCAATGGCAGAGGAGGGAAGTACACGTGGCAGCAGAAAAGTACAGCAGTTTTGGGGGGTTGGTATTTTTTACTGTGTGCGTACCGCGGGAAATGGGCAAAACTGCCAGAACGGAAATAGCTGGCGGTTACATCAGGTTTCACGCCCAATATGACCGGCCAGCTTTTGGCTTTCACGAGAACCACTACGCTCAGTCACGCCACCCTGCTTCCCGGTTGCCAGTAACTCCCACTTCTCTCTCTTCCTCCCATTGGCCGCTCCTCTTTTTAGCTTTTGTTACGCGGAGGTTGGTCTAATCATTAGCTTTCAACAGTCAGCGAAAACGAAGCTTTGAAGACAAAAAATCAGAAATGTGTGCCTATTTAGCTATTTCCATTTCTTCTCTCCTTTTTCTAGCTCTTTTGTTGGTTGGTTTTCTTCTTCTTCTTTTTTCCTCAAGTTTATTGTAATGCTGGCTCGGCGGCTCCAGTCGACTTGGTGTCGGCTCAATTTTCTCCCTTCCTTCGCATTGTTGGCGGAAAATGGAAAGAAACCTTGTGGGTTTGGACAGTGAGCACCAAATGACAAAAGATTCCTTTTTTATATTTTAAGTAACTGCCATTGCCAATGAATGACCCTTTACTCAACCCTTCCGATTAGCTTCTCCGCTTCCCGTTGACTTCACCCCAGGGTCGTCCATATCAAGGGCGCTCCCGTACTTTCAGGCGACTCCACCCTCCACTTGTCCCACATCGGTTGCAGGCGTTGCTTAGCTTTTAATGAGCCGCGACTGCGGATACCAATACCATTCCCTTTCTGGAAACTTCGGGCGAAATCACGGAACTGCCCCTGCCTCTTCCCCGGGTATGTTTGGGGTACAATCTGTCCTTTTCTTGGACCCCTTACCAAAAGCAGGGCGAAAGAGATTCTCCCACATGATGGATCGACTCCTGACCGTCGGATGCTGCCACACACAAAGGCTTCCAGCTTCCAGCTTCCAGCTTCAGCTTCAGCTTCCAACAAGACCAATAAAGAGTAGATTACTAGATTTACATTCCCAAAGGCACAAGTACAAGAAGTGAATTGTTGAGGCAAGTGGGCATACGACTTTATTGAGACCAAAAATGAAATAAAGGAATAGATTACTGAAAATAGACCCAATTATGAGTATGGATCAAGGTTAGTATATAAATAATGGAATGTCACCAAAAGCATATAATATAACCGAAAATAGAAATTTAATGCGGAAGATTTAACAGCGACGTGGTTGTCACAAATTGCTCATTTGGAGAATGTGTGGGCCACACACTCAATTAGCACATGCTGAGTTGACCCACTTACTCCTCAAGTTGGTAAACCATAATACTCACTCCCCTATTGTTTATTTTTTCTTCTCTACCTTTTGACATTCAATTACTTTTTTACTATTTCTATAAGATTTTTTTTCTATTATTATCATTCAATAAAATGGTAAAAGTATACCATAAGGAGATTCTCTGCCCATGTGCAAAATCTACAACGAGTATGTGATCTTTTCTATAAAAATAAATAAAAATGGTATTTTTTTAAATTATATATTTGAAAGATAATTTTAGTAGAAGATTAAAAATATATATATTAAGTGTTTGTTTGGTTATGTGATTTAAAAATAATTTTTTATTTTTAAAAATAGAAAATTATTTTAAAAATTCATAATACAGTTTAATTGTTTTTTTAAACAGTTTTTAAAAATAAAATAAATAAGGAATAAGTAAAAATTATTTTTATTAGTTTTTAAAACAAAATGAAAACATGATTTGAACACGTTTTCTGAAACTTGTTTTTAAAAATTGTTTTAAAATTAAAGAATAAAAAATACGATCAAATTAGCCCTAAATTTGTGGCAGATTTTTTTTTTAATCCTTTTTATAGTTCAAAATTCAATGAATGTAAGAATTTTAGAAATTAATTTAAATGCAGTCTCAACTTGGCTTTTAAAACTTCCCATCAAATTCAATTTGAGAATAAAAAATAAATAAAAAATATTAAGGGCTCTTTCCCTCTCGGTGTCACATTCCTAGTGGCTGCTTCCTTAAGGAATCTTATTAAATCAACCAATCCAATCCCATCAAGACACCCCATTTAACTATTCAATCATGGAGCCTTATCATAACTCCCCCACCTACTATTTTTATCCACATCCACTATCCATAAAAATAAAATAAAATAAATAAAAATTATGGAATCTTGGCTTATAGTAAGTAGCTTTATATAATCAATTCAAAGCCCTTTACATGGTATATACAAGAAATTTGTATAGTAAAGTGACCCAATAGTCAAGCAATAAGGGTGAAAATAAAAATAAAAAAATAAAGGAAAGTTGGTGATCCAAAACAATATTGCATCAGTGGGGAAGTGAAGTCTTAATCAGAGTGATGCAGTGTTGTCTCTAGGATTAGGACAATGCCGTACAAGAGGTGGTTGCATCATTTATGTGTCACTACAAGCTGAAAAGTGAAGGATTAAAGTTAATTTCAAAAGTTCAAAGTAGGCTTAGTCCTTAAGGAAATTAAGCCTACTTTAGACATAATACTTTATCCTCACACCCAAAGTGGCTCCATTCTTTCTTTTTTTTCTTTTTTCTTTTTTTAAAAAAAAAATGATTTCATATATTCATGGCATTGAATTTGTAAAAATGTATAATTAAATTTGTTAGAATGTAATGAAAATTATATACTAAGAGAGAATTTTAAGGCTGGTTTATAATAATTTTTTTATTTTCTTGGCTTAAATTAGAAGTAGAATTAGAACTTAATACCCTGTTCGATAATGTTTTATACAATAAAAGTGTGTTTTGAAATATTTTTAATATTTTTAAAAATAATTTTTGTATCTAATCTTTTATTTTTAATCTATAATTAATTTTTAAAATGATTCTTAAAAAATAATTAAAAAATGTTCTCTCAAAGCTCTTTACAAAAAATAGATTTATGGTAGTCAAACCTATTTTCTTGTTTTCCTTTTTTAAGAGTAGAAAATTGTTTTTGAAAGTAGTATTCAAACAAACTCTAAATGATAAATTTTAAAGTACAATATAAATATTATAAAAATATTTACTAAAAATATTTATTGTAGAAGTTAAAATAAATTTTTATAAATAGTTTCATATTTTATATTTTTATATTAAATTAATTTTTCAAGTGAAAAAAGTCTTTTAATAAATTTAATGGGGAAAGTACAAAAGTTGAAATTAAAAACTGACAGAAATAGTGTCTTGATGAGAAAGAAGAACTTTTTTTTTTATTTCTAATATAAAGAAAACTTTTATTAATGATGGATGTCAGATTCAAGTTTGGAAAAATCAGCTATCAGAATGGGGCATAGTGCATTGGTAATGAGTAAGGTGGCATTAGACCAAATTATTAAGTACTAAATTGAAATGGACTGGACAACAACCCAAACCTCTACTAAAAGATTAATCTCCTATGCTCCAATGAAGTTGAGATACCCAAACTTTGGAATAAAAATGGTATGTTCATATTAATTTCTAGAAATAATTGGTTCAAAGAAATGAAATTCCTTTCCATGTTTTTGTTTGAAGAGTAATCAATTTTTTACATAAATACCCTTAATTATTTCAAGTATTTACAATATGTTTTAAAAAGAAATGACTATTTTTATAATAATAATAATAATAATAAGGGTATTTTTGTTAAAATGAGACCAAAAAATAATAAGGGATTAGATTTTCAAATTTGAGTTTGCAATTACCTTTTAATCAAATAACCCTAATTTCTACCCATCTTCCATTTAAGTAGCTACAATCCTATTATTTTTATATGTTAATTTTATTTATATTCCTTCATGCCTAAATTTATTTAGAACCCATTTGGTAGTTATTTAAAAAAAAACGTTATTAGGTTAAAATATATATATATATATATATTTAAAAATCTTTTGATTTTCAAAATAAATTAAAAGCAATTTCATACATATGAAAATACTTTTTCAAAGTGGGAAATGTTTTGACACTTTGACATAAATATTTCTAAGTTTAAAGGATTTTTTTTATATATATAATAAACATATCATAATTTTCATGTTAAACTCTTTATTAAATCCAAAACTCTTTTTTAATTTGAAAAGAGATTTCCATTTGTTAGTTAATCCAAACAAGACCTTAACATCCAAATAAAGGTATTCTATGGCATATTTCTGGTCTGGCAAACTTTCCATGGCATACCATAAATGCAACCATCTTTTCAATAAACTTTCATAAATAGGCAGTATATATATGGTGTCTAAATTATTGGCCTGGTTAGGATAAGTTGACTTGTAGCTTTCTCTATTTTTTTCATCATTTCTTATAATTTTGTCACACAAAAGTCAACTACTTTGATGGTAATAACTAACCCATAAACTTTTATGCCTAGTTCATGTAGGTTGACGAAGTCAACTTGTTGACCTTAATAATTATTTGTTGCAATTGGACTTGATAGAAATTAAGATTGCCCAACATAGTAATTCACCAAATTATTCCAATGTTTAGGATGAGGTCATGTGGACCATGTCCCATGACCCAATCTTCTTCAAAATTAATGAATTTATACTCACAAAATTAAAATTAAAATAAAATCAGAAAATTAAAATAAAATATTATAGAATACTTATTACTTGTAAAATAAATTTCATTTTAGAATAATAAAAATTTTAAAAAATATTTTTATAAATATTCTAGGTTTTAAAGAGAAAATTTTATAAGTTTGTAAAAACTATATTGAATCGGTAGAATTGTAAAAGTCCAAAACATCTAATGAAATACTTCTTAATATGGAACGGCGATACAAGATTTAAGATTGATACTAGAAATAAGGAAATATAATGTGGTTTCAAATTTAAGATTTATATCTATTTCTTTCTTTATAATTTCTCTACGGTGTAATAGATTAATTCTCTCTCATCCATGAATTGATTTTTTCTTATCCATGGATATTAAATATAGTTAACTAAACACATCAAAATCTTGTATATCGTTGAATATTTTCATTTTATCTTAAAGTTATTGTACTAAAACATGCAAACATTTAACTTTCAACCGGTGGAACAAGCAATATTAGAGTCATGGTTAAGAATCTTGAGAAACTAAAGTGAAGATTTCTATAAGAAACAAGGAAATGTCCGATCTTAAACATGCAAATAGTATAAAAGATATAGAAAATGAATTTTTATAGAAGATGAAGTTGATTGTTCTCTTATTGTTGTTCTCTTGTTACATATAGCGTATAGAACCAATATTTTGTTATAGGTAAATGTATTTTTCCTATACGTTTAGTGAATATTGAAAGGTAGAAGCATGGAAGTAGTGTATGAGAATCACAATGCATAAGAGTTATGTTACACAAAGGTTGTGGTACACAAGAGTTGTGGTGCATTTGAGAGCCATTATGCATGAGTGAATCAAAATATAAAGGATTCCAAACATCAAACATTGTGGACTTATGAATAAAGACATGAGGATGCTCATTCACAAATTAAATATAAGCATAGTATAACATATGCCATTAGATTTTTTGTCTTGCAATATCATGTCCATTAAATTTAATATTCAAAAATATCATATTCCATTAAAAATTTATATCATATGATATGTATTTCATATCCAAAAGGATATGATATTTTAGAATATATACATCCAATTTATCCTATCTCGCTAACCAAACATAACCTAGGAGTTTGGAATTATCTATTTCTTATAGTAGGTTAAAAGACTTAATTAATTTATTATCCTAACTCTAAACTTCTCAACCTCCTTCATGCCCAGTAAAACTACAAATTTCATACTCTTAGGTTATGTTTGGTTGTCGCGATGAAAGATGATAGGACATGTCTATTTTAAGAAACCATATTTTATTGGATAAGAACTACATATTTTATGATATGATTTGTAATAGAATATCATATCTTTATATATTAAATTCAATGGATATAATGTTGTAAGGTATCCAATCATATATGTTATGCTATGCTTGTATTTAGTCTGTAGTATGAGTACAAAAAAAAACTGGAATATATATTATTTTTCAATATTTAAAATAAAAAATTATATTACATTATAGTATTTTCTATTTTTTTTAAATGTGAAATTTCTCTTATGTTTAATAATATTCATGATTAAAATATTTAAATTTTATAAATAATTTTTTCATATTATGTTATTTAATATATATTATTTTATTTTTAAATGTCTTTTTAGTTTTTATTGTTTAAACACAAATTTAATTTTAAATAAAAAATTCTATTTTAAAAAATAAGTAATATAAAAAATAAAAAATTCATAAAAAGAATAAATTTATGATACATGGATATGTATATCCCACATCTTAACTTAAGATTAATTATCATATGTAGAAGAGATATAAAAGAAAAATAGATAATATATTTCACAACTTATCTTATCTTATGTTTAGTTAAACAAATTATAAGATGAGTGATGGACTAACCTATCTTGTCCCACCTACCAAGCATGAGATAAGATATGATATTCACTCTCTTATCCTATCTCATGATATATTTCACCAACCGAATATAGTCTAAATAGTTATGATTTTCTATTTTTCATTTGTTGAGATAACTACTTCAATTTTATGTTTTTAGTTGACATTGGTGGATTAATTGGTTAGAATTTGGGTTGCACTATTCAAAATTTGATTGATCCAGATAGGGTTAGAATGAATAATCATCATTCCATGCAAACACAACGTCCTTGTTGTGTCCCATGGGCCTTAACAGATATTCCTTAGGGAGTCAATGAGCCTTGGGTCTTCACTGCTTTACAATGCATCTACAAGATAAAGAAGAATCCATACACATATAGTGCTAAGAACTCTCTCCCCAATTCAATGTGGGATATCACACTATATACTTGATTCATCATTCTATTAAATTTCACATTCTCATATCTTTTAAGTGTCTTCTTGATTGAATTGGCCTTTGGTTTGTAGACCAAAGCTCTTCCAACGTTGTCCTCTTCAACCATCATTTATGTATATCATCTTCATAGTCATTCTCCAACCTTTTCTAGCTTATCCTCTTGAAGACCATCCTTTTCATATGCATAGAGTTAGGTGTCCCCCTCCCTTTGTTTGCTAATTGAAATTACTATTTTAGTTTTATATCTTTAGTTGATATTAGGGTAATAATTTCTCCATAATATTTGGTTCAATGAGAATTCCCTCTTAATACTTTATTTTTTAAAAAAAATAAAATCTATCTTCTCTCTTTCTTAAGATTTGTTTGGTTGAGGTTCAATCTTTTAGTTGATATATGCAGAATTGCTTTTATATGTGACAAATGTTTAAGTTTTTGTTAGTATGTGTAGTTTATACAATGGCTATAACCATAATTCTAACCCTATAGTCACAAATTTTAAAATGCCCAAGACCAAGGCTTTTGTTTATACTATATATAAAGTTGAGTTGTTAATTACTTAAAAATGGATATTAAAATAAATCAATATGGAAAGGAAAGAAAGTTATACTTAAATTCATCCAACTCTCACATGCATGGTGTTGGTGCATGGCCAACAATGTCTTTTCCGACCAGCTTCCTTCAAATGAACGACAAGTGTACTTACAACAAAGTGTATCTAGATGGTGTTTTCGAGCATGCCCCTTTGAAGCTTAAGTTAGTTTTTGGAAGAGACGGACAATAGCTTTGTTTAGGGAGTTTTTCCCTAGTTTTTCTCGTACCTAAATTTGATGTTAGGTGGCCTTTTATTTTGATAGAGTCATAACGTTTCATGTGTTCCTTTAATGGTGTAAATGCCAACAATTGGCCTTGTGAATAATGATTTATGGGCTTAAAAGTCAAACATTTTTCATGATTGTTCATGTTGTAATGGTTTAGAACATTTATTACTTGGCAATGAATATGGACATTGCCTTGAATAGCCCTTTGTCTGTCTAATGCCTAGATGGGAAATGGATTTATGCTTGGACAAATGTGAGATCCCACACACGGTACTTATAACTCTATATTTATATTTTTTTTTTAAAGAAAAAAAAAAACAAGACAAGACAAGACAAGAGAACACAATGGATTAATCTTCAAACTAGAAATATCAATTTACTTTATGTTATGAATTATACAAGTTCTCATTATCTTTTTTTATTGAAATATTGAATTTTATTTTTATTTTTTATTTTGTTCTATTGATTTCTTTTTAGCTTTTTTACATATTAAAATTTTCTTACTAAGAAGATGTTTAGTAAAAATTAATATTTATTACTTAATTACTTAAGTTGATTTTAAGTTAAATTATACTTAAGTTATTGACTTAAACCTTATTACTTAATTATTCCTTTAAGTATTAAAGTTGTTTGATAAAATTAACTTAAAATTTATTTTAAATCTTATCCTTATTAATTATAATTAGGGCAAAGGAAGTCGAGTAACAATGGAGGTTGTGGAGTAACAAAAGAAAGTGTGGAGGTAATTAGGACAAATTAGAGTAAAAAGGTAAAATAAAGATGTGAACTTAAAAATAAGTTAATCATTTTTACTTATCACTTGAAGTTGTTTTTTTTTTTTTTTTTACTTTAAATCACACCATCAAGTTATTTTATCAAATATACTTAATTTACTTAATGACTAAATTAAATTATAAATCACTTTAAGTTATTAAGTTGATTTACCAAACACCGACTATGTTTCTTAGTAGAATTGCAAGTCTCTCTTTCTATATATATTTATTATTTATTTTACTATTTTTTTTAGAGTTATTCATAATTTTGTTTTTATGAATTTTTAACAATTTCCATTTCACCAACATTTTTTATTCGGATTTGTATGTGATACTCATAACTGCAACCACCTATATTTTCACAATTTCTAATATTTTAATTATTATATTTCATGTTGAAAATATTAAAAATAGAAATATAATATTACTTTTTAAAATAATTAATTATATATGACCAATTCTCAACCAAACACAATGACAATGAACACCATCATCCCAAAAGGGAAATTCCCTTTGACAAGAAAAATAGTTCCTCTTTTCTCTATTTGAAAGTTGGAAGAAAGCCAACCATGGGGACTTCTTCCATGGACTTGTACAAGGCCATATTCTTGACCAAGTCCAAGTGCCCCACCACGCTCACCAACAAAAATACCCCCACGTAACGCTTACTCTATAACCTAATCCACTTTCCCTTTTGACCTTCTACACCACGCCATGCCTTCTCAACTCTCTTAGCCTTTGAGCCGCTTAGCTCCTGTCTCTTTGAAATTTTTTATACTTTCTGGAACTTTACAAGAAAGGAGTAACAAGTAACAGCCACCTCATATTTTATATTTTTTTATTTATTTATAAGTGGATATATTAAAATATAAGGATAGAAATATACATATGTGTAAGAAAGAACCACGTCACACTCCAACCATAAAGGAAAAGGAATGCCCCACTTTTCAGCCTTTTCGGCTGGACAATCTCTTCCCATTTATGGCTTCATATTTCGCCTCCATGCCGCCCATACCTCCAAGCCTGCTTCACATGGACCCCACCCCCTACTCCATTTTTTTTTTTAAATTTAATTTTCTGTTTTATGTTCTTTATAACAAAAAAAAAATACAAAAAAAGAAGTTTAAAAATTAAAAACTGATTTTTGTTTTTTGTTATTAGAATAAAAAATAAAGTGTTTTCAAAAAGCATCTTTTTATTGTTTCTTATTATTTTAACTTTTTTTAGAATTGTTTTAAAAAATTATTATACAACATATAAAATAATTAAAAATAAAACATTAAATACAAAAAATATTTTTTTAAATAAATTTAAAATGTTCAAAACATGTTAAAACATTTTAAATTTTTAAATATATTTTTGTTCCACAAAAATTAGGCATCAATTTTTTAAAAATTATTTTTGAAAATAGTTATTGTCTTAAATTTTTATCTTTTGAAAATATTTTTAAAAAAATAGTATCAAGGACATTTCCTGAGTCAATTTCAAAATTACGCTCTCATTTTCATTAGAAATATATTATTTTATATATATATATATATATATATATATATATATTTGGCAAGTGGGGGATTTTGCAAGGGAGATGGAACCTTCGCAATAAATGGAGATTTGCCATTTGTCATCTTGTGGGTATCACCTTTTTTCCCCGTTTCCCACGTTCGTGCTTTCCAAATTCCAGCACCCACGTCCCTCCTTCGAGCAATAAATTAAAATTTTAGAATTGATTTTAATTTTATTTCCTCACCTACCACTAGAAAAATATTTTTCTAGTTTATTTATTTATTTTTCAAAATAGTTTTTTTTTTTTAAAAAGTACTTTTATTAGATATACATCTATTAACACATTAGAGGTTGCATCCATCAATTCCCCTTGTGTTTGAATGTGACATTAGAGTGAAAGTATTATAAGGTTAGGATACGTATATTTCCTGATAATTATTGTTTTTAGGAGAATTGGTAGGACCTGAGGTCCTACAAATGGTATTAGAACCGAACTCATGGGTTCAAATCCCAGGGGTGTTTCTTAGGAAGACTATCAATTCCGATTTCAACTTCTCTTATATTCGAATGTGACGTGAGATTTTTATAGTTTGAGGTCCTACAACACCTACCATCATTTTTACTATTATATTTATCATCAATTTATAAAAGAAGCATTAATTAATTGATAATACTAAAAAGATAAAGAAAATAAATAAATAAATAAATAATAATATATATATATATATATATATATATATATAAAGTTAAATAAATCATTTTTATATAATTATTTAAATTAATTTCGTTTATTTTTTATATAAAGATTAAATAATTTAAAAATACGTAAATTTTTAATTGATTTTGATTATATTTGATTTGATTTCATATTTTCTATAATAAAATAAAATTTTAATTATTTTTAATTATATTTTATTTTCTTTCATATTTTCTATAATAAAACCAAATATATATAAAAAAAAAATCATTTTTCTTATTTTTTTTCTTTGCTATTTTCTAGGAACCAAACATATCCTTCACTTTTAAAAGTTTTAAATTGTTATTTTGCTTTTATTAAACTCAAATTTAAGAAAATTAAGGCAACAAAAAATTCAAAAGAATAATTGAAAATTCAGTAGGTGTTTGGTAAATTAAATTAGTAACTTAAAATAACTTAATAACTTAATTTAAGTTATTAAGTAAATTAAATATATTTGGTAAATAACTTAATGGTATAACTTAAAGCAAAAAATAATTTTAAATAATAAGTAAAAACAATTAAATTATTTTTAAGTTCACATTTTCATTTTATATTTTTACCTTTATTTATCATAATTACCTTCATGATCTTCTTTGTTATTCCATAGCCTTCACACTTACTCGACCTCCTTTGCATTAATTATAATTTATGATGATAAATATATCAATTTGATGATTTTAAATAAATTTGAACTAATTTTATCAAACAGCCTTAATACTTAAAATAAAAATTAAATAATAAGTTTTAACTCAACAACTTAAATATAATTTAACTTAAAATCAACTTAAATAGTTAAGTAGTAAGTTTTATCAAACACCCTCTTAAATAAAAGGAAATAACATTGGATAATTCTTATTCTAATAAAAGAACTTTATGTTTTTCCTCT
Source organism: Vitis riparia (assembly GCF_004353265.1). Classification (NCBI taxonomy): domain Eukaryota; kingdom Viridiplantae; phylum Streptophyta; class Magnoliopsida; order Vitales; family Vitaceae; genus Vitis; species Vitis riparia. Next base: position 9,882,477 of record NC_048432.1, on the reverse strand, counting down.
TTAATAATAATAAAAAATTAAATTCAAAGATTTTTGTAGTGAATTATTACAAAAATTGAAGATAGTTTAGCCTAATTTGCATAATCTAATTTGGGATTGAGTTGGGACCAAACTAATTTTAGGTGAAGCCAAAGCTACCAAACCTAAAATGAACCCAACTATTAACAAATGTGCCCAAGCATCCCCACTACTTAATCCTAAAATTATCAAGGTCTAGAATTTAAAACTATTAATGAGGTTGGTCTCTCATTGGTTCAACTAAGTTCTAACCTACATTATGAGTTTAATTAATCAAGTTGCCAATATAGTTATCAAATGATTCACCAAACCCACATGATTAAACCTAATCCATCTCTTACTTTTCTACATATCACCCACTAATAAACTGCCCCTAACTACTAGAGTTTGTAGAGTCTAAGCCCCTACCCTAATATACTTCTCCCTTGGCCATGTCTAGTACCTTATGCCCAATTCTACTTCCATCCCCACTACAACTAATCATTTCATTTTATGTACCTTTCATATGGTTTGATTCTCTAATTATATTATGATGTTTTGGGTAGGATAAAAGAGTGGGGTTGTTACCTATTTTTGAAAAGAATTTTAAAAAATAGTTTCTTTTTGAAAATTATTTTGTGATTTTTATAGAATAAAGGTTTGTATGGAAATCTCAAATGTTTTTAATATTTTTAGATATATTTTAAAATAATTTATATATCTTATGTTTTATTTTTAATTATTTTATATGTTTGTATAATTATTTCTTAAAACAATTGAAAATAAATTAAAATAATAGAAAACATTTAAAATATGTTATCTGAAAATACCCTATATTTTAATTTTTAATAACAAAAAACGTAAAATAAAAAATAGTTTTCGGTTGTCAAACGTATTTTTTGTTTTGGAGAATAAAAAACTATTTTAAAAAACAGTTCATAAATAAACCCTTTTAAGTTTGTTTAGGAATTGTTTTCGAGATTTCAGTGTGAAGTTGACCATAGCTCATGTATTTGACACTTTCTATTTAGTGATGTATATAGTTTGTTGGTGACCTCTAATTTGATAAGGGAAATCGCATAAAATGAATTTGTTAATGAAGGTTTTTAAATTTGATTAATACAAATAAGAATGAATTCTAATATCGCTATATACCTTTTACATAAAAATTCAAATACTTATACGATTGGTATGAATTTGTTATTAATGCACATATTTGATAATTTTTTGACAAAAAGTAGTTATGAGAGTACGATGATATTTGAAAATGCATTTTAATTATTTTCAATTAATATTATTTTCATTTATTTTTAAAAATAATTATACAAATTTTATAATAATTAAAAATAAAACATTACAGATGATATTATTCTTAAAAAATATTTGAAAATGCAAAAATCATGTTAAAAACATCCCAATTTTTCAAAGAAACTTTTATTTTTTTAAAACATTAGAAAATTGTATTTGAAAATGGTTCTTATACTATATTTTTAAAAATTATTTTTGTAAAAATTTTCAAATAGCCCTTAATTCTTCTATTAGTAAACAGAATGGCCATTAAAAAGAGTGATATTATTCAGCAAATTTAAGTATAAATTATAAAAAAGTATAAATAATAGTAGGGTTTTTTTTTTTCCTTAGACACAATGTAGAGTTATTTTGAATTTGCAAAAACTTTGTTAGAATATGTTTGGCATATAGTCAACTAATATTTCTCCTTCTCTCTTCTCATATCTTTAGCAATTATTCTATTCTAGTATGCCAAACATACAAACATCCATTTCTCTCATTTTCAATCCTAAAAATAAATACCAACCTCACAAAAGTGTTCTTCTTCATCCTTTTTTGAAAGTGATTTTAGGAATGAGTTTAATATAAAAAATGGTTTTGAAAAAATATGAGGTATTTGATAAAATTTTGAAAACATTTTTAAAATTTTGAAAAAATATTTACAATATTAAAAAATAATTTATAGTGTAGAAAGTATTTTTAGTGAAAATGTTTTTTTTTTCAAAAATGTTTTTAGAAATATCACGTATCAAGTATTTTTTTAGAAAACATAATAAATGATTTTTTGGATTTATAAAAGTGTATTCTAAATTTTGTTGAACTTTTCAAAAGTGATTTTTAAACTAAAAACATTTTCTAAAATCATCACCAAATAGACTTTTATAATGTTTTTAGAAAAAACATTTAGAGTTCGTACAGTGATTCTAGGAAACGTTTAAAATATTTTTAATAGTTAATTTTTTTTATCATTCAAGTATTAGAATGGTTAAAAACGTTTATAAGAATCACTATCAAATACACTATTCTATTTGACATTGATTTTAGGAAGCGTTTTTAACATTTTTTAACACTTGAAAATTTTTATCATTCAAGTGTTAAAACAACTATAAACGTTTTATAGAATCACTATTAAACACACTCTTAATAAATGATTCTCTCAAAATCATTTAAAAAAAAAAACATTTTAAATAAAAATACTATCTGATAGACTTGATAGGTGATTCTCTAAAATCACTTTTAGAGAAAACACTTTTATTAAAAAATGCTTAAAAACACAGTCAAATAAACTTTAAGGTTATATTTGATTCAAAAAAATATTAAAAAAAATTAAGAAAAATAGTTTTTTTATGTAAGATTTTATTATAAAAGATATAAAAAAAATTAAATATAATTAAAATTAGTTAGAAATTTATATATTTTCAAATTATTTAATATTTTATATAATAAAAAAATAAGTAAAATAAATTTAAAAAAAATATCAAAATAATTTATTAACCTTGAATATTTTTTTCCCTTTACTTTTTTTTTCCTTACAATTTTCCCCTCCGTTCAATTTTTGACTCGAACATACCCTAAATGTAATGGGTTTAGATGCTTCCTAACCACTCGGCATCTCCCAAATTTCTATTATTATAAAAATGGCAAAGGAAAGCAAATATAAAATTTTAAAAAGTAAAAAAATAAAAAATAAAACTAATCACCAAACCTTTCATTAGATAATGACAATATAAGCTGGAAAACACCATCAGTGACAGAATTATATTCTCTGCATTGGACAGGTTTTTGTTTTGAAAATTCCACAGCGATGGATGATTGGAGGGCCCTCGGATGCGACAAGTCAAAACGGAGTGACTTGGCGAAGTGAACAGAGGTAGACGCGGAATGATCAATGGGGCCTGGGCCTGGGCCCACTGGAGCCCAACCCATTCCAGGGTCTCTGATCTTGAAATATGGTTGATTTCATCCGACGTATTTCGAACAGATTCTAGGAAACTGCTTCCAACTGTGGGACCCCGTTCATGGACGTGTCCAAATTTTAAATCCCACGTGGTCAAATGTAGCCACCAACCAAATAATATATACCTACTTTTTTTCTTTTTCTTTTTCCTTTTAATAAAGAAAAGAAAATAGTTTAGGTTGAAAAACAAGAGGGTCGGATTTGGATATGCTTAAAGATGGAAAGAAATATTGACCCATTCTTCGGCTTTGACTAGAATTTGGACAGTGATGTTTATAGGAGGAGACCGTGACTACAAACATTATCATTTTTGGTTGAACCAGTCTGAATGTTTTGGCGGCCAGCATACGTGCTTCTAGGCTATTCCCTTCCGCACACTACTACTTTTACCTCCTGTGCCATTTTCGGCTTTCTCTTCCCTTTTCATCCCTTTTCCAGGAACCCCCTGCTCCGCTTTTATTCCAAAGAAAATCTACTATGTCGTTTTCTCTTGTTACTATTTTGACGTACCAATAGGTATTTTTTTTTTTTCGAAAATAAAAAAGACATCATCAATAAGACAGAATCGTATATATTTCAGTAAGATAAATTTAAAGGTCCCGATGTGAAGTTCGATTGGTACAATCCTTGTACAGTAGAAATTTTTTACTAAAAGACATTATCAATAAGACAAAATCGTACACATTTCAGTAAGACAAATTTAATGGTCCCAATGTGAAGTTCCATTGGTACAACCCTTGTACAGTAGAAAATCTTTACTACTACCGTACTACTGTTTTGGATTGAACCTTCAAAAATTAAGGGTTCGTTTGGCTGGTTTAAAAAAAGAGGAGGGTTTCTGAGAACGGTTCAAAAGTGGTTCAAGAATGGGTTGGGCTTGAGAGCAGGTGTTTGTCTGTGAACCTCCTTTCCAGGCCCAAATCTTTAATTCGAACTAATGGGCCTACGGGTCATCGTTGGCCTCACTTGACCTGTCTAGCCCAAATATAGCAGCCCAAGGCCCAACTATCCAAGTCACTTGCATACTGGCAAACCCACTTGTCTCCGCAGCAATATAGATTTTACCATCACAATGTCTCTCGTACATAAACACTTGAAAGGTGAAAATTTTCTAAGATTTTTAAAAATTTGTTTTACACTTATATGGTATTTGGTAAATCAACTTAATGATTTAAAATTACTTAATAACTCAAATTAAGTTAGTAAATAAACTAAGTATGTTTACTATAATACCTTAATATTATAACTTATAATTAAAAATGACTTTAAGTGTTAAGTTAAAATAATGAACTTATTCTTAATTTTAAATCCTTTTTGTTTTATTTGTTCACATTTAGTGAGAATTTATTTAACATCATGACTCCATGTCTATGATTAATTTTTTATAGTAAAGATTTTAGAGTTATCTTATATTTTTGTAATACTTTAAGTATGAGTGTTTAATAAACAAGTTTATTGCTTAATATCAATGAAAATAAATATTAGATAAAATTATAATAACAAACATTAATTATAACTAATAAGAATAAATATGTTAATTTGATAACTTAAAATAAATTTTAAATTAATTTTATTAAACAACATTAATACAAAAAAAAAAAGTAACAAGGTTTAAGTTAACAACTAAAAAATAATTTAACTTAAAATTAATTTAAGCTATTCAATAATAAGTAATAAGTTTTATTAAAAAGAGATTATGCTTTAAGAGTTGATGAGATTGGTAAGAAGGAAATGTAATAGTAAGGGACAAAAATAACACTTTAAAGTGGAGTCGGAGATTCAAGAGAAATTTGGATAGAGAGAGTGACTAGTTCAATATTAAATAGTGACATGTGTATTTATTTTTGAAATTAATTTATACATAAACAATTGTAATTCTAATTATTCACACATGCGTTTTTCTTCATTTTTTTTTATCACGATTGTTCTTTTTCATTAGAAAAAAATAAAAATAAATAAATAAATAAATTTAGGTTAATTATAATTTTTAATATATCTTTTATTTATTTATTTTATTGTTGAATAAAATTTTTATTTTTTTTCTTAACTAAAAAAACTAAAATAAATAAAATAAATAAATGTGAGGTAATTTCTATTTTCTAACTTATTTTATATTTATTTTTTTTATGATTAAATAATTTTTTTATTCTTTTTTCTTCAAAATAGAAAATAAAATGGAATAAATGAATGAATTTGGACTAAAATTTATTTCTAGCATATCTTTTGTTTATATTTTTTATAATTCCATTTCAATCTTTAGTGTGGGGGCCTTCCACGTGTCAGTCCACTTGTTAGCCCACATGTCACTCCCCTTAGCATTGTCCGGATAATTGCAATAGAGCTCAGAGCCTTGTATCCGGACCACACAAGCATGCGACAAATGACACTAGACTCCCTAAGCGGGCAACGTCTTCCAACCAACCTTCAAGTCCCCCCGCTGCATATAATCATTCCTTTGTGACATAGATGTGGCTGATGGGACCTTCCCTAGTCTTTACGTCCATATTAGTGGATTATCACACACTGCCCCATATCTCTAGTAGATTGAAACGACGGGCAGCTGCATCATGATGCACTATCTAATGACATTTGCCAGCTGCCCTAAACTGTGATGATTGCCCTGCCACCTACAGGAAAGCCATCATTACAGTAAAGGTCAACGTGCCTACTCAAGACTATAGTAACTTCCTCCTGAGCACTATAAAAAGCCCTCTTGAGCACTATAAAAAACCCTCCTGAAGCATAACTCAGGTATGTGCGCTTAAGCTAACCTGTTCATTTTCTTCTTTAAAGGTTTTAACCTATCCGTGTCTAACTTAACCTTCAGAGGGGCGTGCCCGGATCATCTGTCTGGACATCCTTCGTGCAGGAAAGAAGCTTACTCAGTCTCCCATTACTTGGTAGAAACTCTCAATGGCACAACTTGAGGAGGATCAGACTTCAGTTGACCTCATGTCAACATTGGCATCGTCTGTGGGAAAGTTTAAAGACGTCAATGTCCTTAAGGAGCCGATCGTCAGCCATGGGTAGTGAAGGCTACTTTGACTGGCGTGAAAACATGGAAAGACACCAGCAAGAGAGTGAACGACAAGTACAGGCCTTGCTTCGCGAGACAAGGAGACTTAGAGAAGAGAATGACATGTTGTGTATCCAGGTATCCTCATTAGGCCCCTTTCACAGCCGTTAGCCAAAAAGCCAGCAAACAAACTTTAAACAAAATGAAGAGGTGTCATTTCCTAAGAGCACAAAGTTCTCCTCTAGTAGCCAGGAAGTGCAGCATGATGAGAAGTTTTCACCAGCCCACCAAACTTTGCTAGACAAGAACTCTAACTCCACTTGCATCTCAATAAAAAAGTGATGCGACAGAGGGTCGCAGCTATCTGAAGCAATGTGGGCCCGGTTAGGGCCTTAGACACCTGGCATGGAGGGAAGACCATGTGTAGCAACGACCCAGGAGGCCTGCCCTGGTCTCTCGGCTGCAATGGTCATGCTAGAATGACCTCCCCATCCATCAGCACAACAACAAGTAGGGACTCTGATAGATCGAGGTTCGGCCGGCTCTGTCAGCAAGTGGCTGGATGACATGCTCTCCACGCCCTTTTACCCTTACATCATCAACTACGAGCCCCCAAGAGGGTTCATGGTATCGAAATTCACCACATATGATAGAATAAGTGATATGTTTGATCACATCATGCATTACAGGCAGCTCATGACCTTTGACATAGGGAATAACATGCTGTTATGCAAAGTCTTTCCAGCCAGCCTGCACAGCCAGACTCTTTCGTGGTTCCACAACCTCCTAAGGAATTCCGTGAATAATTTTCGAGATTTGTCAAAAGCCTCTGTGAGACATTACCTATGTTCAACATGACACAAGTAGAACATAAGTACCAAACTTTAAAATGCAGGAAAATGAATCATTAAAAGAGTTTGTGAAACGGTTCGGATAGATCGTGCTCCAAGTAGAGTTTTGTAGCATGGACGCTATCTTAAAAATATTCAAAAGAAGCATCTGTCCGGGAACACCGTTCTTCGAGTCTCTCGCTAAGAAGCCGTCAGTACTAATGGATGACCTGTTCAAATGGGCAAACAAGTACTCCATGCTCGAAGACGACGTCTGCGCGACTACAGAGTAGGTCCTGATCACCAGTCGACTTTCCAGAAACGACCATGCTGGAAGTTTTAAACCCTCAGTTCAATTGAGGCAAGCAGACAAGGGGTGGAATGGCCAACAACAACCAAGCCAAGTCGACCTAACCCCCCTCAACATCTCGTACGACAAATTCCTCCCCATGATCCTTGATCTGTTTGATTTCAGGTGGCCGGAGCCGATTAAGACAAATCCAATGAAACGGGACCGAAGCTGGAAGTGTGCCTATCACAAAGATCATGGCCACACCACGGAACAGTGCAAAAGTCTCCACTACTTAGTGGAAAGACTAATCAAGATTGGGCACTTAAAATAGTACGTCCGCACACCCGGAGGTCAATGGGAAACGACCCGAGATTTGGTCACCCAAGCCCTCATAACTTCCGCAGCTCCCAAAGTTGTCATCAACTACATTCACGGAAGCCCCATTGATGAGAAATACAGTTCCAAACGAAAGAGACAAAGACTACTACGAGCAACCTCTATGAGGGAGTAGGTCAACGCCATCCAACACAACTTGCTGAGTAGGGGTGCATGCCCAGTGGACAGGATTATCACCTTCCCTCCAATAGACCCTAACCGGGTCTTACAACCACACGAAGATGCCCTGATCCTAACACTAAGGATAAATAGTTTCGATATAAGAAGAGTTTTGATCGATCCGGGCAACTTAGCTAATCTTTTGCAAATGTCGGCATACAATCAAATGAGACTCCTACCATTCTCCTTGGAGAACCCCAGGTGGATACTATTTGGATTCAATGGAGTCTTGACAACTTCCTTGGGAGACGTCGTATTACCCGTATAGGCTGGTCCGATCACCCAGAATGTGTAATTCTCGGTAGTAGAGGATTTGTCCATTTTCAACGGTATCATGGGACGCACATGGCTTCACAGTATGAAGGCCATTCCCTTTACATATCATCAAGTGGTTAACTACTTCACCGAGGATGGGCATATCGACCTTTTTGGAAGTCAACTGGTTGCGCGTAGTGTTATCAAGTGGTGTTGGAGTCCGGACTCCCAAGCAGCGGTGAGCCACGCTCGGAACCATAGAATACAAAGAGACAATAACAATTACAAAGCCCGACGAAAAAAAATCCGTCGGTAGCTGACCCACTCCAATCCTTGCATCTTTCAGATAGTAGTGATCGTGTTACCTCTGCCAGTTCCCTCCTAGCACCAAAAGAGTTAAAAGTACTTGAAGGCGTGCTTCAGCAGAACAAAGACATCTTCGCATGGACTCACTTTGGTATGCCCGAAATCCATCCATCTATAGCCTCATATCGGCTCAACATCATACCTTCGTCACAACCCGTCCGCCAGAAGGTTCGACGCTTCCACCCAGACAGACAAAGGATCATCCAGTTCGAGGTGGATACATTTCTAACAGCATAGTTTATCAGGGAAGTGGAATATCTGGATTGGTTGGTGTACGTAGTGGTTGTTCCAAAGAAAGGAGGAAAGTGACGAGTTTGTGTTGATTACACCAATTTGAACGATGTTTATCTGAAGGATAGCTTCTCGCTGGCCCGAATAGATTAGATAGTTGACTCCACTACTGGGCATGGAATGCTCTCTTTCATAAACTTGTTATCCGGGTATCACCAAATTCCCATGTTCTAACCAGACGAAGAGAAGACAACCTTCGTGATGCCACATGGACTGTATTGCTACGAGGTCATGCTGTTTGGGCTCAAGAATACTGGCGCTACTTACCAAAAGTTGATGACAAAGATCTTCAAACCCTTGATGGGCAAGACCGTGGAGGTCTACATTGACGATATTGTGGTAAAAAGCAAAACTTGGGGCGAACACTCCCAACACTTAGAAGAAGCATTTCGCTTGTCGAGGGCGTACAACATGAAGCTTAACTCAACCAAATGCGCCTTTGGTGTCAGCGCATGCAAATTTATGGGGTTTATAGTAACACAAAGGGGAATTGAAGTCAACCTAGACCAAATAAGAGCCGTCCTGGAGATGCTTGCCCCGAGTAGCAATAAAGAATTGTAGCGCCTCATGGGCTTCCTAGCTGCACTGGAACGCTTCATAGCCCGTTGCACAGACAAACCAAGGCCATTTTTTCTCACATTAAGGGGGACAAATGTGAATGATTGGACGGATGAATGCGGATGGGCACTCGACGAGGTCAAACATTACCTTACCCAGCCACCCATTCTGAGTAACCTGCAAACTGGCAAACAACTCTACATGTATTTAGTCGTGTCGGACTGTGTGATTAGTGTTGTTCTGTTTCACCACAAAAAAGATAAAGAACAGAGGTATGTTTACCATGTAAGCAAAACGATGGTTGATGCAAAAACTTGGTACTCCAAGATGGAACAAACCACCTTAGCCTTGAAAAACGTTTCCCAAAAGTTTCGCCCATACTTTCAAGCCTATCAGGTGACTATACTTACGAATCAACCACTCAAAAAAATCTTGCATAAACCAAACCTATCTGGAAGAATGTTAAAGTGGGCCATAGAGTTGAGTGAGTACGAAATCAATTATCAGCCAAGATTGGACTTGAAGGGGCAAGTCATGGCTGATTTCATAGCTAAGCTCCCCCAAAATTCATCCCACCTAACAAACTCCCTTGAAGAACGGTGGTGAACGCTTCATGTGGATGGAGCATCTAGGGCCTTCGATTTCGGGGTAGGCCTAGTTTTACAATCATTAATCGGGAGCTGCTAGAACAGGCTATTTGGCTCGGGTTTCCTACTTTTAACAACGAAACTGAATATAAGGCAATTTTGGTCAAATTGGACCTTGCCATTGCCTTAGCAGCGGATAAATTGAGAATATACAATGATTCACAATTAGTCATCGGGCATATCTAGAAAGAATATGAAGCTAAGGATGAATGCATGGCTCGTTATCTCACACTAGTACAAACTGGCTTAGCAAAACTAAGTGAATGGGCCGTCGAGAGAGTGCCCCGAACAGAAAACTTAATGGCTAACGCACTAGTCAGAATTGCTGCTATTCTCTTTATAAAGGAAGCCATGCTACTACCTATCTACTTCTAGATCGCATCCTCTATTGCGACTATGTCAGTATGCAGTATTGTTGAGTCCTACGTTGACTGGATGCACGACATCGTGAGATATCTCCAGACGGGAGAACTACCCAAAGAAGAAAACCAGGTGCACAAGGTCTAGGTGTAGGCTGCTCGCTTCACTCTGATCGAAGATTGCCTTTACAGATGATCTTTTGGGGGACTGTACCTCAAGTGTTTGGGCGATTCGAAAGCATAATACGTCCTAGTCGAGCTCCATGACGGCGTATGCGATAATTATGCAGGTAGACGTACCTTAGAGCACCGCGCTCACACGTAGGGGTACTATTGGCCACCATGAAGAGGGACGTTGAAAACTATGTAAGAAAGTGTGATAGGTGCTAGAGGTACGCTCCCATTCCTTGTATGCCATCTGAAGTTCTCAATTTGATTACAAGTCCTTGGTTGTTTGCATTGTGGGGAATGGATATAGTTGGCCCCTTATCTATTGCAACCACGTAGAAATTTTTTTTGCTTGCAACCATTGATTACTTTAGCAAATGGGTAGAATGGGAGGCCTATGCATCAAAGACAAGGACATCTCCAAATTCGTTTGGAAAAACATCGTCTGCTGGTTCGAGATCCCACAGGCGATTATAACAGATAATGTGACACAATTTTACAGCATTACCGTTAGAACCTTTTGTTCAGAGTTGAAAATCAAGAATCTATACTCCATGCCCTGCTTTCCTTAGAGTAATGGACAAACAGAAGCAACAAACAAAACCTTACTTACTGCACTAAAGAAAAGGATGGAAGATGCCAAAGAAAAATGGGTGGATGAGCTGCCCGGGGTCCTGTGGGCTTACTAGAAAATCCCTGGACGACCTATTGGAACCTCTCCTTTCGCCCTTGCCTATGGGATGAAAGCAATCATTCCAATGGAAGTAGGCATGCCCACAGCTAGATCAGCCGTCCAAAGTCAAATGAATGGAAATCAAGAGCTTGAAAGACACTTATACTAGGCAGACGAAGTGAGAGGGAATGTAGCCATCCAGATGACATCCTATCAACAAAGGGCTATTGCCCATTGCAATAAAAAAGCCCGACCACGTGTGTTCAAAATTGGAACCTTAGTTCTTAGAATAATCTTTGAGAACACGGATGAAAAAGGGGTTGGGAAACTCCAAGCAAACCGAGAAGGACCCTATATCGTGACTAAGGTTGGGGACTCAGGGGCATATCATCTGCAAACATTAGACGGAGTGCCCTTGCTCCGCCCCTAGAATGTATCCAACTTAAAACAATACTATTAGTAGGTTTGGCTGAGTGCGAAAGAAAGAAATGAAAGAAACAAGTATATATTAGAATTAAAGTTGTTCATTACAAGGCATATTCGTCCAAGACAAATTAAATAAAAAATACAAAGTATCATGATTGCCCATCAGAGAGGTCAACTGTAGCAAGGTCTCCGTTTCCCTAGGTAGGGCTATCGACTGCTATATCCTCACCATCTGAAGGATAGAGGGGGATATCCTGAGTGATGCCATTCTTTTTCATGCAACACTGATAACTGAAGAAGAACACGTCGTTTACCTGCCTCTGATACTTCCCCTTCAGCTCCTCCTTTTGAGCAGCAAACCCCGCCTGGAGCTCCTCAATTTTCTTCTTTAGCTATTTGTTCTCCTACTTGACTTTCTTACATTTAGCCTCAACTGCATCACTCTCATCTCTCAGACAGCGTGCCTCAGCATTGGCCACCTCTCTTTCCTCCTTTGCCTTCCTTAGCGACTCGGCCTCGAAGACAGCAGCTTCCCGAGGGGCAACAACCTTTCAAGTGGCAGCAAGCTCATTCTCTGCCCGTTCTAACTTGGAATTGAGTTCTTCGCTTCCGTCCATTTACTGGGCGAGGAATGCCCTCATAGCCTTGGCAATTTCCAGCCGCTTGAAGAGTAGAGCACGTTGCCACATTAGATTGTGGACGCCGACCACCACTTAAAACGGCAGAAGGAAAGTGTTAAACGATAGAAGCTAGGACATCATAAACTAAAGGGAGACAAAACTTACCACTTTCATCATCTCAATAGCTGTGTAATCCTGCACACAAGAGATGAGGGGATTGTCGTCTAGATCCACCGTGACTTGCTTAGTGAGCGGGAAAAAGTCTCCCATATTGGTTACAGGAGGCTCGACCTTGGTGAAGTAGGGAACTTTCTTCAGCAATTTAACCATCTCCTCCCAACTAGGAGCGCGAGGTGCTTGAGGGTGTGGAGAAGTAGAGACGTCTTTTCCATCAAGATCATTGCTAACTGGGGCTAAACCAATGGAAGCCCTGTCTCGCTCAGGGTGGGCATATTTCCTAATAAGAGACCTCACAGTTGGCACATGATCGGGCCTTGCAGCATCAGCATAGGGCCTTGGTGGTGGAGGAATGTTCGAAACAGGCGCTGCGTGAGGTACCTCCACACAAGACTTCTTGGCAGGGGAAGAAGCAACTGTAGTGGATTTAGAGGCTCTTGCGCTGCTTCTCTTTGAAGCCGACTCGTAGGTTCATCGCCATGTCTTCCTCTTCCTCTACCTCACAGATGATACGAGGCACCATAGGTTCAACCTCTGTCTCTGGTGTAGATCCTCTATTTTGTCATCTTAGCAGATGTGACACTAGGTGTCTTCCCATACTTCTTTCTTAACTTGTTGTCATCCCTTGATGGCCCATTGACACTTATATTAGTTTCAATTTCTAAGCCACCTTCAAGGACTCTCTGTTGAGGGACTCATTTGAACCCACATTGTGACCTTGACCACCTTTCCGTCCTTATGTTAGATCCCACTTAAGTTCACCTAGACCCACTCTGGTTCACATAGGCCTTTTTAGGCTCACTTAGACACACCTAGCCCATTAGGCACACTTGGCCCATTTAGGCATGCCTGACCCATTTAAATACGCCTAGTCCTTTAAGGTTTGCTCCAACACCCCTAAGTCATTTTCATGGCTTGCATGACTTACGTGGCTTGCATGAATATGCATCACGTACTTATATCTATTTATCTTTTTATTTATTTATTGATTTATTTCTTATTCACCTTTTATATACGGTCATTGTATATTTTTGTTATCATTATTTTTATTATTATCTTTATTATTCTTATCATTATATTATATTTTTGATTATTTTATCATTATTATTATCATTTATTTTATGTTTTTATTATTTTTATTTTTATTTTATTTTATTTTTATTGTTTTAAATGTTTATTTTATTTTATTTACTTAAAAAAAAAAACCTATGGCCTGTATGGGAAAAAAAGGTTTTTTGAAAAAAAGGAGTGGTGAAGAAAATAATGCTTAAGAAAAGAAGAAATGCCAAGTTTCTAAGGGGTTTCAACATAAAGGGAATTTTCGAGAAAAACAGAGAAGAGGTTCTTTAAAAAGAAGAAGAAGATGCAAGGTATTTAGCCGAGAGATTGGGAGAAAATGTGAGAAAAGGAAACAAAGAAGGAGGACGGAAAAAAGAAAAAAGAAAAAAGAAAATAGAGAGCTAAGAGGAGAATTCCAGGAAGATAATACAATTTACTTAAAGCCAAGCCGACACTACTTGAGAGGAGTTATTTCAGGTATGGTTGTCGCAAGTTTTCGATTCATTTCAACTATCATGCTTTACTTCTATTTTTTCTACTGGTTTTTGGACGTTGTTTGTTGTTTGTTGTGGACATCAAGGGCCACATGATGGTTTTGTTGAATTTGATTATATACATGCATGCTTTGTTTTGGTTTCATTTTGGTATTTTTGATTCTTCTTGCAAATATTTGATGCTTTGCCCCATCATTGAATTTGATTATCAAAGATCATGCTCTTACTCTCTTTTGATTCCACCTATATCACCCATTGATCTTTATGCAATGGAGCTAGGTTTCACAATATTATTTTCGTCTGTGCATGCTCTGTTTTTCTTCACTTTCTCCTTTGTTTCTAGTGTATTTGGAGTGTTGAGTGTCCTATTTGGGCGCTTTTGAGAAAGTTTCATATGAGCCACTGAGCTAGTAAACAGAAGCATAGAAAGAAAAATAGGAGAGATGTGGAGAGCGGAGAATCTTCTTCCCAAGTGGGTAGTCAGCAGATATTGGGTTTACACAGGTTTGGATACAGGATTCAAGATTTCAAAGATGCTTGTGGGTTAAGAGGATAGATGATGAGGAGAAGATATTCGGTTCTAAACAGAGGTTGAAGCAGATAGACTTCAGATTTGATTCAAATGATGTTGGGTCTTCTAGGTTTGCATCTAAGTTGAGGATACAGTCAAACCCACTCCTTTGGTGACTGCTTTAAGGAACTCCAAAAGTTAGCCATAAAGTTTTTTATTTTATTTATTTTTATTTTTATTTTTTATGCTAGTGGAAATATTGTTGCATAGTATGGAATGATAGAATCATGCTCCAATATCAAAGACACAATCAAATACGGTGTGGTCAGGAAGCAGAGGAAAATTCAGGAGTTAATGAAGTAAAGTATATGGTTGGTGGTGTAAAACATACCATGAGAAACTTCCAATAGCTGGAATTTCTAACAGTGCTTTTGAAGCCTCCTTTATGATGGCTAAGTGCAACTCCCACCATGGTAAGAACATGGCATGATCCCTAAAGTACTGAGGTGATGAGGTGCCCAAGGACGCAAATGCAGATGTAACCATTATCTCCCTCACCTTTGCATTACCATGCAGTCCACGACCACCCTCACACCTCACCCATGGCCTCCACACCACCCCCATGCAGCCCGTACCTCACCACATGCACCTCACGACCATCCCACAACTCCTATGTAGCCTACACCTCACCACATGTGGCTCACCCATAGCCACCACACCTCACCACATGCCTTACTTACAACCCACACCCCACCACATGCAACTCACCCATGGCCACCACACCACCACCATGCAGCCCACACCTCACCACATAACTCACCTACACCCCCTCATGATCACCACATGGCTCACCCATGACCACCACACCACCACCATGCAGCCTACACCTCACCACATAACTTACCTACAACCCACACCTCACCACATGTAGCTCACGACCATCCCATAATCCCCATGCAACCTGCACCTCACCACATGCAGCTCACGACCATCCCATAACCCCCATGCAACCCACACTTCACCACATGCAGCTCACGTCCATCCCACAACCACCATGCAACCTGCACCTCACCACATGCAGCTCATGACCATCCCACAACCCCTATGTAGCCCGCACTTCACCACACAACTCACTTACAGTCCACAGCTCACCCACGACCACCATATGACCATCCCATAGCTCCTACACAGCCCTCATGGCCACCACAACCACCCTACAACTCGCACTGCCCACAAATTCCCCACATGACCACCATATTCACCACCTATAGGTCCACTCATTATCTAACCCTCCAAACCTATTTCTCTCACTACCTTACCCTCTTATTACACCACTTAAATCCACATTCCAACTACAGAGAACATCCACAATGGCAACTTTCAAACAGGATGCTAATAACAAATGAGATAAGTGACACAAATCTTAAAGATGGTGTTCCATGCTTTGCACTTTCAGTGGGAAAGTCTCCATATTCAACATGATGACCTTTAAGACCATGACAATATTTATGCTCCCATCACCAGCAGCAACGCTTTTTGGCACCTCTTCTCCCCTTGAAAATGGTGATGGTCCCAATTTGACCTCTGGTGTAGCCGATTTAGATCAACCCCAAAGGTGACAACTTTTTGTGTGTGCACTTTCACCATGAACCTTGAGAATGTGTGTTTCTTTTATTTTGGTCTATTGCACCCCATACCCTATTTCTGCATGGCAATCTGACCACCCTCCAATGCACCACACAAGAGCCACATGTCATCCTATTAATTTTTTCTTCTTTTAATGTTAAAAATTTATTTATTGATTTAATTCTCAAATAATTTTTCAAAATTCCAATTTCCAAATTTAATTCCATTCTCAAATAATTCTCAAATTTAATTTTCCAAATTTCCATTTTCAAATAATTTTCCAAAATCTCAAGTCTCAAATTTAATTTTCAAAGCATCCATTTTCAAAATAATTTTCCAAAATTTAATTTTAAATTTAGTTTACAAAAATTTAATCCAATTTTCCAAAATTCTAATTTCCAAATTTAATTTTTATTCTCCATTTTTCAAACAATTCTCAAATAATTTTCCGAAATTCCAAAATTCCAAATTTAATTCTTAAAATACCATTTTCAAATAATTTTCCGAAATTTCAAAATTCAAAATTTAAATTTTAAAATACCATTTTCAAATAATTTTTTTAAATTCCAAAATTCCAAAATTAATTTTAAAATACCAATTTCAAAGTAATTTTCCGAAATTTCAAAATTTCAAATTTAATTTTTTAGAATACCGTTCTTAAATAATTTTCCAAAATTAAAATTTTTAAATTTAATTTTCAAATCTCCCATTTTCAATATATTTTTTAAATATAAAAATGAATAAGTTTTTATAATTCCAAAATAATAGAATTTATGAGAATTAATTCATAGCAAAATCAATTGAACTTTGGTGGAGACCCTATATATGAGTTTTCTCTTCTGATTGTCAACCGCTATACTTAATGAATATTGCTTGATCTTTATCTTGCTCTTTGTTATGCATGTAATATATTTTGTATTCATTATTGTGTACTAACTCTGTTTTCATGATAGTGTTTTGTTACCTGTTACCAAAGTACGCTCTCTCACTTTGTTTATTATTTTGTTATCATGACTTGTTTTTTAACTATGATTATTTTGGTTCCATTGATTTCCTAGTTAATTGTCATGTCTGCTTCACCTTATTTCGTAAAGACCAATTTTTAGGGGCTTATAGGAGTGCTACGGTCTTTATCGTACCTTCCCAATAAGTAACCTAACTCCCGAACTCAAGTTTGGTTTTTCACAAACCATTTTTTCCAAATAAGGAGTTACACTTAGGGTTTTCTTTCTTATTTTGTTTTCCCTTAAAATAATAATAATAATAATAATAATAATAATAATAAAGTGGCGACTCTAAGTCTTTTCTAAAAATTATATATTTTCACCTAATAAACAAAACGAGTTGGGCCATTGAGTGGGAACACATCGAGCTAAAAAACGGGGTCCACATTCGGCTCGGCCCCTGTAGAATGCAACTCAACCGCTAAGTCCTACTCGGTGCCGACCGTAGAAGTGATGCAAAGGTTAAAGTAGACGAAGACACGAGAGTAAGAGTCAATGTCTTCTTTACGGGTTGAGCAGTAGGTTTCTTCTTCTTAGTTGAGGGGCAGGCGGTAGAGCTAGTGGTTGGACGGTTTCCGCTTGGAGCTTACCTTATTGTCTCTTCCTGACACTTCTTCTCTTTTCCCCAGTCTTGGCGTGCCTTTACATCTGCCTTCCGTGCGACCTCG
The DNA here is from genome assembly GCF_004353265.1 of Vitis riparia. NCBI lineage: Eukaryota > Viridiplantae > Streptophyta > Magnoliopsida > Vitales > Vitaceae > Vitis > Vitis riparia. Next base: position 9,864,638 of record NC_048432.1, on the reverse strand, counting down.
TAGAAATGAAGGTCCTTTAGCACGTGGTGCTTACCAAGCACTAGTATCTTAGGGGTCGGGTGAGGAATGATGGGGAGGACATACCAGACCACTGCTAGTAGATTCCGGTTTGTCAAAATGGTCTAATGATTCTGCTCATTGGTAGATATCACAAACAACTTATCAAGGCAATCGAAAAAGCCCTTCTCCACTCACTCCACGAGCCGATCTCTCCGCTCCTTGCCTACGCCATGCGAAACAAAACCGTTCATAACAAGTTTACACTCAATAAGCTACAGAAGACAAGCAGAAGAAGTCGTAGCCTATTCTACCTGGGATATGCAACGTGCGACGTGGGACAAAGTCCTGGTTCGGATGCTCAAGTAAGCCACACCACAAACCCCAAACAAGGATGTGTCCCTTAGCCTCGCACTTATTGGAGTCTAGAAGCCCAGTCACCAATTGGAGAGAGGGGATGTGAGTTGACAGGCTGAATATTCCCTTCTGACTCATCTTGATCGTATAAACGAAGAGGACCTCTAATAGGGAGAGGTCTAGGTGGAAAATCATATCTAAGATGTTGTACCCCATTAGCAGCCTGACTGCATTCAGATGAAGGAAGACTGGGGGGATCTTGGTGAAGTGAAGAAATTGTTTGAAAAGTGAAGGAAGAGGGAAACATAGCTCAACATTGAACTGCTCCTTACTGAAGTAAATGATATTGTTAGACTGCTTCTCAGTAGTCATGGGATCATCGTCTACCAAGAGTATAGTAACACTGTTTGGAATGCAAAAACGTTCCCGGAACTCCCGTTCAGAAAGGAGTTCGGTGAGATGCTCTGCCCAAGTACGTCTGAAGCCCGCACCCATCTGACCACCTTTCTTGTCTTTACCAGCCACACTAGTGGAAGTAATATCCCCTCTTGCTGACATACTAAAGCACGGGGCCATGTGAGACCTACACAACACAACGTCGATTGTTAGAAACAATCACCCGACCTCTCTACCAATAGGTAGTGCCATAGATATACAACAATCAACCTACACAAATCTAAAGCCCACACTTGGGCAAACTACCTAACCCAATTTGCAAGGCAAGCCCTAGCTAAGAACCCCCCATCACACCACCATAATGACTGTGGTACAAAATGCCTATGAGTATCTGATAAAACAAAGGCTATAAATAATTAAGGAAAATACCCAAAAGGGGAGGGGAGGGGGAGAGGGGGGGGGGGGGGGGGGGGGGGGTGAATTGGGTTTTTCAAAATCTTTTTCCACACAATAATATATGCACAAAATAAATAAAGGAAAGAGATAAAGTTAGAGAATTCAAACTTGAGTTTATAGTGGTTCGACACTCCCCTGCCTACGTCCACTCTCCTCAATCTCCTAACCGAGTGAGGGTTCCACTAACTTGAAGCTTCAATCAAGCTTTCAATCTTCTTATACTTGGATTCCGGCTCCAATGGGCTCTTACACAATCTCTTCAAGATTTGAACCACTTGAAGGATTTCACACTCAGTTTACACAAAGATGAAACTCTCAACCTAGCTTAAGGATGACTCAAGTACAAGAGAAAGCTAGGATGATTTACAAGAGTACACTAAGAATATGCAAGTGATGGTTTAATCACTAAGAAAGAAATGAGAGCTTTTTGATCAAGAACAGGTAGGTAGGTTTTGAATGCAATTGTTCTCTTGTCAATAAATGAAGTGGAGCTCTCAATTTATAGGTTTCTAAGCTCAGGAGTCAAAAACAGCAAAAGACAACCTCGTCCGGTCGAGCTAAGGGTCGACCGGTTCACTAGCTGTTGGAGCATTTAATGCATGACAGGTTACCGTTGCCTCAACCGGACCTCGACCGGGAAGAGAAGGCTATTGGAAGAGAGAGAAGGTTTTTAACCTTCCTCGATCGGTCCTCGACCGGACGACCTCAACCGGTCCTCGACCGGATGACCTCAACCGATCGACCGGTTGGCCTTAGCCTCGACTGGTTGAGCCTTTTTGGCCCCGAAAAACCTATTTTTTGATTCCTTTCTTTTCTAACACTTAGGCAAGGTCTTTAGGTAAATTATTAAGCCAATTTTGAAACATTTTGCCTAAGGTAAATTAGTTAAAAACTCGGGTTTTAATGAAGTCGACGTTTTAAAGAATAAACCGAGTTTTCTAAGATGCATGAAAACATATGAAAACCCTAAGTGCACTCATGCATTCATCTTACATTAGTTTCCTATGATCTCAAGTCTTCCAAGAGTCTCGATCTTGTATCCATTTGGTCATTTGATGAATTTTCGAGTTTATACTTGAGATTCTTAAACATTAAACCAATTAGTTACTTAACCATGGTTTGTTATCATCAAAACTCGATTAGGAGAACCCTTGGGCTAACAATCTCCCCCTTTTTGATGATGACAAACCTTAGTTATCTAGGAGAGAAAGAAATCTCCCCTTTAAACCAATCATGGATCAATCAAACGATAAGCAATGTAAAACACGAAAAATCAATGGATAAAAGTATCATATCATATATATATGGAAATCTCACATGTACAATAAGATAGATATGACAATGATAACAATGACATGCATGAGAGACTCCTAGATCCTATAGATCCTAGATCCTATAAATATCTCCCCCTTTGGCAACATAAAAAAGAAACGAAGGGGGATGTCTAAAAAGCCTCAAGGCTGAGGGGGTGGAGGAGGAAACACGGAGCGAAGATATGCCATTATCTCCTCATGCTGACTCGCCTGACGGCTCTCAATACGATCCATGCGCTGCTCAAGATGGTCGAAGGTAGCCTACTGCTGATCCATACGCTTCTCTATGCGCTCAAATCGCTGCTGGAAGTGATCAAACCGAGAGGTGACTCCAGTCTGATACTGATCGAGATGCTCCTCTACAGAGTAGAAGCGGGAGTCATGGACTAGGGCAAGCTCCTCCATACGAGTCCCAAGAGAGCTAATCTGCGCGGAGAGATCCATCCAAGGCGCATGATCAGGAACATGAGGGGCCTGAGATGGTAGCTCGGTGAATGATGGCTGAGATGAAGGGCCTGCTGTGAAGGACGACTCAATCATCATAGGCTCGGAGAAGGTAGCCTCAACATGAATGCCCTCTGACTGATGTGGAGGCGGAATGTCAAGCTCGGGCCCTCTCTGCTCAAAGTCCCTCTGAGGGTCCAACCCATTCTCCATCTCTTTGATCTCAGCCTCCTCATCTACTCTGGGGTGTATCTGATCATGTTCCCGGGCCTATCGCTCGGCTTTCCTAACCCAGGAGCCATCAGGTGCCTTCTCGAACTTCATGCACCCCAGAGACTGCTCATCATACGTGTCATAAGTGGTGGGGGCCTCAAAATCTGTCTCTCTACTCAAATCGATCCCGACATCCTTGAAAACACGGGTAAGGAAGCGGCCGTAAGGGAGTACTCGTGTCGAGCTCTCAACATAGGAGATCATATGCATCATCATAAGGTAGCCAACATGAATTCGTCTCCCGGTGAGGATCGAGTCAACAATGAAAGCCTCGAGGTAGGAGACCTTGTCTCGATGTCCTCCACATGGCAAGAGAATCGAACAAATCATATGGTGAGGGACTCGGCTAGTCACTGTCAAGCTGTGAGCCGATGGTTTGCCCATCCTCTAAGGATCGGCAAGTCCGCACAATCTCTAAAAAGCCTCTCTAGGCTCAAATCCCGGCACAGTGGGCCACGCCTTGGCCTCATAAACACGGAGTCCAACTGAAGGAATGTCGAGAATGCGATAGATGCTCTCGGGACTCAAACAGATCTCAACGCCTCTCACAGTGGATAATACGGGTCCTCCAAGCCCGTAGGTCGCCCGAGAATAGAAAGCCCGCACCAGAGTCGGGAAGACCGGCTCAGAGATCGTCACTACGGGCAGTCATCCCATCCGTCCGAACAACTCCTCAAAGCCAAAGTGCTGAAGTTGGGAGAAATTGACACTTCTCCCTGGGACGACTTTCCTCTGAGCAAATTTTTGCTTGTAGAGCTGATAGTCCTCATTCGAACTGAAGAGTGCCGTGTTAAACCTCGCCGTTCGGCGAGTCTCCGTCTGCTCGGGCTGAGATGGCTCAACAGGGCGCTTGCCCTGAGCCCTGGAAGTGCCCGTCTTTCTCCGTGGTGCCATCAATGAAGCGAAAGAGGTGAAGAAGGAGTCCAAACAGAGAATGAAAGCAGAGAGGAAGATGCAACCACAAACCTGAAACCCTAGACGCTTGGAGATGGAGCTGAACAACCCTGAGATACTCGGTGCAGAGAGGAGACGCCCTCAAGAGGTGAAACCCTGGGTTTCAAACCAAAACCCTAGCCCAAATCCGTCCAAAAATCAAGTCCTCAACCTGCAATCGGTCCGAAATCTGGCCAAAAACTCTTCAGGAAGCAGGGATGTGAAAGGGCGGCAAACTCTGGAGGCGAAAATGGGAGAAATGAAGTGCGCGGGGGGCGTTTTAAATTCTCAGCCCTGACGAACCAGTCGACCGGTTCCTCAACCGGTCGATCGCCTGGTCAACGGTCAAATTTTCCAAATTTTCTTGCATTTTCTTGTCTCGTGATCCTCCCCCTGCCCTTTTCAGTTGAAATCCCCAATTTTTGAAGTCCAATGCCAAGGGAATTTTGAATTTTGGTCAAAATTTGACCTATTTCCTAAGGGATTGCTATATGATGCGTATGAGATGAAATTTATGCAATCATAATTCATTTCCAACAAGAATTCATTATACAAACATCAGATCAAAGAGAAATAACCCCTAGTTGTCTTCTAATATCAGAAAATTGTTCTTCACTTAGAGGTTTTGTAAAAATATCGGCAAGTTGATCTTTTGTGCTTACAAATTCAAGTGTAATGTCACCTTTTTGTGCATGATCTCTAAGAAAATGATGTCTAATTTCTATATGCTTGGTCCTAGAGTGTTGCACGGGATTTTTTGAAATATTTATGGCACTAGTGTTATCACATTTGATAGGAACATGTTCAGAAGACAAGTTAAAATCACTAAGTGTTTGTTTCATCCAAAGGATTTGTGCACAACACAAATCGGCTGCTATGTATTTGGCTTCCGCCGTTGACAAAACTACCGAATTTTGCTTCTTACTATGCCATGAGACAAGTGAGTGTCCTAGGAAATGACAAGTGCCACTAGTGCTCTTTCTTTCAACTCTACAACCGGCAAAATCGGCATCCGAGAAACTAATCAATTCAAAGTTATCACCCTTAGGATACCACAAACCAATATTCATTGTCCCTTTCAAATATCTAAGAATTCTTTTAATGGCACTTAAGTGAGATTCTTTAGGACAAGATTGAAATCTAGAACACAAGCATACACTATACATGATATCGGGTCTACTAGTGGTCAAATAAAGCAAGGATCTTATCATGCCCCTATACATAGTTGAGTCAATAGATTTACCTTTTTCATCCATGTCAAGCTTGATGGATGAGCTCATTGGAGTTTTCATCACCTTGGCTTCTTCCATGTTGAACCTCTTGAGAAGATCCTTTATATACTTTGCTTGATTGATGAAGGTTCCTTCCTTTAGTTGCTTGATTTGAAGTCCAAGGAAGAAATTGAGTTCTCCCATCATGCTCATTTCAAACTCACTATGCATACACTTAGAGAAATCTTCACAAAGAGAGTCATTAGTAGCTCCAAAAATGATATCATCAACATATATTTGAACTAGGAGCATATCCTTTTCTTTGGTTTTTATGAAAAAAGTTGTGTCAATTTTTCCCATTTTAAAACCCTTTTTCAAAAGAAATTTACTTAGTCTTTCATACCAAGCTCTAGGTGCTTGTTTCAAACCATAAAGTGCATTTTTAAGTTTAAAAACATGGTTTGGAAAGTTAAAGCTTTGAAAACCGAGTGGTTGTTCAACATATACTTCCTCATTTATGAAGTCATTTAGAAAAACACTTTTCACATCCATTTGATATAGAATAAAGTCTTTGAAGCATGCAAAAGCAAGCAACATTCTAATTGCTTCCAATCTAGCTACGGGGGCAAAAGTCTCTTCATAGTCTATTCTTTCTTCTTGATTATACCCTTGGGCTACCAATCTTACCTTATTTCTTACTATGATGTCATTTTCATCCATTTTGTTTCTAAAGACCCATTTGGTTCCAATAACACTTTGATTTGAAGGTCTTGGTACTAGTTCCCATACTTCACTTCTTTCAAATTGATTTAATTTTTCTTGCATAACAATCATCCAATTTTCATCAACTATAGCATCTTTTACGTTTTTAGGTTCAATTTGAGAGATGAATGCAAGATTATTACAAATATTTCTAAGGAATGATCTAGTTCTTACCCCACTTGATGGATTACCAATGATTTGATCTTGTGGATGGTTAATAACAAACTTCCAATCTTTTGGAAGGTCTTGGCTTGATTCACCTTGCACTTGTTGAGGAGGAGGTAGTGCCAAAGGTGATTCTTCTTTCTTGGGATCCTCTCCACTTTCTTCTTGTTGTCTTTTGTCTTCAATTTGCAATTTTCCCATGGAGGTCTCCAATCCTAAATCATCATCAAAACTTTCTCTTTCTTGAAGAAAATTGTTAGATTCATAAAAAATGACACGGATGGACTCTTCTACAACCATGGTTCTTTTGTTGAAAACTCTAAAAGCTTTACTTGAAGTTGAGTAGTCAAGAAAAATTCCAACATCGGATTTTGCATCAAATTTTCCAAGATTATCTTTGGTGTTTAATATAAAACATTTGCACCCAAAGACTTTGAAATAGCTAATGTTGGGTTTCTTGTTTTTCCAAAGCTCATAGGGAGTTTTCTTAAGAATGGGCCTCAACAATATTCTATTTAAAACATAGCAAGAAGTGTTTACCGCTTCAGCCCAAAAATACTTTGGCAAATTGTTTTCATTTAGCATGGTTCTAGCCATTTCTTGAAGAGTTTTATTTTTCCTTTCAACTACCCCATTTTGTTGAGGAGTTCTAGGAGCCGAAAAATTGTGATTGATACCATGCTTATTGCAATATTCCTCAAAGTCAAAATTCTCAAATTCTCTCCCATGACCATGATTACTTCTAATGCAAGTGATTGTAAAGCCTTTTTCATTTTGAACCTTGTTACAAAATTTTGAAAACTCATAAAAAGCTTCACTCTTTTGACTTAAAAACAAGACCCATGTGTATCTAGAGAAATCATCCACAATGACATAAGCATAAGATTTTCCTCCTAGACTAGGTGTCCTAGAAGGATTAAATAAATCCATGTGTAGCAATTCAAGAGGTCTAGATGTTGAAATGAAATTTTTGTTTTTAAAAGAGTTTTTGATTTGCTTTCCCATTTGACAATCTTCACAAACTTTGTCTTTTTGAAAATTAATTTTGGGAAGGCCTCTAACGAGTTCATCTTTGTTGAGTTGGGAAATGAGGTCCATGTTAGCATGTCCCAGCCTCCTATGCCACTACCAACTTTGATTATGCATGCTTGAAAAACATCTATCATGGCCATCATATTTTGAAATATTTATAGCATATACATTTTCACATCTATGGCCTATGAAGATGGTTTTTTCATTTTGAATATCCTTGATGATACAATGAGATGCTTCAAAAATTACTTTAAAACCTTTGTCACAAAGTTGACTAATGCTCAAAAGATTGTGTTTTAAACCATCTACTAATAAAACACTTTCAATGAGGGAGGATGTACCATTACCTATGTTACCTTGACCAATGATTCTTCCTTTTGCATTGTCTCCAAAGGTGACATATCCTCCTTTTCTCTTTGTAAGGAAGGAAAACTTGGATTCATCCCCGGTCATGTGTCTTGAGCACCCACTATCCAAGAACCACTTATCCTCCTTTGAGCCCTACAAAATAGAATTCAAGTTGGTTTAGGTACCCATGTCTTTTTGGGTCCTTGAGGGTTAGTGACTTTGGATTTTTCAATCCAAACCTTTTTAACCTTAGCATTTGAATTCTTTTGAGCACCATTTCTTAAGGGACATGTACTACTAATGTGCCCTCCTCTTCCACAAAAGTTACAAATAGTGGAAGGACATTCACTTGAGGATTCTTTTACAAAATAGTTTTTAAAATACTTTTGGTTCTTTGAAGATTTGAATCCTAGTCCTTGTTTGTCAAAAACACATTTTTGGCTTGCTAAGATCATTTCAAAGGACTTTTGTCCACAAGAGAAAATTGAAAGAGAGGAGGTCAACCATTTATTTTTCTTTTTCAAAATTTCATTTTCATTTCTTAAAATCTCATTCTCTTTTTCAAGATGAGTTTTAGAGATTTCATCAATTGAAAACTTTTCTTTCACTTCCTCAAGTTCTTTTTCAAGTTCTTGAATTCTCTTTTTAAGAGAATTATTTTTAAAACTAAGTTTTTCAAAATCCTCATATAGTTCTTCAAAAATAACATGCATATCTTCATCACTAGAGTTAGAGTTTACCTCATCAAGATCATCTATTGCCATGAAGCACATGTTTGCCACTTATTTCTCCTTTTCTTCCTCGGAAGATTCTTCACTCTCACTCCAAGTGGCCATCATTGCCTTCTTCATTCTTCTCTTGACTTCAATTTTGTAGAGAGGATAATCATATTTAATGTGTCTTGGCTTTTTGCATTTGAAGCATATCAAATCTCCTTTCTCTTCCCATTTTTCCTTGTCACCATGTGATGAGGATTCCCTTCTTGAGGGATTTCTTCTAGAGGTAAACTTTTTCCCTCTAAACCTTTCACCTCTCATGTACTTGTTGAGCTTTCTTGTGATGAGAGCTAAATCATCATCTTCTTCACTTGGTTTTTCTTCTTCAACATCTTCTTCTTCCTTGGTTGTAGCTTTGAGAGCTATGCTTTTCTTCTTTTTGTCTTCACTCTCTTGTAGTTGCTTTGTCAAACTGATTTCATAAGTCATTAATGACCTTAAGAGTTCTTCCATAGGTAGCTTGGTCAAATCTTTAGCTTCTTGAATAGCGGTGACCTTTGTATGTCACTTTTGAGGGGAGAGACCTCAATATCTTCATCACCTTTTCGGATTCATTTATGACCCTTCCCAATGCTTCAAGGCCATTGACAATTTCAGTGAACCTAGTGATCATCTCAACAATAGATTCAGTTTCTTTCATTGAAAACAATTCATAGTTATGGACAAGTATATTAATTTTTGACTCTTTTGCTTGATTAGTTCCTTCATGAGTTATTTCAAGCAATCTCCAAATTTCCTTAGCAGATTTACATTGGCATATTCTATTATATTCATTCCTATCCATAGCACATTGCAAAGTAAAAATGGCTTTAGCATTTAATTGAAAATTTCTTCTATCAAGCTCATTCCATTCTTACTTGGGTTTTGGAACCAAAACTCCATCAACTAATTTAGTGGGAAAAGTTGGGTCATCTTCAATGACATCCCATACATCTAAATCAGTTGATTGTAAGTACCAAGTCATTCTAGCTTTCCAATAGGGATAGTCGGTTCCCATAAAGAATGGAGCTCTATGTTTTGAACAATTTTCAGTTTGAGATGAGCTTGATGGAACAACCATTTTCCTCTTAGACGATTAAGTCTTAAGCAAGAGGTCTAGCTTTGATACCAATTGATAAAACAAAGGTTATGAATAATTAAGGAAAATACCCAAAAGGGGGGGGGGGGGGGTGAATTGGGTTTTTCAAAATCTTTTTCCACACAATAATATATGCACAAAATAAATAAAGGAAAGAGATAAAGTTAGAGAATTCAAACTCGGGTTTATAGTGGTTCGGCACTCCCCTGCCTACGTCCACTCTCCTCAATCTCCTAACAGAGTGAGGGTTCCACTAACTTGAAGCTTCAATCAAGCTTTCAATCTTCTTACACTTGGATTCCGGCTCCAATGGGCTCTTACACAATCTCTTCAAGATTTGAACCACTTGAAGGCTTTCACACTTAGTTTACACAAAGATGAAACTCTCAACCTAGCTTAAGGATGGCTCAAGTATAAGAGAAAGCTAGGATGATTTACAAGAGTGCACTAAGAAAGAAATGAGAGCTTTTTGATCAAGAACAGGTAGGTAGGTTTTGAATGCAATTGTTTTCTTGCCAATAAATGAAGTGGAACTCTCAATTTATAGGTTTCTAAGCTCGGGAGTCAAAAACAGCAAAAGGCAACTTCGTCCAGTCGAGCTAGGGGTCGACCGGTTCACTAGCCTTTGGAGCATTTAATGCATGACAGGTTACCGTTGCCTCAACCGGACCTCAACCGGTCCTTGACCGGACCTCGATCGGTAAAGGAATCACCTCGACCGGGAAGAGAAGGCTACCGAGAGAGAGAGAGAAGGTTTTTAACCTTCCTCGACCGGTCCTCGACCGGACGACCTCAACCGGTCGACCGGTTCCTCAACCGGTTGACCGGTTGGCCTTAGTCTCGACCGGTTGAGCCTTTTTGGCCCCGAAAAACCTATTATTTGATTCCTTTCTTTTCTAACACTTAGGCAAGGTCTTTAGGTAAATTATTAAGCCAATTTTGAAACATTTTGCCTAAGGTAAATTAGTTAAAAACTTGGGTTTTAATGAAATCGACGTTTTAAAGAATAAACCGAGTTTTCTAAGATGCATGAAAACATATGAAAATCCTAAGTGCACTCATGCATTCATCTTACATTAGTTTCCTATGATCACAAGTTTTCCAAGCGTCTCGATCTTGTATCCATTTGGTCATTTGATGAATTTTCGAGTTTATACCTGAGATTCTTAAACATTAAACCAATTAGTTACTTAACCATGGTTTGTTATCATCAAAACTCGATTAGGAGAACCCTTGGGCTAACAGTATCCTTTAGGGTACCACCAGAAAAGAAGTAGAAAGAGGAAGACGCAACAAGCCCTAACTCTAGCAAATACAATTGATCTTCCCCCCACCAACAATAGTCTTCCCTAGGAAGAACACCAAAACCCCACATTTTGGACCTCACAACGTCCATTTTGTACCAAAAAAACCACAAACTCTAAAAACAGTCCTAATACAACAAGCAAACAACAAAGAAAGAAAACGAGGGGCAAAAATGTAGAGAAAAGATAACTCACCAAAATTGGCAAGAATAACCCTTAGCAAAGGAAGAGTTCGCCTGAAGAAGGCCTAAGAAGTAGCAATAGCGACATGACGGAGGGAAGACAGCGACTGGAGTTGCAATAGAGAAAACGCAGAAGGATAGAAGAAGAAGAAGAACTCCAAAAGTGAGAATATCCAAAAAGTAACCCAAATGGTCTGGAATCCCCTATTTATAAGGGACTTTGCCCTAGGGATCCTAAAAGACAGGCCACCTGGAAGTGCACCTTGAAGCGACGTGTTGCCTGACAACGACCTCGGTGAAAGTGACCCTTATTAAAATCCCCAAGCGACACGTGTCCCACAAACATTGAGGTAATTCGAAGAGACATTTTTATCTTGTCTACCTTTGTTTGGACAGAGGTACATGGGTTTAAGAGGGCATTCTAGAAGTCCTCCACGTGTCAGTCCACGTGTCACCCCCCTCAGCACTGTCCGGATATCTGCAACAAACCCCGGAGCCTTCTATTTGGACCACACAAGCATGGGACAAATGATACTAGACTCCTTAAGCGGGCAACGTCTTCTAGCCAGCCTTCAAGTCCCCCTTGCTGCATATAATTATTCCCTTTGGACATAGATATGGCCAATGGGACCTTCCCCAGTCCTTACGTCCATATCAGTGGATTATCACACATTGCCCATACTTCCAGCAGATTGAAATGACGGGCAACTGCATCATGATGCACCATTTGACGACACTTGCCAGCCGCCCTAAACTATGGTGATTGCTTTACCACCTACAAGAAAGCCATCATTACAGTAAAGGGCAAAGTGCCTACTCAACATTACAATAACTTCCTCCTGAGCATTATAAAAAACCTTCCTGAAACATAACCCAGGTACGCGTGCTTAATCTGGTTTGTTCATTATCCTCTTTAAAGGTTTTAACCTATCTATGTCTGACTTAACCTTCAGAGGGGTGTGCCCAAACCATCTATTCGGACATCCTTCATGCAGGGAAGAAGCTCACCCAATCTCCCATTGCTGGGTAGAAGCTCTCAGTGGCACAACTTGAGGAGGATCAAACTCCAATTGACCTCGCGTCAACATTTAGGCCATTTTGTAATTAGTTTCCGTATAATTGAACAATTTACCTTTTAAAATGATTTAATAGTATAACTTAATTTTTGTAAAAAAAAAAAATATATAAAATATAAAATAAAAGAATATTTCATTGTTTTAATTCTTTTAAATGTCAAACAATTAGAAACATGGTTTACACACTTCCTTAAATATAATTTATACATGCATATGGAATTTGCACTATTGGATAATGGGATTACACTAATTTTACAAAGCAGATATATTAATTGTATAAGAGGCGTATAAAACTATTCTTTGTAAAAGATTTCAATCAATTTTGAACAATTATTATTTTTTGTTGTCATCTAAGGATGGGATACTCTCATGTCATACATTCCTTCATTACACATTCATCTTTATATATTTTAGTTAATTCACATATGACAATTCAAATACTTATCTTATTAATGATATTTAGGAAAAAAATTTGGTTTTACATCTTCCACCATTTTCTTAATTAAACTGTCTGAAATAAGACACTCAAGCAATCACCTAAGCACGCCACATTCTGCCACGGCCATATATCATATCAGACCTCGTGTCACTATTCGCTTAAAGGTGAGCCATTTTGCCACTACACAACTTGGGAGTGCTTTTATGACCAAAGCCTTGGTTTGATTGTACCTATCCTTCAACATTCTATAATTTTTTCCAGACAAAATAATCCCATATGAAAGCTACGAAAAATTCCCCCTTCCAAAACTCAAGCGAGTGAGAGACAGTTAACCAAGCCAGAGTCCCCTATAGCCTTTGAGATGAACTAAAGGCCTCTTTAGTTAATCCCAAACTAGAAAAAATACTTTTGATACCTGATGGAAAGAGAGAGTAACAACATGGAAAGCAAACATGGATCAAAGGGATTGCCCCCAGAATGATCTCCCATCACGATGCCCGACCATCTCAACAACTGGATCTCAAAATTACATTGAACGTCTCTGAAGAAAGTTCTAGGTTCCTAAAGAGGCCCTTCCCACTTTCACGAATTACAATATCAGCCAGCGGTTCACAAGGCTTCCCTCATAGCTTTTACCCTTACAATACCTGTATCACTTCTGGCATACCTTTTGCAGACACTGGGATTAAAAGCAGCACCTCTGATATGGTATTCCTATAATGATTTCCAGCCTCTGTTTTCAATGTCAGATGATTTAAAACACCGGAGGTTCTTTCTAAAGAATTCATGTCTTGGATAGGAAAGTTATATGAGATACAAGCAGTAATCAACGTAGTGGAAAACAACTTGAAACTTCTCACCCTTTTGCGATGCAAGTGATTTCTGACCAGTACTAGAAAGAACCAATTCGGGTATTCCTATTGACAGCTTAATAGTAGCCAAGATGCTCTTCAAGGGGAATTGTCTCCAAATGCTTGCCATGTTTTGCATCCCCAATTAGGAAAATCTTTCCTTAGGAAGATTGGAAAACTTCTGCCCTGCGCACAAAGAACATGTAGCACCATAATTCTTGATATTGGAAGCCACTATTATATCTTGTCTTCTTACCAAGAAATTGACTGACATCCCTTCCACAAGACAGAAAAGAGACCATCACAAAGATCCCAAAAAGTGATATTCCTCACAAAAGGTAAAAAGACAGCACTTCCGCAAGTAACTTTAATGGAATACCTCTGATACTTCCAGAATAGGCCACCTTAGCCTTTTCCAATAATAAGTTCTGCACTGCTGCTAGTTATCAATTTAACAGTTGGGGAATCTATATAATATTCAGCACAAAGCTAAATGCAGGATCATTCTTCCATGTACTTGATTGCAAAACACTGATCCACAAAAGGATTGGTAGCTTTAATGATCCATAAAATTATTTGAAGATTGAAATTAGGATACACACACTAGGTTAGACACAGAATGATGAACACTGAACTTAACTATTCTCTCGTTCTTCATGTATAGATAGGGATGAACTAATACAGATAGGAACAAACTAACCCAGGTTCAGCGGCTGCCTCATCAAAGAGAATTATGGATCAAGGAGACACAAGAAGTTCCTGTTCTTATACAGGAGCAGGCTCTGCAATTCGCTTGGCTTCAAGAGTCTTCTCATACTCTTCAATGGATTTGAAAAGTTCTGAAAAGTTGCCTTTCCCAAACCCTCCACACCCAGCCTTCTAGGATACCACCTTCCCTTCATCATCCTTCACCATACACCCTAACCTCTGAGTTATCTCAATAAATATTGTGGGCCTACACAAAAGATACAAGCAAAACCAATTAATCCAGCAATACAATGCAACTCGAGAAATATGAGTTTTTTTTCTCCAATTCCTGCCATAGCTATCTTCAAAATGGGGAAGACAGCCTCAAAACACTAGGTATCCAAAAGGGGTGATCAATTAGCAACTTAAGATTAGTTCTAAAAAAACAAAATGACAGAGATAAAAAAGACAAAAGATCAACTTTTTAGGGTCTCCCTTGTGCATTAGATTTAGATTCCTTTCCTCCTGAATGATGTTACTGTATCAGTTTAGAGGCTCCTCTCCCATCCTCTGTTTCTACCCATTTATTCCATTTCATCTCTCTGTTGTTGCCCCTTTTATTTGAACAAAAAAAAAAAAAAAATGAAAAAGAAGAAAGGGGAAAATGGTAAAGCCTAGATCCCCTGGATCACCACTCTTCCAACACAAGGATTTAATCATAATTTCCTGAAACAATAAATATCATTTAATTGGAAAAAAGAAAAAAAAGAAAAAAAAAGGTGAATAACAACATATATGGGTTACGGGCATACCTACCATCCAAAGGCTTGGTTAAAATCTGGAGCAAGGTACCTTGATCATCCTTATCCACCAAAATCCCCAAGTCCTCACACTCTTTAATTTGATCATCCGTCAGCACATTCCCAGCCCTCTTCTTCATATTACAGTAGTAAGTTGGTGGTGGCGAGGGCATGAACTCGAAGTGCCCAACCCCCCTGCGCCGCCTCATCTCCCGCAGTGTCCTGCAAATATCGTCGCTCATCAGCACCAAATGCTCACTCCAGCCCCCTCATTGTGCTCCAAATAAGTCTGTATCCGCCTCTTTCTCTTTGCTCCAAACACCGGCTCATTCAATGGCAGCAACACCATCTCATTGTTGCTGGCTAACACCACCCAGTTCAGCCTACTCTCGCTAGTTCCCACGTCCTTCGCCGCGAATTCTGCCAACTCGTGAAATCCATTTAATTGCTTCAAGTACGCGACCACCGGCGTTAGCTCCGGCACGTTACCCACGGTGTGGTCCACCCGCCGGAGCCCCAAGTCCATGGGAAACGACGATCCTTCGTCCACCCATAGAGATGGACCTCGGAGATCACGAAGGAGCCACCCATCGTGACCGGAGGCGACATCGGCCTCGTGCTGTCCGTGATGCTAGTATGGAATGCGCCCTCAGCGTCTTTGACCTCGATGGCCTCGGCGTTTTCTAGATCTCCAGCGATGGATGGAGAATAAGGTGCAGTAAAGAGGAAGTTAAGGTCGTCGGAGTGAGTAAGATAGGAAGCATAGATAACGTTTCCAGTGGAGTTGTTGGACTTGACAACAATGGGCATGCCCAGACCCTAGGAGAAGCGACGGGCTAGATTGGTGGCATCGGTGGACCAGAACTCGATATGGTGGAACTGCTTGACACCGAAATGATCGGACATGGGGTTGGTGGGCACGAAGTTGGAGAAGCCCACCAGCTTGAACCTGCGCCGTTGTCGCTTGCTTTTCCCATTTCACTAGCAAAGAAAGCAGTCGCGCGTTGGTCGAAGGCAAGTGCGGACCTGTGGTGTAAAGAGTATTATAGGAATGAAGGAGTCCAGGGAAAGAAGGGAACTTCTGGGCACGTGTTATCACTGGACTGGTTTAGCTTGTTTGATGTTTCAATAGCTTATGCTTTTCTAATGACGATGATTTAACTTTTAAGTACATAACAATTCTCTGCTGTCAAAAATACAAAACATATTGTTTTTGAAAACATATTTTAATTTCCTAAAAATTATTGTAAAATATTTTCAGAATTTTTTTGAAACGAAAATTGTTTTGTGAAAAATTGACAAAAAAGAAGAAGAAGCAAATGGTATAAAATAGCTTAATAAATATTATAAATATAAAAATACTAATATAAGTAAAATATTATCATTTATATCTTTAAAATGAAATATGATGAAGGATGTAATGACTCACACCCAACCACTAATCAACCATGTAGATATTGTTAGCTCGGTTCAAAGGTTTTAAACTGCGTGTCTACATAATTAAGAACCTGCACCCACCAATCAACTATGTAGATATTGTTAACTTGGTTCAAAGACTTTAAATCGTGTGTCTACATAATCAAGGACTTGCACCCAATAGTGTAAATATTGTCCAGGCCAAAAGGGTCCTTATGACTTTAAAACTCATCTACTTTAGTTAAGAAGAGTTTATACTAATATAGTGTTAAGAACTTTCTCCCCTATCTGATGTGAGGCATCACAAACATCCACTATGTAGACATAATGTCTTTGTTGCTTTCCTTGGGTTTTAAGGTGTGACATAGGAAGTATGATCTACATATTTTGTTTATTTATTAAACTATAAATTATTATAAATGGATATATTTTTATATTAAAATAAATTTAATTAATTATAAGCATATTAGATTATTTTATTAGATAATTTTAAAATAAAAAATGAACAAATGCATTTCAAGTATAATATATATAAAATATAGTATAAATATAATTTTGATTATATTTTTTTATTAAATTTTTATAGTAGTGAAAACTCAAAATCAAATAAGGTTTTACATTTTATTTTTAAAGTTTTCATTTTTCTTAATCACAAGCATTTAAAAAAAAATAAAAATAAAAATTGTTTAAAAAAAATATAATTATCCAAGTTCATATAATGATGAACTAAACATAACTAAAAGAAAATTCATCTTTACAAAAATAAGAACAAGACTTAAAAATTTATTCTCATATTCACTTTTATCAATATTTTAATTCATCTTTTTGGAATATATTATGTTTCACTACTAATCCGATCATGTTTTCATTTCTTTTATAATGTACTAATATAAGCTGGGTTTGGTTACCTCAATAGGATGAGTTGGGATAAAACAAGATAAGATATGAATATATTAGGAATTATATGTCATTAGATAGTGTATTCATATCCAATGATATCATTTTTAATTGAATATTTGGATATTATATTAGTGTATATATATATTTCCTATAATATCATTTTCAATTGAATATGATATCTTTGAATATTATATTAGTATGTGTATTTCCTATAATATCATTTTTAATTGAATATGATATCTTTAAATATAATATATGGAGGAATGATTTTAGAAAGTAATATATTCAATGAGATATATTATGTCATATTTATGTTTAGTTTATAAAAAGGAAAAAAAAGGGAATGAAAAACTTATTTATGATTAAAATATTGGAGTTTATAAATAAAAATATTATATTATATTGTTAATTATAATATTTGTATTTTTAAATAAAAAATTTAATTTTTTGAATTAAAATTTTTTGTTTCACAAAATGATAATTAATATAGGAAATTATAAAAGATGAACAAAATATGCAAAAAGAGTGAAGTTATGATTCATGAAATATGTATGCCTTGTATCTTAATATAGGATTATTATATCTCATATTAATATAAGATGATTATATCTCATATATGGGTGCAAGGGCAGGTTGACTCTACATAGCTCAACATTTGGGCAAGTTTAGACAGTTATTTCTACATAGCTCAACATTTGGGCAAGTTTAGGTAGTTATTTTCAATGTTATGATTGAGTTGGGTCATGGTTCACATAGTTTGAACCTAACCTAACCCAAACTTGAGTTAATATTTTTATAACATTTATAATGTATATTATTCTATATAATAATATTTTTTTTTTTAGTTTTTTTAAAAATATCAAATTAATTGTATCATATATTTTTATTTTTATTTTTTAGAACAATATATAATTTTTTTTTGTTGTTGTCTTGAAAAAAATTCCATAATTACTATTTAAATTTTGGTATAAATATAAATATATTTTTTTTCTTTTTTAAATATTATGGATAGTATACAACCCAATTAACTTAAGTCTAACCCAATCAACTTAAGTCTAATCTCACAATCTGAACTCTATCTGAACTTAGAAAAATAAGGAGTCGAGTTAGAAGTCAAGTTGGATAGGAGTCGAGTTGATTGCTTTTTAAGTTGGATTGAGTTTGAATTAGCTATCAATTCGACCAACCTCCCTAAGTTACAACCCTAATCCCATAAGAGATATAAAAAATACTATTTATTTTATCTCATTTCAACCATAGGCAAGACATATTATCTCATATTATACATGAGATATAACATAAATCACATGCTATATCCAACTAGTGAGACATGTTAGAAATAGAAGAAAAATGATCTCATCTCATTAATGGGACAATAAAGTAATACATTATAGAGGAAAAAGATAGTAGACATCAAACCAAATAAACACATTCGGAACCATCTTCCACTAAGCAAGTTGTCTAATAAGAAAGTTGTAATTTAAGTAATAATCCTTATAAAAAGATTTTATAAATATTCTTCTATTTTTATTTTTATTTTAGGATTTTATCTTATTAGATACTAATAATCCTTATAAAAAGAGTCAAACTTGGTATAAAAACAAGTTGATGGAGTAATTGCATATGAATATCTAATATATGGAAAAATTATTAATTAAGAATAAGAAATTTATTTTATTTTCTATTATTTTTAGATTGTTTTTAAAATAAGAATAAAATTTAAAATTGATTTTCATGAAAACCACAATTCACTTTTATCAAGATTTTAACCCTTTTTGATATAGTTATGATTCACCGCTAATCCAATCATATTTTCTATTATAGTGTGTACTAAATACACCTAAAAGAATTAGAAAATGCATAATAAAGAAGATTTGGAGGAAGAAAAATAGTCTCTATTAATTTGACTAATAGTGTAATAATAGTAATGTATTGTGGCGGAAGAAACATCTATGGAAAGGAAAAGTGGTCCTCTAAGGGTGTTGCTAAACATGCCCATCTTTTCCTTTAATAAAAATGGAGAGAAAGGGTGCTCAATGATGAAAATATTGATATATATATATATATATATATATATATATAAAACCAGAAAGTTAATTTATTATATTAATGAAAATTTTAATAAATATTAAAAATAAAAATCATTAAAATTTAAAAATTTCAAATTTTATATGCATCTTTAAGAAATGATAAAACAATTAATAATGTAACCATGAAATTAATTTTGTATAAAAATATTTGTAGACCCCCCTCGGATAGAGGGGTCAGATTTTATTTTATTTTATTTTATTTTATTATTATTATTTTTCTGGCCACCTTGAGAAGGAGCCGTTCTTGGGCAGCCAAATAAGACGGAAGGTGAAGGAAGAACAACTGGTGGGTGAGCTGTTCTGGGCGGTTAGATGGGATGGGAAGAAGAGAGGGCAAAGAGCTAGTTGGGGCTATAGAGAGGACGACGACTAAAGTAAGGGGGGTACCAACATTGCATAAAAAGAAAGATATTTTTTTGGGCTGTGACAAGGGGATAGATATAGCTTGGAGGACAAGCTAGCGGGAGAGGAGGAGATTTTTCCTTTGGCTGTTGGAGAGAAACCAGAGAGAGTTTTTGGGTTACAGGGAAGAGGGCGTGTTGGTGGTTGGTTATAGAGGAGCGCGTTCGACAAATTGAGGAAAAAGAGAGAACCTTTACAAAAGCAAAACCAAGAGGAGTTATTTCAGGTATGATTGGCGTATGTTTCGGGTTCTTTTCTGCTTTCATGCTTTTGTTTCTATCTTTTCTACTGGTCTTTGGATGTTGTTGGTTGTTTATTGTTTGCTGTGGACATTAAAGGGCCACAGGGTTATCTTGCCGAATCTGATTATATATATGGATGTTCCGTTTCACTTCCATTTTCAGTGTTTTTGATTTCTTTCGTAAGTATCTGATGTTTTGGCCCATCACTGAATGTGATCTTCAAAGATCATGTTTTTACTCTTTTTTTATTACACCCATATTTTGCCCATTGATCTTCATGAAATGGAGCTGGATTTAATAGTGTTATCTTTTCTTGCACCTGCACTGTTTTTCTTCACTTTCACCTCTCTCTCTCTCTTCTCTGTTTTCTCTTCCATGAATTTCCTTTTTTGCTCACTCTCTCTCATCTATTCTCTCATCTCTATCGTCTCATTCTCTTCTAATTCTTAGAGCCTTTTTTTATATTTTTGGGATTATTATGAGAAAACCGGAGGCAAAGTTTTCAAGCATGGAGTTAGTGTTTTCCGGTAACTGATTTTTTTCCTCTTTTCTCATTTTTTTAAACTTTTTTTTGGTCTTTTTTTTGGGGGGTGATGAACAAAGGTGATGTCTTGCCTTGTTTATAATGCGCTCTTCACAATGCCTGTTTGATTGAAGTCGGGTGCACATGGGTTAACTTTTTATGATATTTTTTGTGGCTTTATTTTGCTATTTTTAGACCTATTTATTGCTTTGCTGTTGAGAAATGAGAATGCATGTGGGGCAGTGTTTGGATGAGAAATATGTTTCTGGTTTTTGTGTTTTATCAGGGTAAAAAAAATTGTTCTTTATTTTGTCATGTATGTGTGTTGTGTTGTGTTGCTTTCAGTTTGGGTTGTTTACTTACGGGTTTTGTTTTGTTCACTTCTTTTATTGTGTTAATATGTTGTTGGGTTCCTCAACAAATCTATTAATAAACTGTAGACCCCCATATGGGGCTTGTTTTGATGCAGCATATTTGGCCACGTGTCACTCTCGGGTTGGCTATTAGTGGAATCAAATAGTGGATTTGGAGGACGAATAGGAGAGCGACACCTGTAAAGATGAGGAAGATTCTAGAAGAAGGAGCATGCTTTCTGTTATGGAAGGATGGCCAGCTGCATGCAGAGGGGAAAAGGGATACCTGTTTTTTCTGCCAGCTGCAGGGTGGTGGAGGCAGAGGGTGCCGTTGGAAGATATTTTTTTGGGAGAGAGTAGAGAAAGGGGTTTTTTTTTTTTTTTTTGGGCGGCCGTTTTTCAGAGAGTTCAGCTGAGGGAGGTGACTCTCGAAGAGCTTAGAGAGAGACATTCTTGAGAAAAGCTGGGAGAACCAGAGAGCTTTAGAGGGAGAAGGGAAACAGAGAGTGTTTGGAAGGAGGAACGGAGAATAACTTGAGGGAGAGAGCTTTAGGAAGAGGAAAAACAGAGTAGAGAGGATTGGAACGAAGAGCATTTTTAGAGAGCAGGGCCTTGAGGAGGAAGAACATCTGGAAACGGATTGGAGAGGAGCAGAGCAGAGGAGCCTTAGCTTCTAGAGAGGGCTGTTGGGTCCTCCAGGTATGGTCTCTGTGGGTTTCACCTTTATTTATTCATGCTGTTCTCTTCTTTTCTTCAGAGAGCTCAAAAATCACTTTGCTATTTAGATGTGAGTATCAGAGAAAGCATCTGAACCTGATTGATTTTCTTTATGGTTGTTCACGAGCTTGGTGTGGCTTATTTATCCCTTTCTCCTTTGGTCTAGCTTGAAAATAATCTGATTATCTTTTTCTTTTTAACTACATTGTGCCTTGGAAGATTACATCTCTGTTTTTTCATTCATAAATCTGGGTTTAGCTTCTTCCCTCTCTATTCATAAGCACAGGAATGACTCATGACAGATACTTGGTTAAGAAGACTTCTTTGTTTGTGAGTCTGTTTTGCTAATCGTGCTTTTGATATTTTCTCTATACTATTGGAGTTTGGTTTGGGCTCATTTTGACTCCCCAAGAGGAATTCTACTGGTGCCCTCCCTGTGTTATGAGGTGAGTAATGATATTCCTAAGGATTTCAAAAGAGAAAGAACAGGGGAAGGAGTGTCTCATCAACTTTGCTGATTTCCCGGACCTGTGAACTTCTCATTTGAGACTGCCATTGCGTTCTGTATGATTAACGACATCCCTGCCATGGTGGAAATCTCGTCTTCATCCTATACAAGATGTATCTTCCGTGTAGTCACCATCTTTGGAACCCGTTGCTGAAGCTTTCACTAAGTCAAATTGTGCTCGGTTTCACTTTTTGTTGCTACTGACTTTGCATGGAACAATATATGGCCAAGAAAGCTCTCAGGATTTCCACAGCCCGTTCCCTTCCTCGGAGATTTATAGGACATTTCCAATTAGGGAAGAACTTTTGCGGGCACTGTTGAATTCTGATTTAATCGGGTTCCATACCTTTGATTATGCCCGACATTTCTTATCCTGCTGTAGCCGGATGCTGGGTCTTTCTTATGAATCAAAGCGTGGCTATATAGGCCTTGAGTATTACGGTTGAACTGTCAGCATCAAAATTCTTCCCGTTGGTATACACATGGGTCAGCTTCAGTCAGTGTTGAGCCTTCCAGAGACTGAGGAAAAGGTTGCAGTGCTTATTAAGCAGTTTTGTGATCAGGATAGGATAATGTTGCTTGGGGTGGATGATATGGACATATTTAAGGGCATAAGTTTGAAGCTATTGGCAATGGAACAGCTGCTTGTGCAGCACCCGAAGTGGCAGGGGAAAGGTTGTGTTGGTGCAGATAGCCAATCCAGCAAGGGGCCGAGGGAAAGATGTGAAAGAAGTTCAGACCGAGACTTTCTCGACTGTGAAGCGGATTAATGAGACATTTGGGAAACCAGGGTATGATCCTGTTGTTTTGATTGATGAACCACTCAAGTTTTATGAAAGAATTGCTTATTATGTGGTCGCTGAGTGTTGCTTGGTCACAGCAGTGAGGGATGGGATGAATCTCATACCATACGAATATATAATTAGCCAGCAGGGAAATGAGAAATTGGATAAGGTTTTGGGTTTAGAATCATCAATTCCCAAGAAGAGCATGTTAGTTGTCTCGGAGTTTATTGGCTGCTCCCCATCGTTGAGTGGAGCAATTCGAGTGAACCCATGGAATATTGATGCAGTGGCAGATGCAATGGACTCCGCCTTGGAGATGCTGGAGCCAGAAAAACAGCTACGACATGAGAAGCATTATAGGTATGTCAGTACCCATGATGTTGGTTATTGGGCTCATAGTTTTCTACAGGATTTGGAGAGAACTTGTAGGAATCATGTGCGAAGGAGGTGCTGGGGAATTGGGTTTGGATTAAGTTTCAGGGTTGTAGCTCTTGTTCCAAACTTCATGAAGCTCTCAATGGAGCATATAGTGTCGGCATACAAAAGGACCACAACTAGGGCAATCCTTCTAGATTATGATGGTACTTTGATGCCTCAAGCTTCTATTGATAAGGGTCCAACTCCTAAGTCCATTGAAATGCTCAAAACACTCTGCAGGGATGAGAACAATATGGTTTTAATTGTCAGTGCTAGAAGCCGGAAGAAACTTGAAGACTGGTTTTCTCATTGTGAGAATCTGGGAATTGCTGCAGAGCATGTTTATTTTCTAAGGCCCAAGGGGGATGTGGAATGGGAAACATGTGTACCAGTGGCAGGCTGTAGCTGGAAGCAAATTGCAGAGCCAGTGATGAAGCTTTACACGGAAATTAGACTCGCAAGGGCAAGCTATCGCACCTGCCATCATCACTCCACCTGGACTCACCCCCACATGCTTCCAGTTGCATGGTCACCTTTTGGCATGCAACATTTGGATCCTATGGTCACCCTATTTTTTATTTTATTCTTTAATTTTGAAAATAATTTTCCCTAATCCCACTCCTCCAATAATTTTGTCCAGAGTTCAGTTTTTTCTTTAAAAATAATTTCAATTCTTCCACTTCCCATCCTTATAATGTTTAGGTTCCAAAAATCCGTTCTTCAATAAAAATTGGTTGCCACTTTCCTTCTGGCAAGCCATTTTCACACCTCCTCTATTTTTTTAAAACCGTTTTAAAATAAATATGAATTTAAATTCCGTAATTCCAAGTGATGGAATTTACGAAATTAATTCATACAAAAATGAATCGGGCTGTGGTGGGGGCCCCACATAGGTGATTTCATGACTGATTGCCTGATTGATTGATTTATTTGACATGCATGATTAATTTACTCTATTCCTTGATATGCGTTTAATTATATCTGTTCATTGTTCACTAACCATGTTTCATGATAGCGCGTTCGTGATTGCCGCCCAGGTACGCATCTATTCATATTTCGCTCATTCTTTATACATGCTTTGCTTCTCATATTGTGCATGATCAATTTAAGTATTCATCGATTTTCTTGTTGATTGCCACGATTACTTCATTTTATTAGTAGAGACCCGACTTTAGGGACTTAGAGGGGTGCTACGGTCTTTACCGTACCTTCCCGATAAGTAACCTGACCCCCGAACCCGATCCGATTTTTCACATACCACCTTTTCCAAAATAAGGAGTCACACTTAGGGTTTTCTTTCTTATTTTGTTTACCCTTTAAAAATAAAACAAAAATAAGTGGCGACTCCAAGTCATTTTTCAAACAATAAATAAAATCAATTTTTCAAATAAAAATCGAGCTCGCCATCGAGTGGGAAACGCATTGAGCCGAAATGCGGGGTCTAACTAATTAGAAGTGAGATTTTCTGGTCATGTTTCTACCTTATGTTAATTAGGTTATTGTAGGGGTTCATTTTGTAGGATGGTGTTGGTTTTTGACTGACCCAAGCACATTCCCGGATCATACTTCAAGGGTGTGATTGTTTGATTGCCATCATTTTTTCATGATTTACATTTGATCTACTTCTGCCAATGGAATTGAGAGGGGTTTGCAATACAATGGCAGGGCAAACCATGATTAAAAAAAGTAGCTTTGGCAATGAAGAAACATATTAAAATCTTTGGAAAAAAATCATTGTATTCTCAAATAAATTTTCAAAATTCTGATTCTCAAATTTAATTTTTAAAACTTTGATTTTTAAATAATTCTTCGAGATTCCAATTTTCGAATTCAATTTCCAATTTCCAAAATTCAAAATTTCACATTTATTTATTTAATCATTATTATTTTATTTATTTATTTATTTATTTTTAAAAATTCCATCTTTAAATAATTCTTCAAAATTCCGATTTCCAAATTTAATTTCCAATTTCCAAAATTCCAATTTCCACATTTATTTATTTAATCATTATTATTTTCATTATTATTATTATTGTTTTATCTATTTATTTATTTTTAAAAATTCCATATTTAAATAATTCTTCAAAATTCCGATTTCCAAATTTAATTACCAATTTCAAAAATTCCAATTTTCACATTTATTTATTTAATTATTATTATTTTAGTTATTTATTTATTTATTTATTTATTTATTTATTTATTTTTAAAAATTCCATCTTTAAACAATTCTTCAAAATTCCAATTTCCAAATTTAATTTCCAATTTCCAAAATTCCAATTTTCACATTTATTTATTTAATCATTATTATTTTCGTTATTATTTTATTTATTTATTTATTTATTTTAAAAATTCCATTTTTAAATAATTATCCAAAATTCCGATTTCTAAATTTAATTCTCAACTTCAAAAATTCCAATTTTCCAATTTCCAATTTCCAAAATTCCAATTTTCACATTTATTTATTTATTTATTTATTATTATTATTATTATTATTATTTCCAAGATTCCAATTTTCATAGTTCCAATTCTCAAATAATTCGCTAATTTCTTTCAAATTTAATTTCCAAAGTTTCAATTTCTTAATTTAATTTTCAAAACTCCAATTCTCAAATAATTTTCAAAATTCTAATTTCTTTCAAATTTAATTTCTAAAATTCCAATTCTTAAATTTATTTTTCAAAACGCCAATTTTCAAGTAATTTTCAAGCTTTTAATTTTCGAATAAATTTCAAAACTTTAGTTTTCTTTCAAATAATTTTGATTTCACTCCAGTTTTCAAATATTTCTTTAATTCTACCACTCTTCATTTTTCCTTAAGGTTCAGGGTTACCAAAAATCCCGTTTTTAATAAACCTGTTGCCTTTTTCTTTCAGGCAAGCACTTTCATAAAGTTTTGTTTGATTTTAAAATAATTTTTATGTTTCTCTTGATTTTTAAATAAGCAAGAATGAATTTTTCATGATTCCAAAATAATGGAATTTGTGAGACAAATTCATGCAAGATAAATTGGGTTTTGGTGGGGACCCCACATATAAGTTTTCTCTTTTGATGGTCAATTGTCATACTTAATGAATATTGTTTGATCTTTGTCTTGCTCTTTGATATGCATGTGATAATTTTATACTTGAGCTAACCTTGTTTCCATAATAGCGCACTATTACTTGCTACTAAGGTATGATCTCACTCTCACTTTGCTTATTCTTATGCATGATTCGTTTTATTATTTGATCATTTCATTGATATCTATTAATTTCCTTATCAATTGCCACACTTCCTTCACCTAATTTAGTAGATACCGTATGTATACGAGCTTAGAGGGGTGCTACGGCTTACCACCGTACCTTCCCAATAGGTAACCTGACCCTTGAACCTAGACTCAGTTTTTCGAAGACCTGTTTTTTTCCTTCAGGAGTCACATTTAGGGTTTTCATTTCTTATTTTTTTTCTCTTAAAAAATAAAACAAAAATAAGTGGTGACTCAAAGTCTTTCTCTAAAAATCATAATTTTTCACAAAAAAAAAAAAAAAACGAGTTTCACCATCGAGTGGGAACACATTGAGCGAAATACGAGGTCCACAAAATGGCGACTCCACCGGGGAATCAGAGAGTCAAGCTTGAACTTAAGATGAAGCAAATGTGGCGTTTGATTAGGCGATTGATGGATACCATCTTTTTGTGCCTTCCTATGCTTGAGTGATCATAACACATTGAAACATTGACATGTTGATGATATTGATTGATTATCTTATTTGTCTTAGCATACTGATTCTGCTCTTGCCATGATTATTCTACTCACTTTGACATGAATGTTCATTTTGTTGTATACCCTATTTTTCTTAGTTTTGATTCTTCTTACTTGTATATTATTTTGATCAAATCATAGAGCATGTTGTCTTTGCTAAATATTCATCTCGATTATCATATTCTTGCCTATCTTGTGTGTAGATATGAGTGATATACATATGCTTTGCATGACTGTCTGTTGCATGACTTCTCTCATTCCGTGTGATTGCATGAGTTGCTTGTCTATGTGGGATACACACCTATCCCTTTATCTCCAAGTCCCTAGTCTTGGTCGACCTTATTTTCCTTGATCTCGTATTTGATATGAGACTTGTTGCTTTGTTTTCTCTTCGACAGAGCTAGTGATTATGAGTAGGTTCTAGTGATGGGCTATATCTATGCTTGAGAGCGTTTTGGAGGTGGCCGGCACATTGATGCTAATTGGAGTCTAACCTTTGAAGAATTGTATAACCCAGAGCTAGATTTTAAGGATATTTGTGTGTACAGTGTGATTCTTTTTCTGCTTTAGCTTCATAGGTTTTTCGGATGCACCCACACCACTCACTGTGCACTTTAGTTGACTACTGAGTGTTGAGATTTGCGAGAGCTTTCACTATAGGAAACCCCTTGGGATGTCGAGGTAGTGCATGTGTAGAGGTGATGAGCACCTTGAATGGAAGCGCCCCATTTTTTTGAAGGCGTGTAGAGGGTTGCGTACCGTCGGAGGTATGATATCTTTTGCTAGGGATCCTTTAAAGTCCACCCCTCTTCTTTTTAGAGCCACCTTGACTTTGTAGGTTAAGTCTTAAATCTTTAAATCAGGATTTTCTTACCTAACACGTGGGTGCATCTGTGGGCCTTCAGAGTCGGTTTAGTAGTGATAGGTTTAGTTACCTTCGTAGTAGTCTCTTATATATCTGCTCAAGATTGGATATCAGTTTGATTACTTCTGGGTTACCTTTCGACATATTTGATAGACATTCCTTGTGGAGTTTCCCTTATCCCGTATATTATATAGTATTTCCATTATTGTAGGAGTACTGATACGTTCGATCTGAGTCTAGCTTCTTGGATTAGAGTTAGGGGTAGATTGATCAGAGCATTAGACCAGTCAGACCAAAGATCAGATCAGAGGGATATGGATTCGCAGGTGGTTACCGTTGACCAGTTTGTTACGACCATGACTTCGATTCAGCAGACTATAGCTAACCTTGGCCAGAGGATAGATGGGCAGCAGACCCAGCATGTCCCGTCTCAGGATGGCTGATTACTACCCAAAAAGTGCTATTTTGCACCTTTAAGTCATTATGTTTTAAGCACTTTTGTGTAGTAGTTCTCCATTTTTATTCCAATTGGCATGTTAAGGACCTAGCAATGACTTCTAATCATATTTGTGGCTAGTTTTAGTGTTTTAACAACTTTTTGGATCATTAAGACAAGCCAAGCAAAGGAGAAAAGCAAAGAGAAGCAAAGAGGAAAAGCAAGCAAAGAGGAAAACAGAGGACAGAAGCTGCGGTCTTCTTTCGCACTTTTGGAGCACTTCCTGAAGTCCATTTTTTACATGCTATATACCATTTCAAATCTCAGGAAGTCAAGAATCCAACACTTCAAACCGTGTACGATTTGGAGCTGAAATGAGGAAGATATGGCCTTCGGAAGACAACTGCTCCAGGCTTGTGCGAAATTCGCACAACACCTTGAAATTCGCACAACACCTTCCAAATTCACACAGCCCATGCGTGGTGCGAATTTTCCTCTGTTTTTGCCGACTCCACTTTAGATATTTTCTTATGTATTTTTGATGTAATTTCCTTTCTTATCCTTGTAACAAGCCAATCACAAGCTTTGCTTTTGTAAAGACTATATAAGGGGTGGAAATCACCTCTCGAATAGAACTAGCATATATGTTATGTTTTACACTTAGTAAAATACAGAGCTCTCTCGTTTTCCTTTTCTCTTTACTATTTTATTTTTCTTGGAAGCCAAACAACCTCTGAGGATGTTTTCTCAGAGGATGAGAGGCTAAACTTTTGGTTTCTTGGAGTGAAGGAAGCTAGGTGAAAAGTCCAGATGCAAAAGTGGAAAACTCTCGTGCATTAAATACAGGTAGTTAGAGTTCATGAATGGCTTCTAAATCTAAAGTTTTGCTTTAAATCCCTTAGAATCACTTTAAATGGCCAATACATGGTAAGCTTCAGGTCTCTGTGGAAGCTTATTGCTAGATCCATATCAGTCCATTAGTTATCATATACGAGCCATTGGAAAGTGGTTCAAGGTGAAGACCCATAGTGTCTAAAGCCATTAATGGACCTTGACTACCATTTCTATTGACTTTTTATGGATTAAATCTTCATTGTTAAACCTATACCGGTTCGGGAAATAACTATAGGTTAAATCCCCAATGCGAGGAGAAAAATCCAGAATTTTCCACTTTGCATTCTGAACTTGATCCTAGCAATCCTTAGCTCCGGGAGACTTTCTTTCTTCCATTTTTAATTAGTTTATGTTAATTTAGTTTTAAACACTTTCAAAACAAATTTTATTTTCTTTTAGACTTTAAGTTTTTGATAAAGGAAATCATTAAATTCAATTTCTAATCATGAGTATATCACTGGTAGAATGAAAACCCATCCCAGAGTTCGACCCTAGAGCCACTATACTATAGTAGCTTTGCTACGCTAGTATGAGGTCATAGGTTTTATAAATGTTTTTGATTAAATGAGCCGACTGGATTTACACGCGAATCAAAATGACGCCGTTGCCGGGGATGGTGCCACAATACGGTGATACAACCTTTTAGAGGCTACTTGTGATTTTCATCACAAGTTTGGTGAATTCCTTTTTCACTAACTTCATTTCCTTTCTTTTAATTGTAGAATTTCTTTTGTTTTCTTTCTAACCTTAACTTTCTTCTAGTTTTCTTTTGTTTTTGTTGTCTTTGTTTTGTTTTCAGGTAAGTTGTAACTTGTGCATGCCCTATTGGATTCGGGACCAAGAGGGAAGATTAGTAAGGATTGAGAATCCTCAAGACACAAAGTTGGATATCTGTGTAAACATCATGGACTCTCCACAAGAGGATCAGAATTCTCAACACGGTCAAGGGGGTAATCCAAATGCATATCTATCCAGGAGGGATAGAATGCACCCACCAAGGATGAGTGCACCCTCATGCATCGTACCTCCTCTTGAGCAGCTGATTATAAGGCCCCATATTGTGCCCCTTCTACCAAATTTCCATGGAATGGAGAGTGAGAATCCATATGCCCACATCAAGGAGTTTGAGGAGGTGTGCAATACCTTTAGAGAGGGAGGGGCTTCAATAGACTTGATGAGACTCAAGCTATTTCCTTTTACTTTGAAGGACAAGGCAAAAATATGACTTAATTCTTTAAGGCCAAGGAGCATAAGGAATTGGGTTGATCTTCAGGCCGAATTTTTGAAGAAATTTTTCCCCACTCATAGGACCAATGGGTTGAAGAGACAAATCTCAAATTTTTCTGCAAAAGAAAATGAAAAGTTTCATGAATGTTGGGAAAGGTATATGGAGGCCATCAATGCTTGTCCTCATCATGGCTTTGATACATGGCTCTTGGTGAGCTATTTCTATGATGGGATGTCTTCTTCCATGAAGCAAATTCTTGAAACCATGTGTGGGGGAGATTTTATGAGTAAGAATCCGGAAGAAGCCATGGACTTTTTAAGTTATGTATCTGAGGTAACAAGAGGATGGGATGAGCCCAACTCAAGGGAAATGGGAAGGATGAAAGCTCTTGTAAATCCAAAGGGTGGAATGTACATGTTAAGTGAAGACATGGACATGAAAGCTAAGGTGGCAACAATAGCAAGGAGGTTGGAAGAACTTGAGTTGAAAAAGATGCATGAAGTCCAAGCCATTTCCGAGACCCAAGCCCATGTCATGCCATGCACCATTTGCCAATCATGTGATCATGTGGTAGATGAGTGCCCAACCATGCCAGCTGTGAGAGAGATGTTAGGTGATCAAGCCAATGTTGTGGGGCAATTTAGGCCTAACAACAATGCACCTTATGGAAACACCTATAATTCAAGCTGGAGAAACCATCCAAATTTTTCTTGGAAACCAAGACCACCTCCATACCAACCACAAGCCCAAACCCAAGCACCTCAACAAACCTCTTCAGTGGAGCAAGCCATTGCGAACCTAAGTAAAGTCATGAATGACTTTGTGGGTGAACAAAGGGCAATCAACTCCCAATTGCACCAAAAGATTGAGTATGTTGAGAGTTCTCTAAATAAGAGAATGGATGGGATGCAAAATGATCTATATCAGAAGATAGGAAATATTCAATACTCCATCTCTAGGCTTACCAACCTCAACACAGTGAATGAGAAAGGAAAGTTTCCCTCTCAACCAAGCCAAAATCCAAAGGGTGTTCATGAAGTTAAAACCCAAGAGGGGGAGTCTTCAAAGTTGAGGGAGGTCAAAGCTGTGATCACCTTGAGGAGTGGAAAGGAGGTTGATCAACCCTTGCCTAAGGTGAGGCAAGATGAAGAACTCATGTCAAAGAGAACCTTGGTTAAAGAGAGCAATAACCAAGAAGAGAAGAGTGGGAAAAATGAATCCAAATCAAGCAATGAAGAAGAGCCAAGGATAGTGATTAAAGAGGATATAATGAAGAAACATATGCCTCCCCCTTTTCCTCAAGCTTTACATGGAAAGAAGGAAATCAAGAATTCATCAGAAATTCTTGAAGTTTTGAGACAAGTGAAGGTGAATATACCTTTACTTGATATGATCAAGCAAGTTCCCACATATGCAAAGTTTCTAAAGGACTTGTGCACGGTCAAGAGAGGGTTACATGTGACAAAGAATGCATTCCTCACTGAGCAAGTAAGTGTTATCATTCAGAGTAAGTCTCCAGTTAAGTACAAAGATCCGGGATGTCCCACCATTTCAGTCAACATTGGAGGGACGCTTGTGGAGAAAGCTTTGCTAGACTTGGAGGCAAGTGTGAATTTGCTCCCATACTTTGTGTACAAGCAAGTGGGACTTGGAGGATTGAAGCCCACAACCATCACTCTCTCCTTAGCTGATAGGTCAGTCAAAATCCCAAGGGGGGTGATAGAGGATGTTCTAGTTCAAGTGGACAAATTCTACTATCCCGTGGATTTTGTGGTGCTTGATACTGATCTCACTGTTAAGGAAGCCAATTACGTGCCAATCATCCTTGGGAGACCTTTCCTAGCTACCTTCAATGCCATCATCAATTGTAGAAATGGGGTGATGCAACTCACATTTGGAAACATGACCTTGGAATTAAACATATTCCACCTATGCAAGAGGCATCTTCACCTAGAAGAGGAGGAAGGATTGGAGGAGGTGTGCTTGATCAACACCTTGGTTGAAGAGCATTGTGACAAGAATTTAGAAGAGAGCTTGAATGAAAGCCTTGAAGTGCTTGAAGAAGGGTTACCTGAACCCTCTGATGTGTTAGCCATCATGTCTCCTTGGAGGAGACGGGAAAAAATCTTACCATTGTTCAATAGGGAGGAAATCAAAGGAAAGAGAAAGGGGAAAAGTACAGAGAAAGATGACTACATAAATGAAGAACCACAGAGGATAGTCATCAAGGAAGAAATGATGAAGAATCACATCCCTCCACCTTTTCCCCAAGCTTTGTATGGCAAAATCATACAAACCAAGTCTCAAAAGAGGGATGCAAACTTCATATGGGATCCGGGCAAGCTAAATCAGGATCAAATTTTTTGATGAACTTAGTCTTTTCAAAGACTAAAAAGTTCATCATCTTTTTGTTTCTTTTTGTGTTTTTCTTGTGTTTATGCATGTTTTGATTTTTATTTTTGACTTTAATTTCATTCTAATGTAGTTTGAATTGGTTTTTTGTGTTAACATGTAGGTAGGAAAGCTTGAAAAATGAAGTCATGGTGAAAACAAGGGAAAGCAGGGGAGAAAAGTCAAGACTCAACAATTTTCGCACAACACCCCCCCTTGTGCGAAATTTTCGCACAACACCCTCCCCTGTGCGAATTTTCCAGCTTCTCCATCCATACCCTCCCCAATCCTAAGCTCTAAGCCTCATTTCATCGCTTCATCATGCCTAAGACCCGAGGAGGATATACCTCAGCTCCCCAGAGCAGTCAGAGAGCCGCCCCTGTGCGGGCCCCACTAGATGCACCCTCACATTTACCTGATTCTGCCCCTCAGAGCAGATACCATACGAGGAGAGCATCTGCCACGCCTGTGGCCCCTACTCAGATTCCACCTCGGAGTCCTCCTACAAAGAAAGCCAAGACTTCAGAGCCAGGAGAGTCCTCCAGAGCACCTCGAGATTCACAGTCTCAGCCTCCTTCCGCCAGGCGCCCTAGACCCAGCTCGCCCATTGAGGGCAACTTAGATTGCCAATCAAGAGCATTTCATGTCGAGGCATATTTTGATCACTCTCTTATGCGACAACAGCCTGAGTTGCGGGATTCATACCGCCTACTTGAGAGGTACCATCTTGTACCCTTTATGACTCTGCCCCAGTTCTTTTATCCTCGAGTAGCTTTAGACTTTTACCAGTCTATGACTACTCGTGGCGTCCCGGTGCCAGCCTCGATCCTTTTTACCATTGATGGACGCTAGGGTATTTTGGGGGCTAGACAAATTGCCGATGCTTTCCATATCCCTTATGCACCAGTAGATCCCACTGCATTTAGACGCTGGGCCCCACTTTCTGAGTGGGACATGGTTCGTATCCTATCTCGAGGGACATCTTCCCAGAGGACCATTTTGAGGAGGGAGCTTCCCCCATGGATGCTCCTAGTTGATGTGGTGCTTCGCGCCAATCTTTTTCCTCTTCAGCATAGAGTGCAGAGGCGTAGGGCCATTCTGGAGGCATTATTCCGTATCTCTAAGGGCTACTACTTTGGCCCCCATCATTTGATTATGGCCGCTCTCCTCCATTTTGAGGAGAAGGTGCATATGTGGCGTTTTGCGAGGGCAGACACTATTCATTTTCTTTTCCCTCGGCTGCTATGCCATGTTTTGGCGCATATGGGTTTTCCTGCAGACCCTCATTCTGAGCCCCGCCGCCATTGTCGAGAGACCTTCTCTCTTGACCACTGGAATCAGATATGGCTCCATCAGCATTCCCCAGAACTTCCCGAGCCAAGGGAAGCCCCTCCTGCTCCGTCCACTTCAGCTCCTCCATAGCCAGTACCAGAGGCAACATCATCTGATGCCCCACCTGCTGTTCCTCCTACCTCAGAGCCGCCCATTACTATTCCTGGTGCAGAGTATCATGCCTTGCTCGCTTCTTTCCAGACTCTGACCACTACTCAGACGGTCATTATGGAGCGGATGGACCACTTCCAGCTTCAGCAGGACCAACAGACTCTCATTCTCTGGGAGATTCAGCAACACCTCGGTCTTTTGCCACCAGCTCCACCTGTAGCGGTACCTTACACAGTTGCAGCGGAGGACCCCTCCTATCCACAAAAGGAGCCTACTACTTGATCATACGATCACTCATCTCCTTTTTTGTATCTATATTCTATGTTTTTGGATGTCTTATATATTTTGGACCACTTTTATACTGGGATTGGATGTATTCCATGTTTATCTTGTATATTGTACTATCTCAGTTTATATAGACATCTTCCTTTTAGTGTATTTTAGCTATTCCTTTTTATTTCCTCTAATCATCACTCTTATGATTTTTCTTTTCTTATGCAACATGTGGTTTCTCCTGTTCATTCAGAGTCCCTTACTATCAGGAGGTATCACTTCTTCCCTTTTATTATCTCTTGCTTTTGGAACATTAGGGACAATGTTCATCCTAGTTGGGGGGAGAGTTGAGGAAGTAATTTGTTGAATTTTTGGTTAAGTTAGTTAGCTAACAAATTTTTTGCAAACTCTCTTTGTTTTCTCAAAGATAAATTCTCAAAAGTAAATGGGATAAATTAAATTCTTATCTTATTGCCATAGTCTCAGAGTTTGTATTATGCTTATTAAAGTTGATAAATTGTTGAAGCTCCTTTTGATTTCAATCTTAAGTCTTCCACTCTAATATTTTCACACACTGAACACATTAGATTCCAGTTATAAGATGGAAAACTTTCTCACCCCCTAAACTTAGGAAATTTTCGACTTGGTGCCATTGACTTCATTCTATTAGTGTTGGGACACCTTATAAAAGGCCAATGTGTCTTATGAAATTTTTTTTTGCTTCACTTGCTTTGAAACCCGAGCAAGGTCCGAGGGGTATATGGTGAAAATCTTTAAAGCCTGGTGCCCTAAGCCTTTATTGGTTGGGAGTCACCGACCTCACTGCTCGTTACATGGGTGGATGGGTGGAGTATTTATATATATATATATATATATATATATAAAGAGGTGCGTTCTTAGCCTTTTATATATGAGTTAGTGTTGCTAAAGTTAGAGAAAAACCTTAGTTGGGGGGAGAATGTAGTTTGACATACTATAACTGGAAACTAAGCACCTTAACACTTAGATTTTTGTGGAAGATTAAGAGTTCCTTTGGGAGTGGAAATTATTTTGATACTCAAATTTGCATAATGCCCACTCTTTGTATGTTGTGATAGGTAAGTTATTTGATGACTCTTGTTGATGATTGAGTTTTATATCCTTGACTTGCCATGTGAGAGTTTGATCCAATCATGCCACTTGATTATTTTTTGGAGTGATCGGCATGATTTTGTAAAATATTATATTATCTATTTTTCTTTCTTTTTCTCTCCTTCATTGCTCAGGGACTAGCAATGTGTCAGTTGGGGGGAGTGATTACTACCCAAAAAGTGCTATTTTGCACCTTTAAGTCATTATGTTTTAAGCACTTTTGTGTAGTAGTTCTCCATTTTTATTCCAATTGGCATGTTAAGGACCTAGCAATGACTTCTAATCATATTTGTGGCTAGTTTTAGTGTTTTAACAGCTTTTTGGATCATTAAGACAAGCCAAGCAAAGGAGAGAAGCAAAGAGAAGCAAAGAGGAAAAGCAAGCAAAGAGGAAAACAAAGGACAGCAGCTGCGGTCTTCTTTAGCACTTTTGGAGCACTTTCCGAAGTCCATTTTTTACATGCTATATACCATTTAAAAGCTCAGGAAGTCAAGAATCTAACGCTTCAAACCGTGTACGATTTGGAGCTGAAATGAGGAAGATATGGCCTTTGGAAGACAACTGCTCCAGGCTTGTGCGAAATTCGCACAACACCTTCCAAATTCGCACAGCCCATGCGTGGTGTGAATTTTCCTCTGTTTTTGCCGACTCCACTTTAGATATTTTCTTATGTATTTTTGATGTAATTTCCTTTCTTATCCTTGTAACAAGCCAATCACAAGCTTTGCTTTTGTAAAGACTATATAAGGGGTGGAAATCACCTCTCGAACAGAACTAGCATATATGTTATGTTTTACACTTAGTAAAATACAGAGCTCTCTCGTTTTCCTTTTCTCTTTACTATTTTCTTTTTCTTGGAAGCCAAACAACCTCTGAGGATGTTTTCTCAGAGGATGAGAGGCTAAACTTTTGGTTTCTTGGAGTGAAGGAAGCTAGGTGAAAAGTCCAGATGCAAAAGTGGAAAACTCTCGTGCGTTAAATACAGGTAGTTGGAGTTCATGAATGGCTTCTAAATCTAAAGTTTTGCTTTAAATCCCTTAGAATCACTTTGAATGGCCAATACATGGTAAGCTTCAGGTCTCTGTGGATGCTTATTGCTAGATCCATATCAGTCCATTAGTTATCATATACGAGCCATTGGAAAGTGGTTCAAGGTGAAGATCCATAGTGTCTAAAGCCATTAATGGACCTTGACTACCATTTCTATTGACTTTTTATGGATTAAATCTTCATTGTTAAACCTATACCGGTTCGGGAAATAACTATAGGTTAAATCCCCAATGCGAGGAGAAAAATCCGAAATTTTCCACTTTGTATTCTGAACTTGATCCTAGCAATCCTTAGCTCCGGGAGACTTTCTTTCTTCCATTTTTAATTAGTTTATGTTAATTTAGTTTTAAACACTTTCAAAAAAATTTTATTTTCTTTTAAACTTTAAGTTTTTGATAAAGGAAATCATTAAATTCAATTTCTAATCATGAGTATATCACTGGTAGAATGAAAACCCATCCCAGAGTTCGACCCTAGAGCCACTATACTATAGTAGCTTTGCTATGCTAGTATAAGGTCATAGGTTTTATAAATGTTTTTGATTAAATGACCCGATTGGATTTACACGCGAATCAATGGCGCACAGTATGACCCTACAGTACCACCACCCCTTCCACCCAACCGTCAGCACCATAGGCTATACCTTTCACTCTACATAGTTAGACCGAGGTTGCCTCGCCTCTTGTCACCATGTCTACCCCGACCTCAGAGGATCCACATGCTCATATGGATAGACTTGAGCAGAGGTTGTGGTAGTTGAGGACTACAGACGAAGCTATTACTTGGAAGGATGTTGATGGAGCACCGGTGACCAGTTTACCAGCCAAGTTTAGGATGCCCGAGATTGAGAGATACACGGGCATTGCCTGTCCTCGCATCCATTTGAGGCTTTACAACACGGTCATGAGGGCTCTTGGACTGGATGAGGCCTAGATGGTTATGCTTTTCCCTATGTCCCTGAGTGGTGCGACACAACGTTAGTTTGCTTCATTGGATGTATCACACCACTAGACTTGGGATGATTTGGCCCAGGAGTTTTTGAGACAGTTTGCATTTAATACTACCATTGACGTCTCGAGGAGAGAGTTAGAGGCATTGAGACAGAGACCGGAGGAGTCGGTCACCTCATTTATCTCCCGCTGGAGGGAGAAGATTTCATAGGTTATTGATAGACCATCTAAGAGGGATCAGATCAGCATGATTATGAGGAGCTTGCAGCCTCGATTTGCTCGGCACTTGATGGGATTTCCTCATACGGATTTTGGATCTTTAGTACAGGCCTTATATGGTATAGAGGAGGACATAGTTGGAGGATTATGGTCTGAGTCTTCTTCTTCTGATTCGAAGGGGAAGAAACTCTTAGGAGGACAAAGATCAAGAGATGTGGGTGCTATCGATTCAACAGGGTTGAGGCCTCCTAGACGTTATCAGACAGTTGGGTAGACTTTTGGATTCTACTACCCACCATCGTCTCGTGTGTAGTATAGTCATCAGTCATATGATCAGGCCTACATGCCTCCTACATTAGCATTGCCTTACCACGCCGCACAGGGCACAAAGAGGCCTCTTGTTTCATATTCTGCCACAGGGCAGCCATGCTATGCAACATAGTTTGCTGTGAGACCTACAATATCCTATCCTAGACCAAGAGCTCCGTAGACCCTTGCTCCTTTTGCTTTGAGGACCCAGAGATAGTTTTCACAGTTGGGTATGCTGTTGAGCCAGGCTCTTTGGAAACTCACAGAGGCCAGATTGTTGACGGCTCTCATTCCCAGACCATTACCTCAGCCTACTCTGCCTCAATTCAGGATGGATCTACACTGTGCATATCATTAGGGGC
The DNA here is from genome assembly GCF_004353265.1 of Vitis riparia. Classification (NCBI taxonomy): domain Eukaryota; kingdom Viridiplantae; phylum Streptophyta; class Magnoliopsida; order Vitales; family Vitaceae; genus Vitis; species Vitis riparia. The sequence goes on along the minus strand of NC_048432.1, from coordinate 9,826,112 downwards.
TAGGGCATGAGATTGACAACTATATTGCTTTGAGATATGCTATCCAGGACCTAATTGATCAAGGTTTGGTTCACTTGGGTTAGTCAAGTGAAACCACAAACCCATTACCGGCTCACATTACACACGCGGCTCCCTCTCTGACCGATGACATACACTCCATTACTTCGTTGAGCTTGATGATCATATCCACATGCTGAGCTGGGATAAGTCAAAGCCATAGCCCATAGTATCAGACAAGATTTATGAGATAGGCAGAGTGACTTTGGGCCATCAAATGTCCACACCATTCAGGCTAGTCCATGAGGCGGCATCAGTACAAATGGCCATTGTTAAACCATTGAATTTCCCACATTATAGTGTTCAGACGCCGTTTGTTTTGATTCCGGATGTTGATGAGGTTCAAATTCCATATATTGATGATGTTCACACTTCCCATGTACAATATGTTATTCGCGGGGGTAGGATGGTAAGACAGCAGCCCCCCGCAGCCACTAGACCCTTAGAGGGGATGTCCGCTCATGAAGAGGTCAAGAGAGAGGATGATGAGATTTTGAGGTAGTTACAAAGCACCCAGACTCGTATTTATATTTGGAGCTTGGTGACATCTTCCAGTACTCATAGAGACACATTGATTCGAGCCTTGAGCCAGATTAGAGTCGAGACTACTACCACCCCGGAGGGATTGATTCACATGGTGACGCCTGGCAGAGCCATTTGCATAGTATTCTCTGATGATGACTTGCCACCCGATGGTCCGGACTATACACGTCCACTATATATCTCAGTCGGTTGTTCAGGTCGTTGAGTCTCATCTGTCCTTTTGGACAATGGCTTGGCCCTGAACGTCTACCCTCTAGCTATTGCCATCACCCTTGACTATGCACTCTTTGACTTTGGTCCCTCTACTCAGATAGTTCGAGCATATGATAGCATTAGGAGGGAGGTTCTGGGCACTTTGGAGATTGAGCTGTTGATAGGTTCGACTACTTTCCCCACTTTGTTCCAGGTTTTGAGGATTCCTACATCCTTTAACTTGTTATTGGGTTGACCTTGGATTCACAGAGCTGAAGCTATTTCTTTTGAGCTAGTACTTTAGATCAATCACAGTGATGATGACTTATTTCTGATTGGGTTCACATTCGATGAGGTGCAGACCCTAGAGATGGAGGATTTTTTCCGAGACTTCGTGGCTATGTCGTTTGACTAGCATGGCAGCACAGTGGTACTTGACATGATGAGGAGCATGTCTTATTTACCTGGCATGGGGTTGGGGTGACGTCAGCATGGGCCTAGTGAGTTTATGGCTATCCCAGATCATGATGTACCATTTGGACTCGGGTTCATCTCTATTGAGGCCGATTATCGATATATGGCGCGATTACGGAAGGAGAGGGTGAGGGCCCGACTGAGTCACACACCTTTTGATTATCCTATTCTCCTATACACCATGAGCTTGGCGAACTACTTTGTGAAGGCATCAAAGCTACAATCACATCCGAATGGGATCATTAAGGGACTCAGCACTATTTAGGAAGCCGAGTTTTAACATCTTGTCCATCAGCTACAGTTGAGTGATGGAACTCCTGGCACTTCGGCATCTACGTTGGCTGCCCCATCATCTCCAGATCGTGTGAGCCTTATGACACTCTATTTTCTGAATGAGGTCGATGAGCACGAGACATTTGTTAAGATTGGAGACATAGTGGATGGAGTTGTTCCACGTGACGAGTACATTGATGAGATGCTCGCGATGAGCATGAACTAGATTGATGGGATAGTTCAACCTCAGCTTGTTTCAGCATTCGATCTCTTCGGGGTGTTCGCCATTGAGGTTGCCGAGGAAGTCCAGACGGCTGATTACTACTCAAAAAGTGCTATTTTATAGCTTATAATTAACTCTTTTAAACACTTTTGAGTAGTAGTTATTACGTTTTAACTCAATTGGCATGTTAAGGACCCTTGCAATAATTTCTAATCAAATTGTGTTAAGTTTTGGTGTTTTTAATAGCTTTTTTATCACCAAAGCAATCTAAGATTGAGGGAGAGCTTTGTATAATCCATGGAAAAGAAAATGGAAGCTCATTTACAAGAAGAATACAAGCTTTGGAGCTTTGTAGTCCTTTGCCAAAAGCAAATCAAGAATGCAAGGAGGAAAAACAGAGAGAGGAATCTAACATGAAGAAATCCAAGAGGACAGCAATTGTAGGACACATTTCGAGCACTTCTTAGAGTCCATTTTATGCATACTATATGTCGTTTCGAAGCTTGGGAAGTCAGAAGTCCAACGATTCAAACGGTACATAAATCAGAGTTGAAATGAAGAAGTTATGGCTATTGGAAGACAATCGCACCAAGCTAAAAGACAATTTCGCAAGCTGCGAAATCACAAAGTGCAAGCTGCGAAATCAACCTTTTCTTGCTAAATGGACACTTTTAGCTTGCAAAATTTTCGCAGGTCATGTTGCAAGCTGCGAAATCCACCTGTCTGTTCCCAGATATTTACGACCGACTCTTTTAGATTTTTTTCTTTAGATATTTGTTGTTTAAATTCCCATTTTCTCCTTGTAATCCACCAATCATAGGATTCCTTAGTTAGGAAGTAAGAAGAAAGGGTGAATAACCTCCTATATATCATTTGTAATTTTCTTTCTATAGAGATATCTCAGGAGTTTGTTCTTAGAGACCAACTTTTTGTATAGTTTTGAAGAAAGTAATACACAGAGCTTTGCTCTGCCTTACCTACTCATTTTGATTGTATTTTTCTCACTAGCCAAACAAGCTTTGAGGATGTTTCCTCAGAGAATGAGTGGCTAGGCTTTTTCTCTCTTGGAGTTGAGGAAGCTGGGTAAGGTGCCGAATGCAAAAATCGGAAGTTTTGTTGTTTCAGCTTTTAATGAAGAGAAAGTGTGACCCGTTAATGGTTTCTATGTTTTTAGTTAACTTAAAACGGCTTAAAATCACTTGGGCCAACACTTGGTAAGGCAAGTGGTCTCCGTCCACTGAGATACACTAGTTTATCTCTTGCGAGCCTTTGAGAGGTGGTTTAAAGGTAGGATTTTCTAGAATAGCCAACACTTGGTAAGCTTTTGGACTCCAAGGAGACATCCATTAGTTATCTCTTACGAGCTTTTGACGGATAATCCAAGGTTAAGAATCACCTTGAATGACGAATACTAGGTGAGAGGTATGAACCATTGCAAGATGATTTAGTGACAGTGAATTAGTGTTTGAATCCATAAAAGGGAAACATTTGTACCACACCGGTTCGGGAAATAACTATATGTTAAATCCCCAATGCGAGGAAAAGATTCAAGTGATCGGAACTCTCTTTTTGTAATAGGAACCTGAGCCCAGTGATCCAAAAACTCCAAGAAACACTTTTCTTTGTAAGTAATTTCCGTTACTTTATCGGTTTCACTTTAAAACCAACCTTTTCAAACATCTTTATGTTTTCTTTTAAAGCTAATCTTGAAGTGAAAAAGCACCAATTCAGCTTTGAATTAATGTCAGTTGTAATTTGAAAACCCATCCTAGTGAACGATCCTAGAGCCACTATGCTATGCTAGTTGAGGCTATCCTAGTACATGGTGAAATAGGTTTATAAATTTTGTTGATTACTGCCATTTGAGGACCAAAATCAAGGTACACCAGTTGATTGAACACCAATCAACAGGACATACACCAACTGGGCATAGAATTAAATGGCGTCGTTGCTGGGGATGGTGCCAACTTTATAATGATATCATCTTTTCAGAGTACTTGTGATCTTCATCACAAGTTTGGTGATTTTTCTTTCATTTTACTAACTCTTTTTATTTATTTCTTTTTCTTTGTTCATATTTTAGTATACCTTTTATTTAGTTTTTAGTTTACCTTAATTTTTTTTCCCTAGAATTGTTTTTCTTTTGTGTTCTTTTGTTTCTTTGTTTTTGTTACAGTTGATACTAGTTGTGTATGCCAAATTGGATATGAGACAGTGGAGAAAGACTTGTGAAACTTGAAACACCTCATAAAACGGAGTTGGAATTGTGCTTGAACATCATGGAAGCTACACCTGAAGATCAACATAGTCACCATGGTCACCAGGACAATCCTAATGCATTCAGATCAATGAGGGACCGCATGCATCCACCTCGTATGAGTGCACCATCATGTATAGTGCCTCATACAGAGCAGCTAGTAATTAGACCGCATATTGTTCCGCTTCTACCTACTTTCCATGGGATGGAAAGTGAGAATCCCTATGCACATATCAAGGAATTTGAAGATGTTTGTAATACATTCCAAGAGGGAGGAGCTTCAATCGACTTGTTGAGACTAAAACTATTTCCTTTTACTTTGAAGGATAAGGCCAAGATTTGGCTTAATTCTTTAAGGCCAAGATTTGGCTTAATTCTTTAAGGCCAAGGAGTATCTGAACTTGGACTGATTTGCAAGTTGAATTCCTCAAGAAAATTTTCCCCACTCATAGGACAAATGGCTTGAAATTTCAAATTTCAAACTTCTCAGCTAAAGAGAATGAGAAATTCTATGAGTGTTGGGAGAGATACATGGAAGCCATCAATGCTTGTCCTCACCATGGTTTTGATACATGGCTATTAGTGAGTTACTTTTATGATGGAATGTCTTCCTTAATGAAGCAACTCCTCGAGACTGTGTGGAGGAGATTTCATGAGTAAGAATCTGGAGGAAGCCATGGACTTCTTGAGTTATGTGGTCGAAGTTTCAAGGGGATGGGATGAACCGAACAAAGGAGAAGTGGGGAAGACGAAGTCTCAACCAAATGCCTTTAATGCTAAGGCTGGAATGTATACCTTGAATGAAGATATTGACATGAAAGCAAAAGTTGCAGCTATGACAAGAAGATTGGAGGAGTTAGAACTGAAAAAGATACATGAAGTACAAGCTGTTGCTGAGACACCAGTGCAAGTCAAGCCATGTCCTATTTGTCAATCTTATGAGCACTTGGTGGAGGAGTGTCCTACAATTCCAACTGCTAGGGAAATGTTTGGAGATCAAGCAAATGTCATTGGACAATTCAAGCCCAACAACAATGCTTCATATGGTAATACCTACAACTCAAATTGGAGGAACCATCCAAATTTCTCCTAGAAGCCAAGAGCACCTCAGTATACACAGCCAGGTCAAGCATCTCAACAAGCTTCAAATCTTGAGCAAGCAATAGTGAATCTAAGCAAGGTCGTGAGAGATTTTTTTGGAGATCAGAAATCCATCAATACTCAACTCAGTTAAAGAATTGATAGTGTAGAGAATACATTGAATAAAAGGATGGATGGAATGCAAAATGATTTATCTCAGAAGATAGATAATCTCTAATACTCAATCTCAAGGCTCACTAACCTTAATATAGTGCAAGAGAAGGGGAGATTTCCTTCTCAACCTCACCAAAACCCCAAGGGTATCCATGCAGTGGAAGCTCATGAGGGAGAGTCTTCACAGGTGAGAGACGTCAAAGCCTTGATCACTCTAAGGAGTGGTAAAAAGGTTGAGCTGCCAACACCCAAGCCACATGCTGAGAAAGAGGAAGAAGAAGAAAAGACAGAGAAGAGGGAGAAAATCAAAGGAAAGAAGAAAGATAGCAGTGAAAGGAAAGAGGACCATGATTTAACAGTAAATGAAAATCCGGAGAAAGTAGTTATCAAGGGAGATGTGATGAAGAAAAACACACCTCCACCTTTTCCTCAAGCTTTGCATGGGAAAAAGGGAATCAGAAATGCATAAGAAATTCTTGAAGTATTGAGACAGGTGAAGGTCAACATCCCATTGCTAGATATGATTAAACAAGTGCCAACTTATGCAAAATTCCTAAAGGACTTGTGTACTATCAAAAGAGGGTTGAATGTGAATAAGAAAGCCTTCTTGACTGGGCAAGTAAGTGCTATCATACAGTGCAAGTCTCCATTGAAGTACAAAGATCCGGGTTGTCCTACCATCTCAGTTATGATTGGAGGATTTATAGTGAACAAAGCTTTGTTAGACTTGGGAGCAAGTGTGAATTTGCTACCATACTCTGTCTACAAGCAATTGGGACTTGGTGAATTGAAACCAACATCAATCACTTTATCTCTAGTAGATAGATCAGTGAAAATTCCAAGAGGGATAATTGAAGATGTCTTAGTTCAAGTTGATAATTTCTACTATCTAGTAGACTTTGTTGTTCTTGACACAGACCCAATTTTCAAGGAAACTAATTATGTTCCTATCATACTTGGAAGGCCATTCCTAGCTACATCAAATGCAATCATAAATTGTAGGAATGAGCTCATGCAACTCACGTTTGGCAACATGACATTGGAGCTTAATATCTTCTATATGTCCAAGAAGCCAATCAATCCGGAAGAAGAAGAAGGTCCAAAAGAAGTGTGCATCATTGACACTCTAGCGGAGGAGCATTGTAATAAAAAAATGCAAGAGAAGTTGAATGAAAGTCTTGGGGATCTTGAAGAAGGGTTGCCTAACCCCTCAGATTTGCTTGCCACTCTACAAGGTTGGAGGAGGATAGAAGAAATTCTACATTTGTTCAAAAAAGAGGAGGCACAAGAAGCTGCTAAAGAGGAGACCCCAAAGCTCAATCTGAAGCCCTTGCCCATAGAGTTGAAGTATACATACCTAGAAGAGAATAAAAAGTGCCCTGTTGTTATATCTTCATCTCTTACTACTCCTCAGGAGGTGTGTTTACTTGAAGTTCTCAAGATGTGTAAGAAAACAATAGGATGACAAATATTTGACTTGAAAGGCATTAGTCCTTTGGTCTGTACACATCATATATATATGGAGGAAGAAGCTAAACCAATTCGTCAACCTCAAAGAAGATTGAATCCTCATATGCAAGAGGTGGTGCGAGCTGAGGTTCTTAAGCTACTTCAAGCAGGTATTATCTACCCCATATCAGATAGCCCATGGGTGAGTCCTACTCAAGTGGTACCAAAGAAGTCAGGGATCATGGTGGTGCAAAATGAAAAGGGAGAAGAAGTTGCTACATGTCTCACTTCAGGTTGGAGGGTGTGTATTGATTATAGAAAATTGAATGTTGTGACAACGAATGATCATTTTCCATTGCCATTTATTGATCAAGTGTTGGAAAGAGTCTCAGGCCATCATTTCTATTGTTTCTTAGACGGCTACTCCGAGTATTTTCAAATAGAAATCGATGTTGAAGATCAGGAGAAGACTACTTTCACATGTCTATTTGGAACATATGCCTATAGAAGAATGCCTTTTGGTTTATGTAATGCACCTGCAACATTCCAATGATGCATGTTAAGTATCTTCAGTGATATGGTGGAGCAAATTATGGAGGTTTTCATGGATGACATCACCATATATGGAAGTACATTTGAGGAATGCTTAGTTAACTTAGAAGCGGTTCTGAACAGATGCATTGAAAAGGACTTGGTGCTTAATTGGGAGAAATGTCATTTTATGGTACAGCAAGGAATTGTTCTTGGCCACATCATCTCCGAGAAAGACATTGAAGTTGATAAAGCAAATGTGGAACTTATTGTCAAATTGCCATCCCCAACAACTATAAAAGAAGTAAGGCAATTGCTTGGCCATGCAGGGTTCTACAAGAGGTTTATAAAAGATTTCTCTAAGCTTTCAAAGCCTCTTTGTGAACTATTGGGTAAGGACACTAAATTTGTATGGGATGAGAGATGTCAAAGGAGTTTTGAGCAACTGAAGCAATTCTTGACAACCGTTCCAATAGTAAGGGCTCCTAACTGGCAACTACCTTTTGAAGTAATGTATGATGCCAGTGACTTTGCTATAGGAGCTGTTCTTGGCCAAAGAGAAGATGGAAAGCCCTATGTGATCTACTATGTGAGCAAAACATTGAAAAAAGTGCAAAGGAACTACACAACCACAGAGAAAGAATTGTTAGTTGTAGTGTTTGCCTTAGACAAGTTTCGTGCTTATCTAGTAAGGTCTTTCATCATGGTTTTCACTGACCATTCAGCCTTGAAGTATTTATTGACAAAGCAAGATGCAAAAGCAAGGTTGATTAGATGGATTCTCTTACTACAAGAGTTCAATCTCCAAATCAGAGATAAGAAAGGAGTAGAGAATGTGGTAGCTGACCACCTTTCAAGGTTGGCTATAGCACACAATTCCCATGTTTTACCTATTAATGATGACTTTCTAGAGGAATCACTCATGTTGCTAGAAAATGCTCCTTGGTATGCTCATATTGCTAACTATCTAGTTACTGGTGAAGTTCCAAGTGAGTGGAAAGCACAAGATAGGAAGCACTTCTTTGCAAAGATTCATGCCTACTATTGGGAAAAACCTTTTCTTTTCAAGTATTGTGCAGATCAAATAATAACGAAGTGTGTCCCTAAAGAAGAGCAACAAGGAATCCTCAGTCATTGCCATGAAAGTGCATGTGGAGGCCACTTTGCCTCTCAAAAAACAGCCATGAAGGTGTTGCAATTAGGTTTTAGTTGGCCATCACTTTTCAAAGATGCCCACACCATGTGTAGGAGCTGTGATAGATGGCAAAGGCTTGTGAAGCTGACACGAAGGAATTAAATACCTATGAACCCCATTTTAATAGTTGATCTCTTTGATGTTTGGGGCATTGACTTCATGGGACCTTTCCCAATGTCTTTTGGTAACTCTTACTTTTTGGTGGGGATAGACTATGTTTCTAAATGGGTTTTGGCAATCCCATGTAAACACAATGATCACAGAGTTGTTCTCAAGTTTTTCAAAGAGAACATCTTCTCAAGATTTGGGGTGCCCAAGGCCATAATCAGTGATGGGGGTACTCATTTTTGCAACAAGCCTTTTGAAACTCTTTTAGCCAAGTATGGGGTGAAGCATAAGGTAGCTACACCTTATCACCCTTAGACTTTCGGGCAAGTTGAGTTAGCAAATAGGGAAATCAAGAATATATTGATGAAGGTGGTAAACACGAGCAGAAGAGATTGGTTTGTTAAGCTCCATGATTCACTATGGGCATATAGAACAGCTTACAAGACTATTCTTGACATGTCTCCTTATCGCCTAGTCTATGGCAAAACATGCCATCTCCCTATGGAAGTTGAATATAAGGCTTGGTGGGCAATTAAGAAGGTAAACATGGACTTAACCAAAGCCGGGATAAAGAGGTGCTTAGACCTTAATGAGATGGAGGAATTAAGAAATGATGCCTATATCAATTCTAAAGTTGCAAAACAGAGGATGAAGAGGTGACATGATCAGTTAATCTCCAACAAATAATTTCGGAAGGGACAAAGAGTCTTACTCTATGACTCTAGGCTCCATATCTTTCCTGGAAAGCTAAAGTCAAGGTGGATAGGCCCTTTCATTATTCACCAAGTGCATCTCAATGGAGTGGTGGAACTACTAAATTCCAACAGCACAGACACTTTCAAAGTCAATAGCCATCGTCTCAAACCATTCATGGAGCCATTCAATCAAGACAAGGAGGAAGTCAGCCTCCTTGAGCCACAAAAATCCTGACCAAAAAGGGGTTAGATGGACTTAGTCTTTTTGAAGACTAACCAAAGTCCATGTTTTATGTTTTAATTTTGTTAATTTAAAAGCTTTATTAATTGTTTTAATTTTGATCTTATCTTTGATTCATTTTATTTTGATATAACTTAGACTTTTTGAATTATCAAAATCAGGAGGAATTTCAAAAGAAGTGGAGGAAAGCCACAGAGAGCCAAAGAATGACAAAAACAGAGGAATTTATTTTGCTTGCGAAAATTTCACAAGGTAAAAAATCATCATGCGAAAATAGGGTCTTCTTGCGAAAAAATTTCGCAACCAAAAAGCTCCCAACTGCGAAAATTTTCGCAACTGCGAAACCACATCTAGGCACACGTGTGCCATTTCGTAGCCCCAAAGCCCATTTCACAACTACGAAATGAGCTGTAAAATCCCCAAGGCATAGCTTTGCAAGCAAAAGGCCTCATCCTGCGAAAATTTTCACAGCTGTGAAACCACATCCAGGCACACGTGTGCCATTTTGCAGCCTCCATAGCCCATTTCACAGCTGCAAAATGAGTTGCGAAACCACCTGCGAAATCCCCCATCTAGCTGTGAAATTCCCATCACGTTGCGAAAAGGCCCTCCAGCTGTGAAAATGCCAACCGTCATTTGAATATATTTTTAAGCCTCTAAATTCCAAAATTTTCATTTCGCAAAGCTATTTTAACCTGCGAAAAGTCTCTTTAGGTTGCGAAACTAAGGAACATTAGAGGGCCATCTCCAAGGGAAGTCCAACGGGCGTGCATCTGAAGAACACCCTGCGCACCTCCGCCTACCCTTTGGAGCCTTTTCACTTCAGCCATGGCCAAAACGAGAGGAGCCAAGACCCATCTCCATCAGCCCACAGCAGTAGACCAAGAGCCTTACCTGTGCAATACTCCATGAATGAGCCTCCATAGCCACCCGCCATGCCACTTTCCGAAGATGGAGCGCCGCCTAGTCCTCCTCAGTGAAGATATCAGACCAAGAGACCACCCACTACACCAGGGGCAAGCTCTTCACGCCCTAAGAAGTTAGTTAGTCGCCCTATTGCGAAGAAAGCCAGAGTCTCAGGTCCAGTAGAGCCATTAAAGCCTCCACAGCCTTAGCCGCCTACTATAGAGTCTTAGATTCCTTCTAGGATGACTCCGAAAGTGATTATCAGGCGACCTATGGTTACTCAGTCACCCATAGAGGGAAATTTGGATTGCCGGGCTAGGCTATTCCACTCTGAGCTATGTTTTAATAGAGATACTTTCAGACACCAGCTAGAGCTTAGAGATTCATTCCACTTACTGCAGAGGTACCATTTGGAGCACCTGATGACTCTAAGGGATTTCTTCTATCCCCGAGTAGTGTTAGAATTTTATCAGTCCATGACTACGCATCGCGTCCGGGATCCTACTGTCATCCACTTCACTATTGATGGACGTCATGGTATCTTAGGAGCCAGACACATTGCAGAGGCCCTGCGCATTCCATATGAGCCAGTGTGTCCAACAGATTATAGAGAGTGGACTCATCCTTCCCAGAGTAATATGGTCCGTATATTGTCCAGGGGGACATCCACACGCTTGTTTCTTTTAAGGAAGGAGCTTCCACCCAATATGTTTCTTCTGGATGCGCTCCTACGCCACAACATATTTCCACTTCAGCATATGGTGTAGAGAAGGGGAGTTATACTTGAGGCCTTGTTCAGGATATCAGAGGGTTTTTACTTTGGCCCTCATCATTTGACCATGACCGTTCTTCTTTACTTTGAAGAGAAGGTCCATAGGAAGAAGCTATAGAGAGCAGATGCCATTCCACTGCTTTTCTCTAGGTTGTTCTGTCAGATATTAGAGCATTTGGGCTATCCTTCTGAGCCTTAGCTTGAGCGTAGACGCATTTGACGAGAGATATTCACTCTCGACAAATGGACTAGCATGACGGCTTATGTTGCATATCTAGGAGCCCCAGCTGAACTAGAGCATCTAGAGATACCACAAAACGAGCAGCCAGAGCAGGCTGAGATACCTACAGAGATCATAGCATCTGCCCCTACAGTGCCTTCTATAGTACTCACGCTTGAGGCCACATTTTTTGCTCCTCCTACCACTCCTGAGACTCCACCAGTTGTACCAGCTACATCCGCGCCTCATCCATCTGAGTCTAATATCGCCATATCTATTTCAGAGTTTAGAGGCCTATGTCATACTTTGCAGACATTGACCGCTACTCAGAGCGTCCTTGCCCAACAGATGGCAGCCGTACATGCACATCAGGATCAGCTTATCGCCACCCAAACCCAACATACTACCATCTTTAGGCAGATACAATAGCATTTAGGTATTTTATCGCCATCTGAGTATGATATGCCTGGCCCATCAGAGCCTACAGATCCATCCCAGGACACTCCTCTAGCAGAGCAGACTGTGCCCCATGAGGAGACTATTATAGGAGAGATTGAGTTATCGATCCCAAGCACTCAGACTTCCACACTAGAGCCATCGTCTCCACATGATCCTCCCACCACCACTTGATCATCTATCTATTTTTTTTTTGTATTTACTTATTATAGTAGAACTCGTAATCCCATGTTTTTTATGTTTTATATATTGGGATTGGATGTATTACTTGTTCTTAGTTCATAGTGTACTTTCTTAAAGTAATACATATCCATCAATTTTTAGTATACTTGGCATAATATCATTTTATTTCCTCTACTCATAATTTTTTGTTGTTTTTGAATCATGTGGTTTCTCTTAGACGACTCAGACTTCATGTCACTCAGGAGGTACCACTTTCTTCCTATATTTTTTATTACTACTCAAAAAGTGCTATTTGATAGCTTGTAATTAACTCTTTTAAACACTTTTGAGTAGTAGTTATCACCTTTTAACCCAATTAACATATTAAGGACCCTTGCAATCAATTCTAATCAAATTGTGTTAAGTTTTGGTGTTTTGATAGCTTTTTGATCACCAAAGCAATCCGAGATTGAGGAGAGTTCTTTGGAATCCATGGCAAAGATGTCCGGATAGGGCGTCCGGACACACCATCGGAGGGCGGCGGAACATGGGCTGTGGCAGGCTTTCGGAATGAAGTAGCAAGGCTTGCTCACTTTAGTCAATGATCCGGACAACATATCTGGATAGGATATGCTAACGTCTGTGGTGTGATGTTCACGAGTGTCATGTGCTTTTTCCTGAGGGAGTCCGGATAGGGTAGTGGACCATGTGTCCTCTTAGGGAATCCGGATGGAGTTGATCCGGATAACGATGCGCGCTCCGTGTCATCAGGGGGAGGGGTCCCTACACCTTGCACATGCAGACGGTCCCCCTTGCGACGGGCGGCATAACTCATTCCACCCGAGGAAGAATTATGTCCGGCCGACATTCCACCTTCTCCGGATATTTCACATCCGGTACCTGACGCCGGATGGGAGAGGAGGGCGTTTCAACTTCCCCGGTCAGACATGTCCGAATCCTCTGATCGGATATTTCACATCCGGCACCTGACGCCGGATGAGAGAAGAGGGAGTTTCAACTTCCCCGGTCAGACATATCCGGATCCTCTGATATCGCTTACCCGGAGAGCATCCGCGACCGACAATTCAAATTCCCCGGACAGCTTGGCTCATCAAATACTTGCGATTCGCCGGATCCATTCCCGCCCACAATAAAAAAGCAAACTCTGATAATACTGACGACCAAGTCTCCATTTTGCATAGTGCAACGGATTTTCTCCTGAAGCTTCCTGATATTTCCGACCAACTTTTTGAGATATTTTGCTTTAGATATTTGATGTCTAAATCCCTAAACTCTCCTTGTAACCCACCTATCATAGGATTCCTTAGTCTTTAAGTAAGAAAAAAGGGTGAATAACCTCTGATATAAAGTTTGTAATTTTCTTTAAGAAAGGGAGTCGGGAGCTTGTTCTCAGAAGCATCCTTTGTACAATTTTGCAAGAAATATATTTTACAGAGCACTTGCTCTGTTTTTCCTATATATTTTTGTTTTCTCATTCTTTTTCTTACTAGCCAAACAAGCTCTGAGGAAGTTTCCTCAGAGAATGAGTGCCTAGACTTTTAGTTTCTTGGAGCTAAGGTTGTCGGGAAAGGTTCCAAGTGCAAGAATTTATAGCTTTGTGGTTTCAGTCATTAAAGAAGAGAAAGTGTGATCCTTTAATGATTTCTATGTTTTTAGTTAACTTAAAACACCTTCAATTCACTTGAGTGAACACTTGGTAAGGCAAGTGATCTCCATCCATTGAGATGCACTAGTTTACCTCTTGCGAGCTTTTGGGAAGTGACTTGAAGGTAGGATTTTCTAGAATTGCCAACACTTGGTAAGCTTTTAGACTCCAAGGAGACATCCATTAGTTATCTCGTGCGAGCTTGAGAAGGGAAGTCCAAAGTTAAAGCTCACCTTGAATGGAAAATGCTAGGTGAGAGGCACGAGCCATTGCAAGTTGCATCAGTGAGAGAGAATTAGAGCTGAAATCCATTTAAAGGATATATCTGTACAACACCGGTTAGAGAATTGACTATATGTTAATTCTCTAATGCGAGGAAATGAACCAAATGACTAGAGCTCTGTTTTTGCATCAGGAACCTCCCATGTGAACCCAAACCTCCAAGGAATGTTTTTCTTCATAAGTAATTTCCATTACTTTCTTTTTAGTTAGCTTGAAACAAAACCTCGTTTAACCAAAGTTTGTGTTTTATTTCTTAAGCTAACCTTGAAATGAAAAAGCACCAATTTAACTTTGAATTGGTATCAGTTGTGAGTTGAAAACCCTTCCCAGAGAACGATCTTAGAGCCACTATGCTATATTAGCTAAAGCTATCCTAATGCATGGTGATATAGGTTATAAATTTTGTTGATTACTCCCTCAATCAAAGAGCACCAGCTGGACATGAATCAGTTGAGACACCAATTGGGAACGAATCAATTTTCAATCGCTCTTACCACATTGAGGGCAATGTTCAGCTTGGTTGGAGAGAAGAGAGTTGAGAAAGGAAGTTTTGTTTTTAATGCTAAGTTATTTTGGTAATTTAGTTGTTTTTGCTTAATTTTTAATTTTTTTTAAAGTTTTTATTCTACTCTCCATGGTTATTAAGGAAAAATTTTCAAAATGAAAAAGAAGAAATTGAATTTGTCTTTTTACGTGATTTGGAGTTTGTATTATGCTTACTAAAGTTGATGAATTGTTGAAACTTCTATTGAATTCAACCTTAGTTCTTCCACTTTAAGCTATTCACACACTGTGCACACTAGGTTCCAATTATAAGATGAAAAACTATTTCACCTCCTGAACTTAGGAAAATTTAGACTTAACCTTATTTTAATAGTGTTAGGACACCTTATAAAAGGCCAATGAGCCTTTGAAAAAAAAGAAAGAAAGAAAAAAATGTTTTACTTGCCTTAAAACCCGAGCAAGGTCTGAGGGGTATATGGTGAAAATCTTTAAAACCTGGTGCCTTAAGCCTTCATTGGTTGGGAGTCACCAACCTCAATGCTCGTTACAAGGGTGAATAGGTGGAGTTTAACATACTGTAGGTGCTTGGGTATTGAATTCCATTCTCAAAAGTCCGGTGTAAAATCCGAGGAGTTAGTGGTTGAAAGATCCTTAAAGCTTGATGCCCTAAACCTTAATTGGTTGGGAGTCATCGATGGACCTCCGTTACATGGAAAATTTAGAAAACAATACCTTTAGCTTTGTACTCCTATAAGAAAAAAAAAGTTTGAAATAAAAGAGGTGCGTTCTTAGCCTATTGAAGGTTGATTAGTTTGCTAAGATTTGAAAAAAAACTAGGTTGGGGGGAGAGATTAGTTCAACATACTATATTCATAAACTAATAAGTAACACATAGATTTTTGTGGAAGAGTTAGGATTGACCCTTTGGGAGTGGAAACTCTTTTAAAGCTTAAATTTGCATACTGTCTTCTCTTTATGAATTGTGATTAGACAAGTTATTTGATAACTCCTGTTGAAGTTTGAGTTTTATTTCTTTAATGTTCTGTGTGAGAGTTTGATCATCATGCCACTTAAAATTTTTTAAAGTGATTAGCATGATTTTGTAAATTATATTACTGTTTATTTTTCTTTTTCTCTCCTTTATTGCTAAGGAACTAGCAATATGTCGGTTGGGGGGAGTGATTACTACTCAAATAGTGCTATTTTATAGTTTGTAATTAACTCTTTTAAACACTTTTGAGTAGTAGTTATTACCTTTTAACTCAATTGGCATGTTAAGGACCCTTGCAATCATTTCTAATCAAATTGTGTTAAGTTTTGGTGTTTTTAATAGCTTTTTTATCACCAAAGCAATCTAAGATTGAGAGAGAGCTCTATATAATCCATGGCAAAGCAAATGGAAGCTCATTTACAAGAAGAATACAAGCTTTGGAGCTTTGTAGTCCTTTTCCAAAAGCAAATCAAGAATGCAAGGAGGAAAAACAGAGAGAGGAATCTAACACGAAGAAATCCAAGAGGATAGCAACTGTAGGACACATTTTGAGCACTTTTTGGAGTCCATTTTATGCATACTATATGTCGTTTCGAAGCTCGAGAAGTGTGGAGTCCAACACTTCAAACGGTGCACAAATCAGAGCTGAAATGAAGAAGTTATGGCCATTGGAAGACAATCGCACCAAGCTAAAAGACAATTTCGCAAGCTGCGAAATCACAAAGTGCAAGCTGCGAAATCAACCTTTTCTTGCAAAATTTTCACAGGTCATGTTGCAAGCTGCGAAATCCACTTGTGTGCTCCTGGATATTTGCGACCGACTCTTTTAGATTTTTTTCTTTAGATATTTGTTGTTTAAATCCCCATTTTCTCTTTGTAATCCACCAATCATGGGATTCCTTAGTTAGGAAGTAAGAAGAAACAATGAATAACCTCCTATATATCATTTTTAATTTTCTCTCTACAAAGATATCTCAGGATTTTGTTCTCAGAGACCAACTTGTTGTATAGTTTTTAAGAAAGTAATACACAGAGCTTTGCTCTGTCTTACCTACTCATTTTGATTGTATTTTTCTCACTAGCCAAACAAGCTCTAAGGATGTTTCCTCAGAGAATGAGTGGCTAGTCTTTTTGTCTCTTGGAGTTAAGGAAGCTGGGTAAGGTGCCGAATGCAAAAATTGGAAGTTTTGTTGTTTCAGCTTTTAATGAAGAGAAAGTGTGACCCGTTAATGGTTTCTATGTTTTTAGTTAACTTAAAACGCCTTAAAATCACCTGGGCCAACACTTGGAACGGCAAGTGGTCTCCGTCCATTGAGATACACTAATTTATCTCTTGCGAGCCTTTGGGAGGTGGTTTAAAGGTAGGATTTTCTAGAATAGCCAACACTTGGTAAGCTTTTGGACTCCAAGGAGACATCCATTAGTTATCTCTTGCGAGCTTTTGACGGATAATCCAAGGTTAAGAATCACCTTGAATGGCGAATACTAGGTGAGAGGTATGAACCATTGCAAGATGATTCAGTGACAGAGAATTAGTGTTTGAATCCATAAAAGGGAAGCATCTGTACCACACCGGTTCGGGAAATAACTATATGTTAAATCCCCAATGCGAGGAAAAGATTCAAGTGATCAGAACTCTATTTTTGTAATAGGAACCTAAGCCTAGTGATCCAAAAACTCCAAGAAACACTTTTCTTTGTAAGTAATTTTCGTTACTTTATCGGTTTCACTTTAAAACCAACATTTTCAAACATCTTTATGTTTTCTTTTAAAGCTAATCTTGAAGTGAAAAAACACCAATTCAGCTTTGAATTAATATCAATTGTAATTTGAAAACCCATCCCAATGAACGATCCTAGAGCCACTATGCTATGCTAGTTGAGGCTATCCTAGTACATGGTGAAATAGGTTTATAAATTTTGTTGATTACTCCTATTTGAGGACCGAAATCAAGGTACACTAGTTGATTGAACACCAATCAACAGGACATACACCAACTGGGCACGGAATCAACTGCTCTAGCTTCAGTGTTTTCAGATGATGTTATACTTGTTGATGATTTGTTTGATGGCCCAGTTGGCCTAGTTGAGGGAGCGTCCTACTTTGTGGACCCACCTCTTTCATTTGATGTTTTATCAGGATTTGTCTCCCGTTCTGACGATGTTCATGATTCTTCCATTATGGATTTGAGCATTTACGAGTATCTGCCTATCTCTTGTGATATCACTTTATCTACACCCTCTTTACCCACATCACAGATATTTGATATAGATGATGAGATTGTACAACACAATTCAGGTGATGACTCTTCTTCGGTTTCTGATTCGAGTCTTGGTGATTAGAGAGTTTCATCTACCAGAGAAGATGTCGAGATTATTGATTTTGGTACAGCAGACCAGCCGAGGGAGTTGAGGATTGGATTAGATTTGTCTACATATGAGAAGAATGGCCTCGCCTAGTTGCTCAGATCGTATTTGGATGTTTTTACATGGTCCTATGAGGACATGCCGGGCTTTGACCCATCCATCGTCCAACATCGTTTACCATTTCTACCCTATGCCAGACCGGTTAAGCAGAAGTTGAGATGATTGCACCCTCGTTGGAGCTTGTAGGTGAAAGAGGAGATTCAGAAGTAGCTTAGTGTGAGATTTTTATCAGTGGTCGAGTATCTCGAGTGGCTAGCCAATGTCGTCCTTGTTCCCAAGAAGGACGACAAGGTAAGAGTTTGTGTTGATTTTTGAGATCTCAACAAGGCCAGTCCTAAAGATGATTTCCCTCTCCCACACATTGACATGCTGGTTGATAGTACAACAGGTCATTCAATGTTGTTCTTTATGGATGGATGGATTTTTCGGGTATAGTTAGATCCTGATGGCTCTAGAGGACATGGAAAAGACATCATTCATTACCGAATGGGGTACTTACTACTACAGAGTGATGTCGTTTGGTTTGAAGAATGCAAGAGCTACTTATCAAAGAGTAGCAACTACTCTATTCCATGACATGATGCATCAGGATGTTGAGGTTTATGTAGATGACATGATAGTGAAATCCCGAGATAGATCAGACCACCTAGCAGCTTTGGAGAGGCTTTTTAAGAGCATTAAGCAGTTCAAATTGAGACTGAATCCCAAGAAGTGCACTTTTGGAGTGACTTCTAGGAAACTCCTAGGATATATGGTCAGTGAGAGAGGCATAGAGGCAGATCCGGATAAGATCAGAGCCATCCTTGAATGCCTGTGCCGATGACCGAGAGAAAGATTAGAGGCTTCTTAGGTAGACTTCAGTACATCAGTAGATTCATTGCCAGATTGACAGACATTTGTGAGCCCATTTTTCAACTCTTGAGGAAGAGTCAACCTGCTGTTTGGGATGATCAGTGTTAGCGTGCATTTGAGAGGATCAGAGAGTACTTGTTGTCACCTCCAGTCTTGATGCCTCTTACACCAAGCCGTCTCTTACTCCTATACCTGTCGATATCAAACGTAGTTTTGAGTTGCATGTTGGCTCAACTCGATGATTCAAACAAAGAGCGAGCTATTTATTATTTGAGTAAGAGAATGTTGGATTATGAGACGAGATATGTCATGATTGAGCACTACTGCTTGGCATTGGTTTGGGCTTGATTACTACCAAAAAGTGCTATTTTGTAGACCTAATTATAATGGTTTTAAGCACCTTTGTGTAGTAATCATATTCATTTAACCCAATTAATTCATTAAGGTCCTTAGTAATTGGTTTTAACCATTTTGTGGCAAGTTTACATGTTTTTATCAGCTTATGAATCAATTCAAGCATGCCAAATGATGGAGGAGCTAATTGGACAAGTTAAAGCAAGGATTTTGGAAGTTTACAGGCTTGAATTTCAAGTGGAAACACGAGCACAAGCAAAGAGAATGCAAAGAGGAAAAACAAGCAAAGTGAAGAAAACAGAGGACAATAGCTGCAGTCTTCTTTCGCACTTTTGGGGCACTTCCCGAAGTCAATTTTCTACATACTATATACCATTTCAAAGCTCAGGAAGTTAAGAATCCAACACTTCAAACCGTGTACAATTTGGAGCTGAAATGAGGAAGATATGGCCTTTGGAAGACAACTGCATCAAACCTTACGGGAATTTCGCAAGGTGAATTTCTCCTTGCGAAATTTCGCAAGGGGATTTTCCTCACGATGCGAAATTTTGCCATTTCGCAACATTGCGAAATTTTCGCAAGGAGAAATTCACATTGCGAAAATGCCAAATCTCCTCTGTTTCTCCACGCACGCACCACCGACTTCCCAGATATTTTTAGCTTGATATTTTCTCATGTAAATTCCTTTTGTAACCTTGTATTCAGCCATCATAAGGCTTTATCTTGTAATTTTGCTATATATAGAGGTGCACAACACCTCCAAACGAAAGGGGATTGGAATGGACGGATGGGGTGATCGATCCTCTGTAGATTAAATTAGAATTATATAAAGCTCTGTTTTTCTTCTTTTCTCTTTTCTTTCTCATTTTCTTAGTAGCCAAACAGCCTCTGAGGACTTTTCCTCAGAGGATGGTTGGCTAAAACCTTTAAGTTTCTCAAAGTATGGATGTTATGTGATGGCTTGGATGCAATCCCATGGAAATTTCTCGCACCCGGAAGGTAAGGTAGTCGTTTTTCATTAATGGTTCATTAATGTAAATTTTGGTTTTTATTTCCTTTGGACAACTTCCAACGGCCAATACTTGATAAGCTTTTGGATTTCTATCCATTAGTTATCTCCTACGAGCTATTGGAAGGTGAGGTTTTCAATTCCAAGTTTTGTATTAATCCGTTAGAACCAATTTCAATGGCCATTGAAAGGTGAGTTTATCACCTGGAATGACTTTGAATTGCCAATATTTGGTAAGCTTTTGGCTTTAGACCATTAGTTATCTCTTACTTGCCATTCAAAGGAAGTCTAAGGTGAATAACCATTGATAAAATCCACTACCATCTGTTTTGCCATTTTAAAGGATTAAAACTTGATTTGCTAAATCCATACCGGTTCGGGAAGCAAGCATCACCATAGTTGCAACCCCAACGCGAGGAGCCTATCCTGAGATTTCCAATTTGCATAAGAGTCAGAGCATAGCTATCCTATCTTTGAGAAACTTGTTTTTACACCCTTTCATTTTAGTCTTTAATGTTAGCTTAAATTAGTTTAAATCTTTCTAAAACATTTTCATCTTCTTTTAAAGCTAACATCCATAAGAAAATCACCTATTTTCCTAATTTGAATATCACTTGTGTTTGCGAAAACCCTTCCCAGTGAACGATCCTAGAACCACTATGCTATAGTAGCTTGGCTACTTTAGTAATAGTATTTAAGGTATAAATTTTGTTGATACGCCTTTAAAGCTAAGCTACCATGAGTCGCATCAGGGCTACTCGGAGACTGAGACATTACATGACCTAGTATTCAGTGCACTTAATTTCCCATCTTGATCCTCTGAGATATTTGTTTGACAGACCTGCTTTGATCGGATGACTCATGAGATGGTTGGTACTTTTGACTGAGTTTGACGTTCATTATGTCACTCAGAAGTCTATCAGATGGAGCATTGTTGCAGATCACTTAGCCTCATTACCAGTTTTTGATGGTAGAGCTATTGATGATGATTTCCAGATGAGGATTTTGCTATTGTGACTAGTCTGTCCGGTTGGCATATGTATTTTGATGGTATGGCCAACCATTCTGGATACGGGATAGGTGTCTTGTTGATATCCTCTCGTGGTGACCACATTCCTAGATCTGTTCATTTGGCATTCTCGGATCGACATTCTGCCATGAACAATATTGTTGAGTATGAGGCTTGTATCTTGGGATTAGAGACAACTTTTGAGCTTGGGATCAGACAGATGAGGTGTTTGGTGACTCCAATATGGTATTGAGACATATTCAGGGTGAGTGGAAGACTAGAGATGTTAAGTTTAAGCCTTACCATGCATACTTAGAGCTACTGGTTGGAAAATTTGATGATTTGAGATATACACATTTGCCTAGAGCGCAAAACTAGTTTGTTGATGCCTTAGCTACTCTAGCTTTCATGATTGATATTCCTGTTGATGCCATTGTTTGCCCCTTACTGATTGAGTTGAGATCTGTTCTTGCCTATTGTTGCTTGATTTATGAGACAAAGTTTAATGATGACTTGCCTTGGTATCATGACTTATACCAGTTTTTGAGACTTGGCGCATATCCTGAGGCTGTCACGGCCAAGGATAAGAGAGCATTGAGATAGTTGGCCACCCGATTCGTGATTTGTGGCTAGACTTTGTACAGACGATAAGTTGATGGGATGTTACTATTGTGCCTAGACCGCGCCTCTGCCAATCGAGTGATGAGAGAGGTTCATGCGAGAGTTTGTGGACCACACATGGGAGGGCATATGTTAGCCCGTAAGATCATGAGGATTGGCTATTTCTGGTTGACCATGGAGATAGATTGTTGCCAGTTTGTTCAAAGATGTTCAGAGTGCCAGATTCACGGGGACCTTATTCATGTATCTTCTTCAGAGTTACATGCACTGACTTCGCCATGACCATTTTCAGTATGGGGCGTAGACATTATTGAGAAGATTTCGTCTAAGTCTTCCAATGGTCATGAGTTCATCTTGGTTGCCATCGATTACTTCACCAAGTGGGTGGAGGCTGCTTCGTATGCAAGATTGACATTATATGAGGTTGCTAGTTTCATCAGATCACGCATTATCTGTCGCTATGGAGTCCTTCATGAGCTTATTTCAAACAGATGAGTGCATTTCAGAGCAGATGTTGACACTCTATTACAGAGATGTGGTATCTAGCATCATAGATCGTCTGCGTATAAGCCGCAAACTAACGGAGCGGTAGAGGCTGCGAATAAAATTATTAAGAGGATATTGCAGAGGATGGTTGAGACTTCTCAGGATTGGTCAAAGAAGCTCCTTTTTGCATTGTGGGCTTATCAGACTTCTTTTCGCACCTCCATAGGAGCCACACCCTACTCCTTGGTGTATGGTATGGAGGCAGTGCTACCAGTTGAGATTGAGATGGGTTCATTGAGAGTAGCATTGGAGTAGCAGATTCCAGAGGCATATTGGGTTCAAGCTCAAACCAGCTCAATCTCTTAGATGAGAGGAGATTGCGGGCAGCAAACCATGCTCATGCCTACTAGAGGAAGATGGCCCATGCTTTTAAGAAGGGGGTCAAGCCTAGACCGTTACAGATGGGTGACTTGGTTCTGAAGGTCATCAGGGGATTGATCAGAGATCCTAGAGGGAAGTTCAAACCCAATTGGAGCGGACCTTACTTCATTAGGGAGTTGACCCCAAAGGGCACTGCATGGTTGATGGATCTAGATGGAAACCGATTCTCAGAGCTGACCAATGTGGATCAGCTAAAGAGGTACTATGTTTGAGACCATGGTCGTAAGATGGGTGGTCATCATTTCGGTTAGCCATATACCCTTTCACCATTTTGATATATAGACCGTTGCTAGCCCATTGAGCCTCGTATGTGCATTATAACATTTCTTTCTTATTGCCTTGCTCACATTTTGCACCGGGATAGGGGCCCTTTAGTGTATGCATGCATTGTTTGGGAGTCTCATGAGTCTTAGACCTATAGGTGCATTTTTCTCTCATTATTTTTTTCCTACCATCACTTTACTGCATTCCATCGTATCTCATTGGTTGTGTTCGTTATCTCTTCTTCTTTATTCTATCTACTGCTTGTTTTGCTTCATGTTCTCTCCACCTTGAGTGGTGATCCTCCTCAGTTCATTACATGGAGGATAGTCACATCATTTCCACTGTCTATTCTACGAACATTGATTCAGAAATCCTTAGTTTGATAAGGTTATCTGGTCAGAGAGAGTTTTTGAGAGTGTGTCTATCCATTATTGATATCACATTTGGGGTTCATTTGTTTATGTTCAGGGTATGCGCATTTGTACATATGTAAAAAAAAAAAAATGAATAAAAAAAATGAAAAGAAAAGAAAAATAAGCACATATGTATAGTATTCTCCGTCATTGAGTGTGTATTTTGATGTTCGAGGGTCACTTTGTTGAGTATGTCTATTGATGGGAGTTCGTATGTGAGCTTTTTGAGACCCTCTATTCTCTGTATTCATTTTGTCGTATATTTTGAGAGTGAGATGAGTGACCTTCTCTTAGGAGCTCTGGGTCATTGTCCCTTCCATCATTACGTTCATTGCTGATGTGACTTCACTCCATGTTTGATTTGAGTTGATCACTACTCCTCTTCGTGTTAATTGCTTCACCATCATTCTCGTTTCTGCTTTTGATTCATCATCTTCGTCTTACCCCTTGTTTTTCCTTATGTTGACACATTTCGGTTTTGGTACCTTCTTTGCATCATCATTACACATCTCATTATCAATTTGATTTTCTTCATTGCCTTGTTATTGTTATCATATTCACATTGGGCACCCTCGGGTCCATGGCTCACGAGATTTTATGTACATGTTGCATTTCATACATGAGGGCATGGGTTTTGATCATTGGGTATTTGGGCCTAGTTTCCCTTCATTTCTATCACCCTATTACCCCAGCCTACGTTACATCTCGTGTCTTAAGACCACCCTGAGGCTATGGGATCAGATGTCGTCTTTGGCAACCCCCACTCGAACAGGTGTTTGAGATTTGATCGATATTTGGATATCATCATGCTTCTTCTTCTGAGAGACGCCTTTTGACGTTCGAACCCGATTCAATTGCGGATTTGGATGACTGGGATTACACATTTGATGATGGATGATTTGAGGTTATCTAATTTTCCGATCTACCATACACCTATGCCTTACTGGGGCATATTTCCCTTTCGATCGAGATTTGTAGATCTTCATGGAGTCACATGATCCTCACCACTCACGGGATGCATGACGAGTTGATAGTCTATTGTTATCTTATCATGATCTCCCAGTGGAGTCTCTCTTGGGCTATTCAGTCAAGCTCACATTTTTCGGCATTTAGATATCATCATGTTTCTTCTTCCGGGAGATGTCTCCTTGATGTTTGGGTTCGATTCAGCTATGGATTTAGATGACTGAGATCACACATTTGATGACGGATGATTTGATGTTGTTCAATTTTTGGCTTATTCCACATCTGATTCCATACTGGGGCATATTTCCGTTTATGTTGAGATTTACAGATCCTCACGGAGTTGCATGCTCATCCCCAGTTACGAGATACATGTTGAGACGATGACATATTTGTTATCTTATCATGATCCCCCAGTGGAGTCTATCTTGAGCCATCCAGTTAGGCCCGTATTTTTTGGCATTCGAATGTCGTCATACTTTCCCTTTTGAGGTACGCCTTTCTAATATGTGAATCTGATTTAGTTATGGACGTGGGTGACTAGGACTCCACATTCGATGAGGGATGATTTGATGTCATTCAATTTTTTGACCTATCACAAATTCGATGCCATATTGTGGCATATTTCCTCTTCGGTTGAGATTTGTAGATCTTCATTTATTTGCATGATCATCCCCAGTTACGATATACACACCAGGCTGATGATTTGACTTCATTTCGCTTTGATTCTTCAGTGGAGCCTTTCTTGAGACATTCGGTCAGGCCCGTATTTTCTGATATTGTCATGATTCTTGGATGGAGTTATCTCAAACACATAAACCCCCATATCATCATTTCAGGGGAGTACAGGTTAGATATCCTATACATCTTTGCTGAGTTATTCTCAAGTCATTAAGACAGACTGGATGCCCTAGTTTCCATACTGGGGCATATTTCCCTCTTTTAGCCATGAAAGTGATTGTTTTCTCACAGGGCGGTTACCGTCTTCATTACTCAGTCGAGAGATGTTTATTCACATTACTGGTCATAGTCTCGATGATTCTTGTCGAGATGAGCCTTTAGATGAGCTCAACCTTCAAGTTTTGATCGTCCTACTATCCATGACTCTTCAGTAGATTGAGATAGCAGTAGTTACCCTGGTGGACTATTCTTTTAAGACTTCCCAGTAGATCATTCATTTGAGATGACATGGACTCCTCCAATAGAGCATTTTGAGTTAGGGGCATCCGACTTGTTGAGACACATCATCAGGTCTTGTGATTCAGTCAGATGGATTGTGAGGCCATATTTATAGTTGATTTGACTGTTCCGACTCGTCAGCGGAGCATCTTTTGAGACTCATGGAGTCTCTTTCAAACCCTACCCGTGGATTGAGAGTTGTAGCAGCATGCTACACTGAGGCATATCTCCCCCTCATTATCTCCTTGCATCCTTAGTTCGATATTCAGAGCCATCATGTCCCTTTTCCGTTTGACGTTCAGAGTGGCATTTTCATTTTGGCGTTCAGAGCCCCACTCTTAGTTTCGGCGTCCAAAGCCATCATCGCTCCTCAGTTTCAACGTTTAGAGTCATCATCGCTTCTCAGTTATGACGTTCAGAGTCATCCTTTTCAATTTGACATCCAGAGATGTCGGTTCTCAATTTTGGCATTCAAAACCACCATCTTCTTAATGCTCGACGTTCAAAGCTAGCATCACTTCTCAGTTACGACGTTTAGAGTTGTCCTTCATAGTTTGGCATTCATAGCCACCATATCTTCTCAGTTTGGGCATTCAGAGTCGTCATTCGCAGTTTGGCGTTCAAAGCTTCCATTTTCTCAGTTTGGTGTTTAGAGTCGCATCTTTAATTCGGCGTTTAGAGCCACCATTTCTTACAGCTCGACGTTTAGAGACACCATCCCTTCTCAGTTCGGCGTTCAGAGCCACCATCTCTTTTCTATTTGGTGTTCAGAGCCACATTTCCAGTTTGACGTTCAGAGTCACTATTTTCTCAGTTTGGCATTCAGAGCCGTGTTTTTAGTTTGGCATTCAGAGCCACATATCCAGCTTGGTGTTTAAAGTCACCGTCCCTTCATAGTTTGGCATTCAGATCTATCATCCTATCATGATCGGGTATTCGTTGCCACATTTTCGGCATTCAGAGCCATCGTTCATAGTTAGGAATTCAGAGTCATCATTCATTCCTGGAGTTTAGAGCCATCATATCTTCAGTTTGACATTCAGAGCCATTAGTCAGTCTGTCATTCAGAGCCACCATTTTCCTCTAGTTCGGCGTTCAGAGTCACATTCCTAGCATTTAGAGTTCCTAGTATTTAGAGCTGCATTTCTCTTTTAGTTCGGCATTCAGAGCCACATTCTTATCATTTAAAGTTCCTAGCATTTAGAGTCATCTTTCTCTTTTAGTTCGATTTTCAGAGCCACATTACTAGCATTTAGGATTGCCATTTTCTTTTAGTTTAGCATTCAAAGTCATTCTTACCATTCAGAGCCAATTTCATTAGTTTTAGGCGTTTAGAGTTGTGTCTTCATTTTGACATTCAAAGCCATTGTCCATCTTGGCATTCGGTGCCACCATCTTCCTTTAGTTTTGGTGTTCAGAGCTATCGTGCATACTCATTCAGGCATTTAGAGTCACCATATTTCCTCATTTTGGTGTTTAGAGTCGTTTTCCCCTAGCCTTGTCATTCATACTCATGGCTCCTAGCATTCATATTCGCTGGCATTGCAAATATTGCTTTCACGATTTTACGTTCGTCCTCATTTTCCTCACCTCATTACCTCGTGCTTATCGTTTGTTCATCGCGTTCTTCTAGGCTTCCCCTTCCCCTGCACATGACATAGTCCATTGAGTTCACGACACATATTTTGATCATGTTGTTGGGCACCCTACACTTAGCGTTCTCATGTAGTTCACATAGGGTAGTCTCCTTTGGATGCATTCTTTCCTGTACTCGAAGGTGGTTTGACCATTACTCATCTTTGACATCGATTTTCGAGTCACTTTTGGAGACATCTTAGAGAGAGTCTGGGTCCTTGGTGTAGCTTTAGAGGCACCTTGAGAGATGTTTTTCTCTTAGGATCAGAGCCCTTTTGTTTGGTTTGAGTGAGTTTGTGTTCTACTTGTATATTTTTAGGGGTCTTTCTTTGTTCTTCGGAAGAGTTCACTTCATTCCACTCACTTTTCACACTTTTTTTTCACTCTAGTGTTCATATTCCTTGCACTCGTGAACTCTACCGAAGAGGGGCATATTTTTAGACCCCCCTCGGATAGAGGGGTCGAATTTTATTTTATTTTTTTATTATTATTTTTCTGGCCACCCTGAGAAGGAGTCGTTCTTGGGTAGCCAAACAAGACGGAAGGTGAAGAAAGAACAACTGGTGGGTGAGCTGTTTTGGGCAGTTGGATGGGATAGGAAGAAGAGATGGCAGAGAGCTAGTTGAGGCTATAGAAAGGACGACGACTGAAGTAAGGGGGTACCAACATTGCCTAAAAAGAAATATATTTTTTTGGGCTGTGATAGGGGGATATATATAGCTTGGAGGAGAAGCTAGCGGGGGAGGAGGAGATTTTTCCTTTGGCTGTTGGAGAGAAACCAAAAAGAGTTTTTGGGTTACAAGGAAGAGGACGTGTTGGTGGCTGGTTACAGAGGAGCGTGTTCGGCAACTTGAGGAAAATGAGATAACCTTTATAGAAGCAAAACCGAAAGGAGTTATTTCAGGTATGATTGGCGTATGTTTCGGGTTCTTTTATACTTTCATGCTTTTGTTTCTATATTTTTTACTGGACTTTGTATGTTGTTGGTTGTTTGTTGTTTGTGTGGACATTAAAGGGCCACAAGGTTGTCTTGCTGAATCTGATTGTATATATGCATGTTCCGTTTCGCTTCCATTTTTTGTGTTTTTTATTTCTCTGGTAAGTATCTAATGTTTTAGCCCATCATTGAATGTGATCCTCAAAGATCATGTTCTTACTCATTTTTTATTACACCCATATTTTGCCCATTGATCTTCATGAAATGGAGCTGGATTTAACAGTGTTATCTTCTCTTGCATCTGCCCTATTTTTCTTCACATTCACCATTCTCTTTCTCTTTTCTGTTTTCTCTTCCATGAATTTCCTTTTTTGCTCACTCTCTCACATCTATTCTTTCATCTCTATCGTCTCATTCTCTTTTAATTCTTAGAGCCTCCTATATTTTTGGGATTATTATAAGAAAACTAGAGGCAAAGTTTTCAGGCATGGAGTCAACGTTTTCTGGTAACTGATTTTTTTCCTTCTTTTATCATTTTTTTGAACTTTTTTTTTGGTCTTTTTGTTGGTGGGTGCTGAACAAATGTGTTGTCTTTCCTTGTTTATGATGTGCTCTTCACAATGCTTGTTTGATTGAAGTCGGGTGCACATGGGTTTGCTTTTTGTGCTATATTTTGTGGCTTTATTTTGCTTTTTTTAGACCTATTTATTGCTTTGCTGTTGAGAAATGAGAATACATGTGGGGTAGTGTTTGGATGAGAAATATGTTTCTGGTTTTTGTGTTTTATCAGGGTAAAAAAAATTGTTCTTTATTTTGTCCTGTATGTGTGTTGTGCTGTGTTGCTTTCAGTTTGGGTTGTTTACTTATGGGTTTTGTTTTGTTCACTTCTTTTATTGTGTTAATATGTTGTTGGGTTCCTCAGCAAATCTATTAATAAACCTTATATTTTTCTGGGGAATATTGGCATCTTTTGTTGCCCTTAAGACTAGTGAACAACTAATTAGTAGTGAGATTTTCTAGTCATGTTTCTACCTTATGTTAATTAGGTTATTGTAGGGGGTTCCTTTTGTAGGATGGTGTTGGTTTTTGACTGACCCAAGCACATTCCTGGATCATACTTCAAGGGTGTGATTGTTTGATTGCCATCATTTTTTCATGATTTACATGTGATCTACTTCTGCTAATGGAATTGAGAAGGGTTTGCAATACAATGGCAGGGCAAACCATGATTAAAAAAAGTAGCTTTGGCAATGAAGAAACAAATTAAAATCTTTGGAAAAAAATCATTATATTCTCAAATAATTTTTTGAAATTCCGATTCTCAAATTTAATTTTTAAACTTCGATTTTTAAATAATTCTTCAAGATTCCAATTTCCAAATTCAATTTCCAATTTCCAAAATTCCAATTTTCACATTTATTTATTTAATCATTATTATTATTATTTTACTTATTTATTTATTTTTAAAATTTTCATCTTTAAATAATTCTTCAAAATTCCGATTTCCAAATTTAATTTCCAAAATTCCAATTTTCACATTTATTTATTTAATCATTATTATTTTCGTTATTATTATCATTGTTTTATTTATTTATTTATTTATTTATTTTAAATTCCATCTTTAAATAATTATTAAAAATTCAGATTTCCAAATTTAATTTCCAATTTCCAAAATTCCAATTTTCACATTTATTTATTTAATCATTATTATTTTCGTTATTATTATTATCGTTTTATTTATTTATTTATTTTTAAAAATTCCATCTTTAAATAATTCTTCAAAATTCCGATTTTCAAATTTAATTTCCAATTTCCAAAATTCCAATTTTCACATTTATTTATTTAATCATTATTATTTTCGTTATTATTATTATTGTTTTATTTATTTATTTATTTTTAAAAATTGCATCTTTAAATAATTCTTCAAAATTCCAATTTCTAAATTTAATTTCCAATTTCCAAAATTTTAATTTTCACATTTATTTATTTAATTATTATTATTTTCGTTATTGTTATTATTTTATTTATTTTTTTAAAATTGTATCTTTAAATAATTCTTCAAAATTCCAATTTCCAAATTTAATTTCCAATTTCAGAAATTCCAATTTTCCAATTTCTGAATTTAATTTCAATTTCCAAAATTCCAATTTTCACATTTATTTATTATTATGATTATTATTATATTTATTTTTAAAAATTCCATCTTCAAATAATTTCCAAGATTCCAATTTTCATAATTTAATTTTCATAGTTCCAATTCTCAAATAATTTGCTAATTTCTTTCAAATTTAATTTCCAAAGTTTCAATTCCTTAATTTATTTTCAAAACTCCAATTCTCAAATAATTTTCAAAATTCCAATTTCTTTCAAATGTAATTTGCAAAATTCCAATTCTTAAATTGAATTTTCAAAACGCCAATTTTCATGTAATTTTCGGGCTTTCAATTTTCAAATAAATTTCAAAACTTTAGTTTTCTTTCAAATAATTTTGATTTCACTCCAGTTTTCAAATATTTCTTTAATTCTACCACTCTTCATTTTCCCTTAAAGTTCAGGGTCACTAAAAATCCTGTTTTTAATAAACCTGTTGCCTTTTTCTTTCAGGCAAGCACCTTCATAAATTTTTCTTTGATTTTAATATAATTTTTCTGTTTTTCTTTATTTTTAAATAAGCAAGAATGAATTTTTCATGATTCCAAAATAATGGAATTTGTGAGACTAATTCATGCAAGATAAATTGGGCTTTGGTGGGGGCCTCACATATAAGTTTTCTCTTCTGATTGTCAATTGTCATACTTAATGGATATTGTCTGATCTTTGTCTTGTTCTTTGATATGCATGTGCTAATTTTATACTTGAGTTAACCTTGTTTCCATGATAGCGCACTATTACTTGCTGCTAAGGTATGATCTCACTCTCACTTTGCTTATTCTTATGCATGATTTGTTTTATTATTTGATTATTTCATTGTATCCATTAATTTCCTTATCAATTGCCACACTTGTTTCACCTTATTTAGTAGAGACTGTATGTATACGAGCTTAGAGGGGTGCTACGGCTCACCATCGTACCTTCCCAATAGGTAACCTGACCCTTGAACCTAGACTCGATTTTTCGAAGACCTGTTTTTTTCCTTCAAGAGTCACATTTAGGGTTGTCATTTCTTATTTTGTTTTTCCCTTAAAAAATAAAACAAAAATAAGTGGCGACTCCAAGTCTTTCTCTAAAAATCATAATTTTTCACAAATAAATAAAAAAAGAGTTTCGCCATCGAGTGGAAACACATCAAGCAAAATGCAGGGTCCATAATATTATACGATGATAAAATTTGTGACATTGGTTAATAATAATATGATATAATATGTGATGATAATAAATTTGATAATGAATATTGAATAACTATGGCTGATTATATTATGTGTTATAACTGTCTTGTTAAGTTGTTAGTTTTTTACACCATCAAATCCAGTCAAAACATTTGTGCAAAATTTAAATGGTAGGTTTATATTACGATATTAAAATAAAGAATAAAAGAGAAAATAAATTGGAACTATATAAAAGCAAACTTCTTTGACAGTTACTTCTCTTATTTGCTTGTCCTTTAGATCAATTTTTGGTTTCTATAAAAGGAAATTTGAAATATAAAAAATAATTTTAGGTTATGTTTGGTTCACGAAAAGTACTAAGGAAAAAAATTATTTTTCTTTATTTGATTTTATTACTAAAAATTTGAAAAAAAAACAAAAAAAAAATTAAAATTAGTTAAAAATTTATATATATTTAAATTATTTAATCTTTATATAGAAGAAATAAAATGACTTTAAAGTAATATATGAAAATAATTTATTGATTTTAAATCTTTTTTTTTTCTTTCCATCATTTTTTTTTTCTCTATTTTGCTTTCTCTCACATTTTCCCTCAAATTGTCTAGCAATTGAACATAACTTTTAGTTTTTTTTTTTTTTTTTACTTTTTTTTATTAGCATTTCACGTACTTAATATGTGAATTATGAAATGTTTGTTTGTGAAAATTAGATTCACATGTATTTTATTATGTATGGTTATTGAAATTTGCTCACATAATGTTGGATTAAGGGTATGGAAACAAAGGACTAGCCCAAAAGACACAAACAAATAACATAATGAATCATAAGAAAAACTTATCGGCTGAGGCGTGACAAGCATTGTCCCTGAAATAGATCTACCCTCCTTGAAGACAAACTCGGTGCACTAGGGTACTAGTGGTCTACTTCCAGGATTCAGTAGTCAGAGAATCTCGCCTTGGATGCACTCAGTAAGCGAGACGTGTACAACTCGGGTTTTGAAAAATTCCTCCAGATAGATGTAGGAAAAGCTCTTTGAAAAAAAAAAAAAACTCTTTGAAAAATTTGGTATTTGTATTTTGAGAGTGAGGGGGTGACCTGCTTTTATAGGCCATTAACACAGTCCCAACGAGATTCTACTTGTAAGTCGAATATGATTGAAAGTGGAATGAGATTCTACTTATAAGTGAAACAAGACTCCACTAGCACAATCCCAATAGGACTCTTCCTAAAAATATTCTAAGTCAAATGGAATAAAAATTAAAATTAAAAAAAAAATTATTTTGAATTAAAAAAAATAGTTGAGTTCGATTAAACACTTTTTCACATTTACACTTTTCCTACAATCCTCCACAAAGTGTAGATATGAAAGGAGAGAAAAAAAATGGAGGAAAAAAAATCCAATGCATCGGTACTTGTGCCCAATGGCTATGAACCGGTCTTAGGACAAATAAGTATTGAATCACAAAACATGGTGAAAATAAATTTCTATGAACTAGTGTTTCTTGATGTAACTCAAGGGACTTTTATCCACATTGGTTTTTTCAACTACACTATGAGCTATAAAAAACGGGTTGGCACAAATAGGCCATGCTCCCTACCTGAATATTCATGAGAGCTCTAGAGAACCGGCCTAAGTTCTCATAGGAAGCGGCCCTACCTTCACTCTCATATAGGTGAATCCATCAAGTATGTTCTACATTTAAACATATCATCCATAAGGAATATGGTATTCATTAAGAGTAAACACTCAACCTTAGTCAATACAGAATATGCTCTATCTACACCATAGGGATAGACTCTCATACAATTAAAGTCGATAGAGCACTTCAAGTCAACAAGTGATTTGTTATTACCCATATGAACCTACTTCATGGAATTTCCATTATAATAGGTTGGTTTACCACCACTCTTAACTTTTGTAATAGGCATAAGCCTCATTCTTCTCGATGTTTCTTCCACTAGTTTCTTATTTAGTGGTTTGGTCAAAGGATCGGACAAATTCAACTCCGACCTCACAAATTCTAGGAATATATAACCCCTATTTCAAGTAGTTGCCGTAAAATATTGCGTCTTAGGCGTATATGCATGTTCTTTTCATTAAATATTTTACTCTTAGCCTTACCAATTGCAACTTGACTGTCATAACGCATAGACATAAACGGGGTTGGTCTCGTTCATAAAGAGATATCTGCTAAGAGGTTTCTAAGCCACCTAGCCTCAAAACTTGCTTTTTCTAAGGCAATAAACTCAGTCTCCACAGTAGATCGAGTAATGCAAGTTTGCTTGGAAGACTTCCAAGAAACTGCGTTTCCACCAAGAATGAAAACATATCCACTAGTGGATTTCATCTCATTTGAATCTGAGATCCAATTTGCATCACTAAATCCTTCAAGGACACTTGGAAATCCACTATAGCACAAACCATAGTTAATGGTGCCTCTCAAATACTTAAAGACTCTACGAACAGCAGTCCAATGGTCCTGATTAAGACTTTGGGTGTACCGACTCAATCTACCTACTACATAAGCAATGTCAGGTTTGGTACAGTTCATTAAGTACATTAGACTCCCTATGATCTGAGCATACTCTATTTGGGCAACACTATGTTCTCTATTTTTCTTCAACTGTGAGCTGGGATCATAAGGAGTTGACACTGGTTTACTCTATCAAAGTGTTCAAACTTCCTTAGGATCTTTTCAACATAGTGCTCTTGAGAAAGTTTAAGCCCATTAGGTGTTCTAGTTATTTTAATTCCTAGAATCACCTCTTCCTCTCATAGGTCTTTCATATCAAACTTAGAACCTAGGAATTTCTTGGTCTCACACACAATCTCTAGGCTAGTTCCAAAGATCAGCATGTCATCAACATAAAGGTAGATGACTACACATGTGTTATCCTCATACTTGCTGTAGATACACTTATTAGCATCATTAATGGAATATCCATTAGTTACTAACACATGAACAAACTTCTTGTGCCATTGTTTGGGAGCTTGTTTTAACTTATATAGTGATTTAACCAACCTACACACTTTTTTCTCCTTCCCTGGAACCACACAACCCTCAGGTTGTCCCATATAAATTTCCTCTTCCAAATCCCCATTCAAGAATGCAGTCTTGACATCCATTTGGTGTGTCACCAAATTATGAATGGAAGTTAGAGTGATCAATACTCTATTCTAGTCACAGGAGCAAAGGTGTCAAAGTAATCTACATCATTTATTTGTTTAAAGCCTTTGACAACTAAACAAGCTTTATACTTCTCTATGGACCCATCTTGTTTTAACTTTCTTTTAAAGATCCACTTACAACCAATAGTCTTTGCACTAGGAGGTAAATCTACTAACTCCCATGTATGGTTATACATGATTGATTCGATTTCACTCTTAATGGCCTCCTTCCATAATGGTGCATCGGGAGAAGTTATAGTTTATTTGTAGGATTTAGGGTCCCCATCTATTAGGAAGGTGTAGAAATCATCTCCAAGGTTTATTTCTTTCCTATCTCTTTTACTCCTTCTAGTTTCAAATTCAGAAGGTTTAATAGACTTGTCTCTACTTGTTTTCTGAACTTGTTGTTCACCATTTAGTTTCATAGGAAATATGTTTTCAAAGAAATCTGCATTATTTGTTTCTATTATAGTATTAACATCCACAATACTGTTTTCTGACTTAGTAATAAGAAACCTATATGTCGCACTATTCTCAGAATAACCAATGAACATTGCATCAAAGGTTTTAGGACCTAGTTTTCATTTTTTAGGTTCAGGGAAAATAACTTTAGCTTAACACCCCCACACTTTCAGGTATGCTATATTAGGTGCATAACCCTTCCACAACTTATAAGGAGTTTTACCAATTTTCTTGTAAGGTGTTCTATTTTGAATATGACAATCAAATAAGATAGCTTCTCCTCACAAGTTCAAGGATGCTCTTAAACTTATCAACAATACATTCATTATTCTTTTAAGGTCCTATTTTTCCTTTGTTCTACTCCATTAGACTCAGGGGAATATGGAGGAGTAGTTTCATGAATGATCCCATGATCTTCACAAAAAGAATTAAAGGGGTTGGACTCATACTCTCCTCCCCTATCAGCATAAGCCTTTTAGTTTTCTTACTTAGTTGATTTTCCACTTCATTTGTGTACTTGATGAAAACATCTCTTGCTTCATCTTTGTTTCTCAAAAGATATACCCTTGTATGCCTTGAGTAGTCATCTATGAAAGTTACGTAGAATTGTTTACCACCTTTAGTCAGTGTATTTTTTAGGTATCCTAAGTCATTGTGTATTAAACTTAGTAGATCTGATTCTCTTTCAACTGATTTGCAAGATTTCTTTATGGTTTTAGATTCTACATAAGATTCACATTTTCCATGGTTTTCTAAGGTCATTTTAGGGATTAAACTCAATTAAACTATTTTCTTCATATATGAAAAGTTCACATGTCCTAGTCTACCATGCCAATATCACAAGAATCAACTATGTAAGTAGAAAAAAAATATGTATTATTATTGATAATATCCTAAACATTCAACATAAATAAACCCTTATTACAATAGCCTTTTCCCACAAATGCATCATTCTTGGTTAAAACTATTTTATCAGATTTAAACAAAATCCTCACTCCTTATTTTCCAAGCAGAGATACTAACACCAAGTTCCAACGGATATCTGGCACATGAAGAACATCACTGAGGGCAAGCACTTTTCCAGAGGTTAGCTTGAGGAGAACTTTCCCTTTGCCAATCACTAGAGTAGATCTAGAATCGCCCACGAATATTTGTTTCTCTCCTTCTTTTAGAGTGGTATGGGAAGTAAATGCACTTTTGTTCCCACAAATGTGCCTGGTAGCCCCAGAGTCTACTACCCAGTCCTTCATATTGGTGACCATGCTCACCTCAAAGGAGATTACTATTGTGATCACCTCTATCTCTGCCAGATTTACCTTTGAATTGGACTTCTCAGTTCTCTTCCTATGGCGACATTGAGTTGCATGGTGTCCAAACTTGCCATTACCCCATTTTTTAATAGTTGGGTTTTGAACCTTGTTTGATGTATTGGGCTTGGTCCTAGAGTTTTGTTTTCTAGACCTATTGTTTTTGGGTTTGGGTTTTTCTTCTACTACATTAACCTTAGAAGACAATTCCTTAGTTTTCTCAACATTGTCCTTATTTCGATTTTGTTCCTCAATCCTAATATGGATTATGACATCCTCTAGGGACATCTGTTTCCTTTTATGTTTCATGTTATTTTTGTAGTATTTCCAAGACTTTAGAAGAGTCTCTACTAAATAACCAACCACAAAAGGTTCGAGTAATTTAATGTCTTCAATAGCTAAGTCATTAATCAACAAGTGGTAGTCATGAATTTGAGATGATACATCTCTATCCTCGGTCATTTGAAAGTTTCTAAAATACCCTATGACATATTTCTGAGTTCTTGCATCTTCCAAAACATATTTTTTATTCATTGCATCCCAAATTTCTTTTGTAACTTTAAATTGATAATAAATATAAAAAAGTTTATTAGAAAGGGTACTCAGAATAGCATGTCTAACTTGTTTATTTCTAGTTTCCTAGGTTGGTAAAAAATGAGAACCATCTTCTAGTTTTGGGTCAGTCAAAATGTGTCCCAAGTTCACTACATCAATTTCAAAGAAAACCCTTTCTTGTCATCTCTTAAAGAATGTCCTGTTGAAGGGATCAATTTTAGAGGTGTCAGGATGGGTGTGAACTAGGGAAGCTTCCATTTGGATCTATTTCAAGATTGTTGGATTAAGGGTATGGAAACAAATGACTAGCCCAAAAGACACAAACAAATAACAAAATGAATAAGAAAAAAAACTTATTAGTTGAGGTGTGACAAATACTGTCCTTGAAATAGATCTACCCCCATCGAAGACGAACTCGGTGCACTAGGGTACCAGTGGTCTACCTCCAAGATTCAACAACCAGAGAATCTTGTATTGAGTGCACTTAGTAAGCGAAACGTCTACAGCTCGAGTTTTGAAAAATTCCTCTAGATAGATATAGGAAAGGCTCTCTAGAAAAAAAAAAAAAAAAAAAAAAAAAAAAAAAAAAAAAAAAAAAAAAAAAAAAACTCTTTGAAAAAATTGTTATTCATATTTTGAGAGTGAGGGGATGACTTGCTTTTATAGGCCACTAACATAGTCCCAACGGGACTCTAC
Organism: Vitis riparia; assembly: GCF_004353265.1. Lineage (NCBI taxonomy): Eukaryota > Viridiplantae > Streptophyta > Magnoliopsida > Vitales > Vitaceae > Vitis > Vitis riparia. Next base: position 9,788,557 of record NC_048432.1, on the reverse strand, counting down.
TTGTAAGTGGAATAAGACGGAAAGTGGAACGAGATTCTACTTATAAGTGAAATGAGACTCCACTAGTACAATCCTAATAGGACTCTTCCCAAAAATATAAGACTAAGTCAAATGGAATAAAAATTAAAATTTAAAAAAATTATTTTGAATTAAAAAAAAATAGTCAAATTCGCTAAAACATTTTTTCACATTTACACTCTTCCTACACATATCACATTCAAAACCAATGTGCAAAAAAAATAAAAATATGAAAATGAAAGCCCAGGCCGAAGGAGTTAAAGAACAACTAAGGATGAGGAAGTCCTTTTTAAAGGTTTAAATAAGTTTTTTTACAATCTTACATTGTACATTGACATTGCAATGGATGATTATGATTTTTTTTTCCTTATTCTTTTTATTCCTTACATTTTTTTAGTGCAAATTATAAAAGGAATATTGATAAATTAGTATACATGAAAAAATTAGTGTACATTTTCTTTTTCCTATATAAAGAAAATTAATATACATTTTCCTATGTATTGAAAATTAATCTATGCAAGTGTACTATTTTAATTTTTCTATCAATGTAATCAATTGAGGAATGTTATGGAGGTTTTAAAACTTTATAATTGTGGTCAAAATAAAATCACCACTAAATGCCTTGGTTCCTAAGGATTATTTTTCCTATTGCACTTTTAGTCACAACCACAATAAAAATGTGACTCTATAAAACCTATGGTCATGAAACAAAGCAAATTTTTAGTTGTATATATCTTTTAAGTTTCGAAACTAAATGATCATGGTTGTATTACAAACTTTTAGTCACATGCTCTACTTGGTTGTTATATTTTGTTTTCCAATATAAGAAGGATACTATTAGTCATGACTATATTCTTTGTTTATGCCAGTTATAGTGACGCTTTGTCGTGACCAAATTTCACAACAATATGATATAGTCACAACAATACTTATTTATAGACGCAACCTATAACCACCGTGATAGCCTCCTCTCTTTGTAGTGATGGGCATAAGAAAGATAATGATGATGAAGAAAACGAAGAGAGAGAAGGTTAGTATCTAAGTAAAGGAAGTGAGGATGTTCAACATAGTGGACCAAAGGCTTTTGAATTTGGTGATGACAAAGATAATCATACTAACTTTGGTTTCTCATTTCCAACCATATGAGAAATAGTGAAAATTGAATACAGGAGGTATGAAACTATGAATGGTGAAGATGGTGACACTTCAAACAACCTAAACCTAGAACATCCAATAAAGCCTTTCTAGTTCAATATCATTTTACACCATTGCCACAGTTTGAAAATGTAGAGAACATTGGTAATGTTGTATCTAGTGATTAGATTTCATAGGAGAACACTCGTATAGGAAATTCAAAAGAAGAGTTCACAATTCGGTAGGTATTTAACTCTAAAGTTGATTTGTGTTGTGTTGTAAAAATGTACTTAATTAGTCAAATCAAGAGTGCATTGTTGTTTCATTGATAAAGACATTACTAGTGTTGAGATGTAAGAAAACTGAAGAGTCTCAATGTCTATGGGGACTTTGCACCATGTTTTTTAAAGAAATAACTTTATTTGTAGTAAAGAAATAGAATGACTCATACACATATGTCAATCTTTGATCAAACAAAATTATTTTCAATTGGACTTGAATTTAGTTGTTGCCTACATCAAACCAATGATTAAGATGTAATTTAAACTTTTAGTAGTTGCTATTGAAGCTAGTGATATTTAGAAATTTGGATATCATATTTCATATAAGAAGGCTTTTAAAAACAAATTGAAAGTAATGATAACTCTATATGATGATTTTTACAAGTCATATGTAGAGTTATCCTATTTTTTCAGTGCCTTAGAGTAAATAAATCTAAAATGTGTTGTAGTTTCAAAAACATCCCTTGAAAATATGTGAAGTGAAAAGGTATTATTGCAAGATTTTTTTGAGATTTCATTCACCTATGGAAGGTTTCAAGCGTTTTTGCCTTGTTATGAGCATTAATGGTACACATCTAAATAACAAGGACACTTTAATGATTTGTATGGGTTGTGATGAGAATAATCAATTATTCCCATTAGATTCTTTAATATTATATGGTGAAAATATTGATGGTTGAGGATGCCTTTTAGCATGCATTAGAAATGGAGTAACTTAGAGGAGGGGTTTTTATGTTATTTTTTTTATCAACATCCAAGTATCATGGCTACAATTGGTGATAAGTCCCTTAGTTGGTTTGACTCATACACATATCATAGAATTTATGTGTCATCTTACTAGTAATTTTATAACCCAATTCAAGGATAAAATCCTATAAAACCTTGTATATAGAGCATCTTGGAAACAAATATGGAAAAATTCAGCAATCATATAGAGATAATTGGGAGGATTCATCTAAATGCACTACTTTGGTCAGAGACCATCCTATTTTATAAATGAACATTTTCTCATGATAGAGGTTGAAGATATCACATTATCACTATAAACATGTCAGAGATCTTCAATAGTCATGTGCTTAAAGAGGCACACAACTTGCTAACAATTGCTTTAGTTTAGTTAACCTTTTTTTGGGTGAATAGTTACTTTATTGTTAGGATGGAACATGGTGGTAGTTTTATAGCTTCAAGTGAAGAATCACCCTATATATTGATGATAAGATTAAGACAAAAATGATTAAGGGGGGATGTCATGTGGTGGTTTTCTATAATCACATTTAGGGAAACAAAATCTAGTCGGGAGAGTATGGGTTATTTCAATGATGGTCAAACATATCGTGTTAACCTATATGAACATGAATGTATATGTGGAAAGACATAAAAGGATTCCCATGCAACCATACTATAGCAACATGCCATAATCATTTAGTTGATTTTAAAAAATTTATTTGACATTGTTACACTTTAATGTTGTCCTTGAACACCTAGGCACCTCTATCTTACCTCATTCATAATGAGTGTGAGTGGTCTTTCTATACGTTGATAAAAAAAATATGAATTTTATAAGTATATATTTGTTATTAAATTACATAAAATATTATTTCAAATAATATTGTGATATTTGATTATAATATGTCTAATTTTTAAAATATATTTAATATTAAAATTATGATTCATTTAATTCAATTGTATTAAATGATATAAAATAAATGATGATAAATGTACAATTTTTTAATATTTGATTAATCTATTACTAATATTAAAAACACTATGAAGAAAATTATCATAACAATTTTTATATTTTTGACAATCAATTAAATGAGATTTTTTCATTTAATTATAAAATAATTATAATTAATTTGTTCTTTCAAATATTCTTTTAAAATTTTGTTTATATACTAACTTTTACTATATATATGTTTGGTACATTATATATAATAAGGGGCAAACCAGCTCTAGTGGTAGGTCACCTGAAGGGTGAGCGTTTTGTTGAGGGTTCAAATCCTTTCAACTGCAAAAAATAAAGCTTATTTTTTAGCTTTGATTGTAGCACCCACGCATTGACCGTACCTAGTGCCCATGTTGACCACCCAAATCATGCTTTAACCAAGTTGAAATATCGTTGATATATCGGGAAATATCGACGATATTTGGCAATTTTTCCCAATATATCGCTTGGTCGATATTTCTCCATCATATATAATTTCCATAAGTCCCAATACAAGATATATCGGCGATATATCTCCGATATATCAAGATATTTTCATCCATGGCATTACTTATGTAAAGTAATGTTATTTGTAGGTCTTCCTAAACAGTTGGTTGTACATCTTCTCGAGATATGTCTGGCATATAAGGACAATTAGCAAATAATGTCACCTCTTATCTATTTCAATAGTGTTGAGTGGCATTAACCTGAAAGGCTTTTGTGATAGTTTGGTTTACAATAAGGGATACCTTCACTTTGTTTGATAGATATCAACCTACATTTAGTGGATCGACAAGGGTGACATCAGTATAATAAACAATTTAAAGTTGAAGGGATTCGAACCTTCATTTCCATATGAAATAAAGAACAAGTACTTGGAAATGGAGTATGCTGAAATGGAAGCTTATATGAACCAACAAAGAGCAAAATGGAAGACATATGCATGCACAATAATGTCTGATGAATGGACAGGGCCCACAAAATTAAGTGTAATTAATTTCATGGCACATTCAAAAAGGACCACGGTGTTCCTTAAGTCAATCAATGCATCTAACAATATTAAAAACCATAAATATATATACAAGCTATTGAAGAGTGTTATCAAAGATGTTGGGAAAGAAAACATGGTCCAGATTGTCATAGATAATGGATCGGTGTTCGTGAAAGTAGACAAATTGTTGATGAAAAAGTTTAGCTTATATTGGACTCTATGTGCGACACACTGCATTGACTTAATGTTTGAAGATATTGCTAAAAAACCTAGTGTTTCAAAAGTGGTAAGTAATGCTTGGAAGATAACCAATTTCATTTACAACCATGGTTGGTTACTTGCACAAATGAGAAAGTTCTGTGATGGAGACATTGTTCGACCTGGAGTAAGAGGTTTGCTATTATATTGCTCTTGATAGCCTTCTTTAAAAAATGGTTGATTTGAAGAAATTGTTTATGAGTGATCAATGGGCACAACAGAAGCTCAGTCGGACAAAAATCAGTCAAGAAGTGGAGAAATTAATGTTTGACCATCCGTATTGGGACAAAGTGATAAAAGTAATTTCATTATATGAGCCACTATACGTGGTGCTTCATCTTGTAGATTCAGAAGTTGTTCCCACAAGGCCCTTTGTGTACGAGCTTATACAAGTGATGAAAAAAATATTCATTCGTCAACAAGCTAGAGAATGGATGCTTGAAATAATAAAAGGTCGTTGGGAGAAAATACTGAAACATCCACTTCATGCAGCAGGTAATTAACCACAATCTATCTTCATAAGTTCTTAGTCTTGATGTTATATAATTTTTTCTTGGTAAAAATGCTAACTTAATATTATTATAACATATTTCTTAAATCCAAGGTTTCAATACAGATGTGGAGTTGGTAAAGATCCCGAACTATTCTAAGCAATCCATGACATTTTTGTAAAATTAAACCCGACTATTGAATCACTCAATCAATTTGGAAATGAGGTAAACTAAAAATATTTTTTCATCAATTTATTTGAACGTTTACTAAAAATATTATATTCACATATTGATAATTGAATACATAGCATATACTTTTTCAAGACACGAAAAAAGGATTTGGTGAACGAGCGGCGATTGTCATAAAGTCAACCATGGTTCCTGATGAGTACTATTTCTTAATAGAAAACTGGATTGATTATTATTATTTTAAATTCACAACATAAGTATTTATATAATTATGAATTTGGTTGCAGCTGAATAGTGGTTCATGTATGGAAACCATACGCCAACATTGAGGAAATTGGCCATCAAAGTTCTTTCATAAACTACATCATCTTCTGCCTGTGAAAGAAATTGGAGCACATTCGCTCTCATTCACATGAAGCAATGAAATTGTCTGGTTTACCCCTAATTGCAACAATTAGTTTTTTGTTATTATAATATGAACCTAAAGTTGTGTGATATGGAGACAGAAAATGATAGAGTTGATGAGAAAGATTACCTTGATCTCCTTGACATTTCAGCCAAGGTGGGTGAAGAAGAGAATAATTAATTGTTCCAATGGTAGGCCTCTACACTTGGATGATGAAATCAAAAATTCTAATCCATGGATTGTTGCTCATGCTCGAGAATTTGGTGTTGATGTTGATCGAGTGTTGTTTGAAGAAGTTCATAGTGAGAGTTTTAGCAAAGACACTAATCATTCATTTGAGACAGCATTGAATTCACATCCCTCGGTTGACTCCACAAGTGTTGGGCAAAGTAGAGGACCTAATGTTGTTGGTACTTCTGTTTCTAGTTACAATGGCTCAAGAAGTGGAACTGATGATGAAGGTGATAATGTAGGAGTAGATATTGGATAATAACAATAAAGTCAATATCCAATGAGCCCATTCACCTGTGAAGATGATTTCACACACTGCACCCAAGATGAAGACCATGGCTTTAGAAGAGTTGGTTCAGGCATAAGAGCTATTAGGAAGCCATATAGAGGAAGAGAACGGACGATGGCACCACCATTTAGTGAGCAGTTATTTTTAGCTTGTTTTGAGTCTATGAGTATATGGACTCAATTTAGTGACTCATCTAATGAGGCTAACGTTTACACTCCTTATGTGATGGGTTATAGTCAACCTTCAAGTTCAACGGATGAAACGTATGGTATGCCTAGTCATTCTCCTACACAAATGTCATATAACTCATATCATGTTCCATATTAGATGCAACGAGGATTTGAGACAAGCACATGGGTGAACCTAGAGTATCCCATCCATGTAGATACAGTGGGCAAGACTCAAGAGATCTATGCATGGCATCTTGGGATTTTTAATCAATACTATCAAGACTCATTAACTTGGTACTAATATTGTCTCCAACAACAAGATGGGATTCATTCATCTATCAATTCCATTGAACCACATCGGTCATCATTTTTATACTAAAGGGTCATTACAATGTAATCTGTATAAATCATTGATATTTAATGAAATCAAATCTTTCATCTAGCTTCATAATGAGTGTACATTTACAAAATTTACATTTTTTTTATTGATCGACATGAAATAATTAAATTTAATATCGCAAATCATATATACATATATCAATTTCTTCAACAAAACAACTTTAAAATGTTTATTATACTTCTAAATTCATTTCTAAGAGTTTTTTCTTAAATTTCCATGAGTTCACTAGATTAATAAAAAGAAAACTTTGAAGAACATATTATAAAGAATGGTGTATATTGCATTCAATTGATTATCCTATACCATGATAATGTCATAAAAAATAAATATCTTCATCAAAATGACTCTAAAAGGATAAAACATCAACTCAAAAAGTAATTAACAAGGAAACTATTATGTAATAGAATTGAGCATTCAAGGTACTACTACATTTTCAAGTAGTGAAGTTAAATATCTCAACTCTAACTATCAAAATGATTCTAAAAAATTTGAAACCCGGGACAAAGAATTATTCAAATCAATATGTGATGGAGTGACTAATTAGCTATCATCCTTAAATAAGACTCAACTCTTTCTTAACTAATTAGGCACAACCTTCCTACATTTTCCTTTCTTGTATTTGTTCTTAGATATTACCACTCTAGCTCTCTAATATGGTAGCAACCAACCAACCTTAAAGGAACCACGACCACCATAAATTGAATCCTCATTTTCTTTCCAATTTCCCCAAAAGGGATCTAATGATAAAAAAAATTCATTTTGTTGAAATTTATATATAGCAATCATAAAAATTCTATAAACATTACATTTAAAACAATAAACTCAAAGCTCTTATCAAAACTTTCCAATGATGTAGATATAGAACCTAGATAATCCCTTTTAATAAAGCTTGGTCCATTTACCTTTCTTGGAGCACCACTATTTCCTAGTGAGTATGTGGGAAAAGAGTACTAATCATGGATTAATACTTTGTGATTTATTTTTTATTTTTTATTTTTTTTGGTTCAACTCCAAGACAAGAAAGGAAAATGGAAGAAAAACATGGGTATGTGCACAAACCTTAACATGTCTCCCATTCACTTTGAGAGAATGAATATTAATAAAAAATAATCTCAATATACAAACCAATTATAGAGAACTAAGTTCTGAAAAATAAACACACAAAAGGAGCATAGATTATACCCAACATGAAACAAACATCATGCATTCCAAACCACTATATCTTGGGGCTATTGTGTGTTGCATAGTAGAGTACTCTACAATAAAAGTTTTGATAATGTACATCTTCTATTAAATAGTTGATAAATTATCAAATTGATATAGGCTTGTAATATCATTAAATTTCACTATTAATTACATACCAATCATATAGTTTCTTGCATAAGCTATGGGCTTCATGCTAAATGCAAAATATTATAATTGTAATTCTTTTTTCCTAAGAGGAAGAATAGGTTGAAGAATGAGTATGTTCAAGATTTGGAAACTAAATATTGGTAATAAAACAAGTAATGAATGAGTCTCTACATCATACAAAACATATATTTATACACAAATCTTTATGTTTAACCTAATAAAATTTCAAAAAATAAAATAAAATTACTTCTACATTCATAAAATATAGAATATTTTAACTAAAAACTTAAGTCGGAATATTTGAAAGTTTTTGTTCAATGGCAAAACAATTGCACAAAAATATTATCCGAAAACCCAATTAAAAATTACATAGACACCATTTTAAATTCATTTTATTGTGAAATAAGATCTCCTCCTTTTTTAACCATTACTTTTGCTACTGACTAACTCAGAAAATATTTGGCATCTTGCATTTTCTATTCAAGGGCTCTAATGCACTTCTTACAGAGACTCAATCTCACTCATTTCCACACCAAAACCAATTAAACTATCAAATCTCTAAAAAAAATATATTAAAAGAAGATTTTTTAAAAAGAAATGTCTCCACTATACTAAATTGTGAAAGACACAAAATCTAAATCCTTGTAAAATCAACTACAGGTACAAACTCAATCTCAACAATTACTACACCAACATTAACTGATGAATAATAAAGCTTCTCAGTTACCTTTTGAAATGCCCCAAGATCCAGATTGGTTAACCACTAGCCAAATTTGTCGCCTCAAGTCATGAATGAAACTACGAATACGAGAATCATTTTTTTTTTCATAGCATAAGAGCTTTAACCTTTGTTTCATGAAGAAAACTAGGAATAACTTCAAGAGAGTACCTTTTTTGTTTCTTTAAAAGAATTGTATTATTTCTTGTTTATTTCAAGGGAGAAAAGAAAATGCATTCTTCATTTTCATTTTTCAAGAAAGAAGAGAAAATATATTCTTTCTCTGGTTTTTCAAAAAGAGATAAGAGAGACTTCTCACAGAGAGAATAAAAAATAAAAAAAAACTTTTTATTTATTTTTAATAGTGGCAGTTTCTAGGTAGTTTTAAAACTCCCAAAATTGCTTCCCCATTTTCTCATTTATTTGGGTCGGGTTAGGTTAGCCTACTTGGGCACCCAAACCTAACTCCAACATCTCCTACTTGCATAAGATGGATTGAACTAACCCGGTCACTCATCCAAGTCCATTCTATTCCACTTTTAATGGTCATTCATACAGGAAAATAGGTCGTGTGACTATGCGAGCACACCTGCAATTTGGGAAATATAAACTTATGTACCTATTAGGGATACATGTAGCTCAACCCCAAAAAATTATGAGTGAACAATAATAATCATGTCTTGTTGTATCCCAGACTTATTTAGTTACATTTTAATGTATACACTTTATCCCTCAAAGTTGTATACCATCCAACATTATAAATGCATTCATAATTATATCAGCTTCAAGAGCAATATAACCAGTCGACCATGAACCCATTTTTATCAATGTAACTCTAAAAAGTCTTCCTTATGAGCTCATGCCTTTTAGATCCAAATTAACTGCTTGCCCAATATGTCCCATAAGGATAAATTATTTCATTTCCGTTGGAAACATACCAAAGTAGCAATATTAGTTTGTTACCTCAAAACATAGTCAAAAGTACAAAGAGTACAATATGGGCTATTATAATTGTAATAAGCCTTAAGAATCTCACACAGTGAGGATGCAAGGATTAATCACTCACTTTCCTTATTAGTCACATTCAAACACATGTAGTATGAAGTGCATGCTATGGTGGCTTCTCTTCATTTAGAGAGTGTATGTCAAACTACAACCATACAGACCTCAACTAACAACTTCACACTAGCAGCTTGTTTAAGTTTTGCCTCTATGGTTTTCCTTAAACCTTTTATGCTAAAACTCAAGTCCAGTTCAAACTGGTAAATTTAATTGTGGGCGATTACATTTGGTCAAGATGTCATTTACTATAGACCTCATCTTGATACTTAATCAAGGTGACACTCATCATTTCTCGTATACTTTTCACTTATTTTATTAACATTAGTATACTGTGTCTCATCCCAACTCATAAACATATTGATTGGGGCAGTTTCTCATGTGAGAGAGCCAACCTTTGCATGTTGACATACATATATATGTAAGTACCAATTACATATTCAATTATATGAATAACAAATATTCATATCATTTTATCATGCATAAAGTATCTTATATCCAATCAATAATGATCCATGACATATGATCCACATAGATCATAACCTACGCAATCCCAATGACTTTACATGTACAGAAAACATGTTTCTTAGAATGGATTTTGTGAATGGATCAACAGCCATTTCAGGATCATTTTCTCTTCGTGCAATAAAATCTCTTATAAATTTATTCTTGTTATCTAGATGTTTAATTCTTCCATGATATTTTGGATCACTTACAGAAATGGTCTCAAATTGACTGTCACCTTGGACTATCATTAGCTCAAAAACATCCTTGACTATTCCCAACCTTTGCAAAAATCTTTTCAACCATACAACTTCTTATATTACAGTTGAAAAACAATAAATTCAGCTTCGATGGTTGACAAAGTTATACAAGTTTGTTTTTTGTTTTTCCATAATTTGGCATCACTGTTAAGCAAGAATGTGAATCTAAATGTTGATTTGTGCTCATCTAGATCACCTACCCAAACGGTATGTGAGTGATCCATAAGCACAATTCTTTGCCTTAATAACAAAAGGAATAGTCCACAATGCCTATTAGATACTGAAGAATTCTCTTTACTGTTTTCCAATACATCATTCTAGGGTTTTCTTGGTAACGACTCACCATTCCAACAACATAGTGGATATATATAGTCTTGTACACATCGTAGCATACATTAGACTCCCAACAACACTAGAGTAGGGAACATTAGTTTTTTTTTTTTTTTTTTGGAGTCTTTGGACCCATTTCTTTACTTGGGTTTCACCTCTTGCAAATGGAGTGTCAATGGGATTGCAATCTTGCATATTGAATCATTCAAGGATATTCTTAATATAGTGTTCTTGTAAAAGAGTCACTAGTTTGTGAGAACGATCATTGTGGATCTTTACTCCAAGAATGTAAAATGCTTCTCCCATATCTTTCATCTCAAAAGTAGATGACAACTATCTTTAAATGGTTTATACAAACTCCAAATCATTTCCAACTATAAGTATATCATCCATGTATAAAGATAATAACACATTTATCTTTATTTCACTTAATATAAACACAATAGTCTTCATCAATCATTGTGAAAACATATGAAGTTATTGCACAATGAAATCTTAAGTGCCATTGTCTGGATGATTCTTTAAGGTCATATTTCAATTAATTTAACTTGCACACTTTGTGCTATTGGCCTTGGATAATGAAATCCATTGGTTATTCCATATAGATTTCTTCATTCAACTCTCCATTAAGGAAAGTTATCTTAGCATCCATTTAGCGTAGCTCTAAATCTATATGAGCTACTATAACTAGAATGAGGCGAATTAAGGTAAACCTAACTACTAGATAGATGGTTTTCTCATTGTCTATACCATTTTGTTGGGTATTAGCCATTAATTGAGCTTTATAATTTTCAATGGATCCATCTGCCTTTCATTTTATTTTAAGAACCCGTTTATTCCCAATAGCTTTTCAATCTGAAGGCAGATCAACCAAGTCCTAGACATGATTCTATCGCATCCACTCCAATTCTTCTTCCATTGTTTTTCTCCATTCATCCTTAGTTGGACAAGTAAGAGTCATTTGAACCGGCTTGGGCTCAACATCATCATATTGAGTGACAATATGAACTTCCCCTTCAATCTCAAATCGTCATCGAGGAATAATTTATCGAAAACTTTTTCTCAACATCAACTCTTTTACTGTACTTTCTATAAGTACTAGTTCACTCCCACTCGATTCAAGCATCAATTGCTATTCGGGTATGGATCTTATGTCGGGATCCACCATTTCATAAAAATGTAAATCTCTATCAATCTCACTTGTACTTGGGAAATTGTCCTCTAAGAAAGTGACATCTCATGATTCTAATTTAGTTACTGTTAAATCTTCATGCTCACCTATGAACACATACCCTTTGGAGTGTTCACTGTATCTTATAAAGATACATTTCCTGCCTCTATGATCTAATTTTCCATATTTATGATAACGATTGTGAACATAAGCCATTGACCTCCAAGGTCACAAATTGCTAGGGTTAGGCTTTTAGTTATTCCATAACTCATATGGAGTAGATGAAACAAACTTTAAGGGTACTTGGTTAAGTACATGAGAAGAAGTTAACGATACGTCTCCCCAATATGAATTAAGAGGATTGGCTTGAGCCACCATTGATCTAACCATGTGTAACAACATTCTATTCATTCTCTTAGCAACAACATTTTGTCATGGAGTCCTTGGAATAGTCTATTGTGTACCAATACCCTTTTCATCACATAAATCTTTAAATTGTTCTGATAGATATTCTCTATCCCAATCTATTTTTAATGTTTTAATCTTTTGATCCAACTGATTCTCAACTAAATCAATATAGCATCTGAAGAAATCTAATACTTCTGACTTATGATAAATCAGATAAACATGACCGTAACGAGTAAAGTCATCTATAAATGTGATGAAATACAAGGTGTCATGCCTTGTTCTAACACTCATAGGACCACAGATGTCATAATGTATCAATTGCAATGGTATTTCAGTTCTAGTTCCTTTTCCAAATGGTTTTCTTGTTATCTTACTAGCTAGGTAATATTCACAAGTTGACATATCAATTTTAGTGAATTGACTTAGTAGATTTTCTCTAACTAGTCTATTCATTCTTTCTTGTCCAATATGCCCAAGTCTAGCATGTCATATGATCACATTATCACATTTATTTCTAGAAGTAGTCATCAACGGATAATAACTATCATTAGTATTAGATAATACACAATTATCAATGTCAAGAACCATAAAACCATTCAAAATAAATCCAGAACCATAATATGTTGTTCCCAAATACAACTCCATTACTGAATCATGAAAATTCAAATTGAAACCTAAACCAAGAAAGACTAACATAGAGACCAAATTTCATTGAATATCTGGAGCATAAAGAACATCATGTAGGAATAGGGTACATCCTCTACACAACTCCAATTTACACGTTCCAATACCCTTGACCTCAACTTTAAAGTTGTTTCCTACATAGATTCATCTTGTACCGAAACTAATTCATTGAAAGTTTACATATGCTTTTTAGTCTCTATCTATATGGTTAGTGGGAACTAAGTCTAGTTTGACTCAGTGCACTCACAAGTAAAATGACCTTAGTTGTCGTAATTATAGCATTTCAGTTTGCTCTTATCCTTCTTAGCATGCTTAAACTTCTTGCGTGTTTTAATTTTTTTTTTTCTTTGAAGCATCATCAGATCTCTTATTCTTCTTAAAGAATTTTCTATTACACTTAAAGCCGGAAGTTTTTGTTTGAACTGGATTCAGCTACTTAGGCTTAGGAACCACAACTCGCTCTGCTTCCAATTCAAGATGGTGAACTATATCATCTAAGGTCTTGACACTCTCATTGTGTCTCATGTTCACCACTATGTGTTCCCAACTCTTTGGTAAAGATCTTATGACTACCTCAACCTATTGCCCATTAGTGAGGACATGTCCAAATGTCTTAAGCTCTCTTATCATTCTTTTCATCTCTCTGAGATGTTGTTTCATTGTATGGTTTGGTCACATCTTGTAATTTTCAAATTTCATTACAAGTTCTCTCAGTTTAGTAGCTGAAAGTTCACCATACTTTTCCTTTAGAGCTTGCCACATTTCAATTGTAGTTTAGTAAACCTCATACTCAATCAAGAGATCATCTTACATACAGTTTAACAATGTAATGTGAATTAAAGAACTCTTTTTCTTCTAGGCCAAATAAGTCTCTTGATCTCTTCTATGTTAAGCAGAGTTTCCTTGTTTAGGTTCTTACATGACATGATTCGGTGTATTAAGAGTCTCTCGCTCTTCAAGGAAATACTGAACTTTGCGATACCAAATCTTGTAATTATCGCCATTCAGTTTCTCACCTTTGTTTAATTATACTATGATTTTCCTAGTTGTAGTCAATATATTCAACTACTTAGAGATATTGCACAATCTTATTAATCGATACTTTTATGGATATTGATTTTTTTACCTGCTCTAATAATCTTTTAATGTGTAATAACCTTAGATTGCAATAGAAATGAAAGTTCACTATGTTCCCAATCAGCTCCTATATACAATTTTAATTATTAAAAATTAGAAATAATCTATGAAAGTATTTCTAATTTTAGGCAAGAAATTACTTAAATTTCTTTTTAGCCTAAAACCTCCCACTCCATAAAAAAAAATATTATACAACTAGCATGTATCAATAACATATACAAAAGAATTAAAGACATGCATGTACATAAAAGACATACTTATTTTTCAAACGATAAATATTCATGTCATATCTTGCATATAAGATATTTACATTTCATGTACAAAGCATAAAAAAAGTAACATGTAGAAAAAAAACTAATCTTCTCTCTTAAAGCTAAAAGGAACAACAATATTAGGATTATTCACAATGTCTTCCATAACTCTAGATATTGTTTTCAATAACCATAGTCTTTTATGAAAAAAAAAAAAAAAAAAAAAAACATCTAGCCTAGTTGGTAGAGTACAAGACTTTTATACCTATGGTCAAGGGATCAAGCCTCTTTATGGGGAATCCCTTCTCTCTTTTTAGTTTTTTTAGAATGTTGGGTATCAAGTGAGCATGAGAAAGGTTCTAACCAACAATACTAATTCAACTTTGATGTTAATAAATAGATCAAAACATATTTAACTTTTTGTATTATCATTACTTTTTCAAAAAAAAAATCCCATAAGAAATATTTCACTTTATTTGTCTTAGAGAAGGGCTTTTCTAGAACCATAACCAGAAATTGTGGCTTTTGTCTTTTTCTTTTTTTCTTTTTTAATTTTTTTTATTTTCCATTTGAATTTCGTCCAAGACTTCTGGAGTGGGTGCACTTTGCACCTATTTTTTTCTCCAAGTGGCTCTTATCTTTTTCCTTTTCCTTTTTTTTTTTATTTGGAACAATATCCAAAATCATATTATCCCAAATTTTTTGTTTTTTTTTTTTGTTTTTTTTTTTGTAGAATAGAGTAAAATATATATATATATATTAATTCATGAATTGTGTTTTTATGGAACCATAACCAAAAAACATTTCTTTCTCTACTTTTTTCTTTTTCAAAGAAAACGAAAAACGCTCTTCTTATTTTGAAACAAAGAAAAAAGAAAAAAATAAAAATAAAAACCAAAAAACAACCTATTAAGGCTCTGATATCAATGATGAATAATAAAACTTCTTGGTTACCTTCTAAAATGCCCCAAGATCCAGATTGGTTGTTTCACTAGCCAAGTTTGTCGCCTCAAGTCATGAATGAAACTACGAATACGAGAATCATCCGTTTCTCACAACACAAGAGCCTTAATCTTTGCTCATGAAAAAAACTAGGAATAACTTCAAGAGAGGACCTTTTTGTTTCTTAAGAAGAATTGTATTCTTTCTTGTTTATTTCAAGGGAGAAAAGAAAATGCATTCTTCATTTTCGTTTTCCAATAGAGAAGAGAAAACATATTCTTTCTCTGGTTTTTCAAGGAGAGAGAAGAGAGACTTCTCACAGAGAGGATAAAAAATAAAAAATAAAAAATTTATTTATTTTTAATAGTGGCAATTTTTGGGTAGTTTTAAAACTCCAAGAAACCGCTCCCCTATTTTCTCATTTATTTGGGTTAGGTTGGGTTAGCCCACTTAGGCACCCAAACCCAACTCCAACATTAACAAAAAAACATGAAATCAAACCGTCAATATCTACTATTCTGAATTTTGAGAAACTAAGCACCAATATTAGATCCCCACACAACCAAATTTCAAACCCATACTCAAAATCTAACTCGTTAGCACACCAAAATCAACTAAAACATAAAACTAAAGCACCCATCTCAACTATCCTAGGTTTTGAAAAAGTTATGCACCAAAACTAGATCCACATAAAATCAAAATTCCAAACACTTACTCTAAATCTCACCAACTATACACCAAAAGCAACTAAAAGCACTAATCTAACCTATCTCGAAACCTAATGAAAAATTATATAAAAACACAAAAAATAAACCATACAAATTCCCAAGGAAAATGATAATAAACCAAACCTTAGAAAATCAAACAACATACCAGAGGAAAAAAAAAAACAAATAGCATGGAATACCTCTGAAATCAACTAATTTGAGTTGAAAATTATTTCAAAAACTCATACCTAAAAAGAAATCAACCTTGAGAAGTTGAAAATATAAATCTATATTAAATTTAGTTGTGATTGAAAACAATAGCAAGTAATAAACTCAGTCACTGAAGAGAGATAAAGAGAGACAGAGAGCAAGTGAGAAGAATAGGAACCCTAAGAGAGACTTTATTTGGGGTTTTTGGATGTTTTCCCTCCAAAAAACAAAAGAAAGGGAAATTTTGGGCTAAGATTTTTTATTAGGTTCATGGGTTTTATTTATAAAGAAATGAAAAATGATTAGGAGGAAGAAACAACAAATATTAGTTGTGGCATTTTTTTTGTAAGTTTCTTATTATTATATATTATTAAGGCTATGTAGCAATATCTACTTGGCAATATGAAATACTACTTATTTTGGGATTAGATAACAAACTTTAAAATATGCAAATATGAGTTCTCATTTTCCTAATATTTCCATATCAGCATATGGAAATACACATTTCCCATATATATATATATATATATACACATATATATAGTTTAATTTTTTTAGTTTGGATTATTTTGTTAGAGCCCCCAAAACATCTTTTGTGACATAAAGTTGAGAGGAAAATCACCCAAAAATTCAAAATGGAGCAAACCGACTAAACTCACATGTCAATAGATCTCCAAACACATTAGAACTTAATCAATTATTATAATCATAAATACCTAAGTAAAAACTACTAGATGCAAGATTAAATCACGCACTTTCTTCACAAACAATTAACCAAAAAATTGAATTAAACTTAATTAGTACCTATAACCATTCAAAAGTGAAAGAGATATAATAAGAGCAAAATCATCCAAGGTAGTTGATATTGAGGAAATCAACTTACCATTCAATCAAAGAGATTCAATTTACAAACTCAAGTAGTTCATTAATTCATACAATATTCTAAATTAATTTAATATTCATTCAATTTGAAAATAGTTCAGCCAAATTTCTGTTTAACATGGTAAAATGTTGATTTTTTAAAGCATAACTTAATTGAATTCCCTTGATTTTTTTCTATTTTCTTTGAACTTTTTTTTTCAGTACAATAATATTCTCATTTTTTCAACATATTTTCATTTAAGCATAGGTAAGCCTTTTCCAAGGGGTTTCCCAGTTTTTGTAAGTCACACTTTCACTTGGTTTATAATTAAACCAAGGTATCCCTTTTCACTTCAAGAAAAAAATCTTAAATAGTTGAATTATATCAAATATTATATGACAAATTTATTCAAAGTAAGCATGATCATGAATTCCCTAAATCTTAAATTTTACCCACTAAACAAAGGAGTTCCTATCGACTAGATACTATAGAGAATTTTATTAGCATATCATATCAAACTCCTTAATTACTTAGTAAATAGATTTCAATAACAAACTAAAATGATTCTAAGGATAATAGATAGATGAAAAAACACTTCAAAGATCAGTGTAATCAATAAAATTACTCAATTCATTTTTTAAAACAACAATATACTAAATAACTGACAAAAATTTATCAAAATAAAGGCATGTAATATGATAGACATTGCATTCTTAGAATTTTAAACCTCTCTAAATCCATTGATGAAAATATCGGTACTTCGATTTTATGGATATATCGATGGATATATTGAAAAAAAAATCAATAAGCCTAAAATTGATCAAAACTTATGAAAATATTGAGAAAAACTCTAAAAATGATATAATAAACAATAATAGATATTTTAAAGTTGTTTTATAAAAAAATTATATATGTATATGATATAATTAATCATATTTGATAATAATATCGTATGTGTCAATAAAAAAATAAATTTTATAAATATATATTTATTATTAAATTTCATCAAATGTTATTCGACAATAATATTATGATATTTGATTATAATATATCTCATTTTAAAATTATAATCCATTTAATTTCAATTGTATTAAATTATATAAAATAAAATGATGATATATGCATAAATTGTTTTCATATTTATATTTTAAATATTTAATTAATATATAAATGATATAAAAAAACTATTAAGAAAATTATAATGATAGGTTTTATATTTTTAGTGATCGATTAAATGAAATTTAAAAATAAAATAATTAGAATTAATTTGTTTATTAAAATATTCTTTTAATATTTTGTTTTATGATGATTTTACTATATATTTATCTGGTGCTTTTTATTTAACAAATGGGCAAATTAACCCAATGGTCGACCAACGTTCAGGGCTATGGTTGTTTTGGGTTTGGGTTCAAGTCCTAGCACTCGTCGATATTTTTCAAAAAATCACCTTGTCGATTTTTCACCTACCTATTTCATTCGATACACGAATTTTTGCTAAAATTATCCGAAATTTTCATCCATGTCTAATTCAATGATCCTAGGTTCTAAACTCAAGACCAAATATACTCCCCTTAACCTCATGACCTAGACTCTAACACACTAAAAATGGACTTCTAAGAATAAAATATAACATGAATAAGGCAATTTTTCGTCTACCTATTTCATTTCGTCGGTTGTTGATACAGGAATTTTTGCTGAAATTATCTAAAATTTTCATCCATGTCTAAATCAATGATCCTAGGTTCTAAACTCAAGACCAAATATACTCCCCTTAACCTCATGACCTAGACTCTAACACACTAAAAATGCTTCTAAGAATAAAATATAACATGAATAATCCTAAATACTCTTAAGCTCACCACAACATTATGGATAAAGGTAAGACACTAAACCAAGACCCTAGGCTTTAGAACAAGATATGTTTAGTGGAAAAAGAGGCTCTTAGAGATTTCTTAGGAGAATTCCTAAGATAATTTAAAGGAATGACTTTTAAATTGACCAAACCTTTATTTTGGAGAGCAACAAGATATTATGTCTTAACCCAAACTTGCCTAACCTCAAGCAATATGCTTACTTGACTCTTCCAAATAGACTTAGTATGAGATCTTCTCTCTTTCTTTGTGTTCAATGTTAAGATATGGACTCACACATATTTAACAATGGTACATGACTAAGCTATTCGCCTTTGATATATATTTTGTATCGGTTTTCCACAGTATGGGCCACCTTATGTGTAGAGCCCAACGCCTTTTTGGGTGATAATGGAAATAAAGAATTTTATCAATTGGTATCCGAGCCTCCCATTTTCACCAAAACTCTTAAAAAAAAATCAAAAACAACAAATAATAAATTTGGGGCAATTTCAGGCGTCGTTAGGACGCCGTTCAGGCATTCAAAATGGACGCAGTATAGGCATCATTCCGGCGGCGTTTTCAGGCATTAAAAAGGTGTCATTCAAGGTGCCGTTCAGGAGCCGTTCAAGGTGCACTTTAGACGTCGTTCAAGGCGCACTTCAGGTGTCGTTATAGCCGCCGTTCAGGCGTCCGTTGGCTATACAAATCTATAGGGATCGTTCAAAAGGTATACTTGGGTTATCACAAAAGGCCTACATCGATAAAGTGTTGAGTAGATTTGGCATGAGCAATTGTGCACCGGGAGACACGCCTGTGGCAAAAGGCGATAAATTTAGTTTGCACCAATGTCCGAAAAATGAACTTGAGAAGAAAAATATAGAGAGGTTTCCCTATGCCTTAACAATAGGAAGTCTCATGTATGCACAAGTTTGTACGCGTCCGGATATTGCATACATTGTTGGAATGTTAGGCAGATATTTGAGTAACCCAGGTATGGATCATTGGAAAAAGGCAAAACGGGTTATGCGGTATTTACAAAAAAACTAAATATTATATGCTCACATACCGTAGATCCAGTCATTTAGAGATCGTGGGATATTCGGACTCCAATTTCGCGGGATGTCTTGACAGCAGGAGATCCACTTCAGGCTACATCTTCATGTTGGCTGGAGGAACAGTTTCATGGAAAAGTGTTAAACAAACACTTATTGCTTCTTCCACCATGGAGGCAGAATTCATAGTTTGCTACGAGGCATCAAACCATGGGATATGGCTGCGGAATTTTATCACTCAGTTGCGAATTATTGATGGGATTGAGAAACCATTCAGAATCAATTGTGATAATAAGGCTGCGGAATTGTATTCTAAGAACAACCGAAGTTTGTCAAAGTCCAAACACATTGACATCAAGTTCCTGGTTGTGAAAGAAAGAGTTCAAAGTCTTCAAGTATCGATTGAACACATAAGCACAAACTCCATGATTGCGAATCCGCTCATTAAGGGTTTGTTGCCCAAAGTATATCATGAGCATGTCACACATATGGGTATTGTACACATTGATGATGTGCCAGTATAGTGGGAGTTTGCATTTAGATTTTGTGTTTGTTTTCTTGATGTGATATCATGTTGTGTTATCTGTACAAACCTTGGTTTTAAAAGACTATTGTGTTTGAATACTCCGAATTGAATTGATGACTTTCAGAAGCAGTTTAGCATCAAGTGTTGAAAGTGGAATTTGACTAATTTTTAGTCATAAAGTGGGACCAATTGGAAATAGACATATTAGAGATCACATTCTATGTAATTTCCATGCTACACATCCATACTTGATCCATGTTGCTAATTTTGTTAATATTGTGATCATTGATGGGTCTAGTTATAATTATGATTAACGAAGGCCACTTTGATCCTACATTAGCATAACTAGTAGACCGGATTGTTTAAGGATATTAAGATAGAATAGCAAGATGAGCTCAATAAAGTACTATCATGAACATTGTTTTGTAATATATGTGGTCTAAGTGGGAGATTGTTAAGATATGGACTCACATATTTAACAATGGTACATGACTAAGCTATTCGCCTTTTTGATATATATTTTGTATCGGTTTTCCACACTATGGGTCATCTTATGTGTAGAGCCCAACGCCTTCTCGGGCCTTAGATGATGGGTCTAAGACTCGTGAGGCCCAATAGCCAAAGGGTATGATCCCTGAGGCAAGAGGGTATAAATCCAAAGGCTGTGTGTCTGTTCATTATTATCACATCAGTTTTGGAATAAGGACAGACCCGATTCTCTTACGCTCCCATCGTTTGAGAGAATTCAGAAAGATGTGGTGCCCTCCACAGCCTTAGAAGATCCATACTGTATTCATCCCCGAAAAACAATGGACTCAGGTATGTTCTTAGACAACAGAGGAATGCATAATTTGAATGCTTGGTATACCCATATCCTGTTTTTGTGTTTTAGGTGATAATGGAAATAAAGAATTTTATCATTCAAGACTTGATTCCTAACGAAGTTGGAATTTATTGAAGAATATACTAGAGCACTACTTTGGCCATGTCCAGATTTATTGAACGAAAGAAGTATTAGTAGGAGTCTTCTTTTTATTCACATAGCCAAGGCTTCTTTTATCCCTAGAGGACTTCCTTTTAATAATGATTCCATTCAACATCTTAATCCCCATGTGAAAATTTTAAATTTTAGAGGCCAAGTCTTTTGTCATTCTTTTAATTTCTAAAGATAGAGAATTATTTCTCCCAAGTACATATTATGTTCATTCTTTATAAATTTTACCTTGTTAAAGAATTTTATTTTATTTTTTTCACTTTTCAGGGCAACAATTTCACTAAGCGGATTTGCATTCTTAAATTTAAGTAAGTCATTTACGACATATTATTTTTAAAGATGTATTATTGACATTTAACTTCTTCGCTTTAATTTTCAAACTCTCCTCAAACAAGGCCTTATATAAGTCTTCCAAACTATCAAATTCACACTTAGAATTGTCATCATATTTGATATCATCCAAAGGATCAAATCTACATTTATAAATACAAAAAAGCAATATAATTATCATTTTGCTCATATTTGCAATTTTTTCTATCTCAAGATTCACCATCACTTGAATTGGCGTTGCTTCAAGTGTCTACATGGCTTTTAAAGTAATTTTGGGACTAGGACAATCTATAGCCATTGTCATAGTCCTCTATAGTTAAAACATTTAGTTTTGTTATTCTTAGATAGCAGACCTTTTCTTTCCTTGGACCACATAAGAATTTGTCATCCGATTGAATCTTCTTGTTCCTGGATGCTCCATAGGAATCCATCACTATTCCTTTCCTCTACTGGGAAAGGTTCATTCCGAGTCACAAAGAGCAATCTTTATTTTTATTTTTTATTTTATATATATATATATATTATTCATTTTTCTTTCGTTATGGTAATGCAATGCAAGAGTCAAATTGTTTTTTATGATGAAAAGAGCTTTTTTTAAAACTTTTTATTTTTCTATCGTCAACCCTTTTTCCCTTCTCAGAGTATGAACTTTGAAAATTCTTTTTATAAGCCTTCATAGGATTTCTAAACGTCTTAGTTACAAAGGCAAAATCATCAATAGTTAGAATATTCTCAATGGATATCTTAAGCTTGCTTATTTCGTTCTTAGAATCTTCATATGTTGCACTTTATGACTTCTGAGAACTAAGTAGAGACATCTTATATGTTTATTGGAAGCCCACAAATTTTTAAGTCTTACAATTAATTAGGGCCTTACTTTCCGTGGAAGTCCTTTCCCTTGACTTTTTTTTTTCTTTTTTTTTAATTTACTTATTTATTTATTTTTATCAAAGTTGAGGAACTAATACCACACCATGTAAGTACAAATGATTTTCTTTAAGGACCTTTCCTTTCAAAATCTGGAAAATAAAATTTGATTCCACAAAATATCATTCGATTCCACCAATTCCTAGAGTTTATGGAGACTAGTAATATTGGGATCTAAAATACCTTCAATAACTTATATCATATCCATTCAAAATGGTTTTAAGCCCAATTAATTCTAAACAATTATTGGTATTGAAATTACTGTCACTTATCATACAAATTGAGTAAATTTTTTATACCTAAACAAAATACAAGTTGTCACTAGGACATCAACCACTTTCTCTATCTCTTTGGCCATTCAATTTTTAATATTATGTCATCCACTAATTTATCAACAAAAAATGTCAAGTATAAAAGTGACAACAATTGAAGAATGATTACATTAAGACAAAATGCCCTATAATTTACAAGTAGTTTACATGGTCTTTCCAAGAGAAACATATTGGATGCTTAAGGCAAGACATTCAAGGGTAATTATATATATGTGTGTGTGTAATTCAAGATACAACTTTCTTACATATATATATGTGTGTGCAGCTTTGGCAATCTTCAGTGGATATTGAAGAGAGGATCTTGTTCGTCCTGAGGATTTTCGAGAGCCTTGATATGTTTCATAAATGAAGCTGCAGCTTCTCCCCTTTCTTCTAGCTGCCCCAATTTATCAAATACCATGGCCATCAAGTAGAAAGCCTCAGCCGCCAATTCATGATACTAAACAACCACAAGTATTGTCATCCCATTAATGACTACAACGAAATTCTCCATCATAGAACAAATGCATACAGTTACATATATGTACAAGAAGATAATACAAATGGAGAGAGAGAGAGGACATGGCCCCAAGGTATTTTAGAGGTTTTATCTTTTGACAGAGACCAACTACAATTACAAAGGGGTTAACACTTAAACACGTATTCCTTTTCTGCACGATATACCTGTTAGCCCTCAAGAAATAGTTTTGACAGTGAAATATGTGTAACAGAACAATGAAAGCATGCAAGCCCTTGTAAAATCTACTAGATGCAATCAAACGTTTGTTTTATCTATGAGACTAATCAATCTGTGACTCATTGACATGGATTTTCTTGCTTTCTTTTTCCATGTGGAACCAAATCTAATACATCGAATCATCATTGAATGCTCAATTTTTTATGTGATATTTTTAAGTCTGAAATTGATTCTGTCATCCTAGAACATATGATTATTTGAATCCATTTTGGATGGTCCAGGAAGAAATGCAGATTTATTTACATGCAGTGATTTGATAATCAATTCAAAACCCATGTATCCTGATCAGAGTGTAATGAGTTGACAAAAAAAAAGAAGCAATAGCACTAAGGGATTGAATTTTAAAACACTCCATTAGTTTTGAGAGATTTGAAAGCACAAATCTAAAAATATGACACATTCATGCTTTTGTTGTGTATAATTTACCATCCTTCTAAATGGAAAATGTTCTTCCCATCATGTATACAACATTGCTAGGCAGAAAGTGGTGATTGGATGTAAAAACTTTTACATTTAATGCATCTAATCACCACTTACCATATAAGTAGGTAGTAAAAAATGTGATAAAAGTGGTAGAAAGAACAGTATTAATCTTTATGAACATGGATTGTGTTTCCATGGTTTTTGTCCATAATTGTGTAGCAAACACTTGCATTAATTTTTTTAAATCCAGAATGGCTCTTCCAAGATTTTGCAAGAAAATTTGTAAGAAATAAGAAGTCTCTAGCCAAGCAGTGGCAGCTCATCGAGAAGGATGTAACATTAGAAGTTAAAACCACTGCAAAGTTCAAGTTCCTCTTATGTTTCATGGATCATCATAATTAGTTAACAAAGATGAAACTTAAGCTCAGAAGAAAAAACTACTGAATCAAGAAAAAAAGCACATCAACATATCAACTTCCAAATTGTGGCTAAACTAAATAAAGGAGCATATTTGGACAAATCAGATTGTTGGCTGAGGTAAACTTATGGAGCTTGTTATCCACAGGTACTGGAACCAAATTGCTATTCTAAACTAGCAATGAACATGCTATCACATAAATCACATACACAAATGAGTATGAACAAAAATATCTTTAGCTAATACAAATGTGTAAGCATTCTTACTCTCAAACTCAGTTATTAACTTACCTCCAAAACTTCAAGCTCTTCAGTAGCTTGCCTTAAAGGATCCAGCACAACCTCAGAATTTTCAAAAACTGGCATCAATATTCAACAGGCAGAGAGACAACAGATTAGAAGCTTCAATAAAGGAGAAATACAGAATCACAGCACTGGTTATCCGATTGTCATTATCACTTATTTGAATATGAAACCGAAATCCTCTTTTAAGATGTCCATGTATCCTGTGCTCTTTGAACAACAATTTCATGAAACAAAAAACTATTCAAGTCATAGCTTTAGCTTTAGGTTGAAATTAAAAAATAAGAAGTGCATAAGACTTTAGTTTGATATACAATGTAAAATTGCAAATGATACACCAAAACCAGCCAAGTTCAATGGTGTTTCTGAGGCACAATGGCAAAAGCTGTTCCAATGGCCACCAACCTACATTTCAATATCAACCTAAGTGACACTCAATTCCCATGAGTCATTAAGTCCAGTGTGCTGTGAATAAAATCGCTTATAGCAGCAGACAAATAATGAGCTAAAGCCAGCTACTTAAAGATGGATGGCTACCAAATCATAACTGTTGAAAGAGAGAGAGAGAGAGAACCTTAATTCTCATTCATATGATTAACTTCTTACAATAGAGAAATATATATACAAGGTTAGGTTGAACTAACTAGGAAAGAAAGATTGTACACTATAAATACATTATATTCAACACTCCCCCTCAAGCTGGAGCATATATGTCATATGCACCAAGCTTGTTACAAATGTATTTAATCCTAGGACCTCTGAGAGATTTAGTGAAGATGTCTGCTAGTCGATCATTTGAATTAACAAAACTTGTAGCAACATACCCTGATGCGATCTTCTCTCTAATGAAGTAACAGTCAACTTCAATATGCTTGATCCTTTCATGAAAGACTGGATTTGATGCAATATGTAATGCGGCCTGATTGTCAAAGACTAGCTTTATCTGTTCATCCTTTCCGAATCTCAATTCCTGAAGGAGTTGCCTCAACCATATGAGTTCACATGTTGCCAGAGCCATAGCTCGATACTCAGCTTCGGCGCTAGATCTGGCCACTACATCTTGTTTCTTACTCTTCCAGAATATTAAGTTACCTCTAATAAAAACACAATACCCTGAGGTTGAACGCCTATCTGAGGGTGAATCAACCCAGTCTGCATCTGTGTAACCAACAATTTGGGTATGGCCCCTATCTTCATACAACATACCTTGGCCTAGTGTTCCTTTAATACATTGAAGAATGCGGATCACAACATCCTAATAGTTGTTACATGGTGACTGTAGAAATTGACTAACCACACTCACAGGAAAAGAGATGTCTGATTGAGTGATAGTGAGGTAGTTCAGTTTGCCTACAAGTCGTCGATATCTCCCAAGATCTCTTAGAGGCTCCCCCTGTCCTGGTACAAGTTTGACATTTGGATCCATAGGAGTGTCAACAGGTTTACATTCTAACATACTTGTTTCTTCCAAGATGTCTAAGGCATACTTCCTTTGTGACATAACCACACCTGAACTGGATTAAGCTATTTCAAGTCCCAGAAAGTACTTGAGTTTGCCCAAGTGTTTGGTTTGAAAGTGGTTGAAAAGGTGTTGCTTTAGTCTTTGGATACCCTCCCGATTACTGCCTGTAATGACAATATCATTCACATAAACTACCAAATAGATGCAATGGCTCGAAGAGTTATGATGATAGAAAACTGAATGATCTGTTTCACTCCAAAGCATTCCATACTCTAGAACAATTGAACTAAAATGCCTAAACCATGCCCGAGGAGACTGTTTCAAGCCATATAGAGAGCGGCGTAACTTGCACACTAAACCAAACTCCCCCTGAGCAACAAAACCAAGTGGTTGCTCCATATACACTTCCTCGAGAAGTTCACCATGAAGGGAAGCATTCTTAATATCCAACTGATAAAGAGGCCAATGACACAGCTGCCATGGAGAGAAATAAGCGAACAGAAGCAATCTTGGCAACAGGAGAGGTGTCACCATAGTCACAACCATAAATCTGAGTATAACCTTTAACAACCAAGTGAGCCTTAAGGCGATCAACCTAACCATCAAGACAAACTTTAACAGTGTAAACCCAACGACATCCAACTGTAGATTTATCAGGAGGTAAAGAAACAAGATCCCATGTGCCATCGGAGTGCAGAACGGCCATTTCATCAACCATTGCCCGTCGCCACCCAGGATGAGAAAGTGCCGCACTAGTGCTCTTAGGAAGAGAAACAGAGGATAAAGTAGAGACAAAGGCAGATTAGGATGAAGATAATCGATGGTAGCTCAAAAAATTATAAATAGGATGAGGATTACGAGTAGATTGATTACCTTTCCGAAGAGCAATAGGCAAATGGTTAGTAGATGACAAGGCCGGGGTAGGAGAAATTGGTGGGACAGGAGATGAGTCATCAGGTACTTCAGCTAAAGAGAGAGGAGGAGCAACAACACGATGTCGACGATAATAAACCTGAAGAGGACGAGAGAGCGCATCTGAAGGGAGGGATATATAGGGAAGTGGCAATACTTTAGAAATGGGAAGAGATTCAAAGGATGAGAAGAATGGAGAATCCTCAAAGAAGGTGACATCAGCGGAGAGAAAATAACGATGAGTGTCAGGGGAATAACAACGATAGCCCTTCTGAAATCGAGAGTATCCCAAGAAGATGCATTTCGTAGCCTTGGCGGAGAGCTTGTCCTATCCAGGTGTGAGAGTATGAACAAAACAAGTACAGTCAAAGAAACGAGGAGGAAGGAAATAAAGAGGTTGGGTAGGACAA
The DNA here is from genome assembly GCF_004353265.1 of Vitis riparia. Lineage (NCBI taxonomy): Eukaryota > Viridiplantae > Streptophyta > Magnoliopsida > Vitales > Vitaceae > Vitis > Vitis riparia. Next base: position 9,760,721 of record NC_048432.1, on the reverse strand, counting down.
ATGAGGGAATCAAGGATTTGGTCATGTAATATAGATGAGGGCATACGATTAATCAAGTAATAGGCTGTAAGAACAACACCCCCCCAAAAACGAAAAGGAACATGACTATGGAGAAGGAGGGTACGAGTTGTCTCAACAAGATGTCGATTTTTACGTTCAGCACCCCCATTTTGTCAAGTATGAGCACAAGATGACTGATGGAAGATCCCATGTTGGGACATAAAAGAAGTAAAGGGTGTAGAAAAATATTCCCGAGCATTGTCACTGCGTAACACTCGAATAGAAACATTGAATTGTGTTTGGATTTCAGCATAAAATTTTTGGAAAATAGAGAATAACTCAACTCGATTTTTCGTTAAAAATAACTGAAGAATTTCTGAATTCCTTTATTAATTTATTCGGTACACACCATACATATATATATATACACAAATGACTGAATAAGAAAATATATATCTAGCTTGATTCTCTCCTAAAAAATAGGAAACCGAATCCTAAGGAAATATCCTAAATGATTTCTCCTTTTTTATTCCTAAAATACTTTCCTAAATTAAAACTCTAACTTTGAATGCCAAATTTCAACACTCCCCCTCAAGTTAGAGAATATATATCATATAATCCTAGCTTGCAAGTTAAGTCTTCGAAGTTAGGCCTAGGTAAAGCTTTGGTGAGGATGTCTGCGGTTTGGTGCTTGGTAGGAACGAAGTTCAATTTAACCGTCTCACTAGTCACCTTCTCTGTGATGAAGTGTCTGTCAATCTCAACGTGCTTGGTCCTATCATGATGCATGGGGGGTTCTTTACTATGCTTATAGCTGCCTGATTATCACACATCATCAGAATCGGAGATGAACTCGTTTGTCCCAGTTCACTAAGAACCCTTTTTATCCAAATCCCTTCACAGATTCCCTGTGCAAGAGCTCTGTACTCAGCTTCTGCACTACTTCTGGCTACAACTGATTGTTTCTTACTCCTCCAGGTAACAAGATTTCCCCAGACAAAAGAACAGTATCCAGAAGTGGACCGCCTGTCAATGATGTTTCCTGCCCAATCCGCATCTGAGTATACTTCAGTATCACGATTCTCTGTCTTTCTGAAGAATAGACCTTTCCCTGGTGTCATTTTTAAATATCTAAGAATCTTGTAGACTGCTTCCATGTGTTTCTCAGTGGGGCTGTGCATGAATTGACTTACAACACTCACTGCAAAACCAATATCTGGCCGAGTGTGTGAGAGATAAATCAAGCGCCCGACGAGTCGCTGATATCTCCCTCTGTCTACCGGTGTACTCTCTTTCTCGATACCAAGTTTCTTCTGACTATCCATAGGAGTATCAATTGGTTTGCATCCAAGCATACCGGTCTCCTTAAGAAGGTCGAGTATGTATTTTCTTTGAGAGACTACAATTCCCTTGATCTAGCCACTTCCATACCAAGGAAATATTTCAAATTTCCAAGGTCTTTAATTTCAAACTCTTCTGACAAATACTTCTTCAAATTCTGTAATTCCTCCATATCATTCCCAGATAGAATAATATCATCGACATACACTATCAATATGGCCATTTTCCCAGCATGAGACTTCTTGACAAATAGAGTATGATCAGTCTGACCTTGTTTGTAGCCCAACTTCAAGACTGCCTTTGTGAATCTATCAAACCAGGCTCGGGGAGATTGTTTAAGGCCGTAAAAGGATTTTTGGAGTTTGCAAACCTAATTCTTTGTCATACTTCCTTCGAAACCAGGTGGTATTTCCATGTAGACTTCCTCTTCTAGGTCACCATTTAGAAACGCATTTTTTATGTCCAATTGTTGCAAGTACCAATCTTGATTGACAGCCAATGAGAGAAGAATCCTGATAGTGTTCAGTTTTGCAACAGGAGCAAAAGTCTCCTGATAGTCTATCCCATAGGATTGTGTAAACCCTCTAGCTACCAAACGAGTCTTGAATCTCTCGACTGATCCATCTGCTTTGTATTTTATGGTGAAAATCCACTTGCACCCTACGGGCCTCTTCCCAACCGGCAAATCTGTGATAGTCCATGTCCCATTCTTCTCAAGTGCATCAATCTCATCTTGTACTGCCTTCTTCCTTTCTAAAATTTTTAATGCCTCTTGTATTGTGTTGGGAACCTGAGTATCATCAAGAGAAGTAGCAAATGCTCTGTAAGATGGTGATAGCCCTTCATACGTAACATAATTCCCAATTGGATGATTTGTACATCTCCTAACACCCTTCCTCAATGCAATCGGCAGAGTAGAATCATAAATGCTGGGAATTGACACCTCTCCAACCCTATCCTCACCTATGTTCTATTCAGGTAAACTTGAAATGGAGTCAATATATTGGCCACATGTTGGCTGTGATCCGTGCTCTAATTCCTGTATTTTCCTCCTCCTGATGTATACTTGTAAGTTCTCATTAGCAAGTTGTGGGGCTATAGGTTGAATAGGCGTGGGAGACTGGATGGTCACGGGAGAAGGAACATTTGTGGGTTGGGCTGGCTGGACTGATGACGCCATGGGTGTGGACAACTCAGTGGGCGTGGATTGGGAAGGATTTGGTGACTCTAAGTGAGAAAAAGGTACAGCCTCAAGAAGAGACTCCCAAATTTGATGTTCATTCATGCTCTCCCCCTGAACATGAGATTTGGGATAGAAGAAGACATGTTCAAAGAAAGAGACGTCCATGGTGGTGTAAAATCTTTTGTTGGTTGGAGAATAGCATTTGTACCCTTTTTGGGTTGGAGAATACCCTAGGAAAATGCACGTATTGGCTCGAGGAGCAAATTTGCTACGATTTTGAGGATATACATGAACGAATGTCGTGCAACCAAATACTTTGAGTGGTAAATCAGAAGAGGCTGCACGGGTGTGAGGGAATTTTTTTAAGAGAAGTTGACGTGGGGATTGAAAGGTAAGCACTCTAGATGGTATACGGTTAATCAAATAGGTAGTTGTGAGAATGGCTTCCCCCCAGAAATAGTTTGGAACATTAGAGGAAAACATAAGGCACCGGGCAACCTCCAAAAGATGTCTATTCTTGCGTTCAACCACCCCATTTTGTTGTGGGGTGTCAACGCAAGAACTTATATGGATAATGCCGTGATTTTGAAGATAGGTACTGAGACTACTAGTAAAGTATTCCTTTGCATTATCTGACTTGAGGACCTGAATTTTGGAATTGAATTGATTTTGAACCATAAGATTGAAGGTTTGAAAAATGTGCCCGACCTCTGACTTTTCTTTCATAAGGAAAACACATGTTACCCGTGTATGATCATCAACGAATGTCACAAACCATCGAGTGCTAGAAATATTTTTTATCCGTGAGGGACCCCACACATCACTATGTACTAAAGAGAAAACAGTCGAAGGTTTGTATGGGATTTGAGGATATACTGTTCGAATATGCTTTGCAAACTGACAAATTTCACAGTGATAAGATGCTGGATTTTTATTGATAAATAATTTGGGAAACAATTTTGCAAGGTAAACAAAGCTAGGATGACCAAGGCGATAGTGTAATATTATAATCTCACTATCTTTATTGACCTTAGAATTTGACACAGAATTGAAAGACTCTAATAGACTCTGAGATTGTACGCAACTTGCTTGAGAGACTTGGTTTGAGAATCGGCCACATGAGATGAGGTAGAGCCCGGAACACAGTTCAGCACTGCCAATCATCTTCCCCGATTTCAAGTCCTGAAAAACACACGAGTTTGGATAAAATTTAGTAACACATTGGAGATCACGGGCCAATTTGCCAATGGACAAAAGATTACAATCCAAGTTTGGAACATGGAGGACAGAGTCAAGATATAAGTCTTTAGTAAGTTTTATAGAACCTGTCCCGGCAATTTTTGACTTTGAACCATCAACAATATGGACGGATGAATGACCATTACTTGGCTTGTAATTTTGAAGAATGGCACCATCTCCTGTCATGTGATCAGAAGCACCTGTGTCCACTATCCACGGCTTCATTTCTTCTCGATTAGCAGTAAAGGTTGTCCCGATAGTACTGCCACTGCCAACTTGGCTTAATAGTTTCTATAGCATCTCAATCTGCTCTTTGTTGAATGGACTCGGCTCAGGAACAGTTGTGCTCTCAGAGTTGGCAGCCACGTGTGCTCTGCCATCTCTGTCAAACCGTGGCTTTGGTTTCCAATCAGCCGGTTTGCCATAAAGCTTCCAACAAGCCTCCTTATGATGGCCTAGTTTCTTACAATAATCACACCAAGGCCTATCCCGTTTCTGACAATCTCCACCACTACTATTAAATGACCGAGCAGCAAGGGCAGAGGCATCCAATGTTGGGGCAGGTTGCTCTTTGGATCCCATCATCACTTTCTTTCTACTTTCTTCACGCCTAACCTCTGAAAAAGCCTCCCTGAGACTTGGCAGGGGTTTAATGCCCATGATTCAGCCTCTAACATCATCCAATTCCCTGTTTAGTCCTAGGAAAAACTTGAACAGTCTCTTTTGTTCCACAATCTGCCTGTATGTTGCTGCATCATCCGAACATTTCCATGAGTGAGTCTCGAATAAGTCAAGTTGCTGCCAATACCTTATGAGTGTGTTGTAATACTAAGTAACTGACTGCTCTCCTTGGCGGAAGTCATGTAGGGCTAATTCAACCTGAAAAGTTCTGAAGTATTTTCAGAACTTGAGTAAGTTTCTTTGGCTGCATCCCATATGTCCTTTGCAGTCCCAAACAGCAAGAAATTTTCACATTTGTCATTGTTCATGGAATTGATAAGCCATGACATGATCATGTTGTTTTCAATCTTCCACTTCCTGAAACCCGGTTCTGTAGTTTTTGGCATGGCTGCTTCTCCAGTGAGGTACTCATCCTTTCCTTTACCGCAAATGAACAGCAACACAGATTGTGACCACTGTAAATAGTTATGGTCATTTAATTTGTGTCCTGTGATGAGAATAGGAGACGAATCACTGCCACCAAGGTTTGGAATTTCAGAACTGCCCCCTGATTCTGGTGCTGTGACGCTGGATACTTGTGATGATGTCATTCCGTATTTTGCCATGGAGATGAGGAAGACAACCGAATATGGTTGCTGGAAATAGGGAAGAGAAGAAAACCAGAGATACCGGCCTAAGAACAGGGACTGATGGCCGAAATGAGAGATGGCCAGAGAGAGAGATGGTCGGATTGAGAGATGGCCAAAGAGACTTGGCCGGAATGAGTGATGGCCAGAGAGAAAGATGGTCGGATTGAGAGATGGCCAGAGAGGTTTGGTTGGAATGAATGATGGCCTGAATAAGAGGCGGCCAGAAGGGACTAGGGTTTCAGAAAACTGGCTCTGATACCATGAAGAATTTCTGAATTCCTTTATTAATTTATTCGATACACACCATACATATATATATACACAAATGACTGAATAAGAAAATATCTATCTAGCTTGATTCTCTCCTAAAAAATAGGAAACCGAATCCTAAGGAAATATCCTAAATGATCTCTCCTTTTTTATTCCTAAAATACTTTTCTAAATTAAAACCCTAACTTTGAATGCCAAATTTCAACAATAACCAAGTACATCTTGAATAGTCATCAATGAAAGTGACAAAATACTGAAATCCTAAAGTAGACACGGTCCGACACGGACCCCAAACATTAGTGTGAACAAGTTCAAAATGAGACTTTGCCTGATTATTTAAACGCTTTGGGAACGAGATACGAGTGTGTTTCCTAAGCTGACACGACTCACACGCAAGTGACGATAAAGTGGAAAAACGAGGGACCATCTTCTGGAACTTGGAGAGACTAGGATGACCCAGACGACTGTGAATGAGAATAGGAGCATTGGTGGAAATGCAAGTTGCAGGAGATGAAGGTGATGTGAGGTGGTAGAGGCCTTGAGACTCACGCCCTATGCCAATTGTCTTCCCCATACTCCGGTCCTGCAAGATCACAAATTTATCAGAAAAAGTGATAGAACAGTTAAAGAGTGCGAGTTATTTTGCTAATGGAAATAAGATTAAAAGGACACTCAGGGGCATAAAGGACAGAATAGAGAGGTAGGGAAGGGAGAGGATGAGCCAAACCAATACCTTTAGCCATAGTTTGGGAACCATTAGCTAAAGTAACAGTAGGTAAGACAAAGGTAGTAGTGATAGAGAAGAAAATGTGTTTATTACCAGAGATATGATCAGATGCTCCAAAATCTAGAATCCATGGGCCAAGAAAAGGAGATTGAGTAAAACAAACAAAGACATTACCGGTCTAGGCAACAGAAGCCGATGTGGCTACCTGATATCGAAGATAGGCATCATAATCACTACCAGTAAGGGTGATACTCTGAGATGTGGAGCTCGCAGCAGAGTCAGGTCGAGATAGCAAGGATCATATGACTGAGCAATGTGGGCGGTGCGAGAAGGCCATCCATGTAACTGATAGCAACAATCCCAAGTGTGACCAAGCTTATTACAATAGGTGCACTGAGGACGTTGTCCTCAACCCCGATTGCCACTACATCCTCCTCGAGAGTTAGTCTGAGAGGCTAACACAGATGAATCTGAAGGACCATCAGTCGACAAGGTCTAAGTAGAGGAGAGGCGTAAGAGACGAGCGAACACATCATCCAATGATGGTACTGATGGACTAGCAAGAATCTGATCTCGAACAGACTTAAGATCTGGACGAAGGCCAATAAGAGTTAACACCATAAAGAACTTGTCAGTCTGTATTTGTTGAGCTTCAGCGCCATTAGTGAAGGGCATCAAAGTTAAGAACTCCTCCTTAAGAGACGCAATCCGGCCAATATAAGTAGACAGATCCATGTCCTGCTGTCTCACATGAACAATATCATAAACCACCTTATAAAATCGTTGAATATCATTCGTGTATAATCCTTTAGCCCGAGTCCAAAATTTAAAGCAGGTTTTGTAAGCACGAAGATGATGTAAAATTTTGGGATCAACAGATTGCCATAATAAGTTGCATAATTATGCATCGATTTTCTTCCATTGCACTTTGTCAACATCAGGTATAGCATCATCAAGTGTAACAAGATGATCCTCATAACCTTGTCCCATAAACCAGAGTCCCAGGGACGCTGACCAGGAGAGATAATTCTCACTACCAATCAATTTTTTCGATGTGATAGTAGGAAATCCAGAGATGACGGATGTAAAAATAGGATTTTTAGTCGCCATATCCACTTCACCTGAGATTGAATCACGTTTGGATCGAAGCGAGCCCTAAAGGGAGGTCGAATCACAGCTGTGGAAGAAGAACCTGGTATGTCGGGACCCAAACAAAGGAGAAAAGTGACTAGAGATGAAGAAGAGACCTTCCTAAGGCACACACAAGTCTTGGCCAAGGAAGGGAGCTGCCGTCGGAGGCCGGAGGAGGCTGAAAGAAAACTCGCGGAGATTGAAATGCCAAAAAAATGGAAAAGCAAGGTTCGAAGAGGACTGACAGAGGCTTAGAAATGCAAGACGGCGTATGACGAGCCTGCTGGAAGAAGCTTGGCACCGGAAAGTGGGTCATGCGCCCTCACGAGCCGACGCGTGGGATTCACGCCGCCGGAGAAAAATGGCACATGGGTGGGTTTTTGGCAACAGTGCGTTGAGAAAAGTTGTAGATCTCCTCTTTGCACTCCTGATGATGTGATCGGTGTAGGAAAATATTGTCAGGAAAAAAGTCGTCAGAAAAAAGTCGTCGAAAAAAAAGTTGCCGAAAAATATCGTCGAAAAAATGTTGACAGTGATGAGGGTTGTCTGACCACGATATGGCTAACCGGAAAGCTTTGGGATATGGAAAAGGTGACCGAAATGAAACACGATCACTGGACGGATTCTCGGAATTAATTACACGGGTAAACCAGAAAGAATAAAGTTTTCTCCCTTGGCTCTAATACCATGTTAAAAAAGAGAGAGAAAACCTTAATTCTCATTCATATATTGTTAACTTCTTACAATAGAGAAATATATATACAAGGCTAGGTTTAACTAACTACCACCTATATTAAGAAGGAAAGAAAAATTGTACACTATAAATACATTATATTCAACAGATATTGAGTAAACAAACAAAATGTATACATTAATGTTTCAATAGAAATGTTGAAGTGAAGGGACAACAATAAAAGAGTAAAAGAAAAAGTCAAGTAGGATCAGCATAGAAGGGCAAGAAAGAAGCTTGAAGGACGAAGGCATAAAGCCATTGAGAAAAAAAAAAAAGATTCCTAATGAGCCTAGTGCTCTAATACCATGTGAAGAAATCAGAATATTTCATCTCTCCAAAGTGTTACAACCCCAAGCAATATATAGTACATTTAGTAGTTTACAAGCGCACGATTCTAGGCTAGAAAATAAAAGTAGATTCTATCCTATCTAGAATATTAAATCCCTATAATTCAAGGTTTATTTCTATCCTAATTTGAATCCCTAAAAATTAGGGATTATTTCACCACTAAAATAGCTTAATCTAGGTTAATAATATATATAATTACACGTAATGCCCTATTATGTGAAATCAGGTTTTTCACAATATCTAATTTGACAATTATTTTTTCCTGAAGTTCTATTAAAAGCTCTTCTAAGGGAGAGACATGCACTTTCTTAAAGGTGGTGTATAATTAAGTTGGAAATGAATGGCATGATCTATGAAAATATGAAGAGGGAGGTAACTAAATTGTGACAAAATGTCTACTTTTTCACATCTCTCAACATGTTAATTGCCAAGGAGTTCATTTGAGTTACTTTTATCATCATTTTACAATATTAGAGTGCAATTTGTCAAGGAAGGGGCAGAAATCCTTAAGATTTGACCAGGAGCTGAAGAAACTGAAGTGTTCAATGAATTATTGTGGGTCAGGAAGGGGCACGTGGGGGAACCAACCTAATTTAGATGAAGCTTTGAATTTGTTGTGGAATGTAAGGGGGGCAAATGATTGTGAAAAGAGAAAGATGATAAAGGTTGTTATTAAATCTCAAAAGGAAAATTTAGTTTGACTACAGGAAACCAAAATCTAAGAGATGACCAATCGGATTGTGCAAAGTCATAGGGTGGGGAGATGTTTAGAATGGGGGGGTTGTGAACTCGAGGGAAGCAGCAGGCAGGTGGGCGGGCGAGGGGGATGGTGGTTGTGGTGTTTTTGGACAACAGGGTGTTACAACTGTTGGAGCTGGAAGTGGAGAATTTTTAGTTTCTTGTTGTTTTAAGAATTGTGAGGGCGGCTTTTGTTGGAGTTTTACACGGGTTTATAGACCCACGTTGAAATTTGATAGGGAAGGTGTTGGCAGATCGGAGGGTTGGCCGCGTCCATCAACTCCCCTTGTGTTCGCCGTGGGCGCTTGGTATGCACTATAAGGCTAAGGTATGTGTCTTTCCTAACAGCAATTGCTTTTAGGAGAGTTGGTATCGCCTAAGGTCCTACAAGTGGTATCAGAGCCGAGGTCACAGGTTCGAACCCCAGGGGTGTCGCTGGGGAGGAGATTGTTGGCAGATCGAAGGTTTGGCCATGTCCATCAACTCCCCTTGTGTTCGTCGTGGGCGCTTGGGTGAATGCACTATAAGGCTAGGGTATGCGTCTTTCCTAACAGCAATTACTTTTAGGAGAGTTGGTAGTGCCTGAGGTCCTACAGAAGGTTTTTGGAGTGAGTTAGAGACCATCAAAGGAATGTGGAGTGACCCCTGGTGTGTGGCAAGTGATTTCAACATGATTAGATTCCCCTTGAAGCATAATAGAGGAGGCAAATTACCCTCAACCATGAAGAGATTTTCAGAGGTGATTGAGGATTTAGAATTGAGGGACTTGCATCTTCAAGGAGGTCTTTTCACTTAGAGCGGCATCTTAAATAATCGAAGATAAGGTGCGGTTATTGGAATCAAAGATAGGGTGCGGTTATTGGAATCGAAGGATGGCAATTTCACGATAAAGTCTCTTTACAAAGCCTTATAGCTGGACTCATTAGTTTTTTCCCCAATGAAGATAATCTGGAACTCTTGTGTGCAGCCAAAAGTAAGCTTCCTTGCTTGAGAAGCTTTGCAAGAAAAAGTTCTAACTTTGGACCAAATTCAGAAGAGGGGTTGGGCTATAACAAATAGATGTTATTTTTTGCTAAGCGCATGAGGAATCCATTAGCCATCTTCTCCTCCATTACGAAAAGACGAGATGTGTGGAAGTTGTTCTTTACTTTGTTTGGAGTGTTTTGGGTGTTTCCTTCCTCAGTTAGGGAATCTTGGGTTAGAATGGGTCTTTCGTGGGTAAAAAGCATAGAACAGTTTGGAAAGCGGGTTCTTTATGCTTATTTTGGTCAGTTTGGAAGGCAAGGAATAGAATTGTCTTTAAAGACGGTGTGTTGTCCATCCAAAGGCCAAAAGCTTCTTTTGTTTACTTACTTTGGTTGGAGACTAAATTGTTTATAAAAGTTGGTCCTTCGACGTTAATTGATTTCATTGATTGGGTGGGTTCCCGTTGAGGGAGGGGTTGTTTTTTGTAAGTCTTGTTGGACAGTTTTTTGTTTCAGCTGTAAGGGGTTGAATGTCTCTTTCCTGTACATCTTGGGCTACTAATTTAGTGCCTCTTTGTAATATAATACTTATCAAAAAAAATCATTAGAGTGCAATTGGTCTCTCAGTTTTCTGAAGCATAATGTCAATGGCTTTTCCTTCAGCAATTTGGGACAGGTAAGCATTAGCAAACTCACACTCATATGGGTGTGTGATTATTTGATCTTTAGTGACACTGCTTTCCGTACTTGAGGGTCTCAGCATCTCAAGAGATTTGAATGTCACCAATTTACTGGTTAGGGGAGATTCATAGGGAGCTGGTCTTCGAGATTCAACCATTTTATGCAGAGGATAGTGGATCTTGGTGGGGAATTTGCATGCTCCTTCCCATGAAAGCTTAAATTGGCAAATCAGGAAGCCTTTAGGTTGGCCAAGAGGGGAGCCAGTTCTGTAGATGACTTTATTGGAGATCTTATGCACACTTGAGCAGGATGACCCAAAGGTTGTCCATTGCTAGGATTTGTGGATTCTACTTGAGTTTTGGCATTTCCTACTTCCAGGATTGGTGTGTTCTACTTGAGTTTTGGCCTTTCCTACTGCTAGGACTTGCCTGCTCTACTTGAGTTTTGGTATTTTCCACAGCCAGGTATATATATTCCTTCTAGGAAGGATTTCTCACCCTATGTTATTTTGTAAAAGTTCTTCCTTTTATCTATACAATGTAAGCACAGGTGCTTATCAAAACAATATGTCAAAGACTATAAAAAGTTAAATTAACCTTAAAAGCAATGAGTAAAACTAACAGAACATAATCAAAGATCACCTTCCATATATCTCCCATGCAGTGGCCCAGAGAAAGTATGAAGAACCCAATAATTGCAATACAGATCCAGGAATTGAATTTGGCTGTGCACAGAAATTGAAAGCATTGGAATTGGCTCCAGATGCATTCTCTAGAGACAAAACTAATGAGCCCATTGGTTTTTGTAAATTCTTAAGCCATGCTGTACTGAAGGCACCATCAGTTATCATTATAGAACTGTCAGTGCCGAATTCACTAATCAAATGAGAACTCAGCCGCAGTTCCTATAACAATACAACAAAAAGCACTGATAGTTAAACATCAAATTTATGAGGATGCATGTTGAACAATATGAATAGTAAAAGCTCTTCACAAGAGATTTCACATTACCTTGCAAACATTAACTGGGCATGTCTTAAGCTTCATGGAAGCTTTGGGACCAAATGACAGCAACGGTCTTTGCACATGCTGCACAAGGTTATACAATAAATTAATTTTTCTTAATAATAATTTCAACCTTTTCCAAGGAAAAATTATGATATTCTCACAATGTTACAAACAAAAGACAAAAGAAACTTTACTTCAGTATTGTGTTTTCATATTAGACTTTTTTTTTTTTTTGTATAGGCAATGAACTAAAGGCACATTACAGAAGGGGACGCAATACTAGCACACAGGAGGTATACAAGGCACACCAAATCAAAGAAAGATAAAAACAAACAAAGACACCACCTACTAATATTTCCATATCAGAGTTGATAATATTAATGCTGCATTAATGCCTAAGCTGCAGCAATAGTTCATACCATTTGAAATAGACCTATTTTCCTCAAGATCAGAATTGCATGCCATATAACAGAATGACTGCAGTCACCAGGAAAAGAAATAATAATAGGGGTTCATAAAAAGAACAAAAAGTTTACAGTAATTCATATTCTTACTGTTAAATCAAATTTAGCCATTGCAAGACGATTTGAAGCCATTAATCATTTTAACTTTAAACTATCTGCTCTCTTCAAAGACCTTCTCAGAAGCACAAACAACTGTTGCTTTATGGACAATGAAGTTCCTATACTGGTCACATGTCCATATGATGATCCAAGTATCCCAGTTGTGTTTGAGATGCCAATTGCAGACAGTAGGTTGCAGATAGCTGCTAAAGTGTAGGCAAGACAAGTATCATTACTTTGCTGCACAAAGAAAATACCTCTAAGGCTTTACTTCAAAATCAGAAAAAATAACAAATAAACACCAATTAAAAGGTTAAAATATATTAACCTCTTAATAAAACATAGAAAAAATCAAGAGGCTTCTTTAAACAAGTCAATGAGATAATAACATGTATGGTTCAAGATAAATATTTTTCCTTTTTTTCTTTTTTTCTGGAACAGAAAAACCATCTTTGTTTATAATAAAAAGATAAATATAACAAGGACAAGCAATCCTTTAAGGATGTACAAAAAATGTTATGAAGTAACCAAGTGTCAAGCTCCACAAGGGGTAAGAAATACAAAGAAGATAAATATAGCCCACTCAAGGGAAAAGAAAGTCTCCAACAAAGGAGGTCAAATGCTTAGCTCCTTGTTTGGCTAACTGACCTACAACTTGGTTGCCTGAACGGGGAACCCAAGAGAGGGGGCAACCCAGCTAGTTGACAACATATATGAAATTTACACAAACAGCCAAGTTGTAATGTTTGAGATGGGACATAGGGGTTTTGATTACCAAGGACAATACACTTAATATTCTTCCTTTTTTTTTTTCTTTTTTTTTTTTTTTTGTTTGAGAAGAGAACTGCTCCTTTTTAATATTAAAGAAATGACTGGGGAGAAAGGCATCCCTCCTTGAGAAGCTAGAACACAACAGGTCAAAGACAAAATTACATCCAACCTCAAAACAAAACAAAAGGTCAGGAAGGGTAAAACTCAAGCTTGAACCAGCCCATCTTTTGGCCAAACCATCCACCTTTATATTGCCCCAACTATGAATCAATTGGAAATTCACATGCATGGAGATGGCCTGTCTTCAAACACGAGCATACCTCCAACACTACCTCATGCTTTTGCACCAATAAAAAATGGAACAAAAGTAAAGTAACCAGAAGATTACTAGAATGAACAATCTGATTTTTTCCAGGGAATAAGTGACTGGAATGGCTTCAACACATTAAAATATGTTAGATTTTCACAGGCATTATTGTTGAAAACAACTAGTGAAAGTTAATCCTAGACTTTCATTAAGGCCTCAAAGAGCCCACTCCTTAGGAAGTTGACATTTGATGATGACAGGAGATTCAGCAGTAGCCACTGTTGTTACAGGCAAAGAGATGTCTGAAGGAACATCCATTGGCTGAAGAGGATTCCTACATTTGCACTTGCAGAACTTTGAATGACTCAACAGCAACGTTGAATCGTCATATTAGTTGAAGTACATTATATCATCAAGTTGGTCCTCATATTAGTTTAGCTAAAACTCCACAATTTCAACACATAATAAACAAAAAATGGACCAATTTGTTTCCCATTCTAGAGAAAATTTATCTTGCATTACTAGTAATTCAGACATCGCACCCCAATTTTCAGGTTTTGAAGAAACAAAGTAGTCCAATCATCAATCTTCTACTTAATATGAATTTACACGCATGTGATCTATCAGTTTGGCAAAAGGTATTTGTATGCAACTTATAACAGTTTGAAAAGCTTACCTGTTGAGAAACACGAACTGCTTCAGTTAAAACCTGAAAATTGTCAAGCAGAATAAGTGTCAAAAAATACGCAAAATGAGAGGATAATAGACTTGAAAGAAATGTGGTCAAAATTAGTGGAGTAAAAGAGGGAGGGAACAACCCTCCACATGCTTACCTCTAAAGCCTGCTTAGGATGCCCAAAGTGAAAATGCATCATTCCCAAACATAACAAAGCAATCTCATATCTTCCAAAACTATTGCTAGCAGATGAAGTAGGTTGAACAAAATCAAATCCTTCTGCCCCTGCACTTTTGTGCCATCACATCTTAGATTAGTTCGTTTACTACAATAATTTTCCTGGCCAATATTTAACTTTTTTGATAGGCTGCCCAATATTTAGCTTTAATCAAAATATAACTTCTCAAAAATAAAATGATATGGATATAAGATAGAGTGCATACAAAACATAAAATAAAAAATGATAATGATAATTAACTAATTAACTTAATGACCTATTCTTGATGAAATATTAGAAGTTAAAACAATACACTACCATCAATCATTGATTGAAAGGAAGGCCTTGGGTTGGAAAGTAAGCTAAACTCGAAGGTCGAAACAATGAGGAAAAGACAATGACACTTACCATCTGAGAAATGAATCAGCTGATAAATTCCAAACTCTTCGAACACATGAATCAGCTGATAAAATCTCCTAGTGCAACCAACTTGACCTCTCAACAAATGACCATGTAGCTTCCACCATATCTTCTTAATATGTCATTTCTTACCATAAAAAATACACTTCAATTTTCCGTTCTTATAAATGAGCTTGTATGACCAATGTTGTAAAGGTAGGAGGCAGCCTTGAGGAGTTTTGCCCAAATAAGGCGAAGTATAAGCCTCAAGGCGGAACAAGGTGTAAGCCACAACTCAAAACCGAAAAAAGAAAAGAGAAAAAAAAATCTTATTTGGCCAAGTTTTTGAGAACAAACCTCAAAAAGAATTTCAAAGAATAGTTCTCAATTGTTTTTGGAAACAAGATTTAGCTTAGAAACTCAAATATGGAAAACAAACAAAATTTTTCTTAGAAACTCAAATATGGAATACAATATTCTCTAGTTATTCTCCACAAAACACATCAAATTAATCTTCCAAAATCTAACTTTCTTTTATTGCTCCAACAAATAGTCTTCAGCACCACTGTCACTTTGAAATCATCATGTTAATGTCCATCCATCCCTTGCAATGGTTTACTTTCTTTATCTAGCAATGATAAAATAATAATTATATATGACACTAACCACTACTGTTGTCAGCAACTCCTCTATTTCTTCTTCTCTCTCTCTTTCTTTTTCTTCCCCCTCCCCTAAGAGTTAATGGAAGTCAGCTAAGCCCTTATTGTAAAAAGTTTAACCTAAGAACTAAGACTTAAAGAAATATAGATTGAAAGACTACAAAAGCAAACAATCCATTAAAACCTATTGAATATTAAGGCTTAAATTTTTTATGAAATATATATTCCAAAAGTCCACAAAAACCCAAAACTCATTAACAATGAATATTTGAGACCTAAGCATCAATAGTCTCAAGCTTGTATGACCTATCAAAAAAAATAGTCTCAAGCTTGAATACCTCAACAAAATCAAGCTTAAGCCTCAAATTATCGAAGCGTAAACCCCCAAATTTGTCTTAATCCATTACAATGTAGGCCCATCAATCTCGACCTAGTTTAGGCTCATTTTCCCTAAGCCCATTCACCATTGACCCAATTTCAAACCCATTCACTCTTGGCCCCTTGTACACCCATTCACGCTCGGCCCAATTTAGGCCCTCTTGCTCTTAGCTCCAACATTTTTATTTTTATTGGTATTTTTTTATCTTTTTTTTTTTTTTTTTGTATTTTACCTTTATTTTTATCCTCAATGTTGTCTTGAACTTTCAATTTGTATTTTTACATTCAAGAGGGAAAAAAGATGATCAAAAGTTACCATAGTGAAAAATCTCACTATATCTTCCTCAAATATGGAGCAGAGAAGCAAATCACCCATGAACTGGAAATGCAAGCTTTTACATGTTATATTCACATGTAATCTCAATCAAATTTGATGGGTAGTTCAGTAAGTATAACAATAACAAATTAAATGAAGAGCAAAATGTTTGATATTCACCTATAATCAAAGTAGCAGTGAAGATTCTCCAATGAAGCAGGATAATCATTATGATAAAGGTTATTCAAGTAATGCAAGAAGTGAACCTGCATTGATACCAACAGGGAAAATAATGAATTTTAATGTTCATATAATAGCAGTTACACCAATAAGTTTTCATACATAACCAGAAAACAGCATTATCAACTTCAGTATGAGAGGTACTTACCAAAAGGAAAAATAATAATAATAATAATGAGTAAGGTAACTTACACGATGTAATTCTGGTGCCAGTTTCTGAAGCTGCCTTAGAATAGATTCAAAGGCATTTAAAGGAAACGACCTGCTATGCCTGCCACAAAGAAATTACTCAAGATTCTATAATATGATGCAGTCTACAATGCACTCAACTAAACAATCAGAAAAATTGCAAAGACAAAATAAATCAGCAAACAACTAACTTCTCAATTGCATCAGCTTGCTCACATAAGTATCCTTGTATCTGCCAGTTTGTACGTAGGAATATCCCACCATTGGGATCGATACCTCTCAATGTATCTTTCATATGGTGTGCAAATGAACTAGCTTCTCCAGTTTTCTCTCTGTGCTTGAATTTCAGTTCAGCAGAAACCTCAATATCTGCATCCATATGTAGGTTTGCACATTCATACTATTGAAATTACATCATCATGCAAAACATTAAATCCAAAAGCAGAACCAGAAATTTAAAACCAAAAAGCCCTTGAGATCTGGTTCAAGTGACAAGGATTTGGATTGGGTTGGGTTGGGTTGGGTTAGGAAAACATCAACAATTACCCCTTTGATCCTCATGAAAGAAGGAAAAAAGCAGTAGGGATGGTTCCAGGTTCAATTCCATGTAAAGAAAAAAACAATAATAGTAAGAAAAAAATTAAGGAACATATTACCAATCAACCATCAAGAAAGGAATTGAAAACTGAAACTGCAGAGAATGTCCTAAAATACAACCTGATATTAGAAGCTAAAATGGATTGCATTTAGACTTTAAAAAGGTTTTGGCTGTCAGAGAATATTACCAAATAAGCACTAAATGTTGGGAAAACAATATAGAAAAGATTCAATCATGATATTCTATGTTACTAAGCAGCTTATAACATAGTTTCAAAAGACATTTAAGTATTCAACCCTCTAAAACTCACCAAACCATTGATTACCAGGACATTGTAAAACTTGCCTAAAGTGCCACATTTCATATTACTCCCTCATCAAATTCTGGAGAATTCAGGAGAGCACATTTGCATTTTTTTACCATAAAATTGTTACTATATTAAATATTTTTTCCAAGAATCTGCTTTACTGGAAGAATGGTCAAAACAAATATATTTCGATAAAAGAAAAAAAAAATTCCAAATCACCATTTTTTTGGTCTTTGCAGAACACAAGTATAGCATATCATGGGAGTCATATATTCTGAACTGCCAAGAGGTGCAGCCTCTTGCCATTCCATGGGGCTTGTCCTAAGCCTAGAAGCTTCCGATGTTAGTGTTGAAATTCGGCATTCAAAGTTACGGTTTTAATTTAGGAAAGTATTTTAGGAATAAAAAAGGAGAGATCATTTAGGATATATCCTTAGGATTCAGTTTCCTATTTTTTAGGAGAGAATCAAGCTAGATAGATATTTTCTTATTCAGTCATTTGTGTATATATATATGTATGGTGTGTACCGAATAGATCAATAAAGGAGTTCAGAAATTCTTCATGGTATCAGAGCTAGTTTTCTGAAACCCTAATCCCTTCTGGCCGCCTCTTATTCAGACCATCATTCATTCCAGCCAAACCTCTCTGGCCATCTCTCAATCCGGCCATCTCTCTCTCTGGCCATCACTCATTCCGGCCCAGTCTCTCTAGCCATCTCTCAATCCGACCATCTCTCTCTCTGGCCATCTCTCATTCCGGCCATCAGTCCCTGTTCTCAGGTCGGTATCTCTAGTTTTCTTCTCTTCCCTATTTCCAGCAACCATATTCGGTTGTCTTCCTCATCTGCATGACAAAATACGGAATGGCATCATCACAAGTATCCAGCGTCACGGCACCAGAATCAGGGGGCAGTTCTGAAATTCCAAACCTTGGTGGCAGTGATTCGTCTCCTATTCTCATCACAGGACACAAATTAAATGGCCATAACTATTTACAGTGGTCACAATCTGTGTTGCTGTTCATTTGCGGTAAAGGAAAGGATGAGTACCTCACTGCAGAAGCAGTCATGCCAGAAACTACAGAACCGGGTTTCAGGAAGTGGAAGATTGAAAACAACATGATCATGTCATGGCTTATCAATTCCATGAACAATGACATTGGTGAAAATTTCTTGCTGTTTGGGACTGCAAAGGACATATGGGATGCAACCAAAGAAACTTACTCAAGTTCTAAAAATAATTCAGAACTTTTTCAGGTTGAATCAGCCCTACATGACTTCCGCCAAGGAGAGCAGTCAGTTACTCAGTATTACAACACACTCACAAGGTATTGGCAGCAACTTGACTTATTCGAGACTCACTCATGGAAATGTTCGGATGATGCAGCAACATACAGGCAGATTGTGGAACAAAAGAGACTGTTCAAGTTTTTCCTAGGACTAAACAGGGAATTGGATGATGTTAGAGGTCAAATCATGGGCATTAAACCCCTGCCAAGTCTCAGGGAGGCTTTTTCACAGGTTAGGCGTGAAGAAAGTAGAAAGAAAGTGATGATGGGATTCAAAGAGCAACCTGCCCCAACATTGGATGCGTCTGCCCTTGCTGCTCGGTCATTTAATAGTAGTGGTGGAGATCGTCAGAAACGGGATAGGCCTTGGTGTGATTATTGTAAGAAACTAGGCCATTATAAGGAGACTTGCTGGAAGCTTCATGGCAAACCGGCTGATTGGAAACCAAAGCCACGGTTTGACAGAGATGGCAGATGAGAGCACATCTGTTCCCGAGCCGAGTCCATTCAACAAAGAGCAAATGGAGATGCTACAGAAACTATTAAGCCAAGTTGGCAATGGCAGTACTACCGGGACAACCTTCACTGCTAATCGAGGAGGAATGAAGCCGTGGATAGTGGACACAGGTGCTTCTGATCACATGACAGGAGATGCTGCCATTCTTCAAAATTACAAGCCAAGTAATGGTCATTCATCCGTCCATATTACTGATGGTTCAAAGTCAAAAATTGCCGAGACAGGTTCCATAAAACTTACTAAAGAATTGTATCTTGACTGTTCCATAAAACTTACTAAAGAATTGTATCTTGACTGTTCCATAAAACTTACTAAAGAATTGTATCTTGACTATGTCCTCCATGTTCCAAACTTGGATTGTAATCTTTTGTTCATTAGCAAATTGGCCCGTGATCTCCAATGTGTTACTAAATTTTATCCAAACTCGTGTGTTTTTCAGGACTTGAAATCGGGAAAGAATATTGGCAGTGCCAAACTGTGTTCCGAGCTCTACCTCCTCCCATGTGGAAGATTCTCAAACCAAGTCTCTCAAGCAAGTTGCGTACAGTCTTAGAGTTTGTTAGAGTCTTTCAATTCTGTGTCAAATTCTAAGGTCAATAAAGATAGTAAGATTATAATGTTACACTATCGCCTTGGTCATCCTAGCTTTGTTTACCTTGCAAAATTGTTTCCCAAATTATTTATTAAAGAATTTCTGAATTCCTTTATATTCTTTAGGTACACACCATACACATATATATACACAAATGACTGAATAAGAAAATATCAATCTAGCTTGATTTTCTCCTAAAATTAGGAAACTGAATCATCCTAAATGATCTCTCCTTTTTTATTCGTAAAATACATTCCTAAATTAAAACCCTAACTTTGAATGCCAAATTTCAACACTCCCCCTCAAGCTGGAGAATATATATCATATAATCTCAGCTTGCAAGTTAAGTCTTTGAAATTAGGCCTAGGTAAAGCTTTGGTGAGGATGTCTGCGGTTTGGTGCTTGGTAGGAACATAGTTCAATTTAACCGTCTCACTAGTCACCTTCTCTATGATGAAGTGTCTGTCAATCTCAACGTGCTTGGTCCTGTCATGATGCACGGGATTCTTTGCTATGCTTATAGCTGCCTGATTATCACACATCATCAGAATCGGAGATGAACTCGTTTGTCCCAGTTCACTAAGAACCCTTTTTATCGAAATCCCTTCACAGATTCCCTGTGCTAGAGCTTTGTACTCAGCTTCTGCACTACTTCTGGCTACAACTGATTGCTTCTTACTCCTCCAGGTAACAAGATTTCCCCAGACAAAAGAACAATATCCAGAAGTGGACCGTCTGTCAATGATGTTTCCTGCCCAATCCGCATCTGAGTATACTTCAGTGTCACAGTTCTCTGTCTTTCTAAAGAATAGACCTTTTCCTGGTGTCATTTTTAAATATCTAAGAATCCTGTAGACTGCTTCCATGTGTTCCTCAGTGGGGCTGTGCATGAATTGACTTACAGCACTCACTGCAAAGCCAATATCTTGCCGAGTGTGTGAGAGATAAATCAAGCACCCGACGAGTCGCTGATATCTCCCCCTGTCTACCGGTGTACTCTCTTTCTCCATACCAAGTTTCTTCTGACTATCCATAGGAGTATCAATTGGTTTGCATCCAAGCATACCGGTCTCCTTAAGAAGGTCGAGTATGTATTTTCTTTGAGAGACTACAATTCCCTTCCTTGATCTAGCCACTTCCATACCAAGGAAATATTTCAAATTTCCAAGGTCTTTAACTTCAAACTCTTCTGACAAATACTTCTTCAAATTCTGTAATTCCTCCATATCATTCCCAGATAGAATAATATCATCGACATAGACTATCAATATGGCCATTTTCCCGGCATGAGACTTCTTGACAAATAGAGTATGATTAGTCTGACCTTGTTTGTAGCCCAGCTTCACGACTGCCTTTGTGAATCTATCGAACCAGGCTCGGGGAGATTGTTTAAGGCCGTACAAGGATTTTTGGAGTTTGCAAACCTGATTCTTTGCCATACTTCCTTCGAAACCAGGTGGTATTTCCATGTAGACTTCCTCTTCTAGGTCACTATTTAGAAACGCATTTTTTATGTCCAGTTGTTGCAAGCACCAATCTTGATTGACAGCCAATGAGAGAAGAATCCTGATAGTGTTCAGTTTTGCAACAGGAGCAAAAGTCTCCTGATAGTCTATCCCATAGGATTGTGTAAACCCTCTAGCTACCAAACGAGCCTTGAATCTCTCGACTGATCCATCTGCTTTGTATTTTATGGTGAAAATCCACTTACACCCCACGGGCCTCTTCCCAACCGGCAAATCTGTGATAGTCCACGTCCCATTCTTCTCAAGTGCATCAATCTCATCTTGTACTGCCTTCTTCCATTCTAAAATTTTGAATGCCTCTTGTATTGTGTTGGGAACCTGAGTATCATCAAGAGAAGTACCAAATGCTCTGTAAGATGGTGATAGCCCTTCATATGTAACATAATTCCCAATTGGATGATCTGTACATCTCCTAACACCCTTCCTCAATGCAATCGGCAGAGTAGAATCATCAATGCTGGGAATTAACACCTCTCCAGCCCTATCCTCACCTATGTTCTCTTCAGGAAGACTTGAATTGGAGTTAATATATTGGCCACATGTTGACTGTGATCCGTGCTCTAATTCCTGTCTTTCCCTCCTCCTAATGTAAACTTGTAAGTTCTCATTAGCAAGTTGTGGGGCTATAGGTTGAATAGGCATGGGAGAGTAGATGGTCACAGGAGAAGGAACATTTGTGTGCTGGGCTGGCTGGACTGATGACGGCATGGGTGTGGACAACTCAGTGGGCGCGAATTGGGAAGGATTTGGTGACTCTGAGTGAAAAGAAGGTACACCCTCAAGAAGAGACTCCCAAACTTGATGTTCATTTATGCTCTCCCCCTGAACATGAGATTTGGGATAGAAGAAGACATGTTCAAAGAAAGAGACGTCCATGGTGGTGTAAAATCTTTTGTTGGTTGGAAAATAGCATTTGTACCCTTTTTGGGTTGGAGAATACC
Organism: Vitis riparia; assembly: GCF_004353265.1. NCBI lineage: Eukaryota > Viridiplantae > Streptophyta > Magnoliopsida > Vitales > Vitaceae > Vitis > Vitis riparia. The sequence goes on along the minus strand of NC_048432.1, from coordinate 9,738,564 downwards.
CTAGAAAAATACACTTATTGGCTCGAGGAGCAAATTTGCTACGATTTTGAGGATACACATGAACGAATGCCGTGCAACCAAATACTTTGAGTGGTAAATCAGAAGAGGCTGCACGGGTGTGAGGAAATTGTTTTAAGAAAAGTTGACGTGGGGATTGAAAGGTAAGCACTCTGGATGGCATACGGTTAATCAAATAGGTAGCTGTGAGAATAGCTTCCCCCCAGAAATAGTTTGGAATATTAGAGGAAAACATAAGGCACCGGGCAACCTCCAATAGATGTCTATTCTTGCGTTCAGCCACCCCATTTTGTTGTGAGGTGTCAACGCAAGAACTTATGTGGATAATGCCGTGATTTTGAAGATAAGTACTGAGACTACTAGTAAAGTATTCCTTTGCATTATCTGACTTGAGGACCTGAATTTTGGAATTGAATTGATTTTGAACCATAAGATTGAAGGTTTGAAAAATGTGCCCAACCTCTGACTTTTCTTTCATAAGGAAAACCCATGTTACCCGTGTATGATCATCAACGAATGTCACAAACCATCGAGTGCCATAAATATTTTTTATCCGGGAGAGACCCCACACACCACTATGTACTAGAGAGAAAACAGTCGAAGGTTTGTATGGGATTTGAGGATATACTGTTCGAGTATGCTTTGCAAACTGACAAATTTCACAGTGATAAGATGCTGGATTTTTATTGATAAATAATTTGGGAAACAATTTTGCAAGGTAAACAAAGCTAGGATGACCAAGGCGATAGTGTAACATTATAATCTCACTATCTTTATTGACCTTAGAATTTGACACAGAATTGAAAGACTCTAACATACTCTGAGACTGTACGCAACTTGCTTGAGAGACTTGGTTTTGAGAATTGGCCACATGAGAGGAGGTAGAGCCCGGAACACAGTTCAGCACTGCCAATCATCTTCCCCGATTTCAAGTCCTGAAAAACACACGAGTTTGGATAAAATTTAGTAACACATTGGAGATCACGGGCCAATTTGCTAATGGACAAAAGATTACAATCCAAGTTTGGAACATGGAGGACAGAGTCAAGATATAAGTCTTTAGTAAGTTTTATAGAACCTGTCCCAGCAATTTTTGACTTTGAACGATCAACAATATGGACGGATGAATGACCATTACTTGGCTTGTAATTTTGAAGAATGGCAGCATCTCCTGTCATGTGATCAGAAGCACCTGTGTCCACTATCCACGGCTTCATTTCTCCTCGATTAGCAGTAAAGGCTGTCCCGGTAGTATTGCCACTGCCAACTTGGCTTAATAGTTTCTATAGCATCTCAATCTGCTCTTTGTTGAATGGACTCGGCTCAGGAACAGTTGTGCTCTCAGAGTTGGCAGCCACATGTGCTCTGCCATCTCTATCAAACCGTGGCTTTGGTTTCCAATCAGCCGATTTGCCATGAAGCTTCCAACAAGCCTCCTTATAATGGCCTAGTTTCTTACAATAATCACACCAAGGCCTATCCCGTTTCTGACAATCTCCACCACTACTATTAAATGACCGAGCAGCAAGGGCAGAGGCATCCAATGTTGGGGCAGGTTGCTCTTTGGATCCCATCATCACTTTCTTTCTACTTTCTTCACGCCTAACCTCTGAAAAAGCCTCCCTGAGACTTGGCAGGGGTTTAATGCCCATGATTCGGCCTCTAACATCATCCAATTCCCTGTTTAGTCCTAGGAAAAACTTGAACAGTCTCTTTTGTTCCACAATTTTCCTTGTGAGTGTGTTGTAATACTGAGTAATTGTCTGCTCTCCTTGACGGAAGTCATGTAGGGCTGATTCAACCTGAAAAAGTTCTGAAGTATTTTCAGAACTTGAGTAAGTTTCTTTGGCTGCATCCCATATGTCCTTTGCAGTCTCAAACAGCAAGAAATTTTCACCTATGTCATTGTCCATGGAATTGCTAAGTCATGACATCATCATGCTGTTTTCAATCTTCCACTTCTTGAAATCCGGTTCTGTAGTTTCTGGCATGGCTGCTTCTCCAGTGAGGTACTCATCCTTTCCTTTACCACAAATGAACAGCAACACAGATTGTGACCACTGTAAATAGTTATAGCCATTTAATTTGTGTCCTGTGATGAGAATAGGAGAGGAATCACTGCCACCAAGGTTTGGAATTTCAGATCTGCCCCCTGATTCTGGTGACGTGACGCTAGATACTTGTGATGATGCCATTCCGTATTTTGTCATCGACCGGAAAGGTAGAAGAACACTTCCCAAGGCACGTGCAGGGATTGGAGTTGAGAAAAAATAGCCGGATGACGTCGAAAAAATTGATCGGAAGGCCCGCGGAGGCAAAAAAAACCCCAAAAGAGGCACGTGCAGGGCTCAGATGGCAAAAACAGGTACGAAGGTTGGCTGGTCGGTGTCAGGTGAGCCTGGAGTAGGAAGCGCGTCGCCAGAAAGTGGCTCACGCGCCCTCACGCGTCGACGCGTGAGATGCAGTCGCCGGCCGGAAAAATTCGCCTGGGTGGCGCGTGGATGGTTTTCTGGCTCCGATGCTTTGGGAAAAGTTGGAGATCTCCTCCAGGCGCTCCTTGCGGTGTGAAAAAAAAACTGTCGCCGGAAAGTTCGCTAGAAAAGTTCGCCGGTGGTGAATGTTTTCTGACGACAATTCGACCGACCGGAAAGCGTTTTCTCCCTTGGCTCTGAGAACAAGGACTGATGACCGGAATGAGAGATGACCACAGAGAGAAATGACCGAATTAAGAGATGGCCAGAGAGATTTGGCCGGAATGAATGATGGCCTGAATAGGAGGTGGCCAGAAGGGATTAGGGTTTCAGAAAACTGGCTCTGATACCATGAACAATTTCTGAATTCCTGTATATTCTTTAGGTACACACCATACACATATATATACACAAATGACTGAATAAGAAAATATCAATCTAGCTTGATTCTCTCCTAAAATTAGGAAACTGAATCATCCTAAATGATCTCTCCTTTTTTTATTCCTAAAATACTTTCCTAAATTAAAACCCTAACTTTGAATGCCAAATTTCAACATTTATCAATAAAAATCCAGCATCTTATCACTGTGAAATTTGTCAGTTTGCAAAGCATACTCGAACAGTATATCCTCAAATCCCATACAAACCTTCGACTGTTTTCTCTTTAGTACATAGTGATGTGTGGGGTCCCTCACGGATAAAAAATATTTCTAGCACTCGATGGTTTGTGACATTCGTTGATGATCATACACGGGTAACATGGGTTTTCCTTATGAAAAAAAAGTCAAAGGTCGGGCACATTTTTCAAACCTTCAATCTTATGGTTCAAAATCAATTCAATTCCAAAATTCAGGTCCTCAAGTCAGATAATGCAAAGGAATACTTTACTAGTAGTCTCAGTACCTATCTTAAAAATCACGGCATTATCCACATAAGTTCTTGCATTGACACCCCACAACAAAATGGGGTGGCTGAACGCAAGAATAGACATCTATTGGAGGTTGCCCGGTGCCTTATGTTTTCCTCTAATGTTCCAAACTATTTTTGGGGGGAAGCCATTCTCACAGCTACCTATTTGATTAACCATATGTCATCCAGAGTGCTTCCCTTTCAATCCCCACGTCAACTTCTCTTAAAAAAATTCCCTCACACCCGTGCAGCCTCTTCTGATTTACCACTCAAAGTATTTGGTTGCACGGCATTCGTTCATGTGTATCCTCAAAATCGTAGCAAATTTGTTCCTCGAGCCAATAAGTGCATTTTCCTAGGGTATTCTCCAACCCAAAAAGGGTACAAATACTATTCTCCAACCAACAAAAAATTTTAAACCACCATGGACGTCTCTTTCTTTGAACATGTCTTCTTCTATCCTAAATCTCATGTTCAGAGGGAGAGCATGAATGAACATCAAATTTGAGAGTCTCTTCTTGAGGCTGTACCTTTTTCTCACTTAGAGTCACCAAATCCTTCCCAATCCGCGCCCACTGAGTTGTTCACACCCATGCCGTCATCAGTCCAGCCAGCCCAGCCCACAAATGTTCCTTCTCCCTTGACCATCCAGTCTCCCACGCCTATTCAACCTATAGCCCCACAACTTGCTAATGAGAACTTATATACATTAGGAGGAGGAAAAGACAGGAATTAGAGCACGGATCACAGCCAACATGTGGCCAATATCTTGACTCCATTTCAAGTCTACCTGAAGAGAACATAGGTGAGGATAGGGCTGGAGAGGTGTCAATTCCCAACATTGATGATTCTACTCTGCCTATTGCATTGAAGAAGGGTGTTAAGAGATGTACAGATCATCCAATTGGGAATTATGTTACATATGAAGGGCTATCACCATCTTACAGAGCATTTGCTACTTCTCTTGATAATACTCAGGTTCCCAACACAATACAAGAGGCATTCAAAATTTCAGAATGGAAGAAGGCAGTACAAGATGAGATTGATGCACTTGAGAAGAATGGGACATGGACTATCACAGATTTGCCGGTTAGGAAGAGACCCGTGGGGTGCAAGTGGATTTTCACCATAAAATACAAAGCAAATGGATCAGTCGAGAGATTCAAGGCTCGTTTGGTAGCTAGAGGGTTTACACAATCCTATGGGATAGACTATCAGGAGACTTTTGCTCCTGTTGCAAAATTGAACACTATCAGGATTCTTCTCTCATTGATTGTCAATCAAGATTGGTGCTTGCAACAACTGGACATAAAAAATGTGTTTCTAAATGGTGACCTAGAAGAGGAAGTCTACATGGAAATACCACCTGGTTTCGAAGGAAGTATGGCAAAGAATCAGGTTTGCAAACTCCAAAAAT